>NC_140503.1:4252179-4852179 GCF_964339955.1 Pipistrellus hanaki
GCCTGAGCGCTGTGCCCGCTGTTGTTACTACCAGGCGCGTGTGTGGCTGCATTCGCCTCGAGATTGCAGCCAGCGCTCCCCAAACTTACTGGGAGTCGTTAAATCAGCAGGTTAGAGTAGACGGTGCAGTAAAAAAAAATGCTTATTCATTAATATCTGCTGTGCTGATCAGCGCGGGTAATAGTGGCGGAGGCTAAACCCACACCTTCTGATGCCCCACCTCCACCCCCACCCGCCCGCCTCCCTCCCCTGCCCCCGGAGCAGCCGGATCTGAAAAGCTCACACTTTCCTGGGGAAGGGGAAGCCTTATCTGCCGTTTCCCAAGAAGCTTTTAGGATGCAAGATTTGAAGATGCACCTGTAGGCAGTTAATGTCTGCTTTATTTTCAATTACACTTTGCAGGCTGATCTGAATGCGAGCCTTATCCATAGATTGCGCGATAGCGCTGGGCACTTGAAAGTGAGTGTCTTTTTCTTTTTTTTTTCCCCGAGTCTATTTGCTTTGAGAGCGTGCTTTTCATCTATTGGCAGAGCCGTTCTCCCCACCCCCACCCAGTTTCGTTTTAATAAGGAATCTTGGTGGTTGATTTCCATCTGAGTTCCTGCAGGGACTGACTGACACACGCCCAGCAGGGCCCAGGGTGCAGGGACCCGGAGCGGGGGCCTGGGGCCTGGGGGCCGGGCCGGGCCTGGCACCCCGGGTCCCCAGGCCTCTGCCAGGCTGGGGCGGAGGCTGCTTTGTGTGCAGAGGGAAGGTGGAGAGGGGTTCTCGCTCGCTGGCTTTTAATTTCCCAGCTGCTCGGAGCCGGGGCTTTGGCAGGTTCTGCTGGAATCTGAGAGACAGCCTGTCACGCGGAGCCCGCTGCCGACTGCAGAAACTGAGAGCCTTGGCAGCTCGGCAAACAGTAACCGGGTTTGAGTTGTTTTGATTACAAGTTAAACAGAGAGTCGTTGGCAGGGCCAGCGTGTATCTGTGAGGTTCTCACTCTCCTCCTCCTGCTTTCTCTCCCCTCTTCTCCTCTCTTCCTCGTGGCCGCATGCGTGGCCGTGGCTGGTGATCCCTGCCGCCCCGGGACCACCTGGGCCCTGCGGAGCGGAGGGCCCGGGACGAGGAGAAAAGAGAGAGGGTCGGCTCCTCCCTGGGAGGCCTGTAGTCCCCGAGGCCAAGCTGGTAGCGCATTCGGAATTCTCCCTCCAGGTGGTCTGCGTGGACACAGCCCTGTATTTCCAAATCTCGCCTTGTTTAGAGATGCAGGGAGGTTTGGGAAAACAAGCCACATTTCTGAGAAAAACAGAAAGGGGGGGGGGGTCGGCTTCGGCTTCCACTCACTTCCATTTGACCCCGGGGTGGTGACCTATACCCCTCTGCCCAGTCCTGCCAGGGCCAGGGCAGCGTGTTTGGGCCCCGGGCACGTTTCCTTTTCTGGGTGGGATGCCCCGCCTCCCTGGTGACTGGGGGAGGAAGTGGGGAGAGAAAGAAAGGAAAGAAAAATAGGAGATCTCAGCTGATCTTATAGAGGTGAAGAGGAGGCACAGGCACTGGCCCAAGGTCAGAGGTCTCTCTCCCCATCCTGTGTGTGTGTGTGTGTGTGTGTGTGGGGGGGGGGTTGCCTGGCAGGGATCCTGGACTGAGCTGCCCTAGCAACTCCAAGGCAACCCCGTTAATTCTGGAGAGAGGCCAAGGCAGCATCTCATTGTCTGGGGGAGGGGCGGCCGAGGGGGGCATGAACCGGCGGAGGCACATATCCGAGAGAGGTTGTTTCACGGGGCAGCAAACACATTTGATTTACAGAAATGAGACTTTCCCCCCTCCCCCCCCCCCCCCCAAAACGTGGAAAGCGGAAACTCTGAACACTGTGACAGAGTCCTTGGAAAGAGCCCAACTATATTGAATCAGACTTTTTTTTTTTTAAATCTACCGATTTGACCATAAAAAAAAAGAAGAAGAAACTTTATTGAAAAAACGTGGGGGAAAAAAAACAACCATCCTCAAACACTGGGCTGGGTAATGTGTCTCTGAAGGAGCTGAGTTCTGAGAGGGCCTCATTTGGACAAAGTTAATTACTGCACAATAATTGCATTTTAAATTCAGTTTCTTTCTAGATGCAGTAAATTGTAAAGCTCCTGATTAGGGGGAAAAAAGTAAGTTCCTGTGTGTATAACTTGCTAATTGCCTTCGCCAGAAACTGACATCCCACTCCCTCCTTTCCCCTTGAAGACGGGAGACTTGCTGAGCTGGTGGGAGCGCAGGCCCCTGGCCTGGGGCGGAGCCCGAGGGGTCTGGACCAGCAGCCTCAGACCTGCACCTGCCAGCGGGGCGGGTGGGTTCCTGGCGTCACAGAACAGCCCTATCGAGCGCCCTGGGGGTGGGACATGAAGGGGACAGGCAAGGTCTTCTTGTTGTGTCACCTCTCAGCCACCCTCTTTCACCCGAGCTCCCTCGGTGAATCCTGTCTGAGCTCGCCTGTGCTTTAGCATCAGGAATGGCTCTGCTATTTACTTGTTTTTGATTTTTGAATCAAGGTGATCTCTGTATAACATACAATGGACCGTCTCACCCATTGCGAGTGTTGTTAGTGACATTCATAATCTTGTGCAACCAACATTGCTCTTTCCAGAAATTTCCATCACCCCGAACAGAAATCCTGTATCCATTAGGCAGTCACTCCTCATCCCCCTCTGCTTCTGGTGACCCCCCAGTCTACTTTCTGCCCCTATAAATGAGCCTGTTTTAGATCATTCATATAAGTGGAGTTAAACACTATTTTTTTTTGGTCTGGCTTATTTCATTTAGCGTGATGTTTTTAAGGCTCATCCATGTTGTACCTGTATCAGAAATTTATTCATTTATTTTTTTAAAAAGTATTTAAAATATATTTTATTGATTATTATTATTATTATTATTATTATTTTTTACAGAGAGGAAGGGAGAAGGACAGAGAGTTAGAAACATCTATGAGAGAGAAACATCGACCAGCTGCCTCCTGCACACTCGCCAATGGGGATGTGCCCGAAACCAAGGTACATGCCCTTGACCGGAATCAAACCTGGGACTTTTCAGTCTGCAGGTCAACACTCTATCCACTGAGCCAAACCAGTTACGGCCCAACTTCTTTTTCAATCTTTCCCTGGGCCCCTGATGTTATTCTTCTTTCAAATGGGCATCATGGATTCCAGGCGTTCGGAAGGGCATCCCTCGAGCTGCTGCCTGGGTTTCCTGTGTGCTCCGCTGGAGAAAACGAGCGCTCGGCAATGCGGGGTGGGCGGGGTCTGCGGGCATGGACACCGGAGTCAGGGTATACCTCATGTGCTGAGTGCTGGCCAGTGAGCTCTGCCGATGTAACACAGAGCGTGTCCAGGGAGATGGATTTTATGGCCTCTTTTTGTGAGGGTAACATTTCAAAAGCTGGATTCAGCATCAGTTTTGTCAGATTTTTCTGGGAACTTTGCCTTAATCATTCACTGATTTAAGACAGAGCTGTAGTCTAATTTTAAATTTTTTTCCTGTAATCTCTTGTGAAATTAATCTTAATTTTTTGTTGTTGTTTTTGTTTTTTTTTTTTTTTAGTTCACGACGCTATAAAATTGCTAACCTTGCATTAAAAAAATCTGTATTAGCCAAGGTATAATTTTTTGATCCCTCCCACAAATACTCAGCATCACGGTTAAAATATACCATCACCGTTAAAATATGCATCCATTCTTCTTAGGAAGTCCAATTAAACAGCCCGTTTTCCCACGGGGTGCCCTTCAAAGCTGTAGGGTCTCTGGGGTTGCCATTCCACGTGGATGCACTGAACTTTTCCGTTATCTTTTTTAGACTAAATGCCCTGTTAAAGGTAATTTTTCCCACTTCTTTAACCCTCTTTGATACACAACAGACTGGAGTCATTCTTTCTCCAGGTGTGTATTGTTTCAGGGTTATTATGGTGATGTCCCGTCCACTTCCTCTGTGGCCCTTGTCCCAACCGAGATCAACCCCGCCTTCCTTCCCAGGTGACCAGCGTGTCCCAATTTGCCTGGGACCTTCCCAGCTTTGGTGGTGAAAGTGCCAGGACTGGGGACGTGTAGGTGCAGGGGGAACGGGGACAGTGGCTCCTCTACTCGGTCTGTCATCCCCGTCCCGACAGCCAGAATTTACAGGCTCCAGTCTAGGCAGGTCTCACTGATACGTCAGTGGGCTGGTTACGTCTTCGATGAGGGTGGAGTCCCGGCCAAGGCCAGGAGGGTGCTGTCACGTTAGTAAGAGCGTGGACTTGGCGTTGTTGATCAGACAGAGGGAGTGCGTCTGTGTATTATTCTGTTGGCATATTTGCAACGAGTGTAACAGAGCTGACACGCCGCGCTGTGCGTGGACAAGAGTGTATGTTTGTGCGTGACGTGTAATCCCCGAATGATGGAGATGCATTGTCAGGCGCACGAGTAAGGCACCTCGTGGAAACGAACCTCTGTCCAGCGGTTGCTACCCCTGAAGTCTCAGTACGTTGGCCATTTACCACCTTTTCTTCAAATGAGCCAAAGAGCCTACTTGGCATGATGGGCGAAATGGGCTGCAAAATTGCTTCTTTGCAAAATGAAGGCCATTTAAAGCTCCATAAATTCATATAAATAGACATTAGAAATATATAGATTTCTAGATGCCTATCGACATCCCTGTTATGGGCTTAATCAAGACCATTTACCAAGGGTGTTATATTTCTCCCCTTTAAAAATAGGAAAACATTTTGATTTGAAAAGCGGATTCCCAATCACGAAATGAACAGCAACAATATCAGTTCACCGAGGCCGGCTCCCGCAGCAAAGCCATGTGCTGTGAGCAGAAGACAGACCACGGTGTCAGAGAGGGATGGTTCTTTAGTGGCAACAAAGCAGCATGAATGAGGGGGTCCTAGGTGATTTATAACACTTGAAATTTATTTTAAAAACGGTTGCATGCAAGGGAATAACAAGAGCTGGTTGTTATTCATAGAATGGATAAAAAAAAAACATGAATCTAAATACGGCCCCGAACAGCTGTCTCTTAAAAGGATCTTATTATGCCATTTATTTAAATTATTTCCTTAAGTTTTTCTTTTTAGACGATGCACTTAATCCTGCTAAGTGGCATTACAGACGTTAGCGTCATCACTGTTCCCCCTCACGGTGTCTCTGTTGGCATAACTCTTGGTCTCGACTTATCAATAACTTAGTTAATAATGGTGCTTATTTTTCACCTGCCTCCTATTATTAACTCTTTGTAATGAGTACAAAGACCATGGAGTTAAAAGGGATGTATTATTCCGAGGCTAAAAATACCTTGTTAAATTGCATAAACTCAGCCATTATATAGTTCGAGAGAGAGAGAGAGAGAGAGAGTCAGAATCTATTAGAAAGCCAACGTAAATGGATGTCACCTTTGGTTTAAAGCATTAAAATGGGCTCTAATGCCTCTCCGACTCACTTAGCATTTCGGTGCGCACGGAGAACGCGCCGTTAGAAAGCGGCAGAGCACCTCGGAATAAAACACACGTGCGCCATGACGATGAGAGCTAAAAGCATCGCACCCCATTTGGGATATTAACTGATGCAGCACAGAGGAAAAAAAAAATGTTTTTTTTTTTCATGAATTAAAAAACGAATCAAGAAATTACATGTATCCGCTCCCTTCTAGAATGGAAAGCCAGTGGCACAGAGAGCTGACATGGGACCCCAAATGTTACCAAACCGAAAGCTTATCTGATTCTCATCTGTCCGTGCAGGCAAGCCCCTCAGCTTTGGCCACGGGTTTGTCTGCTCAGCCATCTTGAATGTTCTCTCCAGGAGGACATTGGACTCCGGTAAGCCCACTTTCCTCTGTACGAGGGGCCTGACGATGCCGCGGTCCCAGACACATGTGCCCATTTGAATTATGCAAATTGAGTTTCAAATAAAACATGAACCCGGCTTCCTACGTCTCATCTCCATTTGAGATCATGCGAGTGTGGAAAGACATATTTCGACATGCACAGAAGCGGATGGCTTCGGATTCGGATTCTTCTTGTCCGGGGCACTGAACTCGGCACGGATGCCTGAAAAAATGACTCCCTGGCCGTCTCTGCCAGAACGACCCGTGTGCTGTGAGTACTGATTGGGGTGAGTTCACCGGGAATGGGGGCCTCAAAAGCCCCGGGGGACAGTGGACGCTTCCTGATTTGGCAAGAATGCCCACGACATTGTGTGAGGCCGCCTGGCAGGCCACGGGACCACGTGCAGCCAGCGTTTCTGTGGGTCCGTGAGCAGCACCCCGGGGACCCAGGCCTGGGCTGGAGGCAGGGAGGGTGTGGGGTTTCTCTCCTCATCCGGTGGCCCCGCTTCCTTTCCAAAGACCAGGATCTGGGGTCACTCAGGGGCGGGTGTCCTCGCGGAGTGTGGGTGCTCCTGGGAGGCAGCCAGAGCGGGTGACTCCTCTCCATCCCTTTCCTTACTTTCCCTGCTCCCTGAGCCGAGGCCTAAGGGGGCACATTCCAACAGCCAAAAAGGACTGTTTTCCAGAGTCCAGCTTCTCCCTTCTTCCTAAAATGAATAACTGTTTTGTCTCACCTTTCACAGGCATCGCCCAGGGAACGCCAGCTTTCCCGGAAAGGAGGGCCCTTCCGGTTATTTTACTTATTTATTTTTAAAACAAGGTTTTTTTTTTTTTTGTTGTTTTTTTAAATATTTTATTTATTTATTTTTATAGAGAGGAAGGGAGAGGGATAGAGAGTTAGAAACATCGATGAGAGAGAATCATCAATCAGCTGCCTCTTGCACACCCCCTACTGGGGATGTGCCCGCAACCGAGGTACATGCTCTTGACCGGAATCAAACCTGGGACCCTTGAGTCCACAGGCCAACGCTCTATCCACTGAGCCAAACCAGTTAGGGCCCTTCCAGTTATTTTAAAGATGATGAATCAGTGCCTGGAAGAGAAGAGCCAGTCAGTTGGAGTTTGGGGGCAAGTATTCAAGACCTGAGACCCTTTTCCAGACCCGGATTTCACCACGGGCTTGAGTCACCCTGTACTGGTCAGTGCCTGAGACCAACACGAGATTTCTGGCCTGAAATTTGGGAAAGATCGAGCGATCAGCTGTGTGCTGATTCTGCCCAGGGCTAGGCCAGTGTCAGCAAACACACTAGTCAACAGAGCAACAAACCACGGCTCGTGGGCCACATGTTTGCCGACCCCCGTGCTAGGCGGGCGCCTGCTGAAGCTGGAGAGCTGTTAATTATGGCAGAAGCCGAGGCCTGGGTTGGAGGAGCGGAGGGCTTTTAGAGCAAAAACAGGCAAAACAAAATTGGAGACACACATCCATTTATGGGGAGAGGTTTTTGTGTGTGTGATGTATGTTCTGAGAGAAAGCGAGAGAGCGAGAGTGAGAGCAAGAGAGAGAGAGATCCAGACCTTGAGAATCAAACTGTGTTTAACTTGGTGTGCGGCAGAGTTTTTCACGGTAACAAAGGTTCCTGGGCTGAGCCCCATGTCGGTGTGAGTTGCTTCCTGTGGTTGTGCCCCGTGTCTCCCCCATTGATGGTGCCGTCACTCTGGGATGTTAGCGCTGGGCACACTGTAGGAGAAATGCCCGGAAAGTATCCATAAAGTAAATAACTTTAATTAATTAAATATCATTGTCTGGCATTCATCATTGCAGCGCCGCTCCCCAGGAAATGAGGGTGGATACTCGATTTGTTTTGATTACGTGTGCGGCTCCGCCCTGTGTCTCGGCGTGTCTCCATGCTGGACCGTAAGCTGAGCACCTTGAGCTGGGATTTGCAGGGAAGACCCATCGGTGTTTATTGTGCCCGATGCAGCAATAAATATTTTTTGAAAAGAGAAAGAATATCCATCCACCGGCACCGCATCAGATAGGGAGGGGGTTCTGTCTGTCACCTCCCCGTCCCCGTGTCCCCAGGTACAGGTGCTAATGTTTTCATCCCAAGCCGGGAGATCGGGGGATTTTCATCAGAATTTGAAAGAGGCGCAAGCAGGCTGCAGGCTGTCACGACAGCCGAGTCTTCCTGGGAACTGCCGAAACCTGCGCTTCCTGGGGAATTTTTCGTTGAAAATGGCCATCAATTCTAGAGGAGTTCCGCTCTCCCTGTGCAGGCTGCGGGGTGTCCTCCTGAGAAATCCCCTCTTCTCGCTGCTTCCACTGACCCGAGAGTGTTCGCTCATGAACAGTTCCTGTGCAGAGCCCCTTAAAACGCCGCTAAGGAGAGCCAGGGTAGACGTCAAGTGTGGCATTGGGAAAGGAAAAGGGAATTGGCATTTATGAAGCTCCTACTGTGTGCCCCTCCTGGCACGCTGTTTGAAGACACTGCCTGCCTGAGGCTCACAGGCACCTGGAAAGGAATTCTGTGCTTTCAGTTTCCAGGTCAGCACAGAAGATGGGGGGGGGGGGGGGGGGGGCTAGAAGGGCGCGTTCAAGGTTACCCAACTTTAAGGTGGGGCTCCTGGAGCAGGACCCAGGCTCTCTCTCTAAAAAAACACACACCTATTTTATTGATTTTTTACAGAGAGGAAGGGAGAGAGAGAGAGAGTTAGAAACATCGATGAGAGAGAAACATAGATCAGCTGCCTCCTGCACACTCCCCACTGGGGATGTCCCCCCAACAGAGGTACATGCCCTTGACCGGAATTGAACCTGGGACCCTTCAGTCCGCAGGCCGACGCTCCATCCACAGAGCCAAACCAGCTAGGGCAGGACCCAGGCTCTCTTGATGCCAAACCAACGCTCTTTCCAAAATCATTAAATAACAGAACTGTCAGGCACGCAGGGGATGGGTTGCGTCAGGAGGGTGTTGTCACCCCTGTAAGCACCCCAGCTTTCCCTGACAACACTCCCTCATTCAGTCCTCTCAGCTCCTGCGTCCCAAAGTCAAGAAAGCTGGGAACAGAGATGAAATAGGACAGTCCCCTTCCTCCAGACGCCAGCGATCTCTCCTCAGGGGAGGCGGGCACACCCATCCATCCATTCACCCATCCATCCATTCACCCATCCACCCATTCACCCATCCATCCATTCACCCATCCATCCATTCACCCACCCACCCATTCACCCGCCAGGTGTCTGCTAAGTACTCAGCACTGCTGTAAGTGGTGAGAGCTGAGCAGTGACTTGCTCTGGCCCTGTTGACAGACAAGAGAAGAAGCAGACTGGTGAGTACATGTGATCACAGACATGAGCCAGTCCTTGGGGATGGGAAAGGACGGGCGTTAGGAGAGTCGGAGCAGGGGCCGCAGGGACGTTGGGTGGCATAAGGGAGACTTTTCCTGGGGAAAGTGCCTAGGAATTGGTCAGATAAGGAGAACGGTGAGGATGGGTGGGGGCAAGTTGTTGGTGTGGGCGGGGGAGGCGGAGATGGCGATTCTCAGGTGGAAGAGGTGGGAGAAGGAGGTATGTAGTGGCTCCCTGAGGTGCCCTGCTGGGTCTTTCCAAATTTATCTTGTAGCCCCTGGGGCCTCCGTGAAGCGATTTGGTCTGGAGAGAATTAGGGTTAGTGGGGCATCTCAAACTGATGCTCCTATGAGGGGTTGGCAGGGACTGTGATAGACATAGATAGGGTTGTTAAGGGCTAAATTTTGTCTCCCTCACTTCATATGGTGAAGTCCTAATCCCCCATATCTCAGAATGTGACTGTATTTGGAGATACAATTTTAAAAGTGGTATTTAAGTTAAAATAAGGCAATAGATACGGGCCCTAATCCGGTAGGACTGGCGGCTTTATAAGAAGAGGAAATGAAGGCACAGACACACACAGTCTGAAGGGCGACCACCTGAGGGTGCCGAGAGAGAAAGAGAGGAATCTCTGATGTCCCTTCCTCTCTTTGAAAGGACACAGACATGTTGGACTAAGGCCCCACCCTTATGAACTCCTGCCGCCTTTAACACCTCGGTGGAGACCCCACCACCAAAGGTAGTCACACTGCGGGGTTAGAGCTTTAACGGAGGAACTCACAGGGGGTGCACAATTTAATGATGTGAGGGCATGAAGGGGATAAATGGTGATGGAGAAAACGATAACAATCAAAGCGTAATATGCTAATTAGACCAGACATCCTTCTGGACATCCTTCCAGACGATCTTCTGGATGAAGCCTGGCTGCAAGGGAAGCCTGGGTCCTGGGTGCCAGAGGGAAGCCGGTGCCAGAAGCCGGGGGAAGGAAGGCCTGCTCTTCTTGCACACATTTCATGCATCGGGCTTCTAGTAAAATATATTAAAAAAAATAATAGTGTGTTTCCCTTATTTCTTCCTCGTGACAACTCTTGGAAGCAGATAGTCTTACTCTCTTACTAAGAGCAGGAAGCCGAAGCTCAGGGTCCCAGAGCCCTTAGGAGGCCGAGCAGGGCTCCCCTCCTCGCTCTGTCTGAGCTCCAGGCCCACACCCATAACTCCTCCTCCATGCCAGGGCTGCGGGCCCCTGGCCAATGGGCCATGAACAAAGTTTGCAACATCTCCCGTCTCTTACTATGCATTCTGTTTAATCAAATGTAATGAGGTTTGTGGAGGCAGTAAACTGAAGTGACTTTCAAGTAGGAACTGTATTTAGCATCGTTAATTGAATCAGTCTAGTTAGTTCGAATAGAACAGCGGCTGTTTGCCTCGTAATAAGGAAATTGAGTTCCTCATAAGACTGCTAATTCATGTCCTTTTACACTGCAGAACATGCAAAAGGTGTGTCCTGAGTCCCCTTGCAGTCCAGTCTGGCTTCCAGCAAGTCACGACACTCTTGGTACCTTCAGGCTGGGACCCTTGGCGATTGAGTCAGGCTGGATGTACATGACCACGTGGACTCCTCTCTGTGCTACGAGCATGGGCTAGCAGTGGGGAAACTAAGTCTCAGGAGGAAGAAGGTTGAGTGACACTCTGGCATGTCTTGCCCGTCCAGTAGCCATTCCCTCTTCTGATAACGGTGCACAGTCCCCTGGCTCCACTGACTGTCACCAGAACTCACCCCATTTCTCGGTAATGATTGGTTTGTAAGCCAGTCTTCTCAGCTAGACCAGGAAGTGTCTGAGCACAGCACCCTGCACAAGTCTGCACACAGTAGGTGTTCATTAAATGTGCGCTGAGTCTAGTCTTCCATGCAACCACTGTTTCTGACTTGCGGGCCAGCCCTGTACTGTGTTGGCATTCATTACCTTCTGAGACCACCCAGGACACATGTTATTTGCGTGAGTGGCAGGACAGCCTGGTGATTGGGGCAAAGGCTGGGCAGCCAGACAACGTGGGTCATATGCTGGCTCCCCCACGACAGAGATGGATGACTTTGGCATGTGCGTTACTCCCCTGTGGCCCCGGTTTCTTCACGGGAGAAAGGGTCTAATAACAAAGCCTATGAAGGATGGGTGAAGCGTAGGCCGATCTCACCAGGCCTTGGCACACCAGTAGCAGCGATATTTTCCAAGGTGTTACTTCAGAGTTAGGATGTCCATGGGTTGGGGATGTTCCCACAATGCAAGCTCCTCATTTCTCACGCCACTCCCAATCTGATAGGGTTTAAAGTCCCTTCTGTAAATGTTCCTAAATGTCCTGCAGGAGACTATCCCTTTGAAATGCATCCAAGGGCCATTCCCTTAACCTGGAGCTGAGCCACGGAGAGAGGAGGATGGGTTGTCGGAGAGAACTCCCAGCAGCACATGGAAGGGCAATGGTGGGGAGGGACCCACAGCGGGGTGGCCTGTCACTGAGCGGGAGCCTTCCCTACAGTCTGGACTCCTCCAGACCCTAAGCGGGAGGACAGGAGGGCCCGACCTCCAGTCATCAGCTTGCGACATGGGCGAATCCCCAACCCTGAGGCTGGAAACCGGAGGTAGAGACCAGGCTTCTGGAAGCCCAAGATGCTGGAATTCATTGATATTTAAAAACACTTCCCTGCCCTTTTTCATTATACAGTCTAACATTTAGAGGCTCCAAAATCACTACTTATTAGTACACTATAACTTGGAGAGCGTGGAAGTGGCGCTGGAAAGAGAAACACTGCGTTAAGAAGCAGCAGTCGGAGGCAATGCATATGGTAAATAGAGAATTCTCCACAAACCACTCAAACCCCTTGGCCTGCCCTTTCACTAAAGAATTGCAGGTTGCTGGTGAGAAATGCCGCCCTGTGTCGCCTGAATTCTACAGTTGCAGCTCGAAAGGTTTACTCGAACATTTGATTATGTATATGGAATCAGATCTTGATTGCTTTTTGCAAGTGTTGTCTCCCCAGCTCATTTTATTTATTTATTTATTTATTTTTACCTTTCAATAATAACATATATATACCTTAATCAAAAAAGAGATAATACACTGAATGAATATATATAACATATATATACCTTAATCATATATATATATATATATATATATATATATATATATATATATGTTCATTCAGTGTATTATCTCTTTTTTGATTAAGGTATTACATATGTGTATTATTTCTTTATTGATTAAGATATTACATATGTGTCCTTATTCCTCCATTACCCCCAGCTCATTTTAATGGGATGGGTTTATCTGAGATCTGCAGCCTCCTCTCACTGCCTGGTCTTGGTCTTGGAACATAGTAGGTACTTTAAACAAACTGTATAAATTCATTGGGAAAACTAGGGGAAGATTAGTTTAACTCTGTTTAACTTCTTAGTTATTCTAAGATACATTTCTCGGGAAATCCCTTTGAAATGCCTCCATGAAGCAATAAAGAGACTACGTTTTTTAAAAGGATAAATTTATTGTTATATTAATATAACAGCACTATGTAATGTTTTGTAAAATAGAGGCAAGAAAAGGAAGGGCATTCATGATGGCCCAGCCGTGAAAAGGCTGTTGTTGGCGGTTTGGTGTGTCTCTTATGTGCCTCTTGTCCACTTACCTGCTGTGGCACGCTGTGGCAGGTCTAAACGCCTCGGTGTCTGCGTGGTACGCTTAGTGTTAGGGTTAGGCTCCCGTGGCTTAGACTTGCTAAGTGATGCCTTTGACCTGGACAGTGTGGCTTCACAGAAGCATGAGCAGTTGGAGGGCCAGCTTTTGGTGTGGGAAGCGAGTGATCCTGAGCGAGTCATTTCCTTCAAGCCTAGATTCAGGTGGCTGTCCAATAGAAGCGGCAAACCATCCTTGTTTTCCTGGATGCTCTGTCTGCGCAGATGGTGGCCCCTGTGGGAAAGACGCAAAGGATTATGGGCTCCAAAGAGGCCACTGCGATCCTAAGAGATCTTTAAAGAGGCAAATGAGTGGAAAAGAACAAACTACACATGAATGTCAAGGAGTACGAAGAGGTAGATTTCACAGCAAGAGGAGCGTCTATGGGTGAATAACGGCCCGACTTCTTTCTTTTCTCTCTGTTTGTTACTTTTTACTTCATCTCTTCTTTGACATTACACTTCTTATGGCAAATCTTATTTTATTTTAACATTCTAATAGCAAAGAACTGATGTGGAGATCTGTTTAGCCAGAAGAGAAACAGGTGAAGCTTTGGTTTTTAAAGCAATGTGCTGTGTTTACAAACTGTTTCCGTTGCTAAATCACAGGAGGCCACATTGGTGCGTACGTGGTGAATTTGGAGAAAAAGGACATTTGTAAGGCATCATTACATGGGACCTGTTCAGAAAGGCAATGGTGTTCTTTAGACATCAGTGAATCAATTTTAAGTTAAATGGTGGAGTATGGAGTTCTGATTATTAGTATTTTTATTATTAAAAATACAATATATATGATTTTGCAAATGGAACTTATTTGCATTACAATTGGATGGAGCAGGTATGGATGGAACCAAATATATGACCCGAAGCAAATGCCAATAATGTGAAGCTGAGACCATCCTGTGAGTAGTCACATTACAACTCTGTCTTAGGTTCTTTAAAAAATACATCAGTTAAATAATACATTCCTTCATTTCACCCTCACAACAATCCTGAGGCAGCCTTCTTATTTTCTTTTAAAAAATATATCCTATTGGTTTTCTACAGAGAAAAAGGGAGAGGGATAGAGAGTCAGAAACATGGATGAGAGAGAAACATGGATCAACTGCCTCCTGCACACCCCCTACTGGGTATGTGCCCGCAACCAAGGTACATGCCCCAGACCAGAATCGAACCTGAGACCCTTCAGTCCGCAGGCTGATGCTCTATCCACTGAGGCAAACCAGTTAGGACCTTATTTTCCTTATTGTGTAGATAAGGAAACAGGTGAAGTAATTTCCCAAACCTCTCAGCCATAGAGAGGGCGACACAGAACCCAACCCTATTACCTCAGGGAGGAGCCCCCCACAATGTGCCCAGAGTTACAGACTCCTGCATTTCACTGCAGCCCCCTAGTAACTGTGATGCTCCCATTTGACACATGGGAGACGGGGTTTGATTCAGGGAGCGTGGGTCATTTCCCTGAGATCCCGTGGCTGGCAGGCAGCAGAGCCAGGCCCCACGCTTGCCCCTGCTGGACTCCCATAGCCCCGCTCTCCTCACAGACACCCCGGGCTAAGGACCCTCGGAAAGTCTGCCCACGTCACATTGTGGGAAAAGCACCCGCCTGCTTCCACGAGCATGTTGATGATGGCGGCAGCTAACTCTGAGATGTGCTGGATATCAAGCTATCGGCCACTTAGAAATCAATCACGGAACTGTTTCTACTTTGAAATACCGTTTCTTCTCAGGAGAAACTTGATAAAGATGGTTATCCCACAGGATCTGCTGTGTCTTGAGGCGTTCAAGGGTCTGCAAGCTAAGAAAGGCCTCAGGGCCTGGTTTCCCCACAAAGCTCATGTCGAAATCCAATGTGATGGTGTCATCATTTGTTCTGGGGCCAGGGGTGAAGGCTTGGTTCAGGTTAACCAGCGAACTCACCCCCTGTGAAGTTAGGCCCACCGGAGAGTTCAGGGTGGCAGGTGAGCTCCTGGCCTAGTCAATACACAGGGGTTCTATTCTGACTCCGCCAGGTGCCCACTAGCTGGCCCACCCTGGACAAATGCTTTGTAATAGTGCCAAAGCCTTTGCAAGTTGGCTCCAGGGGTCGGAGAAATGGTGTGCACGGTGCTGGCAGGGCAGGGATGCCACATCCGAATCTAACGTCCATCAGAGGGACACGTGGCTGCTACTCCAGCAGGTGCCTGGCTGGGAGGCTCTTAAATCCACGTGTGGGCCCTTACCCCACCTGACATTTACAGGGTGCAGAGCAGGACCTGACACAGGATTAGAACTCAATACAATTACCTGCTATTATCTTTATTTTGTTTTTGTAATTCTTACGTGAGGATATTTTCCCACTGATTTTTAGAGAGAGTGGGAGGGAGAGGAAAAGACAGAGAAATATCGATGTGAGAGAAACACATTGACTCGATGCCTCTTGCATATGCTTGACCAGGGTCCAGGCCAGGAGGAGCCTGCAACCCAACTGAGGTAAGTGCCCTTGACCGGAATCGAACCTGGGACCCTTTGGTTCACAGGCCGATGCTCTATCCACTGAGCCAAACCAATTAGGATCCTGTTATCATCATCATCATCGTCGTCGTTGTCTTGTCTTTATTCAGAAGGCGTTTTGAGCCTGCCATTCAGCAAAGGGACCAAATGGCGGTGCGAGAGGGAGCTGCTGCATTCCTGTCTTCACGAAGTGTTATTAAAAGGTGCCATTGCCAGGACTGGCAGCTTCATTAGGGAGTCTGTTGATGATGGTAATGAGGCTGGCACATTTGGGATTCCGATTGACACTTCTCAAGACAGAGGCAGAAGCCGGGCTGGTGCAGCAGTGCCAGGATATGGCTCAAGATCCGGGAAGGGCTGGGAGCCTGCGGGCGTGCATGGAGAGAAGCTGTGTGGGAGCGTGGGGCCCCGGGGCCGCTGAGCTCATGCTCCTCTTTCCGGGGCCTTTGGGCTCAGCGTGCCACTGCTCTGGGACTCAGTTTCCCCAGCCGTAGCAGAGACACCTCTCAGCTGTGAGGTAGCCTTGGGGAAACGGGGTCCTGGGGGCTTGGGCTCCCCATAGGCACGGGGTTAACACAAAAGAAGCAGAAGGTGCCAGCATCCAGTTTCTGTTCTAGGTGGATGGCATTGGAATTGGTGTGGACGAGCCATAGGGGGAGCCTGGGGACAAGTAGGGACGCTTTGTCATAACCCTGGCAGCCGATGGTGGGGTGTGGGCTAGGCCTGCGGCTGGGAGGGAGGGCGTTGGATATGGCCACCACCTTCACCCAGAGTAGGAGGACCGCTTCCCCATTAATGACGTTCTGCGTCCTGTGCAGGAGCAAAGCTTCATGGAAAGAAGTGGTGAAGGACCACCTTAGCCCAGACGCCCGATGAGACTGAAGTGGACAATGTGGTTACCAGGACACGCCCATCCGTAACCGTGAGCGCTCAGGGCATCTGGAAGCATGCCAGCCAGAGCATCTGTGGGCTGTGTTTGACATCCTGAACACGGTCTGGATGGACCTTCCCTCTTCCTCCCCTTCCTCCCTATCTGATTGTCTTTTTGCCTTCTTTCCGTTGTCCATTCAGGCCATGTGTATTTATGTCTGCTTTGTGCTAGACGCCAGGTGGACACGCAGCCAGGCTGGGGTCCTGTGGATCCACCGCGGGGAACCCCTGGCCGAGAATGCATGCACCCACTGCAGCGCCCCGGCTGCAAGGCCGAAGCAGACAAGGCCTCGCCAGTGCGTCCCTATAATGCAGTCATGACGGCAGCGGGTTTTAATGGGGCCGTCACTCAGGTGGTTTTACAGATTGATCCCGTTCATCCTTCAGCCGCCGCGACACCTGTCAGTCAGGCCGCGGCTGCCTCGTGGCCTTTCTCAGATTCAGACGGGAAGGTGTTTAGGGAATAGGCTGGCACTCAAAATGGAAATAGGTGTTTTACTCTCCCTCTCAACGCGATTACTCTTCGATGGATGTCTTGCTGTACTTAAGGGTCTGTCAGCATTTACATTAAGAAGCCTTATTTTCTAAGGCTTAAAATGCCATTAAAATCTGTTCGACTGGGTTGTTCAAGTGGTCAAATTATCCAAATTTCTTTTTAAAAAATCCATTTGGCTCTTTACTCATTGGTGAGAAAAGGCGCATGGAGGTCGGTTCTTGGTTTCCGAAGCCCTGAATAAGAAGTTGACACTTCTCCCTCCCGGAGTGGGTGTCGCTGGCCATTTTGAGCTTTCTCTGTAAAAGCCCTCTTTGTTTATAAGGAGGCTGCTGTGGATTGGGGCAGGAGTCAAGGTTGTATGGGGGTATTTCCAGGAAACTTCATGCTTTGGGATTTTGGGAAGAGAGAGAAAAGAGCAAGAGTGTGCTGCGTGCTACTGGGTGCCAGGAACTGTGCCTGGATTAAAGCATTAATTACCTCATGTCAACGGCACACCAGCCGTGGGAGGAAGACAGGTTCTGAATCAATGGAGTTAACAGGTTCTGAATCAACATGGTAGACTCGTGGGCCAAGATCAGCAGCCAAGCCCGTGACCTTTGCCCTCCACCACACCCATCATTATAAATCTTTGAGATACTCATGCTTATCTGGAAGGTCAATTAAGACCCCAAAGCAAAATCGAAGCATGTAGGACACTTCACTAAGTCCAGTGGTGTTGATGGAACTTTGATTTTCCCAAAATTGGTCTTACTCTTGGCAAGCCACCCTCCCCCTCTCTCCCTCATCAAAAACTTATTCATTGAGCATGGACGATAATGAGCGCGATTGTCGTCACACTTAAATTATTGTATTGATTTATGCAGTCATTTGCAATTAATAACTTCCGATTAGAGCTGTCACACACGTCATTTGGTCTGCGACGGAGCCCTGCATAACCCCGTGACGCCGAGATCCTATTGTCCTAGGGTGATTCCGGCTACAACAGCTCATCCTGCTGTTCCAGCGGGATTGGCGATAGTTCCATCTTCTATGCTCCGAAATGTTCTTGCTCAGATGGCAGTAGGTATGGCCACTCTGTGCAGGGGACACATCTAGCCTTGGCCGCTGAGCGGCTTTCACCACGCATCCACCCTACTGACCTTTGGGGAGATTTCTCTAATTTCTGTTACTTTTCTGATCAATTCTGCATGACTGGCCAATTAAGCATCCTCTAAATATTACAGTTACATTTTTTATATTGACGGTGCCCTGTTCTGTATGCTTTGTACCTTATGGAATAGGGATGGAGGGTGCTCAATACATATTGATTGAACTAATAGGCAATGAAATGAATTGGAAAGAACATTACCCTTCTCCTCCTCCCCTGTTGGACCTATTCCGATGCTTTTCGTCTTTGTGGCCCCAGTTACAAGGCCATTTCTGCAGGAGGCGTTCTGTAGTCTCCCAGTCTCCCCAGTTCCACTCTGCCTTCATCTGTTTAGGTACTTATCCCAAAGTGTGATTTTATTGCATTGTGAGTGGTCGCTCCCAGGGCCCGGCACATAATGGTGCTCATGTACAGCATGAATGGGTGAACGGATGCCTTCTCGAAGCATCTACTTCTTCACCGTGGTTTTTCTAATAAGCTGGGCACCTCAGGGAACTCTCAGACTGAGGCAGCATTCAATTTCCTGTAACAGCCATTTTAAATGACAATAATTTTATTAAAACATTCCATGTAAGTCCTGGCAGGTAGTAAACTGTACTGATTCTTTCACTCGCAGGAGCTGGCTGGAGCTGTAATTGCTAATCGTGTTTCTTCACCTGAAACTCAGGTAGACATTTGGCGAGTCAGCTTCTGGTTCTAGGTCAGGGGCAGGTGCTCTAGGGCCACCTGAGCGTGACAGGCTCCCTGAAGCACTGGTTGTGGGGGCTGGGAGCATGGACTCTGGGTTGAGAGATATGTATGCGTTATCTATTGCTGCATAACAAACAATCCCCCAGCTTCACAGCTTGAAGTAACGTACGTTTATGACCTGACAGAGCTGTGGGTCGGGATGCAGTGTGGCTTCCCTCGCTGCCTCTGATTTGGGGTCTCTCACAAAGCTGAAAGCAAGGTGTGAGCTGGGACCGCCGTAGCTTCAAGGTGGGATTGGGGAGAATCCTGTTCCGAGCTCACTCACATGGCTGTTGGCAAGAGTCAGTTTCTCACAGGCTGGTGGGCCGAGAGCATCAGATGGGCCTTGATTCTCAGTGTACATTCTGAGGAATGTCAACTCCCCATGGACCTTTCTGTTGAGAACAGGATCACAGTTTCCAACTCACCTTCTTCTCACTGGCTACTGGTCAGAGACATCGGTTCCTCGCCACATGGGTCTCTCCTGCTCACTAAGGTAGCTTGTTTCCCTCCATCTGAGGGGAGAGAGAGAGAGAGAGAGAGAGAGAGAGAGAGAGAGAGAGAGAGAGGAAAGAGAGCGAGATATGCAAGACAGAAGCCACAGTCTTGTAAGCAAATCCTAGAGGTGCTATCCGTTGCTTCTGCTGCATTTTTATTCATGCGCAGTGAGTCAGTAAGTCCAGCCCACACTCCAGGCATGGGCATTGCACAGCGTGAATACTCGGAGGTGGCGGTCATTGGAACCATCTTAGAGGCTGTCAGCCATGACATGCCCGGGTCCAAACTCCAGCGCCCTCTTTTCATCTCCAAAGGTCTTTAAAGATGCTACCTAACTCTTCTTAGAATCAGATTCTTCATCAACCCAGGGATGTCCATTTTAGAAGGTGGTTGATAGGATGGACATGGTTTTGGTGAGACACATAACAACTGCTTGCTAACGGGTCCTTAGAGCTGTTATCAGGCGAATAAACCTTGGGAAATGCCGGGGCCTTGCTCCCCGATCTACATCCTAAGGAACAGCAGCTCCCCGTGGGCCTTCTGTTGAGAACAGTCTCACAGTTTCAAACAGTCTCACAGTTTCTTATGAGTTACTTCTGTGTCTTCGTTTTTAATATATTTTATTGAATTTTTACAGAGAGGAAGGGAGAGGGATAGAAGCTAGAAACATCGATGAGAGAGAAACATCCATCAGCTGCCTCCTGCACACCCCCTACTAGGGATGTGCCCCCAACCAAAGCACATGCCCTTGACCGGAATAAAACCTGGGATCTTTCAGTTCGCAGGCCGATGCTCTGACCACTGAGCAACACCGGTTAGGGCAATGTGTCTTTGTTTTTCCTCTGGAAGGTGGTTTACTGCAGGGAGGACAGTGTGTCCCAAAGCCCTGAGATGGGGTGGTGGTCACGCTCTTCTGGTTTGGATGGCAGGTCAGTAAGTATTCCCCCCAGGTTCCTCCCAGGGAGGGCAGTTTACCGTCCATCCCATGGACTTGGCCTTGACCGGTGACTTGCTTTGCCCGGTGGGATGCTTGTGGACTTGACATGAGCTGAGCCTTGAAGAGCGCTTCGCCAGAGGAACACATCTTCCACCTCCACTGTCAGCCTGAACGGGACGTGTCCTGAGTAGCCCGCTGGCCCCAGAAGGAGGAGAAACCCTGGAGAAGATCCACTCAGCAAGGCCCAGACCTGTGACTTGAGGGGCTCAACCCCACTGGCCTGCAGACCCACGAGCGTTGAGAAGCGATTCGGTGTGGGCGCCTGAACTCTGGGCTGGGCTGGGCTGGCTTCAGGGGCTGCAGGTGGCTCAGGGAGGCGGGGTTGAAATAGAAATTTGAAAAGTGGTCAAGACGCAGCGAAAGAGAAGCAGGGCCCAGATCCCCATGGGCTTGGAGGGCCAGAGTGAAGGTTTGGGGTTTCCTCTCAGTGTGTGGGGAGCTAGGGATGGCCACAGCAGGGAATGGCAAGTGGAGAGCACCCCGAAGAAGGATGAGTTTCTCTCCCAGAAACCCACACCTGTGCATGAGCGTTGCCTCTGCGTGGTGATCATCCCTCCCTTTGCTGCCTCTCCAGGAAACCCCCAAACCTTCACTCTGGCCCTCCAAGCCCAAGGGGATCTGGGCCCTGCTTCTCTTTCACTGCGTCTTGACCACTTTTCAAATTTCTATTTCAACCCCCGCCTCCCTGAGCCACTTGCAGCCCCTGAAGCCAGCCCAGCCCAGCCCAGAGTTCAGGCGCCCACACCGAATTGCTTCTCAACGCTCATGGGTCTGCAGGCCAGTGGGGTTGAGCCCCTCCAGGTTTGCAGATGGACCTCACATGCTTCCTTCCTAGAAAGTCCCATATGGTGTGTCACCACTCTCTTCCCGTAGTCCCATCGACTTTGTCCTTTTTAAAAAAATCCCTCACCCAAGGGTATGTTTGTTGGAGAGAGAGAGAGAGATAGAGAGAGAGAAAGAGAGAGAGAGAGAGAGAGAGAGAGAGAGAGAGAGAGAGAGAGAGGCTGAACATTGAGTAGCCTCCTGTATGTGCCTCACCTGGGGATCAAACTTACAACTTAGGGATGTGGCCAGGCCAGGAATTGGCCCCTCCCCCTTTGTTGTATGGGGCAATGCTCCAACCAAATGAGCCACCCAGCCAGGGCTGTTCTTCCTTCCTTTCCTTTTGGCCTGGACTTGCCACCCAGTGCCACCTTGTTTTAGGCCTGTCTCTGTCCCAGAGCGGGGCGTCCTGAGGGCAGGGAGTGTGACTGAGTCCTGCAGATGCGTCTCCTGTCCACAGCCCTCTGCCTCCCTGCGGAGAGCCTCGCTCAGGATTGTGTTCATGAAGGAAAAGCAGCCTCGCTGCCCTTGGCAGTTAATTGTCACACAGCGGATGATTCAACCTGCCAGTCTCCAGCTTCCCCACCTGGGAAAGAGGAGTCATAGCGGGCCCCCTCCCTGGGCTGTGATGAGGACTACACAGGCTAGTATGGACTGAGCCTTGCTGGTAATTAGTATGCATTCAAAAACGTTAGCTCTAACGTGTTGGAAAGCCTGCTAATAAAAGTCCCCTAGGGATGGTGTCCTTCAACTCTGCAGATACCTCCCGAGTCCGCTGGCATTCATGTTCCCAGTGTTTTATTTACATTTATTATTATCAGCCAAGGGGACTGAGAACTCAAAAGATAGAATTACTGGACTAAGACACTACGGCTGAATCAGGACTGTTTCCTCTCCAAGATGAGCTTTTTGGCCACTACACGGTCCTGTCTCAGGACAGGTAACCGTCTTCAAAGCACTCACCTGTCCGGAGAGATGTGCTTTCTGAGGCCTAGGCGAAGGCCTAGCCAGGGTCTGGGGCCTGGGGACCTCCCGGCACAGGTGGTCTGGCTCTCAGCACATGGGCTACAGGTCCCCTCCCAGCAGATAGTTTAGCTTTGCACCTGCTGATCCGCTCCTCTGGCCCCAGAATAAGTACGGGGTGTGGCTGTGTTTTCTTGGAATCTGAAATTGTGATACATAATGTAGTGATAGTCTTCGTTCATGCAAACCCTACTCTACATTTCCTCCTCCGGAGAATTAATCTCGAATTGTGCTCGCCTTGAATCAGGGGAGGCCTTGGGGAATAAGCCTATATTCCTTGCAAGAGAGTTAATCACCCTACAAATGACTTAACCTGCCTCTCAGGGCTTCCTGTGGAGACCAAAAGCAAGAATGCAAATTAAGTGACTCACACCAGAGTCCACAGTACTGAGCCCCACTGGCCAGCCCTCCTGGCCTGTGACTGACAACCCCTGTGCTGGTCTTCTCACTCCCTGGTTCTCTCTTCTTGCTGCTGTTGGGTGTCCAGGCTCTCTGTGGGGCTCTCTGTCAAAGGCCATCTTGAGGATTCCAAGGATGTTTAATTCACCCCACACGGCAGGGCAGCATGCCGCTGGCTCAACCTCCACATTCTCATCAAGGGAGTTACCCGAGGAAGCTAGGAAAGTGCGTGCCCCTCCACAGGGAACCCAGAGGGGTGCCCTTTGCATTGTGCGTCCATGTGGCTGGTCTGTGACTGCTTTTTTATTTTTATTTTTTGCTAGAATTGTGCAGGTTTATGGACATTTCCTGTCTTGGCCTTCCCCTAAGCCACTGCAGGATGGCAGTTTGTGGTTGCTCCTTTAATCTGTCTCTCTCTTCACCCCTGTATTAGACTGTGGGTTCTGGACCACAGAAACCACTTTTCTTACTAATCTGTTGTCTTCTTTCCTGGGGGAAGGGAAGGAGCAGGACTTGATTGAATAGATTTCCCAGAAAGCCACTGCGGAAGGGCTGCCGGAGGGTGAGCAGCCCAAGGTCCCTGCGTGAGGGACCAGACTGCAGCACGGAGCAGGCGAAGCGCCTTCCCGGGATCCCTGGATTAGGTGACGGGAGGCAGCGTTCTCCACCTGTGGGCCCGGCAGGCGCATCTGCAGACCGTGTCCCACGTGTGAGCTCGCTGAGACCGCTACAACACGGTGCTGCAGGTGGGGCGGTCAGATAACAGGATGGATCTCCTCACAGTTCTGGAGGCTGGAGTCCAAGGCCAAGGCTGGCTTCCTTTGAGGGCCTCTCTCTGGCTTGTAAGTGACTGTCTTCTCTCTCCCCCTGTGTCTCCCCCGTCTCTCCTAATCTCTGCTTCTCTAGGGCCCCAGTCCCATTGGATGAAGGCCCGCCCTAACGATTCATCTTCACTCAGCTCTTTAAAGACCTTCTCCAAATGTCACATTCTTAGGGATTGGGCATTAGGACTTGAACCTAGGAATTGGGACGATATAATTCACCCCATAACCCTTTACCCTCTGCACTTCCATCAAATGTATGTTCTTCACATGTGCAAAATGACATTTATCCCATCCCTAAAGCCCTAAAATCTTAACCCATCTTAGTCCAAACTCTCATCTAATTATCCCTGATGTCAGGTTGGTGAGAATCAGGTGATAGCTCAGCCTGAGGCGGAATTTCTCTCTCAAAGAACCTTTGCAATCAGATCAGTTTCCCAAACACAATAGTGGGACAGGCTGAACAGTGGGAGAGACATGCCCGCTCTGAACGGGAGGCATCAGAAAGAAGAAAAGGGTCCCCAGTGCCAAGCATGTCCCCAATCCAGCACGTGAAGTTCCATCCGATTTTCAGCCTCAAGAATCATCCACTTTGGTTCCAAGCTCTGTCCGCTGGGCCCACCTGGACCACTGGGTTCCACCTAGAGCTCCCGGAGGGCGTGTAGCCATTTTCCACCATCGTCCTGGCCAACGCCTGTGCTCTCCTGAGAACTCACCTTGGGCCACAAGCTCTCCCCCACATCAGCTGGCCCAGTTCTCTCAGCACAGCCCTCCGAGGCCAGCTCGGCGATGGGTGAGCATCTCCTTCCCACAGAGGAGGAAGGGAAGACACAGGGAGGTGAGCCCCTTGTCCAGACCACAGGGCTTTCCAGTGCACTTGCCGGGATCCAATCCAGGCAGCTGACCCAGAGCCTTTGCCCAGCCATTCCTTAGTGTCCCTGGTAGGGCTCACTAGCTGGTGGTCATTTCTGACCCGCAGCGTCAGGGCCAGGCGCTTATCCGTTTATGTGTTAACTAGAGGCCTGGTGCACGAAATTCATGCAAGAGCAGGCCTCCTTTCCCCGGCTGCTGGCACCAGCTTCCCTCTGGCACCCGGGACCCAGGCTTCCCTCCAGCCCCTAGCAGGCACCTGGGACCTGGGCTTCCCTCGCAGCCCCAGCTTCGTCTGGAAGGTCATCCGGAAGGACATCCAGTCTAATTAGCATATTACCCTTTTATCATTATAGATCCCTTCACCCCAGAGGCAGTTAGATGAGTGAGAAATCCTTGCCATAACTTTCTCTGTGTTCCCATGTCTGGCACACACTACGCTCAATAAACATTTATTGGTGACGAGAGAAGGGGAGGGAATTGCAAACAAAACAGACCGATTTAAACTCAAAATCACCTTAGAAGGGCCCCACGTGGCAGGATTTGCTGGCCTCGGCCCTCCCAGGAGCCCCTGAAACTTCCTTCCGTTCGGAGTAGACCTCTTTGCTCCCATTCAGCCAATAACGAGTGTGAGTGGAGGTGGAATCTTCCAGAAGGAAGAAGCCGCGGAGGTTGTATCCTGCCGTTTATAAGTCTGGTGACCCGCTGCCCTGCTGTGCGTCACGGAGCCAACGTAAACGATCTGCTGGAAAAAAAATTAACAATCACTCTGTCGGTAGAACCTCTTACTTCCCGCTATGCGTGTCAGCATATTATGACTGGAAGCCGTCAGCTCCCAACGACTCCAGCTTTCCTTCCTCAGGCTCTCCACGCTGCTTGCGAGAACTACAGGCTGGCGGTGATTCTGCAGCGAGGTTAATTTAACTCTTTCTCCCCTTGTTACATATATACACGCCAACGCCCGTGCTTCCATGAACTCCTCGCACACACGGACCTGCCTCCCTCAGTAAACGGGGGAAAATCCTCGGTGGTACGTACTTTCCCTCCCAAAGCCACTGTCCATTTCACGGGACGTAATGTGATTCGACAGCTGACAGATTGGATGCGAGATTATTTTCACTTGGCAGAGTGCATCAAGCAGAGATTACGTAAAGAACGTTGGCACCAGGTTTTAAGACAGCCAACTACATCGCGTACCCTTCCTGGGGTAAACAACCTCGCCGCCGAGTGGAACTTGTGGCATTGCCCTGGAAATGGGGATTTGGTGACATGTTATTCTATTCATAAGTGGGCATGAATAGAATAGCATGTTGCAGTCATCATGTGTGCTTGCCTGGGACCCTGCAGCACATAGGAGCTATCGATCCCGCAGGGACTACACGTGTTTCTGAGACACGGCGGGGCGGGCAGGGAGACCGAGTTCCCCTTGACATTGTGAGTAGATCAGTGGTGAAATGTATGCCGCCCGCGCCCTGCAAATCTCGAATAAAAGCTCCGGGGAGGCTGGGGCGTCCGCACGGAATGACTCACCCTTTCCCCGGTAAAAAGCCTTTCGCGGGAGACTGACCGGAGAATTTTAAATCTCTCATTAGCTGTGAGTCCTTGCTCAGTGTCCCTAAATGGGATTAAGCCCTCGCAGCTCAGGCTTCCTGAAAGGCCTGCCCCTTCCACCCGCTCCGTGAGGCGCTGAGACGGCGGCTCAGGCTGTGCTTTCAGGGGAAAAGGGTGGGTTTGCCCCAATCCCTGTCCCAGACGCTGGCGTCTCATCCCTAGGGGTCAGCTTCTATGCCATGATGACTTATTTCATCTCTGTGTGGGAAGATCTGGCTCGGGGACAAGCACATCTGAGTGGACCTGGTGGCCACGCTGGAACCTCCATGCCAGGAGCGGCCTCTGGTTCCGGAGGAGACTGGGCACAAGCCCCTGCCCTATTCCAGGGGCTACTTCCCATCCCTGGGGAAGCAGGGCTGGGGGGGTTTGGTGCTGGCACTCTGGGCCCGACTTCAGACACTCGGGGTGGTTAACACAATCATCCCGCCCATTCCCCTCCCTCTCTTCCTCACCTTCTTTGTTCTTTCTTTCTTTCCATTTACAAGCATTTATGGGGGTAAATATTTTAGGCGTCTTGAACATCTTCCCTGTGGAAGTTTAACTCTTCTTTCATTTAGCAAACTTGCTACTGGTTGCTGCAACCACCATTGGTGTATCCGACTGGGGTGCTGGGAGCGGCCCCGGTGTGTCCCCTTGCATCTCTCCAGCTTAACCCGGAGAAAACAATAGCTCTTCACAGCGTCAATGTTCTGCTCTCCATTCCCGGGCCAGTGGGTAGATCTAACTGAGTTGGCCATTTTCAGAAGGGTTTACTTTGAGTTGTTTATTTAAGCTGTGCCCATTTTGTGGGGGGAGATGTTTGTGTTTGGGGTTCATTGGTTCGGTTCTTTCTGTCTAAAGGCTATGTATATTGTTTCTGATATTGCTAGTGAACATTCCTTTGCCTTTTAATTTTGTTGGTGATGGTATTTGAGAGAGAAATTTTTTAAAGTTTTGCACAGTCAAGTGTTCTTAGAATTTTTGTGAAGGATTTTGCCATGACCTTTATGCTTAAGGAGTCTTTTTGCTCACCTAGAATTTTACTGTCTGTGTATGTTTTCTAGAAGGCCTTCTGTTTCATTGTTATTTTTAATTTGAATTTAAATGCAATCTACTTGGCATGAGTTAAAATTTTCTTTGTAAAGCCTGTCACTTTCTAACTTCACCTACTAGATCATTAATCGCTTTACAACTGGATTTTTAATACTGTGTTATTTTTATATGTGAATTCACACACATGTGCACTCACCTACACAAGCCATTTCACAATTAGCCATTCTGGCCAAATGCTTTCAATTGTTAGTATTATGGTTTTAGTAGGGGCCCAGTGCACGAATTTGTGCACCTCGAAAGGAACTGTGGGCTGTGAGGCTGTGGTGGGCACAGGGGTGGGTCTTAGCCTATCCTCTGCCCTTTCCTTGTTCCTGATCCAAAAAAAATGAGTACTTTGATTGAAATTGTATTTAATGTTTACATTAATTTGGAAATAATGGGCTGATTTCTCTTTTCTCTTTCAAAGCAGTGGGGGCTAGGATTTTGGAGCAAACTTTGGAGAGTGGTGAAGAATTTCAATGCAGGATTGGAGGCTGCAGCCATGTGAATAATGGACAACTGGGGCAAGAGATGCCTAAACAGAAGTTTTAAGAAGTTGTGTAATAATAAAACTGCTTTGGCATTTTTAAGGGACAGTAGTAAAGATGTTGATTCCTCCTACACCCCAGCACCCAATTCTCTCTAGGATGTTGTGTTTCACCTGAATGTGACTTCTGCTAAGATGGCTCCCACGGTAACCCAACTTTGTCCTGGGTTGTTTATCTGGCATCTGGTTAATTTATCCAACTGGATTAAAGCTATGGACCTTTTCTTTCAGTTAATTATGTAAGATATCCCAGCTACATTATCTGATGATTTATAAAATGGGTGATTATGAATGATGAATGAGCACATGTCTTCCTCTTTATGACTTGTATAACTTGTCTTTATTTTTCCCACCTCAAGATACTGCTGGAATATGCAGAACAATGCTATGCGTGACTGGTTGGAGCTGGTGTTCCTGCATTGCCCTCGATGTGAATGGGGAGAGTGGGGATGCAGGCATTGCATGTTATATTGGCTGCTGTTTAGGATATATAGTCTTTACAATATTAAGACAGTATCCCTCTAGTGTCTGAATGTTTCAACAGATTTTTTTTTCCCCCTTAAGAAATGGGTGTCGAATTTACAGAACTTATTTTGGCATCTGTAAAGTTCATATTATGCATATAATTTCTTCCAATGTTGGCATTTTTATTCATGGGCTACATTAGATTAATAGGCAGGGACACATGAAGCCTTCTTTATATCCTTAGCGAAACATCTAGAATTGCCTTACTGTGCACTTGGATTAATTGAGCCACTATTGGATATAGGTACTGCCTGTGGTCTCATAGTAATTTAGATGCCCAGTTTTTGTTTTTGTGCCATCCATTGTCAGCTTTTGTTGTGAGTGGGAAGCAACTTTATAATATGAATGAAGAATTTTTCCATTATTTTGTATGCTCTGGATAAAATTATATGTAACAATAATTATCTATTTCTTGATGTTATTAAGAACTAGCAAAATTACTTGGCCTAGAGGTCATTTGGGAAGATAATTATGTTAAAAATTCTTTTTCCATGTTTCCCCTAAAGCTATGGGTTTATTAAAGTTTTCAAATTCTTCCTGGATTAATTTTTGTTACTTCAATTTTTCAGAAAATCCTGTATCTCAGAATATTTTCAGTTGTCTTTTATTGGGGCTGTATATTCTATTTTTTAAAAATAATTTTTAAGACTCATCTGAGATAATATATAATTTATCATATCTAATTTTGCATATCCTAATATGCTAATTATTCTGGACAGTGGAAAGACCTTCTGGAATAGCCTTCTGGATGACCTTCTGGAATGACCAGTGGGTGGGGACATGAGGCCAAGCCTCTTGCAAAAATTTCATTCATTGGGCCTCTTGCTTGTTTAATAAATTTGATTTAATAATGGCCTATTTTATTTTTCTAAATCCAAGTTCTTATAATTATTTGTTAATTCTATTATGTCAATATATAATTAATTAAATTTTGATTTTACTCAATATATTTCTTAGCCTCTTTTACCCTTATATTTATTTTGTTTTTCTTAAAATAGCTTATTTTTAAGTTACATACTTTGTTCAAAACAACTTTTTAATTTTTTAATTCTAATTGTTTTTACTATACTTACTGAAAGGATTTGGGCTAAACTGCATGTGTTTAGTGTTCAGTGGTTATTATTCACACTCAAACACTCTTTGTCCTAAACCACAGTCTCTCTGTCCTTGAAGTATTTATTTTGATTAATTGCTCAGTCATTTCCAGTATATCTTCAGATCATATTTTCCAGGGGGAGTAGAGTGGTGGTCTTTCTTGCATGGCTGAATAGCTTTCTTTGTCCTTCACACATGATCACTTGGCTGGGTATAAAATTACTGAGTCACGTTATTGTCTTCTCAAAACTCATTGGAAACTCTCACTTGCCTCTTGCTATGAAATATTTTGAAGTCGGACAATAGCCACATTTCAATTTTCTTTTGTAAGTACCTTGTTCACTCTGCCATCAGCTCCTGCACCAAGTTTGTAGGAAAAATTTCTCTAGAGATTCAAAATTCCTTTTGTATATGATTCTTTAGAGAACAATTGGTTGGAATAACGTGAGTCTTTTTGAAAAGAAAAACTCAGATAGTTTCAACTCTGAAGTTTTCTGTAGATATTTTCTCAGCCTTTCAGCTCTGCGAATCCTGGCCATGTCCTTTGAAATGTCAGCTTTTCGAGTAATGGGTCTTTGCTCTCTCTATGCTCCATATCTTCATTTCCCCTCGCATGATTGGTGTCTCTTTGCCTTCCCTCTTTCTATGAGGGATCCACAAACTTTGCTGTGAAAGACTAAAAGGAAAGTATTTCAGTTATGCGGGCCATTTCCTCTCTGTAGCAACCGCTCAACTCTGCTTAGGAACCACAAACACTACCATATATTGATACATCGGGAGGGGCAGGGGGAGCAAATGAGCAGGGCTGTGCTCCTTCCAATAAAACAAGCTCCAAGCCGGACTTCACCGTGGCTGAGGTCTGCTGCCCTCCCCTCCAAATTCCTGGATGGACTCTTTAATCTGTTTTCTGTTTACTGATTCAATTTTCTGCCGTGTGGAACCTGATCTTTGGCTCCTTCCGTGAAGCATGGCCTCATGAATAAGTGTGCTGCATCAGGAGGGCTGACTTTCAATCTCAGCTCTTCCATTTTCTAGTTTTCCGAGTTGGGCAAGGTATGTAACGGCGGCGAGTGCCTACGTCCTCTAGTCTGTCAGCGGGCATGACAAAGAGTCCACGTGGAGAGTCCTCCGAAGCAGCGGCTGAGCTAATAGATGTCGTGCGCATAGAACCATGTCTGGGACATCGTAAACCTTGGGTAAGTATCAGCTCGTATTGATTTTTTCATCATCTTTTTTTCAGATCTCTTTTCAGATCTCAGGCTACATCTGAACTGCTCTGATAGAAAGCATGTACTGCTCGTGTTTAGTGCTTTCTGTATTGTACGGGACTTTAAAGAGAGCACACATCAGATGCGTTCTGAACTTCCCCGAGTTTCCTGTAATAAATGCTTTTCTCAGGTATGCCTTTCATCTCGTGTTCGTAGCCCTGGTTCCCATTGTTCGCACTTCATCTGGGCATAGCTTGCTTGGTTTCATGTTCGCTGTTACTTGAGTAAGGATTGAGCTTCCTCCCCCGATGGTTCCTGCTGTTTCTAGCATAATCCTTTTGGACCTTAACCCAAAGGCCCCACTGACATGCCAAGCCTGTTGCAAAATTTTGGGTAAAGAGCAGGCAAAGGATCTACCCAGCTTCTGTTGGCCCCATTTGGATTTGCCCTGCTCCCTCTTCCGGTCTTTCTGGCTAAGATGTTGTCCTGGGATGACCTGAGAAATCTAAGACTCGTCTTATATTGATGGAGGCAGAATTACCTTCGTTAAAGTCTGTCTTCCCCGAGTCTGTCCTGGATTCCCTGAGCTTCTGCTTTCTCCTGATCTCAGCATGCTCTCTCTTTGTCCCTTTGTCTCCTATGCCTGTGCATCATTGGTGGTGGTGGTGAGGGAAGTGGGGGGTTAGCTTTTCTAACGGATTCAGGTGAGGAAGATACAAAGGGTTGGAAATCAGAGTGATGGGGTGGTCCTGAGCTCCCAGAACGTGCTCACAAGCGTAGGCCATCCCAGGTCTTCTGTTCAATGGCGGGGCCTCCCACATGCTGAGCAAGGGCTCTTCAGATGGTTTCACTGGTGTGTTTTCCTGTCCTCTGCTGGCCACGGGGCATTGTTCAGAGGGGAGACCTGAGTCACTGACCAACTCTTCTCAGTCACCTTTACCCTAGGAGTGGGCAGTGTGTCTTGGAGCTAAGGCTGTTTGCAGGGATGCCATGAACCTGTAGTTCGTATTTGCTCTTATTTTTGTCTTTCTTTATGCATCTTTCCCTAGCAGGCAGGGCTGGGCTTCATTGGGCAGAGCTCCACGGACACCTGGAAATCGCTCGAACGTGCTTCTTGAGGAGACACGAAGGCGGATGGAAGGAGCATGCGCTGCAGGATTAAACAGAAGTAGGTGAGAACGTGGAGGCTCTGGTCTTGCTGTGTGACTTTGGGCAGGCTAAAAGATGGATTCTTTTCCAGGATAAAAGCTGGGATGACAGTTTTATGAAGATTTAATGAAACATTGCGTGGGAAGGGCCCACGCAGATGCTCGTTAAAAATGCCCAGGATTGAGGCCGCTTCTGCCGTTTGCGCCTTTCCACAGACGGAGGGGCACTGCGTTCATGTCGTTGCTTTTTAATCTACAGACAGACGTTGTGCTGTGGATGAGGGTCATTTATTATATGAAATCATCCTTCGTGCACATGTAAAGGTCATTTGTTTAGCTAAGAACATTCCCCAAAATATATTAGAAAATGCATTGAAACAACGGGGAACTGCTTCTCTTTGCTCTCTTGACCATTAACCATGTTCATGTCACGTGGTCCCAACTAACATAAGAGGCCGTATTTATTTGTGTGCTTCTGGTTTGCTTTATTAAGTGCATAACATAACCTCATTCACTTAATAATTTGGAGCACAAGACTATGCTGGACTTTTTGGACTTGATCAAGGGGATGAATTTAAATACCAGAGTTGCATAATTCCTCTAAAATGACGTCACAAACCTATTTCTGAAAGTTCGGGCCTGAATGGATGAAACACAATTCTCACTTGAACTTGGACTCCACCGCTTAGGTGGCCGAGGGACGCTGGATGACTCCTTGACATCACTGACTTCTCAGTCCTCATTAAGTTCCACCACTCAGCCCAACTCCGAGGGCTGAGGAGGTAACACGGTCCTAGGTTAGTGCCTTGTCTGTAGCGGAGACTCGGTAGATGGTGACGACTCGCTAGTGTCATAGATTCTGTTGTTATAAGGCCACGGGCTTTGCAGAGAAAGAGGACCAGGCTTTTAAGTGTCCTTAGATGCCACCCAGGAGGAGAGAAAACATTGGTGCCCAGCCCTGGGGAACCCGAGGGAAGGCCAGGCCCTTCTGGGACAGGGGAAGTCATGACATTATCAACTGTCTCCCCGCCCCTCCCCCGCCCCCCCCCTCCCAGGAGGGCGCTGAGTTCTGCGGTGGGAGTCGGCTCTTCAGGTGATTCCCCATGACCTGCCCCTCCCGGCTGTCACGTGCCTGTGCAAGCTCCTCCTGCTGAGTGTGGGCTGGACCGGTGACTCACTCCCAGCAAAGACCACAGGGCAAAGGGGCTGGCATGTCACTTCGGGGATTAGGTCATTGGAGACTGACTTCTGTGACACTTGGACGCTGCCTCTTTCATCCCTCACCTCTTACTTGTGGGAACCCAACTGCCATGCTGGGGGCTGCGTGGCCGATCTGACGTGCCCCAGATCCAGCAAGGAGGGAGATGGCCTCCACACAACAGCTAGGGAAGAGCTGCGGTCTTCGGTCAGCAACCTCCAAGGACCTGGGCCCCACCAACAACCAAGGGAGGGAGCTTCTAGTGAGCCTCAGGGGATGGCAGAGGCTGCTGCCGGCCTGGCTACCTCCTGGAGAGACCGGAAGCAGAGAGTCCAAATAAGATGGGTCTCTTCTTGCCGTTAGAGACTGAGATAATGAGGACCGCTCCACGCCACTATGCTTGGGGCGATCGTTATGCAGCTACGAATAAGGAATACAAAGCATCTGTGGAACCACAAGTGACCCTTTTGTGCCAACGATAAGATCTGGGTAAAGGTGGCTTTGAGACCTTCCTGTGGGCAGAGGTGGGTCGGGCAAATGGTTAATGATGGCCAAAAAGAGGGTCTTGCTGAATGGAAGTTCTAGGGCCTGATTTTGGAGGGTTGGGCATGCAAACAACAGCAGATCGGTGTTGACTGATGTGGGGACCCCAGAGCTTTGTAACCTATTTTCACCTACAACTCCTCCCCTCTGGGACACAGTCGGGAAATCACGGATCTGGAGGAGCGAGCAGAGGCAGAGACACTCACCTGGGAAATGCTGCCTCTGACGGCACAGTGCTCTCAGGGCTGCCAAGGCCTGTCTCCGTCTGAGTTTTCTGGTCTCTTAGTTGGTACCCACCCTGCCTCCCCCCTTTAAAAAAAAAAAAAAAAAGAAATATATATATATATATATATATATATATATATATATATATATATATATAATTTTATTGATTTCAAAAAATAAAGGAGGAGAGAGAGAGATAGGAAGATCAATGATAGAGAGTCATTGATCAGAATCAAAATCTTTTGACCTGCCCAAAGTCACATAGCAAGATGAGAGCCTCCGTGTTCTCACCTACTTCTGTTTAATTCTGTAGTTCATGCTCTGTCCATCTGCCTTCGTGTCTCCTCAAGAAGCATATTCCAGTGATTTCCAGGAGCCCATGGAGCTCTGCCCGATGAAGCCCAGCCCTACCTGCCATCAGAGAGAGAATCCCGCATGCCTCCCACTGGGGAATCTGGCCTGTCCCCCGGGCACGTGCCTTGAACAGGAATCAAATCGTGACCTCTTGGTTCATAGATGCTCAACCACTGAGCCACACGAGCAGGGCTCCGTTGGTACTTTGAATGACAGACTGTCCCGGTGTTCTCTGCCCCCCAGGTCTACCCTTCCTCCTTTTTATTCTATGTCACGTGCTAAACTTGCTTCTCAGCTGGAAAGTAGCCTCAGGGGCCACATGGCGTAGTGGACAGAGAGGACCTTGGAGACTGACCAGCCTGGGATCGGGCCCTGGCCCTGGGGCTCATGGACTACAGTCTTGGGGAAATGGCTTAAACCTCAGAGCCCCAGAGCCCTCAGCGGGGCAGGGGCTGGCGATGAGTGCTTCCGGGTGGCTCTGAAAATTAAACATCACATGTGTGCAACTAGAGCCTGGGAGGTGCCCATTGCTCACTGCCATCAGCAGTGGGTGCCCCCCGTGCCCGATGATGTTGATCTGGTGTCTGAGGCCCGAAGCAGGTGCAGGGGGTCACTGCAGTGCCACTCTGGCTGATGAATGCAGATTCACCGGGGAAGTCAGCTAGGCAGACACAGGGAGGCCTCGCTGTGTGACAGCCAGAGGCAGGGTCCGGCTGCCCCAGGGCAGAGGGAGAGGCTGGACTGGAAGCAGGAGGGGCGGCCTCCTCCCACTGGGCCCTGGGAGCTTGGGGCGCAGCCCGCCTGCAGGGGAGGGGGCTCTACACACCCCGTGACTGTCAAGGGGCCTGGTCAGCCCGGGCTGCATATCTGCCCAGAACTAATAAGGGGACCTACACATGCCGCCTCCCCGTACTCTTCTGAGGGCACGCGGCACCTTCAGGAAGGGTAGGCAGGGGAAGAGAAGGAAAAACACCCTAAAGGAAAAGGGAGGGTTTATTTGGAAATGGCCCAGCATTTGGTTAAGACATGAATGGCAGCGGTGGGTCTTCACCGGCTTCTGCGGGGCGCTGTGTCCCCGGGCGGTGAGCCCCAGCCCCGAGCAGGGTGAGGAGCAGACTCGCGCTGGCACAGGGACAGTGACGGTGGCTAGCAGGCCTGGAAGCCAGCGTGGAGGAGGCAGTGTGCCAGCCAAGGGCAGCTGGTGCCTTTGACCGCCACGATCCAGGGAAAATAGGTCTTTACGGGAAAGGAGCATGTGCCCTCTCCTTGCGGGCAGGTTCCTGGGTCGTTGGGATGATGTGGAGGTCGCCGCTGCAGTGACAGGGCCAGGGATTCCTGTCGCTCCCGTGGCAGACAGTCACAGCCAGGAGCCGGGCACTGGCACGGAGAACGGTGTGTGATCGCCTGGAGCACCGTGTTCCGCTCCACCGGCCGCCTAACGAGACGGCGTGAGCGTGAGCACAGCATCCGTGTTCCAGGCCGCTCCGCAGGAGAGGCGGCCCCGAGCTGGCTGGCAAACATCACGCGGCATTAGGACGCATTAAGGAGATTAAAGACCTGCAGCTACCTGCTTCTCTCTCTGCCCCGTTTCCCCAAGGAGTTGTTCTCAAGGCACGGGGCAAATGGCAAAGAGGGAAGGGCACCATGGCACCAGGGCAAGCCACTCCCGCCAGCCTCCCTCCCCCACGCAGTCTGACTCCATACCCGCCAGGTGTAATGGGGGAAAGGGGGCGTTGAAAGATCCCCCCAGGGTGGGTGTGCACACACGTCCATCCGGAGTGTCCCAGCGAGGCTTCTTCGAAAGCGGGAACATGCGTGGAGCGCCGCCCCGGGCCCTGGAACCTGGGCGGATGGCAATGCCCCTTCTGGCCGGCGCAGTGACAAAGCCCACGGAGGGTGTCAGAGGCGCGTGCTCTGGTGTTTGGGATTTAAGCGAAATCTGTAATTTCCCCCCTGCATCTCCTCAGAGAAATTAGCTATTCTATTCGCTGCATAAATTTTCAGGTTTTGCTAGCACGACACTCAGGGTGTTGAATTTTTTATGACAAAAATGCTGTAATAATTGTCGAACAGATGTACGTGCTGGAGACCGGGCTCTGGCAGACCTCACGGAACCTCGATTAGCAATTTAACCCTGTGGGCCCCGTCCGTGGGGCAGGAGCGGTTTGGGCCGCTGGTTCCTGCCCTGTGGGCAGAGGCAGGTGCATGTTCTGGGCGGAGCGGGGTTCTGATGAGCTCCGTGCCTGCCAGCAAGGAGGGCCCAGGGCATTCTGGTCCCCCCATTGCCAGCCACTGACTTGTCCGGGAGGAGGAGGGGGGATGAATACACTAATTGACATGAAGGACACTTGTCATGGGTGCAGTGGCTTGAGCCTCAGAGAAGACCACCAACATGGCATCCCCCGGCGCACGGAGGTGACAGCCTCCTGCTCTGGGCTCGCCTGGCACAGGCCAGGCCAGGCCCATTTACACCTTAAAGCACAGTCGTGTGGGGATCTCCCTCCACAGGAGACAGCCAAGGGGCCTTGCCAGGACTTGGTCCAGCCCGTGATGAAAGCCTGTAGAATGCCTCTGAATCAAAAGGCAACTCAAAAGAAGATGGCTGGCCGCGAGAGAAGGCACGGGATAGTCGTCATCGGCAGGGCCACCATGTGGCTGCCAGGAGGCTGCCACCGAGACCGTCACCCCCAAGCACGGAGCACTGCCCTTGCTGTGGGCGGGGTCGGAGGAGTAGGAGGGGTACTGCCTATATCGCTTAGCAGAATAATCTATACTTAATAGCCTTGGGCCGTCACTACCCAACAGACGACCAGATACCTGGGTCCGGGTGGCGGTGGTGGCAGTGGGAGTCAGGCCTGGGTCCATCACCAGTTAGAAGGCACCTCAGGGTGAGGACCATCTCCTCAGCCAGAACTCAAGATGGACGCCTGGCCTGGCCGGGCCCCTCCTCAGAGCAGCCCCTTTCCTCCATGTACACTGCAGAGGACAGACAGGTGCCTAAGAGCCTGGGGCCATGGTGCCCCGTCCCTGCCCTGCTCCCCTGGCCTCCTTCACCTGTGACCCCACAAGAGGGTGTGCACGAGAGCCCTTCCCCTGCCACCTCTCACCCCTATTCCCGCCATCCCTCAGCACACAGGCATATCGGCTTTCACATGTGCCCTGCTCACTTTCTCTCACCCCTTCCAGGGCCCCTGCTCTGGACGGGGCCTTTGGAAGCCAGGGCTCTGGGGTTTTACAGCAGAGCTGGGGTGGGAAAGGGTGAACAGCACTGAAGAGGGCTGATACGGCCCCACCCAGGCCACCGCCAGGACCCAGGTGTTCCGTTATCTGTGGGGTCGTGACGGCCCTAATATATGATTAGCATATATTATTCTGCTGAGTGATATAGGCGGTACCCCTTCCTGCTCAGCGGGCCCCGCCCACAGACAGGCAGAGGCAGGTGGAGGCTGGGGTGTCTCCGACGGCTGCTCTGTGTCTGCCCATGACGCCACCTTCAGCCCAGGGCCCCGCAGGCCCCAGGGCATTCAGCCCCCAAGCCCTGACAGTAACCTGGGGCCCCTGTCCACATGCATTTCAAACTTAAATGAACATGCGACCAGAACAGCGGGAGTGTCCCAGATACCAACTCTGATGTGTTTTCCTAAATACCACCTCCGGCCAGAAGTCGATTCTGCCTTCTGAGAGGTGTCTCCCGCTGGCCTGTGCCCTGAGCCCGGGCCCGGTCTGCGTGGTGGGAACCCGATCCTATCTCGCGGGTGAAAAATAAACGTTGAGGTCTAGGACGGCATTACCTGTCATCGAGGAGGTGACTACACAGAGGCTCTTTGCCAGAAGTGTGTCATTTGGCTAAAAAATACAACAGGTGGGTTGGATCATAGACACTCACTTTTTGTAAAAATCTCAAAAACAAAAACCAACCAGCAAGCATTTGAGCATGAGGCAGTCCATGTAACAAGCTGCCAACACGCAGTGTTTGAACTGCCTCTTCCCCCTGATCTGTGGAACACTCTCTGAGGTGTGACTGTGTCATGAGTCCTTCAGAGTAGAGAGGACAGGGATGTGGCCCCGCCTGGTGGGACACAAGCAGGATGCCCTCGGGTGAGAATCCGTCCAGGGGCTGTGTGGGCCTCAGCACCCCCAGGCGTGGGGCTTCTGCACCTCTCACAGCTCCGTGGCTGCCCCCGCCACGGCAGCTCGGCCAGCATAAAATGTGGGGCTTCTGCACCTCTGCACAGCTCCGTGGGCTGCGCGCTAAGTGCCTCATAAGCACGGGTTGTGCCGAGCGCCACAAAACAATTAGGTGGCTGCTGTTTAGAATTTATTGCATACTTAATTTCAGGGTAATCGTATGCCTCCCCTCATAAATTACATGCAGTGGGACTCTGACTCGCACTCCTGACATTCTCTCACTAGAGTTTGCTCTCTAACGGAATTCTCTCTGGTCGGGTCCAGGCCAGCTCTCCCTCCCGTGTCTACCCGCAGCCTGCTGGTTCCCTGTACGGACCTTGGGTTTTGCTTTTTTCTATGAGGTGCATCCGTCCGTGCCTGCATAACCATTTCTTCTCTTGCATCAAGGCACGCATGACTCAGAGCAGATATCCTCCATCTACAGTTATTCAGTTCAGAGTTTAAAGACTTTCCTCTCCAAATACATGTGACGGAGATGGCTTCCTTCCAAGGCTCTCTGTCCTGACTCATGACCCCCAGTCCTCGCTGGCCCTTATTTCATTGAATGCATTTCTATCACGAACCACCTCACGTTCTTGGTTGACCACGATGGGGCCCGAGTTAATAAAAATGCATCTATCTGTCTCTACCATTCATGCCACGGGCCAGGAAGTGTTGGGCACTAACTACATCTCTGTTTGATGCGTGGAGTGTCTTTGAGGTAGATGCCCTTACTTTTCTCTCTATTGTCCTGTCCCCCACCTTTATTCCTGCCCATGGGACCCTACTTCACAATGGCACCGGAGTACGTGGTTTCAGACTCAGTTTCCTGGGCTGCCAAACACCAGGGCGGTGGCTCACCCAGTTTGTCTACTTCTGTCAGAACACAGTAGGTGCTTCATTCAGCCTCTCTGTTGGCTGTTCTCAGGTCAAGCGGCCACTCTGGCTCAAGCCATTGATGGATCTCACTAGTATGGTCTTAATACTCGGACCCTGTGATGGCAACCAGTTCTCATTCTTGATCTTGTTGAGATTTGATTCTGTACCAGGGCTTTATGTCGATTAGCTGACATGGCCAAGATTTCCAAGTGATAGCATCATTTCCTTGTCATCGCTGAAGAGAGAGGGCCGCAGGGATTAAGTATCTAATCCAGATGGACCAGGCTGCTAGGGAGCAGTGATGCCAGGCAGCTGGGTGGCTCTCCATTGGGTCTTCCTGAATCCTGATTCTGTGTTTTTTCTTCTTGTCACCATTGTCTTTTTAAATTTTATTTATTGTTTAATGTATTACACATAGTAGTACATATGTCTCCCTTTCCCCGCATTGACCTCCCCTCGACACATGCTCCTCCCACCCCCGGACCCCGCCAGTGTCTGTGTCCATTAGTTATCCTTACATGGATGCATACAAGTCCTTCGGTTAATCTCTTAACCCCCCCCCCCCCCTGCCTTCCCACTGTCGTTTGACAGTCTGTTCGATGCTTCTTTGTCTCTGTATCAATTTCTGTTCATCACTTTAAGATGTTCAATATATTCCATAAATGAGTGAGATCATGTGATAGTTATCTTTTTCCGACTGGCTTATTTCGCTTAGCATAATGCTCTCCAGTTCCATCCATGCTGTTGCAAATGGTACCGTTTCTAGGCATATATCCCAAGAAAGCAGAAACACCAATCAGAAAGGGTCTATGTCACCATTGTCTTGATAGCATCCCTTGGGCTGGACCTGATTGGACGAGCAGGAAGTGTCTATGCAAATAAGATAGAGGATGGGAGAACAAACCAGGTTAGCCAGTCCACCCGAGACAAAGGCCCGGGGGTGGAGGAGGAAAGAGAGGGTGCAGAGTGGGTTGGGCCACATTGTCCAGAGCTTAGGAGTCTGGCCCACAACCCTGCGAATGGATTCTCAATCCTGAGGACCGAGCGAGCAAGGGGCAGCTTCTCCTGGACCCTTCAGTCCACACCCACGATCCCTTTGCCACTGGTAGACCCAGGCAGGAGGAGGGAGCATGGCCATCGGCAGGCTCTGCGGGACGAGAGCGTGTGCCCTTGGTCACAGATGAGCACTGAGCTCGCAGCTCCCCACGGGGGCTGCACGGCCTTTACACGCCCGGCGAAAGAGCTCTCGCAAGAGGCTTTCTGCGCCGCACCTGACACTCGAAGAGTTGCTGATGCAACAATTATTTGCACTATTTATATTCAAATGCTCCTTTAAAAAATGCAGCATCCCCATGTACCGATAGTAACGGTGTGCAAATCAGGAAACTTATCTCCTTTTTATAGGCCCAAATCAAATCACGCTTTACATTTTTCTCACTTGCAGAATATTTGATGGCGGTCTCTAAGTGACTTGTGTTTATGAAAAAGGTGAATTTTAAGAACAAATTTTAAAACCGCATAAGCAGGTTAATGGGTGTTTTTAGAAGCGGCCGGGACCCGCCGGTAGGCATGCATATTAAACGGGTCGCCTCGTTGCCATGTGTGAGCGCTAAGCCTGCGCGTGACCACGGTTCAGGTTACTGTGTGTGACCCTGTGGACGACAGGACAGTGGAATAAAGGTTTTTAAAAAGCCCACGTTGGGAGACATCCTGCTTTTCCATCAGGAGAACCGATAACTTGTTTCCTGACCTGTAATCAGATCTGATTGAGTTCTCAATATCTTGCAATTCACAGATTCTGTCCCCCGTTTACGTACACGTTTGTCGTTGTCACATGGTTTTCGGTGTCCTTAATGAGCTGCTAACAAGCTGTCAATTACCTATGCAAATGAGGGGCCGCCATTGGGAGGCGGCTGTATGTGGAGGGAGGGAGAGCTACCTTCGGCTGCTCTGAAATCCATCATTTTCGCTTTAATAGCTGTCTTTACCCATGTGGCTCTTGTCATGTCTGGGTCTTTTTTCACTGCGATACCTACCACATCAGAAAGGCCCTCTGGGAACGGTGACGGTGCTTAGAAAGGAGCTTGCCTCAATCTTTCATATCTCTCAACTTGGCTTCCATGCGGCCTGGGATGCCAGCTTCCTTTTTCATCTCGGAGTTCCTAGGCACACTCCGCCCTCTGGAGCAGAGAAGCTCATGGCTGCTCCCGTGCAGATGGGAAGGGTCTCCTGCCCGTTCTGGGCTCCCGCTCCAGGGAACTGGTCGGAATTCTTTGCCCATGTTTTCTCTGCAGAAAAACTCCCTTTTCTTTTTCTTTCTTTCTTTTTTTAAAATATATATTTTATTGATTTTTTACAGAGAGGAAGGGAGAAAGATAGAGAGCTAGAAACGTCGATGAGAGAGAAACATTGACCAGCTGCCTCTTGCACACCCCCTACCGGGGATGTGCCTGCAACCAATGTACATGCCCTTGACCGGAATCGAACCTGGGACCTTTCAGTCCGCAGACCGATGCTCTACCTCTGAGCCAAACCGGTTTCGGCAAAACTCCCTTTTCTTTTCCACTGCTGGGCTAGGCCTAGGCACAGGTACACAGACCATAAGCAAAGTCAAGCTCGATGCATAGGAAAGCTGATGAACTCAACCAAGTTTTGCTGAGCCCCTTGTTCCAGGCACCGTGGACCCAGAGAGAACAAAACCAAGGTCACTGCCTCATGGAACTGACATTCCGGCGGGAAGACAGGCCATCAGCAATAATCACACTAACTAAGGAGGCAGCGGCAGGGCTTGGGAAGGCACTGATGATACAGAAACACACAGAAAACAGAGGTGGGGGAGAAATGGAGTGGTTGGAGGAGGAGGTAGTTGTAATCTAAATAGAATGCTCAGCTGAGGCCCCATTGAGTAGGTTGCATCTGAGCAAATCCTAGAAAGGAGTGAAGCTGTCAATCATGAGGATGCCCGGGGGAAAATGTCCCAGCAGAGCCAACGTCAAGTGCGAAGAGCCTGAGACAGAAGCAGGTTCTGGAGCCGTGTGGTGTGGGGACGTGGGGTCTGAGGGAATGTGAGCCAGAGGGAGATGGGCAGATCACGTGGGCTTCTATTCATTTCTGTAGATTCTTTTACATTTTGAAAATGAATTGTATGTTAATCAACACCGACTTTATAATCAGTGTGTATACATTTTTTGGGGAACAACCTGTATGGATTGCTGTCAGAAAGGCCTTGGCAAGTCATAAGTACTCAATAAGAGTTGGCTGTGACTACTGTTAGTAAAGGTAAAGGGTGTCATAGACTTAGCAATTCTCCTGCAAATAAAACCAAAGAAAGTGTGCTTAATGAGACAGATGTAAAAAATGTTCACAGTAGCACCGTGGTTACATTAAAAAAATGGAGACAACCTGAAAGCTCATTTTCTGGATGAGACTATGCACATGATGTCGGTTACATGGAATATTATAGAGCAGTGCAAGTATATGTTACATGTGCAGGGGTCTTCAAACTACGGACCGTGGGCCACATGCGGCCTGCAGAGGAGTCTGATCCGGCCCGCCAGGTTTTTTGGGCAGTGAGTGCAGCCGAGGTGTTACAGTAGGAATTAGTAGTTCATATAGTCCGGCCCTCCAGCTCTCTGAGGGACCGTTATCTGGCCCCCACTTTAAAAAGTTTGAGGACCCCTGTAAGGAATAGATTTCAAAATCAACATGGAGTCAAACAAGTACATTTCAGGATATGTACATTATTCACTCAGTCTGTAGAAAGATATCAGTTTGTTTGAAGTATAGGAAAAAAACTTGGGCTCTCACATATATATTTTGAAAAAAGGGAGAAGCAGTTTAATAGCCTCTTCAGATAATTTTGGATATTCTTCTTTGTTACTATACCAAAAGCCAGTAATTGTTAGTTTCTCAAAGCTTTGTTGTATTGTGAAATCAGAAGGCATATCAATAAGCTTTTCATTAATTGTTATGTGAAAATCCATTCTCTATTTTGAACTTTGAGTGAAATTATTCATAGACCCATATATAATTTGGCAATGTTATACACCGTTTTCTTTTTTTAAAATGTAGGTTAACTATGTTATGCAAATCTTGTCAATATTGATAACTTTAATTTTAAAGTATTTTTTTAAAAAAATCACATTAATCATATCACCAGCAATCTCATCAGAAGAGGTTGTAAGGATGGAGGAGCCATCAAGCTTATGGTACTAGAGAGAAGTTGCCTAAAATTCAAATAGCTTCATTTGAATTCTGATATTGTCATTTCTTGGAAAAAACAGGCTCATTTTATGTGGCATCAGGAGAAATGCCTGATAAATACGCAAGTCTGAATAACCAACATTTTTCTGTCAGTTGTTCTAAGGAAAAGTATTGTTGCATGAATAAAGTGGCTAGTTTAGCTGGCAACTCAAGCAATCACAGGCATGTGCAACAGAAATGTTCTAAGGGTACTTCCCATTGTTGTACATGGAATGTGAAAAGGAAGTGCCAATAGGAGTCAAGAAATAGCAAATTTGTTATTTTCCTTGCTTCTTTGTGGATATTCTTAAGGCATATGAAGGGCACTGTTCTTTTTAAAAAAAATATTTTTATCCATTTGTTTTTTTAAGAGACATCGGAAGAAAGAGGGAGAGAGAAAGAAACATCCATGTGAAAAAGGAACATCAGCGGGTTGCCTTCTATATGCCGCCTACCTGGAATAAAGCCCGCAACCTGGGCAGGTGCCCTGACTGGAATCGAACCAGCAACCTTTTGGTACAAGGAACAATGCCCAGTCAACTGAGCCACACTGGCCAGGGCAAGGACATTGTTCTTTTTAACTTCAGGTGCATGAAGAATACAATGAAAAAGAGTTGGTGCCACTGCCTTGATTCATGCGAAGCCTCCAGCAGTTTCACCCTGCATGGTTTCTGCTCCATCACCACACATGCCAACAGAGTCCAACAGAGGTGATGCTGTTTTGGAAACACGATGGAAATAGTTTTGACCCTGTAGACACCTTGACAGCCTCTTGGCTGCAGACCAGTCTTTGTCGGCTGGTGCTCTAGCTCAAGGCCAGACAAGCTGGTTGGCTGAGTGGTGGGTCTGCCTGCTGTGCTCATGCCCCTTCTCAGAGAACTGCTCCAGTTCCAGAAGTGCGGGTAGCAGGTGGTGTTTCTCTGCTCCCTCCAGCCCTGGCCAACACTTCTTCAAGAAAAGGTGAGCACTTGGTTTTATTAGAAAGCATCTAACCCACTGGCAAGGGAGGTGGTCCTTCTTTTGGGAGCGTTTGAGAAAGCCACAGAGATGTCCCCAGTTAGGCAGTAGTGGCATGGGGCATGGGGGCAAGGGGCATATTGATTAGCAGCCATCTTTGTCCACTAAATGTGAAGTAAAGGAAGCAGGAGAATGAAGTAATGTGGAAAGGAGTAGGGATGAGAGCCCATGAAATGTCATAGAGAGGAGAGGGAAAGAGAGAGAGAGAGAAAGAGAGAGAGAGAGAGAGAGAGAGAGAGAGAGAGAGAGAGAGAGATAAAAATATAGAGATTAGAAAAAGACAGAGAGAGATATAAAGGGACCGTGAGAGACAAACAGAGATAGAGGGGAAACAGGATAGGAATCAAGAGAGAAAGAGACACACACACAGAGAGAGAGAGAGAGAGAGAGAGAGAGAGAGAGAGAGAGAGAGAGAGAATTGATGTCCAAGAAGGTCTCTTTTACTTGTGTTAATTTGATTATATATTTTCTAACAATGGAGAACATGACAAAGGCTGGAGGGGAGATTCAGAATGAAGAGGGAATTAACCCCTAGAGGTCTTTAATTATGAGAATGCACCAAGAATCTTAAAAGCCGCAGTAGAAAGACAGTCACTGGAAACACACACACACACACACACACACACACACACACACACACACACACGTCAGGACTTTTGGAAGACGAGGGAAGTATAGGTCCATCTTCCTTTTCATCCGTTTTTAAGAGGACATTTACCTTTAAAAATAGGTGTCAAGGTCAGAGTCCCAGCTTACACCCCTGACCCAGGGCCACCGTACCCCGAATGCTCTGGGATGCGGGCTGGATCCGGGGACCAGGACTCACATAGACTCCCCACCATGCCCTCTTTAGATTCTTTCAGAAACAATCCCACCAGATTGCCTGTAATTGCCCTGTGGCATCTCCGTGGTCAGGATGCCATTTCTGGCTTTATTTTCTGTTTTCTGTTTGTACATCAGCTAATCTTTTTTTTTTTTCCCCCATCTGCAGACTCTAGGGGGTAAATTTTGGGCATGAGGCGCGGAGCATTCGCCGTGGGCCGCTCATTACTGCTAATGGGAACGACAGCACTCAGTTCCAGGGCCCGGGCACGTTTAGCTTCCGATGGCAGTGGTGTGCGGGCAGCTTTTTAATTGTATTTACAATAAGGCTGACAGGCACACAGCGGCGGCTCCCAGGAAGATGGCACTTTAGAAAATGGGCAGAACCAGACTATCCCCGAGCCCCAGCCGATGCAGCAGAGTTGGAGAGAGGGGCAGTGGGAGCCTCTGCATCTTTTTTTTTTTTTTTTAAATTGTGGTTACATGCACATTACATCCAATGACATATTAAAAAAATATGTATTTTATTGATTTTTTACAGAGAGGAAGGGAGAGAGATAGAGAGCTAAAAACGTCGATGAGAGAGAAACATCGACCAGCTGCCTCTTGCACACCCCCTACTGGGGACGTGCCCGCAACCAATGTACATGCCCTTGACTGAAATCGAACCTGGAACCTTTCAGTCCACAGACCGACGCTCTACCACTGAGCCAAACCGGCTTTGGCAATGACGGTTTTTAAATACACAGTCCCCTGGCAGTGAGAACATTCATACGATTGTGCCACCTTCACCACCATTCATCGCCAGGTCATTTTCTTCAGCCCCAACCTGGAAACTCTGTGGCCATTAAACACTAACCACCCGGTGCCCCTCCCCCAGGCCCTGGCCACCTCCGTTCTGCTTCCTGTGTCTATGAATCTGACTGCTCTGGGCACCGGATATAAGTCTATGAATCTCTCTCACTGGGCACCCAGGAATCTGACAATATTTATCCTTCTGTGGCTGACTTATTTCACTTAGCATACCATCCTCAAGGTTTATCTATGCAGAATGAGTAGATAAGGGTGAATGATATTTCATTGCATGCATAGGCTGTGATTTATTTATCCACTCTTTTATCAATGGGCACGTGGTTTGCTTCTACCTTTTCGCTGTTACTAATAATGCTGTACCAATATCTGTCTGAGTCACTGTTTTCAGTTGCTGTGTGTTACATTCCCAGGAGTGGAATTGCTGGATTGTACACTAATTCTACTTTTTTTTAAAAATTCTATTTTTTTATTAAATTATTATCTGTGTACATATTTTACCATTGCCCGCCCCTCTACTTTTTTTTTTTCCGAGGAAACGCCATACTGTACTTATTCCCACCAGCAATGCGTGAGCATTCTGATTTCTCCACTGCCTTGCCACCATTGGCTACTTTTTTGTTTGTTTGTTTATTGTTGTTGTTTAGTTTTTTTTTTTGTTTGTTTGTTTTTTTTAATAAGTGTGAAGTTTCTCTGCATCTTGACCAACACCAGGAAGGTCATGTCTTCTTTCATTCCTTAAGTTTTCTCTCCTAGTTGAACTTCCCTCAATTTAAAAAAAAAATGTATTTTATTGATTTTTTACAGAGAGGGTTAGAGAGTTAGAAAGATTGATGAGAGAGAAACCTTGATTAGCTGCCTCTTGCACATCCCCTACTGGGGATGTACCCACAACCAAGGTACATGTCCTTGACCGAAATCGAACCTGGGACCTTTCAGTCTGCAGGCCGACGCTCTACCACTGAGCCAAACCAGTTAGGGATGAACTTTCCTCGACTTTTAAATTTCAGAAAACACTCCTTAGGACAAGGACTGCTCAGGTGTCCCCACCCGGAGCTCCGGCAATGCCCTCTGTATGTCCGAGCGTAATACCTGTTGTCTCATTGCTACTTGGTGGTGCCATGCTCATCTCCCTCCTTGGCCTCTGTGCCCTGTGCCCAGCCTCTGGCCCCCAGACCTACCCAGGGCTGGGCATTCGGGAGGCACTCAATGAATATGTATCAGATGGGTGAACTCTGTGCTAGGTGACAGATGAATCTTTAAATAGGAAGAACAAAGGAAGGTTTATTACGAGGATGATTGCATCAGCATGCAGAGCATGTGGGAGCAGAATAACGCGACCGTAAACACGGAGATGGGGAAAAGTAAATTGACTAAATTATTAGTGTCACTTTGATTTCAGAAAGTGCTGCTTCTTTACACATAAGCAGTTACAAATGTAGCCGATAAATGTTAATATTCATAACATGCTCATCTTTCAATGAGGGGATTAGGGAAACACGGAATAATAATAATGGTGATGGCCACTGTCACCTGGGCTCATTCATTTCAGATCTCACCGCAGAGCGGGGCTCTTTAAGACGGAGGCCCCGACACCCCGTTTCAGAGTGACCCTCGACAAGGCTGGTGAAGATAGGGATGGCTGGCCTTTCCTGATCACTGATCATTTAGAATAAGGTGACCAGACGTCCCGCTTTTGTTAAAAATCGGGACTGTCCCGCTGAAAGCGGGACGTCTGGTCACCTTAATTTAGAAGGCACTTGGGAAACTGCAGATTGTCTGCGGGCCCAGGGGAACTACCACCTGCACCCGATAAACGTGGGGGAAGCATGTGAGTGAGGAAGGTGAGCTACACAATGTTTGACGGCTCCAGGTTTTAGTTCCACTCTTGGCAGTTCAAGCCACGGCCATTTTTCTTCTTTCTTTCTTTTGTTGCTTTTTAGTTTATTCTCTGGTCATTTGCAATCGTTTTTTAATCCTCATCCAAGGATTTTTCCCATTGATTTTTAGAAAAAGTGGGAGAGAGAGGGAAAGACAGGGAGAAATATCGATGTGAGAGAAACACATCGATTGGTTGCCTCCTGCACATGCCGTGATCAAGGTGTAAGCTGGGGAGGAGCCTGCAACCGAGGTACCTGCTCTTGACTGGAATTGAACCCAGGCCTTCATCAGTCTGCAGGGTCAAGGTCAGTAGCGAGCTTGGGTATAAAAGTGAGACACGTGCTCAGAAATGAGACAAGATCATTCAGCTAGATCGTAGCAGTAAGAGATGCTCAAAGCGCTGGCTCCCACTGACTCTGGCTGTGAGGCAGTGCAGGGTGGACTCCCTATGGGGTGGGGCTGTGTCCTGCAGGGCACAGCAGGTGCAGGGTAGGGCCAGGGACTTGGAGGGGCCCACAGAGGTGTGTTCATTTCTTCTTGGATCAGAAGAAAAACATCCACAAAGTAAGAACAAATTATAGTAAAGAATTTTGCTACCTGGACTACATTCCTTTGTATGCCAACCCAAGTGTAAAATAGAATTTCTAATACTTTTATGGTGGAAGGGATGCACCAAGGCAAACATGTGTCAGGCCCACAAAGTCAGGACGCAGCCCTGCCTCCAAAATTCCTAATCAGAGCTTCCCTTCTTCATAGACGGCTTCCCATGGCTCACAGGAATAAATTCCTTCATGAGCAAGCTCCACACAAGATCCAACAGGAGAAATGACTATGCTTCTATGTTATTAAGCCTCTCGGGGCAAGCAGCAGCTTGCTTAATTTCGATTGGCTCAGGAATCAGATGCAGCTGGGGCCAGGTGCTTGAGTGATGATGTTTAGAATGTGTCTCCCCCCATAAGCGCCATTGACCTTGGCGTTGATCTTGTTCTCTGACAGTCACATGGTAGAGACAGGCCAACCGGCAGCTCAGAGCTTCCCTCCCAGGAGCTGGCACTCTGTGCTCCTGCGCATGTCCCAGGAATTGGCACCTGCAGGATTCCAGGCACCGGGCTGGGCTTATATGTGGATAACCTCATGAAACCTTTAATTTCGACCCAAGATAAGATCTAGTCTTCCTCCTTTTAGTTTTCTTTTTTTTAAAGATTGTTTTTATTAATTTGAGAGAGAGAGAGAAGAAGAAAGAGGGAGAAAGAGAGCAACATCAATGTGAGAGCGAAACATTGATCAATTGTTTCCTGCACACTCCGCACCTACGTATGTGCCTGGAACTGGAATTAAAACAGCGACTCTTTGGGTGGCTGAGCCACACTGGCCAGGGCTAGTCTTACTCCTTTTAGAGGCAAAGACATTGAACCTCCAGGAAATTGACTGGAAGGCGGTTTGGAGTTTATCTGACTTGCATGGAGCCCTCTGCCTATGCAAGAGCAGTTAAACTCTCCAATTGGCACTGGGCGCTCTGGGATGTAACTACAGCAGTCTCTTCGGCCTTGGGGTCCAGTCTTCCCTCCTGCCTCACCAGACCTCCGTGGGTTCAAGTTCTCATTTGCAATCGTTCTCAGGCTCTGGGAATCTGCGTGAGTCGTCCCTGTCTCAGACTGCTTTCCATCATGTCTCTGCTACAGGGACCCAGGCCCCCCGGCTCCAAGCTTCCGGCACATGGGGGGAGTCTGTCCCTTCAGTGGTCCCCATATTGGCTCTCCTTTTTCCCCTGACCCTGGGCACGTTCTCCGGTACCATGACACCATCACATAGATGCGATCTCTCCTACTCAAGAGGAAACTTCTGGAAAGCTGAGCTCGGAGTGTCTTCACCTCCATGTCAACTCACCCTGTCCCATTCACAGAATCTGCCATCCAGATGGTGCTCATCAACCATTAGCCCACGAATTAATAACGTGACTCACCGGGTCCCCAAATTACATGAGCGCAATGGGCTGCCACGCGGGCAGACGCATGCGTGCAGGGTGCCGACAAGGGCAGCACGTGAACGAACGGAGGCTAATAGGACGTGAAATGTGCCGAGGGCACCGAGCTCTTCTACCCCGGCAAACTTTCAGTTTTAAAAATATGATCTATTTCAACTATGCCGTCTCCTGCCATTTCCCGTAAGAAGAGATGACGGCACAGACAGGTGAAAAGACCTGCCCCGGTTGTTATCAACATCTGAGCCTCCACTTATGCCAGGCGCCTCCTGCCTCACCCCAGTCTTCACCATAACCGGGCCTGACAGATGCGAAAAGGCAAGGGCAGGAGGATAAAGGCCATTGTCACAGTGTCGCTAGAAAGGGACCACGCCAGGATCTGAATCCAGAGTTGGCCAGAGGAGAAATTCATACTCTTTTTTTAAACTGAACCGCACTGTCAGATGTACATTTGGGACCAGAAGTGGCACCTCTCCACCCGGAGTTCAGAGCCTTTGAAAGTGCTTGACTCTGAAGCCCTAAAGGGAAAGCCCTATCTATTCACTCATCTTCTGTGGCATCTCTGCCCATCACCGTGGGCCATGCAGGGCCTCAAGTGTTCCTCTCATGGGTGAAGGTTATCTTTGGTATAAAAAGAAAGAAAAATCTTTATTATAAAGAAATAAATGCTAATGGTAAAGCAATGCGAATGCAGAATCAGGAAAGAGAGGGGATGGAGTCAGTTCGTGCTGAAGGGGAAGGCAGCATAGAATCTCTAACCAAGGATCCCTCACCAGTCCTCTCCACTTGGCCTCAGCTGCTTGCCCCAGTTCCCCATTTGCTTTGCATAAAATATTTTTGCTGTCCCCTGGGACAGAGCAAAGCGGTTTGGGCAGAGATGGTAGGAGGTGGGATCGGTAAGTGTGAAATTGTCAAGGTCAGCTGAATTTCTACTTTCCTGTGAACCAGCCTAAGGTAGTGCCTCATGTTTTTCTGGACCATCGTGTTATTTTGATGATTATTTTATTACACTCATCACCATTTGGATCAACTTCATCCTTTGTTTGCTTGCTACTTGGTTGTCTGTCTCCCCTTTAGAAGGTGTGCAAACCCATACTTCTCAGCTACCATGTTCATACCACCGCCAACTCCTAGAACATCCCTTGGCATATGGTAGGTAGTGAGAGAATGAATGAACCATTCATTGTCAAGTGAATAAACAGAATCAAAGTCATCACTAGAATCCTCAGTCTAGAATGTCTAGACAGCACTCTGGTTTGTTCTGGCTCCTATTTTCAAATAGATCTTATTTGACATGGCTGCTGGGAGCTTGACCCTAAAAAATGACCAGTTCTCCAAGGACAACGTAGAATAATATCCAGGCTAAGGAGTGACCATAAAAGAAAAATATACCAGCATTGCATCTCATGATGGCCATGGCTTTGAAAGTCTCGCTGGAAAGTTTGGAATGTGCCATCCAGAGATCAGATGGGACTTTATAAGAGTGGCAGCTGAACATTGACTTATAGATGATTGAAAGTGGATACCTGCATCTCTGATGGGATCCCAGTCGAGGCTGAACTCCTCTTTAAGTCATTGGAAATTGGCATAACAATCAATGATTTGCACTGAGTATAAATCTCTCTGTCAGATCACTAGAAGTGATCAATAGACCTGCCTTTTTGATGTCTGCAGGAAAATGGCGTGCATGCTTAATCAATGGGGAAAGTCTCCGACTCTCATCAGCAAACTTGATTCTTTGGCAATTTGCAAATTGGGATGATAGACACAGACTCCCCAACGTGGACAGCTTCCTCTTAAGAAATCCTCCCTGGCCACTCACTCATCCGGGAGGCTTCTTGGTTTCCAATGGCAGCGCCTTACGGTATAGAAGAAATGGCCCGGTGTGTATGACACAGAATAGGTCGTTTTCCTTTCATTTACTTGCAATCATGTAAAGAGAGAGAGCAAAGAGAAAAGAGCACTCCGCAAACACCTTCCCGTTCATCAGTTACCTTATGTAATCACTGGAGCCCAAAAGCAAAATTGAGCTGCTATGGCTGCCTCTTAGAACCCACAATCAGAGCATGTGTTTTTCTGATGAGCTCAATATTCAATGCATCCAGATGCTTCCTTAGGCTAATTAGGACCAGATAGGCCTGGGGAAATAAAGGGGTTGGTTGGGGTAAAATGGGAGCAGAGCCTTGCTTCTGAGCTGCCTTGGTGGCACCTTGGCATGGGGAGAGGTCCCTGGCATGAGGAGTGGCCCATCGATGGTTGACCAGTTGGTTTCACTTGTCAGCCAGCAGGACAGAGGTTTATTCTGCCTCTGGTTATCCTCAGTTGCTTTGCAACCATGACCACAATCTACATTTCTTTTTTAAAAATATTTTTTTTATTGATTTCAGAGAGGAAGAGAGAGATAGAGAGAGAAACATCAATGATGAGAGATAATCATTGACCAGCTGCCTCCTACATTCCTCACACTGGGGATCGAGGCTGCAATCCGGGCATATGTCCTGCCTGACTGGGAATTGAACTATGACCTTTCATATGTTGACCCTCAACCACTGAGCTATGCCGGCTGGACCACAATCTACATTTCTTACCCTGGTCCTCCCAGATCCATCTACTAGGAGACAGGGTCTCAGTATGCCATCCCTACCACTTACCAGCTGAGTGACTTTAGCAAATAACGGTGATGATGATGACTGCAACAGCAATGACAACAGTACCAGTGGCTAACACATATCAAGCACTCACGGCATGCATGGCATTGTCTAAGTGTATTCCATGTGTTTACCTATTTATACTGTCAGTGTCTCAGTTACTAATAATGCCTCCATTTCTTGTATAAGGGAACTGCAGCATGTACAAGTCAGTTACCCAGTTCAATGCCACACAGCCAGTTAAGACATGGGGCCAGGGCCAAGATTCTGGCTCTAGAGCCCAAGCTCATCACCAGCAAGCCAATCCTCTTCCTGGACCCCAGGAGGGTCTTCAGGAGGCCCGAGTGAGTGTAGATGCCAGTGTTTTCCCGGTAAATGACACCAATAGAAATGAGTAGGGTCACGCCTTTGGACTGACTGAGAGTATATGTTCCCTGCCCCAACTTCTACCCTAACTCTGGAAACCTGGTTTTAAAGCATGTCTTCTGATGGATGGGCCAATCATTCTGATGTGCTAAGGAGAATATTGCCATCATAACCTTTCAGCAAACTGGCCCTTGGCTGAGATGATTAGATGCTTGCTCAAGGTAGTCACATGTGGCAGTGACATCCAGTCTGGCATGAACAGATCCAAAACTGCATTCATGTCCTTGGCTATATTTTTCCCGTATTGCCTTACATTTCTCAGTGATTATTCTGCCATCATGACCTTTTTTGCAATTTGATTTTTCTACCTATGGATTATGTCCTTTCCGTCACTGTGTCCCCAACACTCAGACTTGTCCCTAGAAAATACTGGGATGATCCTTCTGTTGGGTTTGAATTTTCCGTATTTAATGTTATGTCTTCCTTATTTAAGTCAGTATTTTGAAGTTCTGATCAGGTATTTTTCTTTTTTCTCACCTGTCAGTTAGCTACCCTCCGTCATAAGTTTTGCAGATGGCCAGAGCCAGACTCCATGACATGATGATTGATATGCTGTAGACTGTGTTAGTCAGGATGAGCTAGGTTGTGCTGTTGTTACAAACGTGCCCTAAATTTGACAGATGTACAAAAGGCTTACTTCATGTTATCACCACATAGAGTGGCTCCATATATTCTCATCATGGAATCCTGGATGAAACACTAACCACCACTCAATGTGCTGGTTTTATGGAAAAGAGTTCTGAAGGATCTGGTACCGGCAATTGAAAAGGAAATGTGTAACTTTCATTCAAATTATGGGTCAAAATTAATCACTCAGCCCCACGCAAAGTCAAGAAAATTAGGTAGTGCAATCCAGAAAGTGTTGGGAAAGACAGCCGGATGTGTCTGGAAGGCAGCTCTAAAGACTTCCACATGGTCCTCAAGAAGTCAACCAAGTCTAAACTACAAGAAAGAAACTCATTAAACCAGAATATAAGAGAAAAAGTGATGAGTGCTTTTAATGTTAAAAATCACGAAGTAAAATGAGAAAAAGAGAATTAACCTTTTTGCACATCTTCAAGTATGGTTCTCTATCGACCTCTCAACAGTCTTATAAGACGATATTATTAGCTCCACTTTTCACACCACAGAAACGTTAGATAACTTAAGGTTTATGCAAGGCCTGTTGGGACAAAGTCACTCTCTGCTTTCTTTCTGACGTGGGCGAGTGGAGGGACTGACCTTTATCTTATCCCCAAGAGCGCAAGGACAGAGTGTGGCAAAAAATAGATTCTCAGTACATGATGATTGAAAGAAAGAGCCATTTGAAGGATTGCTTCCTGTTCCAAGAACCAGGTAGACCCACCATTTGTGTTTAGGTTGGGTCCACAAGTGCTAGCAGGTAAACAAGAACTCCCCCACCAACTGTGGCCAATGCTCTTCAGGGTGGTGCTTTCTCTCTTTCTCTCTCTCTGTCTCTGTCTCCCCCCTAATCCTCTCTCTTTCTGCCTCTCTCTCCTCCAACTTAGGAACCCATTCTCATACCTATTTGGGAAGAAGGCAAACCTAAAACAATAAGATAAAAGGATCTTAAAAAATTTTTTCTTTTCTATATCATCCTTTTTCTTCTTTTTTTCAAAATACTTTTCAGTTTTTTATTTTTCATTTTTTTTGGAATTTTGGAAGAGAGAATATATAGACTACTTTGTATATGGATCTGAAAGAGAGAATATATAGACTACTTTGTATATGGATCAGAAAAGAATTTTTCATTACAAATCTGAAATGTTGGTTTTCCCTCCTTCTTCAGAATGACCTTTTTATGTTACCAAGCAGCACAGCACTCTGAATTCCACCATGGACCTGTGAACATTAAAGACAGTTATTGTAGAAATAATCGGAGTAAGTCTAAAATGCACTTACTCTATTGGCAGGGCAATGCCTTTTTTGGAGAAGTCCGGGATTTATCATTCAGGGAAGCAGGAACTAGAAGTGGAATCTGCATCCATCCATTGTTAGTCAGGATGAGCTAGGTTGTGCTGTTGTAACAGACCATCCAGAAATACCTCTGAGCACAATTTTAGTGAAGACTTCTTGACCTCAGCATAGTTACAAAGCATTCATTGTTATCTTATTGGATCCTCACTCAACTGCATGAGACTGAAAAGAGACAGGGAATCCTGCTTCCACCATCACCCGGGAAGGAGATGAGGCTGAGGGATGGAAAAGGACTTTTCTACAGTGAGCAGCTGCTCATGCAGGTCTGTCTTGCTTGAGGTTCACCTCGGTGCCCAGTCCTCGTGTGCACCAGTCACATAGTCGAGCTACTCAGAAACAGACCAACTCCCTACTTGTAGATAAGGGGGAACTGTGGTCCATGGAGCGGGTAACTCACCCTGTTTATACTTTCAAGTCCCTTGGACGCAGGCTTTGATTCAGACAGACTGAATTACATCTTATCTCTGCCATGACTGATGCACATAAGGCTTAATGTCTGTCCTCATTGACATGTGGGAAGGTTCTGTGTGTGCCTGTGTTCTTCATGCCTACACAAGGGAGGAATGAGCTGATAGATGGAGAGCCTGCCTCATCGGTGATGTTTAATCATTTATTGTGTAGTTATTATTAATCTACTTCACTCTCTACCATGATGATTTTTTGATGCTGTGGTGAGTTGCTTTGGAGAGATTTTTTGTTTGAAGCTAATGAGAGTTGAAAAGTGAGAGGTTGGCCTTGGCCAACATAAGGCAGAGGCGTGGCTGAGTCAAGGCAATTTGCATTCCTTGACCTTTATGTCTAGGTCAGGAGAGCTCTGCATTCAAGGAGGACATAGTCCTCTGACCGCTGTGCGGCTGGTGAAAGTGATTTGTCATTAGCTCATAGACCATAGTAGAAAGCCTGTCTAACTGTTCTTCCAAGGTGATGAAAGTTATTCTACCAGAGTATCTGCCCCATCCCGCTGGAGAAAAAGCACAGCCCACAGCTCTACTCAGAGAAAATCCATCGCCCAGTGTTTTGATCCCTGAGGATGGCCACAGATGACGCCTAAGTCTGAGGACCCATAGGGGAGCACGGTGGAGAGGCAAGTGTGTGGCCCAGGGAGGCCTCCAGCCAGCTCCACCACGTGCCAGCAGGGAATCTGGGATGTCACGCCCCTCTCCTGGCTCCTGAACCCAATGAGTGACAGCGAGAAGGACACCTGCAGCCCTGCTCCCACCACTCGCTATGCTTGTGCCACTTGACTTCTGTGGGCCCAAGTCTCCTGATCTAGAGGATAGCCATGCCAGGCCCCAAGGAGGCTATGGACAAGGTCACGTGCTGGAGCATAGGTAGAGCTCAGGAACAAATCCCTGTGATGGGACTCTGTTCATTTTAACGACGATAACGACGTCCGGGTGCTGTGGGGGTTGGCGGGCTGGGTTTGGCAGTGATGATGGGGGTAGCGATCGCAGTGAAGAGGGCCTGTCACACATGCACAGCCCGAGCGAAAATGACGGGAGATTAATAGGAAATAATGGGATGGGGAGTGGAGCATTTACGCGGCATTCCTCATGAGAGAGCCTCCCAGCCAGTGAGGTGCAATTAGCCGCCCAAGCCCGGGTGCGTCGGCAGGAAATGAGCCCGGCTCACGGTGGGTTTATTTTTACACCCGGGCCCGCCCTCTGTTCCCGGCCTAGTTAGCACTTTGGAAGCCCCAGCTGACTCGGCACTGCCTGTGAGCTCTGATGCGCTGCGCTCCGCTCCTGCACAGCCCTGATGTCGAACACGCGAGGCAGACAGCTGCCCCAGGCGTTCTCTGTAGAAGCTCTCATGTCTCCACACACCTCAGCTTCCCACCACCAGGCCGAGCCTCTTCCCTCCGTCAGCGAGCGCCGTGGTAGGTGCACACGCTGTGCAGTGCCCTGGAAATGTCCTAACAGACAGGTCGGGGCAGAGCGGGCAGGCCCTGGGTGCACATGGGGCACCTGCCCATTAGCCTCCTCTTCCAGGTAAGCGCATGAAATATCATTAAACCTCTCTTACAGCATCTATTGCATCTCGGACCACAGGACCCTGAGCCATCACCTCAAAGGAAATCACCGTGGTTTTCTGCGTGGCCGCCCCAGATGCCCAGACGTTCACGTGCTCCACACGCCTTGCTTTCTCTCCTTCCTGAAGACGGACTGCATCTGTTCCTCCGAATACAATAATTATTTTATTGCCTATGTTTCTATCTGGGCACACATTCCATTTCCCAATGTACATAATCATCTCCACCTTTAATAAATGAGAGGGAGCCCGCCTGGCTGGGAGAATGAACATCTCAATACCTTCAGACACGCCATGACACCGTATCAATATTTAAACTCATTTTATGCATGTATTCCAGGTTGTCCAACTTCATTAGGGCCATTCATCAAGCCTCTAGCTGGAGTGTATTCCCATTGGACTTGTAGGCCTGGGGGCCTACCAAACAGAAATTTAAACTAACTTGCCTTTTTAATTCACATTATTCTCAAATATTCTCTTTTCCAACTCCCTGCCATGACTAAGGCATTTAGACTGGGCCATGATTCGGTACATGTCAACACTTAACTGACACAATCCCCATTAGTATGTCAGAATATGTGAGCCCCAGTAAAATACGGTATCCATTCCTCCCTCTTTGTTGATGAATTGCCCTCCAGTTCTTGCCTGCACTTGGCAATAATTTGAGTTTATTGCTCAATGTTTCCGTTAAATATTTACAAACATTTTAAACTATGTATAAATGAAATCTTCAATGTTTTGCAAATCTCATCCTCTCCCTTCACTCCGACATAATAAATCTCTTGATGTATTTTTTATAATTCCGAACATTGGATTCTGGGAATGGGGATAGTCTTGCAAATCAGATCAGCCCCTCTCCCCGCCATGTCTGCCGATCCGGCCAGGTTTCTTTCCTGAGATGAGCGCTGGCTAGCTGACGCTGAAATGCACTCTGCAAAGCCAATAAACTATTAAGTCCATGCTGAGGAAATGGCAATAAAACCTTCTCCAACAGGGCAGCGAGCTGGAGAAGGTTGGAGAGGAATATCCCTCCATGGTGCCACCTCACCAGGCAAAGCCAGTGAAATGCACAGTCACATGTTGGGGGCAGCCAGGTGTCGCTGAGTGATGTGGCCAAGTGGCCCTGTAGGAAAGCGGGTCATTGTATTAGCCTCCTAAGGCCACCGGCACAAACTATCAGGGAACGGGGGCTCCAGCAACATGTGCATTATTTGTAGTTCTGGAGGCTGGACGTCCAAGGTCAACTTGTCAGCAGGGTTGGTTTCCCAAGGCCAATCGATCTCCTTGGTTTGCAGATGGCTGCTTTCTCATGTGTCCTCACAGCGCCCTTCCTCTCTGCGCCCACTCTCCTGCCTCTCCGTGTGCCAGACACACACTCCATTGGACAGGGCCTGCTCTCAAAAGCCTTATGTTAAGAGTTTTTGTTGACTTTCTTTTTTTCTTTGCTCAGAAAACATTGATGTGAGAACACAGCATTCATCGTCTGCCTCCTACATGCCCCGCAGGGATGGAGCTGGAAACCTGGGCATGTGCCCTGACTGGGGATTGAACTAGCAACCTTTCGGAGCACTGGATGATGCCCAACCCCCTGAGCCACATGGGCCAGGGCTAAAAAAAATGCCTCATCTTAGCAATCGCCTCTTTAAAGGCTGTATCTTTAAATGCAGTCGCATTCTTGGTTGGGTAAGTCTTCAGAGTCGGGAAAATCCCTCCTCCTCCCCTCCAGGTCATCAGGCACGGGCATGCTGCCTCTCTCTGAGTGAGCACTGAAACAATGCTCTCTGAGGTTCCTGGATGTTCTGCAGCAAGCACAGCTTCTTTCTCTGAGTTCCTGCTTCCTCGGGGTCAAGTGGGAATAAAGGCCACTTACACTGCAGAGTTGATTGGAGGTTAAGGCAGTGGTTGGCAAACCACAGCTCTTGAGCCACATGCGGCTCGCAAGCTGAGGTTTGCCGCTCTGTTGACTAATGAGTTTGCCGACCTCTGTCATATACCACCCTTTACCTCTTTGCACACAATATGCCACAATTGCCTAATCCTCACAGCTTCCAACCACACGGTCACATTTAGTCCAGTAAGGGACCTAACAAGTGAGAAGCTGGCTGTCTGACATAGGCATTCAATGCATGTCAGCAAATCAGAATTGAGTGGCATTTTAGGGGGGCACACTGAAAGTTGGGGTTAAAAATGCACCCTGCTTGCAGTGCTGGGAGGAGAACTGACTCACAGTCTTGTACAGGCAGGAACTGAGTATCGCCTTTTCTCTGTCTCCCCACCCCCCCACCCGCCCCACTCAAGGACTTTGAGGGGCTATCATTTCATGTTGGGAGATTGTGTTTTCACATCCATGATGTGTTCAGTGGGGTAAGAGAGCATGATTTGAGTTACTTCCAAAATGAAGTGCTTCTGTAGGAAAAAAACTTGCAGCGCTCCTATCAAATGGTTCTATGCTGTGCGTGCCCAAACCCTCCGCGCTTTCCGATTCAGCACTTCACAGCTTTAAGAGCCCTTCACTTGGGAACCCAGTGGGATGTTCTGGACACATGCACTCTGGGCCTGTTTAGACTCCCTTGATTGCCCACAGCCCTGGCCTGCCCCTGCAGAGCTGGCATCGGACCGGCCTCGGCAGCATCTGTGCCCACAGCGGTGCCCCTGCGCTGGGCGCTCCAGACCCACCCCGGCGCAGCATTCTGGTTCTGGTTTTGCTCGGAGGTCTGGGTCCCACGCAGAAGGGCCTGATGAGGTCAGGGCATGTCAGCTTTATTTCCACAGGGCACACCCCACGGCGTTCCTGCAGAGCCGAATGGCCTGCTGTGGGGAAGACAAAGTCCCACAGCCATTACAGTGCTCCCTGGCGCCAGGTGGGAGCACTACCCCTGTGTGGTCTGTAGTCACACAGGGTGCAGGCTGAGGCTCAGAGAGCTGAGGAAATGCTCTCACAGACAGCAAGGAGCAGTCCTGGGCCTGGAAACCCAGGCTCCATGCCTCTGTGCCCTCTCCACGGCTGGCAGGCGATGTGGGGGAAGTGCCGCCTGGGGAATTCGAAATGGAGCTCGGCCTTCCGCCAAGCCTTCCGACTGGAGGCCCAGAGTTGCTTGTGCTCACAGGAAATTGGTACCATTTGCTGATAAAAAGAATATTCTTGGATTGCTCCAATGTCAGTTTCAATGTCGTTTTCATTCACGGAGAACACACAGCTTTCAAATATAAGCCATTAGTTCCTGGAGCAAGTCCTGCCAAGAGGCAGAGCCGCAGGTGGAGATGGAGGGACCGAGGCGTTGGGATAGCATGTGGCTGATCCGGGCACCGAGGGAGGCTGCTGCCTGCTCAGGGATCTGTCCTCCAGGTCTCACTGGTCCCAGCCTCCCTGACCCCACATCCTAAATTAGACACCTGACCTACTCTCTCAGACTGCCCTATTTTCCTCTCCTCTCTTTTCTTTCTGACTTGCAAATATCATGCTCTGTACGGCACACACTCATTTCAGGGACTTAGTTTCATATCTAAAACACCCATTTGCTCTTCCCTAGAGGGTGAGGTTGGCATCTGTTTTGTGGGAGAGTAAATGCAGGGTCTAGTACAGAACCTGGGACATGGCAGAAACTCAACAAATATGATTTGAATGAATGAATGAGAACAAATCTATTTTACGACTCAGGGGAACTGGAGAGGGAACCTGTTTTTGGACCTACAGTCCAGGACTTGAATTAGTATTAAATTGTTTCCCCTCTTTCCTGGGTGAGCATGAGTCAGTCTCTCGATCCTTCGGGCATTGATTTTTCTCATGTCCAAAGTGGATAATAACACCTATTTCCAGGGTTCTGTGAAGATGCAAAGAGACAGTGTCTGTAGCTGTGGACATAGCTACCAGTTTGCTGACTCTGCTCAGGGATCTGTCCTCCAGGTCTCACTGTTTCCTGAGTCCAGACCTTGGGAGGGAAGGGGCTAAGGCAAAGACAAGCCTTTTTTTTGGTGGTTGGTGATGAGACAGTGGCCTTTGGAGAAATAAACACAGTGGCTGAGTTTACTCGGGCGATGTTCCAATGGGACCCTTCACCACGTCCGCCCTCTCCCCATGGGGGTAGCAGCCACTCATGGGTCAGTCATTGGTAGACACAGATAAAGACATAACTCTAGTGACAAGAGATTCAAAACAAAGATTAAGTAAAATCGAGTCAAAACAGGACAAGGTCAGTATGGACCTCAGCCAACCAGTGCTGTATATAGCAGCTCATGCTCTCCGCCGTCTACGCCTTGCTTTTCTTGGCATGAGCTACCTCTGAACAACCTACAGCATTGTCGTCTTCCTGCTGGTCTGGTACTAGGGTTAGCATGAGATGTCAGCCCCCTCCAGTGAACCCAACACCAGCAGGGCATGTAATTAAGGAAGAAGTGAAGGGCCCACACAAATTCATGCAAGCATCATGAGAATCACTCAAGGCAGTGATGACTCTGTGTGAGTCACAGAATGGTGGTGTGCCATTTTCAGAGGGGTAGATATCAGGAAAAGTTGGCACAGCTTTATCCTTTGTCTTCTTCACATTGCTTTTAGCACATCTCTGTTAACCCTGTGACCTCTGTGAGGCGGAAAAAGAGCAAAGTCAACCCAGCAACGTTGTGGGTCCGTGAGGAGCTCTCACCCCAAGGACCAGTTTGGGATGCAGATATCAGCAGTGAAGGTCAAGAGCTGGGCCCTTGTGTGTTTCTATCTCTACCTCCTTCCACACCCTCAGAGAATGGAGGGAGGGAGCAAACCTCTTCGAGGAGGACAGCCACGCCTGGAGACATGGACAGAGAGCTACTCTAATGCTTTGGGGCGATGAAGTCAATGGGGGTGGCCACCCCTAGACTTTGTTATCAGAAGTCATTATGCTGGACACAAGCCTTACCAGGGGTCCTCAAACTTTTTAAAGTGGGGGCCAGATCACGGTCCCTCAGAGAGCTGGAGGGCCGGACTATATGAACTACTAATTCCTACTGTAACACCTTGGCTGCGCTCACTGCCCAAAAAACCTGGCGGGCAGGATCAGACTCCTCTGCGGGCCGCATGTGGCCCGTGGGCCGTAGTTTGAAGACCCCTGCTATCCTTTGGGGTGGATAAGAGTCAGGACATGGGGTGCATGACTATGGCAGATGGACTCTAAACCTAACATCCAAGGGTATTGGGGCCTTGATGCAGAAACAAGTGGTTACAGTGTTAATGAGATGGAGAAACTAGGTACACAATACATAAAGAATTTAAGAGGTAGAGGGAAAAAGCACAATGAATATTTTTAGAATAAATTAGTAAGGCAGATTATTGAAGAAATCTCTGAGAAAGAAACAAGCATGGATAACGAGTTAAAAAGTATAAATGTTAAAGTAAATTGTTGGAGCCCCATCAATTGCTGGTGTTCTTTTCCTAGCCTTACAAAAGGTTCAGCTTTCTGGAGAAAGGGGCTGCACAGAGATGATTAAGAAGGAGTCCGTGGACGAAAGATAGTTTTGAGAGGCATTGGGGGTCAGAGGAGCTTCCAGCTGAAGGAACTAGAAGATTCCCTTCCTTGACCAAGGACCCTTGCTTTTATTAAACCACAATTTGTCCCAAGGCAAGGTGGAAATATACACTTCAAAGGGTAAGGTATCAAAGGGTTTTCAGAGATTGTCAGATTTGTGAATAGCCTATAGCTGTTCAGGTGTTTGGCCAACAGGAGGCAATAAAATGCTCTGAGCTGGCTGGCAGTTAACAATCATCCTATTCAGGTTTGGGGGAAGTGTTTTGTAGCCATTTCCAACAGGTGAACTACGTGTGACTCAACCCTGTTGAGCTCCCCAAGCTTCATCAACCTTTTGGTAAAACTCTTGTAATTATTAGATGCTGGAATTGGTTCTTGGCATAAATGGAGGCCAGGGGCACACATGTCAATATCAATATAAGGGGCAGTCATGGAAAGAAAAAATAGAGGAGAGAAAATGCTAAAAAACAGTAATGACATAATGAAAGACAGAAAAAGATTTATATTAAAGGCTCTTATGGAATGACAGAATAAGTGTCAAAATATAATATTTTTAAAGAACATTATTATATCTAAAATCTCCAAAGAAAAGTCTAAAAAAGCAACAAGCTCATGGAGAGGAAGAGAACATGTACAAAAACCATGGTCAGAGTAAAATTGTCTTTCCCAACAGCAAACCTAAATTGGGAAGGAAATGGAGAATTATTTTTGAAATGTTGAGTAAAAATAGCTTAAAAATATCTTTACATTTTATACCCAGCAAAACTGTCTTTTAATATCAAGAGAGAAAAGCGCTATTCTTAAGCAAACAAGGCCTCAGAACATTTACTACCTGAGCCAGAAGGAGGATGCATTGAGAAAAATGGATATAAGAGTAAGTATGTAACTTTGCACACTTTATTCTGTGTGCACATGCATGTGTATGTGTGTATGTATTTAAAGCAGTACCCAAAAAGAACCAGGTAAAAAGATATCTCATTCTAATAAACAGTTAAAATTTGACATATTACAGCCTAATACGAACATGTTTGCTAGGCTGAGAACCGGGAAGGGGTTTAGGAAAAGTGTTTGAGTCACAAAAACCACCCACCTACTTTTTATTCTGAGGAAAGGTATACTGTTCTTCGTTCTCTCTGATTTGCCCACCGTGCCAAAGCCCGATTTCTAATTTTGGATTCCCTATTTTATGGCTGTGTGACCTTGCAACATTTTTCAGACTCTCTGATTCTTGATGTTTCATCCCCGGGTCCTGGGTGATAAACCCCGCCATGCATGATAGCTTATGTGTGATGTTTAGATGTCAGGTGTGACCTGCACTGTACATTGCCCCGACACTGCACAGGTGCCCACAGGTAGGCAAGAGCATTTTTATGCGTGAACATGTAGCTTATGCTTGACCCAGATTCCCCCCCTGCCCCCCGACCTCGTCCAAGTGGGTAACTGTAAGGCTTTCTTATCTTCCGGGACTAGGGAAGTGGAAAGGGATGGCAAGAGGCAAGTCAGCCCTAAAAGTCACGTTTCTTCTGCCTGTTTGCATTTTACAAATACAATCTCGAAGACTTCGCAAACCGTTGCTTTTCCAACCCAATACACGTGTGTCTATGGCTCCAGAGACCCGGCTCCTGCAGGGCCACCCATGTCCCGGTTTGTTCCGGGGAGTGAAGCATGAGCGCGGACACATGTTCATTAGGGCATCTTAATTGAAAACAAAAATCACCATGGATACAACGAGCAGGATTTGAAAAGAGGAAAGCACTCGGGTCCGTTTGCACTTGGGTTTTGTTGGATTTCATTGTGTTTTCCATGCTCCAGAAGCAGGGCGCCCCAGCCCCAGGATAAGAAATAACGGCCCGAGGCTTGTCCTTCTGGATCCCCTTCCCCCGTGGCGGGGTGAGTCTGTCTGCACAGCTCAGATGGGTCTGGAGGGACACACTGTTCTCGGGCCCCACCCAGAATGGGTTGGGGTGCTGCACGTGAGTGACTTGGATCCCCCAAACAGCCACTCTAGGGGTGCCCCGGAAGATGGTCTTCGGGAACAACATCTCCCCTGTGGCTCCTTCCTTTTACTGCACTTGTTCAAGTGACAGGGTTTCACGTTCCCGGCGTTCGTCTGGGGGCGGTCCTAGAAGAAGTCTTTATTTTCATCAGAGCAGAGAGCCTTCCGACGGCTGCCATGCCATTCCGCTGGGGTTCTGGGATGACAGGGCGACCCCGCCATGCCATCCAGGACTTCCGTGGGAGAGGTGTGTAGTGGGTCCCCTTTCTTTCGGCCCCTCTCTTCCCCTTTATTCTTTGATTAAAGTCTTTTCTCTTACTTATCTCCCCCATTAAGATGTCTCCGTGTCACTTAGGGTGTTAATTGAGAGGAGGTTTAAGCTCATCAAAGCAATTATAAGCGATAGTTAAAAATTTCTATATATGGCCTGCACTGGAATGGGCCCGGTGGGGTGCCGTTTTTTCCTTTATCCAACTGACATTGGTAATAATAGATGAAATTATTACTAAATCGCAGCTGCAGAGATGATATCATGATTTCTGTGTGTGCAATCTTTGATGAAAAATTAATTTTTGAGAGGGGCAATTTACAGTGATTCAAATAGTGTTATCCTGAAGTCCTTGCCAGTAATTATCAGCAATCCTGTTGGAAGGGAGCGTTCTGCAGCTGCGTTAGAGACACCTACCGCCCTGCACCTCCCCCGGGGGCAGTCATCCTGAGTGGACTTCCTTGTTACGGCACCAGGACCATTAGAGGGGAGCCTTGATCTCTGACAGGGACCTCTGTTCTTTGAGACCCAAACCCTGTTCTGTGTGTGCAGCCCCTCCCCCACGCCGGCTTAACCACCTCTAGACTGTGGGCCTGGGTCCCAGGTCCCCGTGGGTCTTCACTTCTTTCTTTCTTTCTTTCTTTCTTTCTTTCTTTCTTTCTTTCTTTCTTTCTTTCTTTCTTTCTTTCTTTCTTTCTTTCTTTCTTTCTTTCCTTCCTTCCTTCCTTCCTTCCTTCCTTCCTTCCTTCCTTCCTTCCTCCTTCTTTCCTTCCTTCCTTCCTTCCTTCCTTCCTTCCTTCCTTCCTTTCTTTCTTTCTTTCTTTCTTTCTTTCTTTCTTTTTAAAAAAATATATTTTATTGAATTTTTACCGAGAGGAAGAGAGAGGGATAGAAACATTGATGAGAGAAACATCAGTCAGCTGCCTCCTGCAAACCTGCCACTGGGGATGTGCCCGCATCCAAGGTGCATGCCCTTGACCAGAATCGAGCCTGGGACTCTTCAGTCTGCAGGCGGACGCTCTATCCACTGAGCCAAACCGGTTAGGGCACGAGTCTTCATTTCTTAACCACGTAAAAGTGCGCACGGTAGATCCCGGGCACATGCCTCTTCAGTGCTTACCGATGGGCTAGGCAAGATCAGGTTTAACCACAGAGCAGTGGCGGGCTCAGCTGCGGCTCATCTTCATCAGAGGCCTGGCTTTCTTCGAAATCCACTCTGTCATCGCAGCGGCGAGGGGATGCTGACGAGAGAACTGAAAATAGATGGTTCTTTGCGCCTCTCTACCTCCTTTCAGTGACAGGAGTGAGGAGGTGAGGGTCCGTGTGAGTGTGTGTGTGTGTGTGTGTGTGTGAGCGTGGGAGTGTCTGTATGTGTCCTACATATAAAGACCTGCAGGAGAGGCTAACAAAAGAAATGTAGGAACATTTAAGTTGAATAAAAAATATAAACAAGGGTCCGGGCCACTGGCATGCTCCTCTGAGTCTGAGTTTCTCTTTCCCATTGAGAGGGCGCTGATTTTTGACAAGACACACGGCACTGGGGGTCATGGAATTGCAGTTCCACTTTGTCATCCCCGCCCGCCCCGCAGTGTTTGGGCTGAAGGGGTGGGGAGCCGGTGGGGGAAAGGGATGAGTAAGGGGAAAGAGCGGGAGGAAGGGAAGGGAGGCGAGAGGTGGGAATGACATGCGGGCTCGGAAGTTGGCACTCGGGTCTGTTCATTAGCACGGAGCTCCAGCCTCCGCTTCTGCTGCGGGTGCAGTTTTATTCCCAGAGGCAGACCCCCTTCCGCGCTGCCACTGGGGAAGGGGGATTGGAGGTGGGGGGAAGGGGGGAGAGCAGGGAAGGAGGGAAGGTTCTGCAGAGAGAGTGGGGCGGGGTGTGGCGTGAGCACCTGGGACCGCGCAGCAGAGACGCATCAGATAAATCAGATGAGATCCCCGCCCGCCGCCTGGGGACCATTTCCCTCAGCAGCTCCAGCCTGAGGTCGCCCTGTTTCCACCTCACTGGCCAAGAGGAGGGGACGTGGGGAGGGAGAGGACTTGCCCGTGCAGGACACTGAAACTGGGGCAGCCAGGGAGCCGGGCTGCCTCTGTAGCCATGAAACCAGCCCTCTGCATCTCCTTTTGGGCCGGCTCCTGAGGATGCCCATGTGCCAAGTGCACTGCGGGCGCTAGCTCAGTGACTCCTGACCCTGATGGTCATGGCCAGCGGCACCCTGCCATACACGGGGACAGGGAGGCGAGGGGAGATCGGCAAATGGCCCAAAGCCGCTGGGGCCAAGGGGGCCCCCGTTCAAAGGCGGATCCGACGCTTGCCCCTCTCCACCTGCCCCACTGCCCGGACTCTCTCCCCCAGGTGGGAGAGGACGGGGTGCGGCCCCCTGAAGAGCGCAGAGTGAGCCTTGGGGGCCAGTGTGGATTCTCCCAGCTCTGCTGCTCCCCCACCCCCCACCATGTGATCTTGTAGTCTGGGTTTGGGGCTCAGGAGGACAGCTGAGGCCCGGGGTGTCCACCGGGAGATCGCAGCACCTGGCACCAGCCAGTGACCCTGGGAGGTGCACAGCCAATGCTGGAGGTGGGGGGAGTGACCTCACTTCCCGCCTGAGCCCCAGGAACACTCAGGCTCCTTCCTCTTGGCTAAGGTTTCCCATTCTGGAACCCACGGACTTTAGAGTCAGAAACTCAAACTGTCCATGCTGCTCAGGACCGGGCCCTCGTGTCGCCAGCCTCCTGCTGCGGGCGCCTTCCGCCGGGAGCCCCTTCTCCGCCGGGCGGCTTGTTCATCTCTACCCGTCCGCTCCCAGGCAGGCCTCACCGTCACCTGAGCCCCTGGCGGCAGGTCGGGCCTCCCATCCATGTGCTCACTCCTCCTGAGGGCCTGTCAGGGCTCAGGCGTGAAGGGTGCAGAGCTTGGGAGACAGTTCTTCCTCGGCATTGCTCCTGGCCCAGGGGAGAGGCACTGTCACGAATGATTGAATGACTGAATCCATGAGTAGTAAGGAAGGGATTAACCCTGATGGACTGAGGGGGCCATCGGCCATCTTCCCCTAAGGGACAGAGGGAGTGCTTTGGGCTGTGCGGGCCCTAAGACCTGTGGCAACTGCCCAGCCTGGCCACTGTAGCTTCAAAGCCGCCTCTGCCAGCAAATGAAAGGGCCTGTGTTTCAATAAAACTTTATTTGCAGAAGCAGGCAGTGCCTGGGCCCACAGACCACGGCCTGCCCACCCCCACCAGGGAGCCTAGACCTCACCCACTGTGCAGACCAGTCTGGCTGTGTGAGCTGCTTAAAGGGCCAGTCGCAGAGGGTGGATGGGCTCCGGACGGTCCTATCTGACTCAGGGCAGGCAGCCCTCCGTCCATTTACGTCTGGAAAGGAAATGATGGTGTGTGGGTGGAGGCAGAGGGGTTCACCTGGGCTCCTGTTTTCCCTGGAGCTCACAGGGCCCTGCGAGGACGTGCAGGAAGGCTCCTGCTGGCAGGGCTGGAGGGCGAGGCCGCGTGGGCAGAGCGAGCACGGAGCCAGGCCCGCTGGCAGCCCTGATCCGCCTCTCCGCCAGTGCCCCCGTGAGAGCACGCCAACACACTGCTCCGAGGACCTCACTGCCTCCCGCCCCGTCGGTTCCCAATGCACATGGCCTGTCCTGCCCCCGGCCTGAGTTAGAGCCTGAGTGGGAACCTGGGGAGGTGTGGTCAGAGCTCCCGGTGAAGGGGCCAGCCCTGCTCCTGAGAGCCGGGAAGGACATGTGATGGGACGAGAGCCGCAGCTGTCTCACCTGAGGCCGCCAGCGGCTCAGGGTGGCTGACTCACCTTCTAACTCTAGATGGGAAGTGTTCTCACAGACCCTGGGAACCTGGAGGAAGCGAGGCCGTAAGAGATAAGATGCCCCGGTGGGTCCGTGACTCAGAGAAGAAACACATTTTGAGAGCAGACCAAGGACAGGGCATGCTTTGATTTGGTGGCTGTGCCTGCACCCTGACCCAGCTCTGGGAGTATTTCTCGGGAGCGCTGACCATTCTCCGGTTCCAGGAACAGGCTGAGCTGCTGGGAGCATCACAGAGGATTAGCCACCTGAAACTCCTGAGGGTGGGACTGCAGACCCTCCCCTCCCCTGTCCCTGTTACACTTGCAGCTGTAGCTGCATGGAGCTATCTTCTCCCTCGTGTGTATATAGCCAGCCCACTGGCGAGGGCGGGGGGCAGAGCAGATCTTTGTGGGTGACGGACTGCTGCTCCATGCTGCTGGCATTCGTGGAATACACGCTCATATAGGGTCCAGCCCTGTCTCTGCTTAATTGGCTCAGCTGGACCCCATGGTTGTCCGGTTATATTCCTGGACACTCACCTCCACCAACCAGCTGGTTATTACCCCCAATGCAGGGCCCCAAATTCAGGTGAGGTCGGGCGCAGGGACTGGCTGTACCATGGGACCCAGATGGCGCTGGGGAAGGAGGACCTGGATGGTGGACACCAGTGCTCTAGGGGTAGAGGCGGGTGTCCAGGCGGCCTAGCAGCTGTAGGTCCTGTTGTTTCCAATTCACAGTCGAGCCCCATGTGGGTCAGAGAGGCGACATAGCACACTAGATGTCCTAGCCCCCAGGTCTGTGCCTGCCAGGCTAATGCACACCCAGGTGTAGGGTCCAATCATGTCCCTTCCAGGTGTGAGTGGCTTAGCCACCCTCCAACACTCTGTTCACAGGACACCTCCTTCTTGAAGCCCTCACGGATTGCCCCTGAGCGCACAGGCCTCTTCTCACCTGAGTGACTGGCTGACTTTATCTGCACCTCTCGGGTGTGTAGGTCACCATCCCTCTCAAACAGGCTGAGTGCCAGGAGCAGGGGCTTGTGGGCCCCTCCCAGCACCCACCAGAGCATGCGTGTCTGGAAGAGACTGGATTAAATCAGGAGACCAAGCAGACAATGGTCTCCTTGTCACCTCAGGTCCTCGAGAAGGGAACTCGTTTCTCTTGGAAGGAGACAGGGAGAATCCTCAGAGCAGAGCTTATTAGCAGGGGCCGTGGGCTTGAGTAATCAGCCCCGGTCAGATCCGGGCTCTGCAGCTGGGTGGTCTCTTAACCTCCCCGATCCTCTCTCCCCATTGGCCAGGAGGGACCACGCCCACTTCAGAGAATTCAGGTAAGCGATGAGGCCTGGACATCACTGCCACTTCCCCGGATTGTGGGCTTGTCTCGGCGCTCACGGGCCTCAGAGTGTGAGCTCCAGGAGAGCAGGAAATGTGCCCTTTTGTTCATTGCCACATCCCGGACCCTAGCACTGTCCCAGCATTAACGAGGGCTTGTCCGGAATCCAGGAATTAATGAGCTGTTGTTTGTATGTCCTGAAATCAGTGGCAGGCGGGGTGAGGCAAGGCTGGCATGTGCTCCACCCACCCAGCGCCCCGGGCAGGCTGAGTGGCCTGTCATTGCCCAGCTGTGCACCCCAGGCTCCCCCCTGACCCCCCCCCCTCTCCCCATCACAGAGGCAGCCCTGGGAGAGGGGTGACTGAGCTGGCACAGCTCCCTCCTCCCCACCCCGCTCCCTTGAGGCCTCCGCAGACTGTGAGAACCCAGCTAAGGGCCTGGCAGGGGGTGGCCTGCACCATCGCTGCCATCTCAGGCTGGCTCCCCGAGGGCAGGAGCTCTGCCAGCTCTCAGGTCAGACCTGCCCACACAGGCTGGCGCATCCATAGCTCGGGCTGGGCCCACCCTGCAGGGCCTCCCACCGGACATTGTGCCTGCCTCTTGTTTTGTTGGGCTTTGAAAGGGGCCACACAGTGAGCTGCTTCTGCACTGCGACCCCTCCCCACGCCTGGGGGCACGGTGGGGATGAGCTGATGCAGGCCTCCCCGGACTGGCGTGAGGTGGGGCCCAGATGGGACCGGAGCCCAAGAGGGCGGTTCACCTTAGCAGCCAGCATCCCGCCAGGGCAGCGTGACTCAGGCTGAGCCACCAGGGCGGCCGAGGGCAAGCTGGCGGCTGTTTATCACCGCGGCACCAGCTCGCCTCCTCCTCTCACACCCAGGAGTGGGCTCCTCGCTCTTGCCCTCTGTCAACTGTCTTCCCGGCTGGGACAGCACTGGGCCCACATGGGGAACAGCACTGGGCCTGCGCAGGGAAGAGTTGCAGGGGGATTCTGCAATTGTGTTCTAGGTTTGATTTTAAGGTCAGACACACCTGCGGGCCTGTCTCGAACAGACCAAGGATTGAGTCCAATCAAGGCCATGGTTTTTCTTTAAAAAAAAAAAAATTATTGATTTTTCTACAGAGAGAAATGGAAAGGGGTAGACAGTTAGAAACATCAATGAGAGAGAAACACCGACCAGCTGCCCCCTGCACCCCCCCCCCACTGGGGATGCACCCACAACCAAGGTAAATACCCCTGACCAGAATCAAAGCTGGGACTTTTCAGTCCGCAGACTGATGCTCTATCCACTGAGCCAAACCGGTTTTGGCAAGGCCACAGTTTTTCAAATGCTGCTTGACTTTACAAAGAACCAGCCACTGAGAATCCTTGGTCTGGGTTTGTGGGAGCAGGACTGCCAGCCTGGGTTCTGTGGACACTTGTGGCTGAGCCACTCTGTGGCAGGAGGCCGTTCTGTGCTATATGGTAGATGAGGCAACATCCCTGGTCCCCACCCCATAGACACCAGTAGCATCATCTTCCCGACAGTGACCACAAACAGGTCTGCAGAAGTCCCCTCTGGGCAAAGGAGCGCTGCTGGGAGGTATGGCCTGAACTCCCCAGGAAGATGCTGTCATTCTGCAGCCTGTGGGGCTGGGGAGGGGACTCCGTGGGATCGGGCAGTCTATCTCTCACATGGGAACAGACTTAAGAGACAGTGTGCGCTCTCCCCTCTAGCCACCCCTCCTGCCGTAGTTTCTGCGTGTCCCCTGCTCTGAGCGTTCCTCCTTGGTGTCCTCCGGCACCCTCGCCTGTTGACGTCCTACTCATTCATTCAAGTCCACTCCCATCCCAGGACTTAGCTGAGGGAGTTACAGGTCCTGGTGGATGGGCACCCCTGCCCTCCTTTCCTGCTGCCCTTAAGATGGCATCGGGGCATGGGTTCTGGTCTCCCCTGTGTCGGGTCAGTGATTTTCCTGTTGAGAGTCAGCGTTTCATAGTCATCAAGGGGATGAGCCATGCATGTGAGCTGCTCGGGGCGTGAGCCCCCCTCATCGGCATGTATGACACAGGAGACCCTGAGAACAGGGTTCCAACTCTCTAAGCCTCAGTTTACTCACGTGTAAAGCAGAAGCTAAGAAGAGATTCCAACTCCCCCTGTTTCAGCCAATTAAAGACCCGACATCTGGAGACTGTTGGGTTGGTACGAGCTACCACTGTTTTGTGGCTGCCTGAAACAGGAGCTGATGAGACCCTGGGGCCAGGGTTAGCTCTTGGTCTAGTGATTGGCCCCTAATAAATGTCCAATGATACATATGAAGTTGAACCGAGTTATGATTCCTTCTGAGGTTTGAACATATGCTTCTATATCCATAAATTGGCTATAAACTGGGCCAGAAAGATGAAGCTATAGCATCAATCTGAGAAATAACGAAAGGAGTCACTGTGCTTGCCAGAAATCTAAGATGGCCTTGAAATTCCCATACCCTGGTGGACACGCTCTGTAGAGCCAATATGAGCCAATTGGGAGAGCCCATTGGGTTGTTGTGATGTGTTTAGGATACATATCTGAAAAGGGAGAGAATGGAAGGTATCATCTCTAAAATGTGGGCAACTGAACCCAGGAATTGCTGGCAGCCATTGTTTCAACCTCAAGGAGATGGAAAGCACGAGAGCAGGAAGCCAATTTGCTGAGAGAATCAGAGGAAGGAGAGAATTCCTATGGCATTCTTATCCCTCATTCTGCTTGAATGCCCGGATCTCCTCTTTGGGGTGATTTGAACCACAAACCCCCTGTTTTGCTTCAGTAGTCTTGGTTGTGTTTCTGTTGCTTATGAATCAGAGACAATCTTGACTACGAAGGAAAAATGTCTCAGCATCAAGTTAGTGCCACGCCTCAGACAGACTAGGCTCAACCTGATGCCCTGAGGCTCTATTTATCATCTGTGTGGTCTTGGGCAAGACACTCTACCTCTCTGGGCCTTATTTTCTCATTTTTAGAATGGGAAAATTAAGTTAATAAATTCCCTTCTGGATTTGGAAGATGTAGATTGGCTTTTTTCTCTTTTTTCCCCATAATCAGTACCCAGAAATTTTGCCTGAAAGCCAATGTATTAAGCTCATACTGTATATTTATAGTTGCATATTTTTGAAATTCTTAAATTCCATGAACTGCATTGGAGATATATTATTACAGGATTTCCTTCCCTTGAAATGTATACTTCACGGGATGAGGATGTGGTATGAGCTAGGACAATCAATGCTCTTGCAGGAATCTTCACCCTAGAGGCCAAGAGGTCTTGCCTTTTGGGTCATGGAGCAGCCACCTTCCCTGACACGTGGAGAAAGTCTGGATTTGCTAGGAGAGAAGGGCTCTGAGCAGCAGCAAAAAAGAAGAAGGACCTCAACAAAGAGTTTGATGATGTGGAATATTGATGTGACTGAATCTAGCTTCATCCTGAACCAATAACATAAGAAATATATCTTCTTTCTTTCTCAAGCTACTTTATTTATTCTTTAAAATATATTTTTATTGATTTCAGAGAGCAAGGAAAAGGGAGAGAGATAGAAACATCAATGATGAGAAAGAATCATTGATTGGCTGCCTCATGTAAACCCCGCACTGGGGACTGAGCATGTGCCTTAGACCGGAATCGAACCTGGTACCTTTTAGTTCGTGGGCCAATGCTCTATCCACTGAACCAAACCCATGAGGGCCAAGCTACTTTATATAGGATGTTTGTAGCAAGGGCTTAAAAAGGGTCTCCTATTAGATAGCCAGGTGTTCTGATTTGCCCTGAGGTCTTATTGTTGTGCTTGTTTTCATAGTGTAGTTACTGATGTCATCTAAGTTGATTCTCAAGAGCATCCTGGTTGAATGATAAATTCCATGCTATTCAACTCGATAAACAGGAACCAATAAGAGAGTTCTGAATGGTTAAGAGAACCATAACATCCTGGGAAAAAGTTACAGTAAAAAGACTAGAGGAACCAAAAGATGCATTACAGAGAGGTGAACTACTGCTTTCCCAGTACTCAGAAGGAAGGAGAGGGTGGGTGGAGGGAAGATGGGTGCAGGGAGGTCACGAGAGAGAAGGATCCCAAAGAGGATGGACCCACAGCACTCCCCTCGCTCCCTGCCTTTAACGGACTTCCTGGGAGGACATGGTCCCTGCTCTGCCATCTCCCTGATGCCTGTTCTGTGTTGGTCCCTTCCTGGGGATTCTAAGTCCTGGAGAAACTCAGAGATGCGGTCCCTCGGGCATAAGCAGAGTACTTGTCACACCCAGTCTTCACCTTCCTGTCAGAAGTGGCCATGCTAGCTGAGTCTCTGAGGGGTGCAGCAAAGGTCCACTGGGACCTCCTCTTTGAGAGGTTTTCTGTTCATGACCTGCTTTACAGGAAAAGACAGGGTGGATCACTTGCCAGAACATTATTTTCCTTGGTGCCTTCCAATTGGCCTGCCTCCCCTCTTGGCAGGGGTCAAGGTGACCTTTGTATTCCTCCCAGTGGTGAATCTAACCTGGAACAAGAGTGATAAATACCAGCTTCATATTGGAAGTAAAGGGATCCAGACACAGTTCCCTCCTGAGCAGAGTGGCACCCGGATGACACCCGGAGAGGACTGTGCAAAGTCCTGAAACAAGCGAAGAAGGCTCCGGGACATCTGCAGGCTGCAGTGCTCCATGGGCGGGCGCCCAGCCTTGGGAAGGAATGCCTACTTGAGGATTTGGAATAAAGAAGTACTCAGAAATAGAAAGTGTTCTGGCAGAGTTGAAATGCTGTATCAGTGAAGAACGACTTCAGATGAATGGGCAGGATTCTCTTTTGTTCATATGCGTGCCCCAGCTCGGGCAAGGGGAGGGGGCAGGGGCTACCTGAGGCTTTAGAAGGCACTGATTTTCCTGACAAGTCTTTCCCCTACAAGTTAGAATTCAGAGACGAGCCGAACTGGAGCTCTATGCATATGACACAAGGATGCACATAGTAGAGACAATGGCAATGACCAGTAGGGACACTTTTGACAGTATTTAGGTCTGTGGCACATCGCCTGAAGCAATATGTAGACCAAATTATTTCCCGGCCCACATCATGTTGTAAATGCAGAACAGCTCCGAGAAGCCTGTCCAGACCCCAGATCCCGTGTCTGTCTCTGTCTCTATCTCAACTCCGTCTGTGTCATCTGAACACAACTGTGCCCCCAGACGTGCAGGCCCAACCTGGGCCAACCCCTGCTCGCTTCCTGAGCACCCACTCTGGTGGGTGGGATGTGGTGCCAGGCTCCGGGGCTCAGAGAGAAAGAGGCCCAGTTCTCCCCTCCACGTGTTTACGATCTCCTTTATGCTCAGTAGAGGGGTAAACGCACCGTCAGACTGGGAGAGCCCATTGGCATTGGCAAGGCACATTCACATCCAGCAATCCTGTAAAAATGTAAGAAGCTCCTCTTCCCATAGCACAGGTGGGAAACTCGACTCAGCAAGGCCCAAGGACAAGTTCAAGGACACCAGCCATGTGAACTCACATCCCCACCTTCTTCCTCTTCAGTTACTTTGAACCATTACAACTTTCTATTTAATGTTTCAAATGCTAGTAGGTGGGCAACCCCAAGAGTGGATAGGGTGATGAAGAATTTTTTTAAACAAGTTAACCCTTTCAATGTTTTGGACCCTGAAACACACAAGGACAAGGGGAATGGGAGTCTCTTTGCCTTGGGATTTAATACTATGACTTTGGACCCTTGGGAATATGTTAATTGGAATTTTCCTCTTTTAAGCTTTCCAAGACCACTTTATTTATGTAAAAAATGTCTTTATTGATTTCAGAGAGGAAGGGAGAAGGAGAGAGACAAAACATCAATAATGAGAGAGAATCATCGATCGGCTGACTCCTGCATGTCCCACACTGGGGATGGAGCCCACAACCCAGGCATGTGCCCTGACTGGGAATCAAATTGTGATTTCCTGGTTCATAGGTCAATGTTCAACCATTGAGCCATGCTGGCTGGACTCTAAGACCATTTTAGAGGGCCAATATCTTGGTTTAGTTTTCCCTTCCTCCCTTCTTGCTTTCCTCCATTTACTTTTTCATTCAAATTCCTGCTGAATGAGTAAGTGAAAGGATGGGCTGGTGGTTTGGGGCAGAGGAAGCACACACTGTCCTCACGGGGCTCACAGGCTTGTGGGGAGACAGGCATCATTTTGAGAGGCGGTGTGAGAAGCACCTGCTGGGGCTGTGCAAACTGCCGAGAGAGAAGAGACCGTCCCCTCCCAGGCCGTGGAGGGCTTCCCAGAAGGAGCAGTGAGCGCGGCTGGAAGGCCCTACCTGGACGAGGTGGAATACACACCGGCAGGTGAGGCTGCCGAAGAGTGCTGTCAGGGAATGAGCAGCTCTGGGGATTGGTAAGCACGCTGGCTGGGATGGATACAGGAAGCAGTCAAGCCAGTGACGTCTAGTAACCGAGGCCATGCTGGCTGCTGGGACGTGCAGAGGGGCCCATCCTCCGTATCTGGGGGTCACTGAAGCTATTTGGTGGGCAGCCCAGCTCTTCCAGTGAGCGGGCACACTCAGCCTGAACGTCTCTGCTGCTCTGTCCTCTCCACCACTCCAGCCCTGGGCCTTTTTGCTTTCCCAGAAGGCTGTTGCATTGGCTACCCTTCCAGGACAGGGCCTCTCTCCTCAGTCCCCTCTTCCCAGAGACTCTCCCTCCATCTCCTGGCTCCTCTCATAGCTCCATCTGCCTGTTACTCAAAGAATCAGAACTTGTGCCTGGGCTCTAGCATCAGCCTCACACAGACCCTCACACACACACACTCATATACACCCTCACACATACACTCATGTACACCCTCACACAAACACTTATACACACCTTCACACACACACTCGTACTCACACCCTCACACATAAACACACTCATACACACACCCTCACACACACTCATACTGACACATTCACACTCACACACTAATACACACACCCTTAGATACACATACTCACACACACACTCACACACACTCATACATTCACTCACAGTTATACACAACGCTCACATATTCACATACACTCCCACTCACACACACACACTCACTCACACCTCACTCACGCTCACATCTCTACACCCAGGTAGGGAGGTGGATATTTGAGCCCCCGGCTAGCACAGGATGCACACTGTTTCCCATTCCACTTTTGGTACGGAGTCATCCTTCCGTAAGGGCTTCCCCACCAGTAGACACAGAGCCGCCCATTGAACAGCTGCAGAGCCTGCCATTGGATGGCGATGCCAAACCTCATGTAACCAGAATTCTCTGGATGGGGATTATTTCACTTCCAATCTCATGGAGGACAAGATCGTGACAAATGCTGTGGGTAGTTGTGCTGTTCACTTGTATTTAAGAACCTCTCGCACACCATCTAATACCAATATTCTCACTTGTCTTTCTGAGTTTCCCATAATCCTTTCACCTCCAGGGTCCCCACCCCAAAACTCTACCTTCCACAGTCAGTCATCAAGCCTCCTGTAAACGTCACCTCTTTGCCCACACTTCCCTGGTCTTTAGAATAAGGACAATGTAGAACCCACTGATGGTGGTGGCTGAGAAGACTAAACAGGTTAATGTTGGAAGAAATCCTAGGTCTGCGCCTTCGTGTGGGAAGACCGGGCAGGTGCTCACCACGCCCCAGGGAAGGCTCCCTGCCAGGATGCTGAAAGGCTGGGAACCGTTACTTATTACCTTGGAATATGATTCTCTTAGAAAAATAATCAGCGAACCTGCACTCCCGGTGGGAGTGGGGGGTGGGGACATGGGTCTCCTCTCAGTGTTTGGCAGGAGAGGTCTATGGGCGGGGCCTCACATGGGGACTCGGAAGCAGAGCTTCTGTGTTGACATGATTATTGAAATCACTCCTCCGAGATCCGGGTGGTTGGGATTCAGGAGGCAAAGCTGCCACTGCGCTCCCCCTGCCCGAGCCCGGATGACGGAAGCCACAGCTTCCTTCTCCCCAAGGAGGGGATGGCAGAGGTGCCAAGTCTGCGGGATGTGAGCCCCCCGCGCCTCAGACTCCTGAGTTTCCGGAGAGGGAGCTGGGAAATTCTGGGATCCTGTTCAGAGCTTTTGCGATGTGCTCAGAGATGCTACTAAATGTTTTATAGCTTTTTGGCCATGATACAGCCACACTTACCTCTGATTTGAGAGCAGCTCAGAATTTCATTAGGCCTCGCCTCGCTTCCGGATGCCCCTGCCTCCCCACATGCTTCTTTCCAGATTAGGAAAGAGCTGTCTGTGACTATTTCCCAGCCCAGCGGGGGCGGATTCTCGCCCCTCTCTCACCCAGGTGTGCCGGGGATACATACATTTTCCTCAGGAAATCAGACATTTCATATTTAAAAAAGGCTCCTCTGAACCACACCGCAGGACTTTGACCAGCCCACAGACCATCAGGTATCAACACTGAGCCCAGGTATCCAGATGTTATAAAGTACCCATTTGATGTAGCTGTTATTTGCCATCAAAGGCTGCTATCTCATAACACAGAGCCAAATCCTGTGGCAAACTTTGCTTTGCTTCAATCAGATAAGTGTGAATCCTGGAGAACGTCAATTATCTAGCCTCCCCCCTCTCCCTCCACCACCTCCAGTTCTGGGGAGAGGGCTCATTTCCCTGAGAATGTCGGTCTTCTGAAGAGACCCAGACTGTCAGTCAGCTCACAGGGAAGGGAGACCATGGCTCCCTCCCTGGGTCAGACCTCCCTTCCCTCTCCCACTCAGCGGATGTAGGCACTCAACCTGGAGGACACACGCTGACCAATGGCTCTTCTGCGCAAGGGCGACCAGCCCCTCTGCTGGGTGATGGGGTACAAAAACGAGTAGGGCCTGGTCCCATCTGGAGCTTCCAGGCATGTGTGGTACACAGACCAAGGTGATAACAGGCTGCCTGCGGGGAGAGTTTAAATGAAGAGATCTGAGAAAGCTTCCCAGAAGGCTGGTGCTGAAAGTGAGGTGTGATGGGTCATTATGTGTTCCCTAGGCAGACAAGAGGGAGAGGGAGAAGGACAGTGTGATCCAAGGCATGGAGGAATGGGACTCAACAGTGGGCTTAGTGAACTCATGCTCAGCAGTGCTAGACCACAGGACACTGGGGTTAGTGGGGGTGGCATCTCCTTTTTCCATCAATGGGTTCTCTCCTCTTTCCATCAATGGGTTCTCTCCTCTTTCATCAATGGCTTCTCTCCTCTTTCATCAATGGCTTCTCTCCTTTTTCATCAATGGCTTCTCTCCTCTTTCAACAATAGGTTCCTCCTCAATGGAAGACCATGAGGAGCATCAATACCTCGATGGCCAGGCCAGAATCATCCCTGGCTTCTCACATTAAAGGATCTGGGAGCTCCTTTAGTCAGACCTTCCTGCTTCAGCCCATGTCTAGCCCCTCAAATCCCCTGGGAGGAATAAGCAACCTCCTTTTTGCTCTCTGTGCCTTAGCCTTGTTCTCAGTCTATCTGCTCAACCATATTGGAGTAACTTGTCTAAAAAAGGACCTTCCATGGATCCTACATGTCAAAGCAATGCATCTGAGATGTGGTTTTGTATCAGAATCACTTGGGGTGGGAGACGGGGGAAAACTTCAGTTAAATGCAGTCTTCCTAGCCGGCTACAGACCTACAGGACCAGGGTTTGGAGTTGGGGCTCAGTGAGCTGGGTGATTGATTGGAATTTAAAAAGCACAAAAATGATATAAACTGCAAAAAAATTCTCTCTTACCTGTGTTTCCCAGTCATTCATTTTCTTTACTCCAAGGAGCATCCTCATATTTATTGTATATACAAATGTATAGTTATAAGCAATTTTAACACAATGGCAACACGAACACCCTTCCGCATCTTGCCTTTGTCACCTAGCCATCCATTCTGAGACTGTTTTCATCAGTATATTACATTTGCCCCATTTTCACAGCTGCACTGTATGCCCTTGTATGGGCCTAAACTATATTTAACCACATCTTTTCGGTGGATTTTGGTTTGTTTCCAATTCTGAGAAGGCAGCATTTATAACAAGCTTCTTAGGTCATCTTGATGCCCACTCCATGCTGCATACAGACCGAATCCTTAATATGGATCACCCATCATCTCCATGGGTTCATTTCCCACCGCATTCCCACACCCATCTCTGGGACAATTCAGAATTTCTCGGACAGGGTGGCCTATGCTATGTGGTTTCACGCCTCGTGCCTTTGCTTGCAATTCTCCCTATATTTTCGGTTCCTTTCATCCTCATCCTCAACCCCAGTTCTTGGCTTTCCACTTGCATGTGCTGACTGTCAATTATCGTTCATCTCCTGCCCTAATCTCATCCTTCAGTTGCCCTGGTGTGCAGATGACCACTGATCATGTCTCAGAAGCAAAGGAAACATAAATGTTGCCAAATGCAGAATTAAAAGGTCACAACCATGGACAATGATGTGTGTTTCTACATGTCCTTCCACACTTACATCATGTGTGTTTCTACATGTCTTTCCACGCTGGACATCATAGAATTGGTCCACCCAAGGTGGTTTCACTTCCAGGAATAAAATCAGTGTGGCAGGAATGATCAGGACCTACTTTGACAAAAACATTTCGTATTTGTCCTTCCTGCTCTGACTTTTTCTAGGTTCTATTTCTCTTGCTAACAAAGATGCCTCCAGCATGAATCGTTCTTCATCTCAGATGCTAGTTTTAATATTGACCTTCAGTGACCCAGGGAGTGGAAACCATGGAAAATCATGTGTGTTTCTACATGTCCTTCCACACTTACATGTCCAGCTCCCCTTTCCCATCTGGCTCTGAGTTTGCTATAAAAAGACTTAGAAAAGCCATCAATTCCCACCTTGCTACCCACCTCCCCAATTCAGGTTCCCCTCCGTAAATGACCCCTCTCAACTCCATATGCCCTTGCTTAGACCAGGCCGTTTGGGGATATTGACTTTGGCTTCTTCATCACCAGGACTTCATCATAAGGGTGGGCTTGCAACAGTAATAGCCAATCAGTGTACCTTGCCTGACTCCATCCACCTGATTGGTTTAAAGATGAAAACATGATCCAATTCCTCTTCATGGAAGACATCATCTGATTGGCACATTGAAAGTCAGGTGTCCACCTCTGGGCCAATCAACTGTTGGCAGGATGGTTAAAAACAAGGATGCCAGAGGGCCCTTCCCTGTGGAGGCCGGGGGGCTGGGAAGCTCTCAGTGAAAGGGGGTTTGTTCTCAGCTGAGCCAACTTACCCTATAAAGTTGCATATATAGGCTCAGCTCAACATTTTAATTTTGGAAGAAAAGAATCTTTTGCACACTCATGAGTCTTTATGGCAGTGTGTTAAAATTGAAAGTGTTCAGCAGTGTTCAGTCCAATCACCTCATTTAGCAAAGCAGAAATCGAGGCCTCTAGCCATGCCTGCCAGGGAGTTAGCTGCACTGTGGTGCTGGGGGCCAGGTCTCCTGACTCCAACTCCAGCCCAGGGCTCCATGCATTACCCCAGGCTTCCTCTCTACGTTGGGTTTGTGGTTTCCTAAAAGGGAGGTGGAGAGGGAGCATTAACTTGAAACATAAGAAGGATGCCTCAGCCTTCCAATCCATCACGGAGTGAGGCAGCTTGCTGGACCCAGCGGATGGTCTTGAGCTCTTCTTGGACCTGTCTGTGTCCGACCAGCTGGTGCTCCCTCACCCCGAGCCTTGTTCCCAGACACTTTCATTACAGACTCTGCCCACTGCGACACATTGGCGCCATGCCATTCCTTGTGTACATGCCAAAGTGCTCTTATAAAACCATTAAGAGAAACCTTTCCTAAGGGGAGTGGTGTTGAAAATGAATTCCTGAGGGCTAGCATGCCTGGGAGGTGGGTTTGATCCCGAGTGGGAACCCCTGAAAACCTGCAAATGGATGGTCATCAAAGGGAACCCCAATTAACTCCACCTTGCCCGGTAGAGCCCGTCCTTCACACTCGATCACCACCACCACCACCACCACCACCACCACCACCCCAACAACAACTGTGACAGTTCTGTAACCACAGCAACACCAAAGGGTAAGATGGTCAAGCAAAGGAGTAGAGGTCCTCTCACCTGCTGGGGGAACACATGACTAGTCTCTCCATTTCTTGTGGTGTCTCTGGTGCTCAGAGTACATGGAGGAAGTTGTCAATGGCCTTGCCTTCTTTGGAGTCACTTGTGGTCAAGACCCTATCTTCCCCAGTATTAAAGGCTGTGGGAATGGAGAGGACACTGCCGTCCCTTTGATGAGAAACTTAAGTTCAAGGCCTTGGATGAGAAATAGCATTGTTTGGAACATAACAAAAAGCTCAGGCCACGCATCTTGGCTATGTTCACGATGAAACTAGAATATGCAAACATAAATAATGCTTCTCTCTGAGTAAGCATCATGATTATGATTTTTAAAAATCTGTACCTTTATTGTATTCCTGCTTTCCTGCACATCTTCATAATAAGTCCCTGTCTGCAAAGATGACTGGCTGGTGTCTCTATTCCTTGAATTACTCAGACTAACAGACTTCTAGGAACCTGACCTTGAATGGCCACTCTCTCTCAGTGGTGTTCTGATTAGTGCTTAACAATGGGCTTTCAAAGAAGTTCTCTGATTGATAAGAGTCTCCTGATTTCCCTGGTGTAAATCACTGAATGAGGATTTGGGAAGAAATGGGCAGTGTCACATATAAATAACCACCAGGGCATAGATAATAGTAAAATACAGTAGAATAGTTAACAGAAGTGCAAGTTTGCAGTATGTATTACCTTTATTTTTAATACAATTAATTTGAATATACATTTATATAATTTAATTTTCAATAATATCTGTGTTTAATGACTGGATCATACAATTTATAAGAATCTGATATTTGGCTCTCCTGAGCCAGATCACAGCATGCCTCAGTTTTCTCATCTGTAAGATGGGGGTAGTGTTGGTGGCCGTCACATGGCGTTTTTACTGATGAGAGGTGATGAGAGGAGTGGAGGTGTGTAGGATGCTTAAAAGAGCACCTGGCCATAGAAAGTGCTCAACCACGACTGTTGTCATCGGTTCCTTCCTCTACAGATGCAGCCACACAGCTCTCAGTGGCCATGACAGTCCTTGCGTGGGGCTTTGTTCCCTCACCTGAGGCCAGAGTGCTTTCAATCAACTCACAGCATTTCTGAGGTGCTCCTTGGCCGCCCATTGCGAGGTCATTGCAGAGGACTGTGCATGGAGGGAAGTACACAGACATTCAACTCAGGCTCTGCTGCATTTGAAACCTGGTCTTTGGCTTTTCCTTTAGCTTAGGAGTGTCGAACTCAATCAGAGAAGGGGCCAAAATCTAAAATCCAGCCTAAATCGCGGGCCGAATGGTTTACTGAACAGTCATAAACTGACAATGTCATAAACTGACAGCGGAGTGCAGTGATGACAGCGCGGTGTGGGCCACATTGCAAGGCCTGGCGGGTTGGATTTGGCCCGCGGGCCTTGTGTTTGACACATGTGCTTAGCTTATGGAACCTTGGGTTTCTCATCTATAAAATAGGCTTTGGTAAAAATTAAGAAGAAGCAAAGGGGTAATGTGCGCAGAGCATCGTGACAAAGTCAGTGCTCAGTGAATGTCAAGGGTATTCTGCCTTCTGGACCTGTTATTAATCACTCAGCAACTGAGATGCCCTCTTTTGAAGGCAAGCTGGACTACACCCATGTCTATGCCAGGTGAGCGACACAGGCCTACCTACTGTGTCTACGGCACCCCAGATAACACAAACACTCAGACTACTGTTTCAAGCTGAATTTGCAAGCTGACACTACACTATTCTCTTTATATACATATATGTGTGTGTGTGTGTGTGTGTGTGTGTTTACGTGTGTGTGTTTGCTCCCTACTTGACTATCTGAATTGTTTTATACACAGACCAATTCTTTGATAGACATAGTGTTTCCAACTAATTGCACCTTGCAGGCTCACGGCAGTCCCCATTTGAAGCATTTGGAACTATTCCTCCTATTTCATTTATATTAATGAGGAGAGCAGTCTGTGCACCATTATCAGTTAAAAATCATGACTTGCCTTATTAATAAATACCACATTGATGCATGACCTTGTACTGGCCTGGCCCTCATTAGGCAAGTTGCATGGAAAGGGAGGTGGGTGTATGCATGTCCTGTAAGTCTCATTGCTCCTTTCTTTTCAGTTTTATCTGCTCTTTGCAACTCCAACAGACAACATACCTTGAGATTTTGATATTCTCTAACCCCGTGGTCAGCAAACTGCAGCTCGTGAGCCACATGTGGCTCTTTGGCCCCTTGAGTGTGGCTCTTCCACAAAATACCACGGCCTGGGCGAGTCTATGTTGAAGAAGTGGAGTTAGAAGAAGTTTAAGTTTAAAAAATTTGGCTCTCAAAAGAAATGTCAATCGTTGTACTGTTGATATTTGGCTCTGTTGACTAATGAGTTTGCCGACCGCTGCTCTAACCTAATCCTACTTAATATGTAGGTACATTTCATTTCTACCTGTCTTCCTCCCTGCCCCTCCCTTTTGTCCTCCCTCCTTTCCTATTCCCTTCACTGAGCCAGGGACAGAGTTACAGGAATTTTTACCTGGAGGAGATTTACCTCTGACTTTTACCTGGAGGAGATTTGTGGTCTGTAAGGGCTGCCACTACTCTGGGCTCAGTGTGCTCACACCACTCAGCACTTCCAGCCCAAACACAGCAGACTCACCCTGCCTTCAGCCCCTTCCATCTTCTGGGTGCTCTCTGCCCCTGCCCCTGCCCCTGCCCCTGCCCCTGCCCCTGGCTGGCCTGCCTTGTCTTCCAGGTCTCAGGTCAAAAGTCTTCTCTTCATGGAGGCAGACCTTCCTGACGATTCCAGTTAAACCAGCTCCCCCTCAGTATCCTGTGGTCTCCCCTCACCTCCTGCTTTCCTCCCAGCCCCTACAGCATCTGAAGTCCTGGTTCTTTTCTCCATTTGATCTTTTTTACTCTTTTATTCCATATACATGTGATTTACTTCTGGGCTTTCAATTCTCTTCCATTGGTCTGTGTGTCTGTGTTTTTGCCAGTACCATGCTGTTTTGAGTATGGACACTTTGTAGTATAATTTGAAGAAGGGTGATACCTCCACCTCCATTCTTTTTTCTCAGGGTTGCTTTTGCTTTTTTTTTTTTTTTTTTCTTTCTTTTGTGGTTCCATACAAATCAGATGATTCTTTTTCTATGTCTTCAAATACTATCTTTGAGAGTTGGATGGGGATTGATGGGGTCTGTACATCTCCTTGGGTAACATGGACACCTTGTTCTCCAGCACTTTTCCTTCTCATTCTCTCCTCTACTAGGAACATAAGCTTCTGGAGGCAAAGAACCCTGTCAGTCTTCCTTACTTGCCCCAAGCAGGTGCCCAGTAACTTTCATAGACCATGGCTAGTGGGGCAGTCACGCGGGGTCATCTGGCACCAGTCTGCTAGGGCTGCCATCACAGCCCACCTGGGTAACTGCCATTTATTTTCCCAAGATTCAGCTCAGCTGTTGATCCAGGGCTGGGATGGCAGCCTGAACCCCAGCCCAAGCCTGCGGGCCCACCTGTCACACACATGGGTCCCCGCATGGGCTCCTGGCACAGTGCTGACCACGTCCCATTGACATCACCTCTTCGCCTTCCTAAACTAGGACCGACACTCCAGCGGCTGGGACTCTCTGGATCACCAGTACTCTTAGTGCCACCCCCTGGATTGGAAACAGTCCCCTCCACAGAGCTTTCTGTGCCTCTGAAGGATTTATCATGGCGCCTCTGGAAAGAGTGATGGGACTTGCATTCACTGATAGGGTTATTTGGAATTTATTTACAGTGAGATGGTATTTGGGATTTCCTTCTCTAATTTCCCTACAGACTGGGAACTCTTTAAGATCATAAGCTTCACCTTGTATTTCTGTATTTTCTGGAGTAACTTGGTAGGCATTCAATAGGAGTCCACTCTGTGGACAATTGAAATTGGAGTTAGTTCTGAATCTGAATGTAGTTTTCAGGTGTATGGGTTAGTGTTCTCCAGAGAAAAAATTCCAACAGGAAGATCTATCAATCATCTGTCTATCTATCTATCTATCTATCTATCTATCTATCTATCATCTATCATCTATCTATCTGTCATCTATCTACCATCTTTCTCTCTCTCTCTCTCTCTCTCTCTCTCTCTCTCTCTCTCTCTCTCTCTCTCTCTCTCCTCTCTCTCACTTATCTACCTGGATATTAAGCTAAGCAATTGGCACATGTGAATATGGAGGATTGGTAAACGCCATATCTGCAAGGTTGGCTGGCAGGCTGCAGCCCCAAGGCCTAGCTTCACTTTGAGTGTAGAGACTGCTGGCAGAATTTCTTCTTGCTCTGGGAAGGTCAGTCTTTATTCTAGTAAGTTCTGCAGCTGATTGGATAGGGCCCACCCACATTATGGAGGGGAATATACTTCACTCACTATTCACATGTTATTCTCATCCCAAAAAAAGTTTGAGCAAATTTCTGGACAAGGGGGTCCACCCAATCAATGAATAAAATTAACCTTGGCACCAAGGCAGACCCTCTCCTTGTCTCAGTTTCTAAAAGACCAATGTATGTGGACAGCCTTGCTGCTGGTGTGAACTGAGTGACTCCAGTTGTCTGGAGACTCAACCAAGCTTACCCAAACTGTAGGTGTCCTCCACCCGCGGGTGTGGGAGGCGCCATCTGTAAACAGCTTTGCCTGTTGTTCCCTTTTTGTGGATAAGCTGAAGGGTTCAGTCTCTGGATACCCATCTGGCAACCTTTCCAAGAACTAAATTTGCTTACCATTTCAAACAAAGCCTGTGAGACACGCCGCTTCACTCCGCCGCCGCGCTCCCTCTCCTAAGTACACTGTTAAATAATGGATTCGAGAAATGAATGGTCGGCTCCGAGGGCGAGCCGGTCAGGAAATGTGTGTGGGCAGCTGGAATGTGAGACAAATCATTAAGCAGATCTCCCTCTGGTTCGGGCTTGTTTGTTTGGGTTATGTCTCCCCCTCTCCCTGACTTCTCCCTTCCTCACCCCTCCCCTGACTTCGGGGTTTGCTGGGGTTGGACAGAAGACACCAGAGAACCCAGGTGTGTGGTATGCTCTTCCCCAGACCCCCGGCGGGAAGGGTGAGAAGGAAGTGGCACAGATGGGCTCAGGATGCAAATGCCTTTTCTTCAGTCGTGTGAGAGAGAGAATACATTTATAGGAATTGATTAAACACCATCCCATGCAACACTTTCTACACAAACACTGCAGAGAGTCCCGGGCCTTGTCAGAGCATGTGAGATCATGCTCTTCCTCCCAGGCCCTATCAACACGTGTGAGGGATGACAATGGGAAAGCCGCTGAGGATCTTGGGTACTTGCGTGCCTTCGTGGTCGCTGATGTCCTATCGGAGAGACGTGGAGTAGGGGGCAGGACTGCTCATTGCTACTCACATCCCTTCTCATCCTCTTCCGGTGGGAGGAAGCCCTGATTTCACTGGGGTCGGGAGGGAGACGGGACGATGGGCCCAGCTTTAGCATGAACACATGAATAATAATCAAGCTTCCTTTTCCCAGTTTCATGTTTGTCTGGGGAGGTCATGTCACAGTTCCATCCAAGGGGACCAAGTGGCTGCCCCTGTGTATGGCTTGGTGACTATTTCTTAAGGAGTTGATTCAATTGGCATGTGCACATGTTGCTCCTGTGCTTGCCTCTTCTTGCTACGTGGAAAGTGATGTTACCCTTGATCAGTGGATGGACTTGAGACCTTATCCATGTGCACATTTATGGCACACATGCATTCAGATATGTAAGCACGCGTACGTTCATCCCATGAACACATCCTCATTTACACATGGGCCTGTAAACCTACACATACGTACACATGCACACCAACACCCAGAGGGTGCAGGGGGACAGGGGCCTGGCTGAGAGGGTCAGTGGGTGAGGGGCAGGCTGGGTGAAGGGTAGGAATAGTGGTGAAGGGTATGGAATTGTGTGTGTGTGATAGAGATCGCATTTGCATAGGTGAGTGAGAGTGCGTGTGGGTGAGTGTGTGCATGTGTGTAAATGCCCAGGTGTGTGAGTGTGTGAGTGTGTGTGTGTGAGAATGAGGGATTGCATATGCATGTGTGAGAGGGCATATAGATGAGTGTGTGCATGTGTGTAAGTGCCCAGGTGTGTGAGTGTGTGCTATTTGAATGTGTGTGTATGAGAGTGTAGTGTGACTGTGTATGTGCATGGGTGGGAGTGTGAGTGCACATGTGAGTATGGGGGTGAGATGTGGGGGGACCTGGGCAGAGGTGGGCTTTGGTGCATGGGGTGGGTGGGAGTGGAGCTGGGGGAGTGTCAGCGCTCCTCAGAGGACACTGATTCCTCTGGCACAGGGTTGGGCGAGTCTGCCCAGGAACGCGCTGTCCAGTTGAGGGGTCTTGTGCTGTTGGGCCCGAGGGAAGGGCGTCATGGACAAAGTCCAGAGGGAAACCTGTGCTGCTGAAGAGGGCACAGCTCCCCCACTCTCTCATGTTTAACTTTCTGAGCGTGTTCGCCCACATGTCTCTGACACTCAGGGCCAGAGAGTCCTCAGTGGTCATCTTGGCCGGGGGTGGGGGGGGTGGGGGGTGGGGGGGGCATTTTCCCTCAGATGCCAGTGACTATGAGCCAGCCTGTCTCGGACCTTGTCAACCTCCCTTGAGCCTGGAGGGGGCAGCGGGTGCTGAGGAAACAGAAAGGCCACGTCACCAAGGCCACGGGCAAGCCGCATGGCCCAGAGCCAAGCCCGGACGCCTGAGACCCACATCTCGGCCAGCAGCCGCACCGCTGAGTAGGCCTTCCTCAGACACCTTGCCTTATGTATGTTTTGAATTCGCACATATTTTTCTCTGCAAAACGGATATGGGATATTAAAATACATACTGTCTCTTTAAAAATTATAATTTTAACTTCTTCCTTCTTGCTTGCTGGGAACAGGAGGGCATGGGAGTTTTCATTACCGTGGGACCATCTATCTTGTTATATTATTTCCTCAGCCGAGGTGAGCTCATTTAAAAATTTAAATTTCTCTGATCTCCTTTTCAAATAAACTGTGATAAGATAAACCTCACATTTTAATAAAAAAACAAACTCAATTTCTTTTATAGTTTATCATTTTCTGGCATCCAGAGAAATGAGGAGGCTTCGGGGCCCTGGGGGGCTAGGTGGCCACCAGCCTCATTCAGACTCAGGATCTTCCAAGTTCAAGTGGAGGCCCCGGGCAAGTCTGTACAAGGGGACTTTCTCAACTACTGGAGAATCCAAATAAAGTCATCATCATCACCAGCACCGTTATCATCACCATCATCTGCCACCATCACTGCCAGCACCACTGTCCTCACCATCATCATCATCACCATCACCATCACCATCACCATCACCATCACTGCCAGCACCATCGTCCTGCACATTCCTGTCTCTTAGGAGGGAAGCTGGAAGAACAGAAGGAAATAACTGGCCCAGGAAGACAAGGCAGAAGCCAGAGCTGGTCTTCCAAGCCAGCCTCGTGGCAGTGACCCCCCGCACTGTCCTCTCTCTCCTCCGTCCTTCCTTTTGGGGACAGTGTCCTGTCTTTTCCTGGTTTCTTCCCAACCCCCGGCCACTCCAGCTTCCTGTGGAGACCAGAGCGAGGCCAGTCCTGCTCTTGCTGGTGCCGTGGCCACTGCAGCGGCCGAAGGCCCCTCAAAGATGCTCTGGGCTCTCATGGACAACTTTTTGAACCATTAGAAAGTTATTCGCTCACAAATAACCCCAGCACATCTGTTCAGTGCTACAGAGATGCCCCGGCAGAGTGCTGGCCATGCCCCGGTGACATCTCCCGCTCCCGGTCCCCTTCCTGAACTAGGACCGGCCCTGTCCCGGGTGCCGCGGGAGGGAGGGCTGTAGGCCTGGCTGGGGCTCTCCGGTCACCAGGCGCTCTTAGCGCCCCCGCCTGGACTGGGACCCAGTCTCCTCAGCTTCTGTGCCTCTGAAGGATTTATCACAGCGCCTCTGGAAAGAGCGATGGGACCTGCATTCCCTGACAGGGTTATTATTGGAATTCATTTATTAAAAAAAAAACTTCCTATATTTTATTATCCCAAACACGGCATTCCAAGACATTTTTTTATGCCAGGCCTGACAAATGGATAGCTTTCACCAGATTTTTTCCCCCCTTTTAATTATTTGCATTCATTATCTGTTTCAAAGACATTTTAACATTGGGCATCCGGCTGATGGCTTAAACAGACATTATTAATGGGAATATTAGAAAAATTAAACGGAGAACTTTCAATGTAAATTGAATGAAATGCTCAACCACCCGGCCAAATGGAACGGCTGCGTATGTTCCGAGCCCGGAAGGTGAAGGACTCGGGCGGCCACAGCGGGGAGGAGACCAGAAGTGAGGGGGGGACCAGGAGGCTGTCCCAGGGCTGACTTTCAGGAGCTGTGTGGCCTCGGGCCCGTCCCCTGACCTCTCTGAGGCTAGGTTTCTTCATGGCGATGTTGACGGGGCCTGAATGAGGCCAGAGCTCAGAAGCCTTTCTCTCTGTCGGTCAGATAGCAGCCCTGAGGGCCACCCCATCTTTGTCACCCAGCTCGCTTCTCCCCCTGCAGCATAAGATAAAGGAGTGTGTCTGTATTTCTAAAAAAATTTCACAAAACGCGGTGCCAGGCCCCATGTAGCCTGCTGACCTTGGTCTAGGACAGTACTTGGCAAACTGTGGTTTGTGAGCCACATGTGGCTCTTTGGCCCCTCTTCCACAAAGTACCACATGTACAGTGCGATGGAAACTTCGTGGCCCATGTGCAGAAGGCGGTTTTTGTCTCTCAAAAGAAATGTCAATCTTGTACTGTTGATATTTGGCTCTGGTGACTGATGAGTTTGCCGACCACTGGTCTAGGAGCCTGGCCACCAGCCAGGCAGGCCGAGCGGACAGGACGGAGCCAGCCATGCCAAGCCAGCAGCCGTGAGGCCCCTGTACCTCCCGAGGGTCTGGTACACAGAGGTTCCCAGCTCAGGGGCTCACGGCTCATCCCCTGGAAAAGCTTCCCTTTGAACCCAGGAAACTGGCACAGATGCCTTATGCAGGGACAAGCGTGCACAGAGTTCAAGGACGGGTGTGGGCTGCTGGATGCAGCTCGGCTTAGAGGCCCGCCTTCAGAGCCTCCGTCTGCCTCCCACTCGCGCTGCCTTGACTTGGGATCATGAGAGCCACACTTCAGCGTCCTCATTTGCAAATTGCAACTGGAAAGGCTCATTTCAGGAGGTTACGCGGGGTTTGACGAGCTCGTGTCACTTATAAGAGTGTCATTTAGCGCTCGCTCTCCCTTCAGAGCCTCCCGGTGTCTCCTCCCACCTCCTCTTCCCTTCCCAGTAAGCACATGCTCCCCAAAATAACATGACAGCAAACGACCAGCCCACTAAGGCATTGAGTCTCCACACCGTGGGAAAGCATCTTCTGGAAGGAGAGGGCGGCTTGGGGGACTTTTGGCTTGATGTCTGCACCCACGTTTCTCTGGTCACAGACTGGGAAGCCACCCCAAGGATCCTGGGAAGGGAGGGGCAGTCGCCATGTAAACAGGCAGCCGCTGCTCTGGCCAGTGTGGCTCAGCGGGTGGGCCACAGTCAGTTTGATTCCCAGTCAGAGCACATGCCCAGGTTTTAGGTTTAATTCCCGGTCAGGCAGTGTGCAAAAGTCGGCCAGATTTCTTTCTTTCTTTCTTTCTTTCTTTCTTTCTTTCTTTCTTTCTTTCTTTCTTTCTTTCTTTCTTTCTTTCTTTCTTTCCTTCCTCCCTCCCTCCCTCCCTCCCTCCTTCCCTCCCTCCCTCCCTTCCTTCCTTCCTTTCATATATTTTTATTGATTTTAGAGAGGAAGGGAGAGAAACACCACTGATGAGAGAGAAGCATTGATCGGCTGCCTCCTGCACGCCCCCCTCCCCCCCCTGCGGAGATCGAGCCCACAATCCGCCCATATGCCCTTGACTAGAATCAAACCTGGGACCCTTCAGTCCACAGGCCAATGCTCTATCTACTGAGCCAAACCGGCTAGGGTCAAACTTTCTTTTATTAAATATTATTGTCAGTATTAAACAAATCTCCTTCCAATCCTCCCTCCTCCCGAGGACTTCCTGACACTATTGTCTGTGTCCATGGGTTATGCTAGATGCCTTTGTAACCTTGAGTTTTGAACAGGAGGAAGTTGGCAGGAAAAGAGGAAAGGAGCTCCTCGGATGGGAGCAGGATCCCTTGAGCTCAGGTCTGTGGACGAGGTGGTGCGAGAGGCCCCCAGCTGATGCCGCTGGGACAGCGGCTGAGCTGACAGGCCCAGAGGCAGGCGGTCGGGGCCCTGGCCCGGTTTCCGCTCCTTACCAGCTGCGTGGACACGCCGAGGGATTGCCGGGTCTAATGGGGAGAGTGACCCCTCAAAGGGCTGCTGACACACTGCACGTCTGGTCTGCAGGCACAAAGCTCCTGGGAATAGGAAGTGGCCTATACGCGTAAACATCGCCCATCATTTGGCCAGAATGTAACCAAAACGTACGAAGTGTTGGGCCAGGAGGTTGAAGAGTGATTGGATTGCACTAGAAAGCCAGGGAGGGGCAGTGTTTCTAGGTAGACAGAGGCCCTTGAGTTTCTGAAATATACGTGTTTACTAAGAGTTGGGCATGCAGCCTCTATGAGTTTCATATGTAAAGCGCAGGAGGCACCAACATAGTCCAAGTCTCTCTCAGGAACTGGTGTGTGCATCTGACATGCCACCGCCCTGACCCCCTGGCCCCCCTCCCACCCATGCAGGTGCCCTTCCCGGCACCTCCGAAGACTCCAGCTTCCGCTTCTGATCCCGCCCTCCGGAGACCCACTCCCTGGCCAGGCGCACCCACTGGTAGGAGGTTCGTCCTGACATTGAGCGGAGGTCTGTCTCCTGCAACCTCTTCGCCATTCCCGGTTTTCCGTCTGGAGTCCAGAGAGTGAGTCAGTGCCCTCACCCTCACAGAAACAAAACAGAAAACAAAATAAACATAAACAAACACAGGTGCAGGTGGCACCTCGCTCTGGGCTGTTTGGGAGTGCATCCTCCGGCCAAGGTTAAGGGCGAGGCTGAGGTAGACCCCTTCTCACCGGCTGCTCTTGGGGCCCATGGTGGCCAAGGCCCCTGTGGCCTCTCTCTGCGGCCTCTGGTTGGGTTCTGCAGAGGCCTCACAACTTCACGGGGGGAAAGGGTTCTTTACTGTGTCCCCCAGGGGCCCCCAGACCTGCAGGTGATCTCTCTGTGCCATAGTCTACGGGAAACTTGGTGCTGATGCTGTTCTCTGCTTATTGCTGCTCCTCTATCCTCAGACCGCCTCCGTCGTGGGTGGCCATGTCTTCGCAGATACACGCTACTCTCAGGTCACAGGAAACCGGCCGAAGAGCTACGTAATTGTCTTCGTTTGAACAGTTTTCAGACTCACCCGCCCTGGTCTCATGAATGTCTAATCTAGACAGGCCTTGATAAATTGGCCCGAGCGAAATTGTCCCATAATCCAATTCAGCCACGGCGAGATCGTCGCCACGTGAGCCTTATCTCATCGAGATCCGTGACCTTTGAAATAATCACGTTGCCCTCACCCTGCCTCTCTGAGCTCTTCTGAGGCCGAGGAGCCTCCCACCCCACACGGTGGTCCTTCCTCAACGGGATCGGAAGTCGCCCAACGTCTCCGGCATCTGTGTGGCTTGAGCACTGCTTTCCAGGATGGCCTTTGAATTATTTTATTTATCGTTATTATTTTTTATTTGTTGTCTAAAGTTCCCATTTTGAAATTTTAAAGGCTCACATGTCCTAAAAGCCAAAACAAAATATTTATTTTTAACATCTTATTTGGAATGTGCTACCGCTATAGCACCTGTTCATAAGAAATAAAATGTTTTTGTAACTTTCCACGTGGAAAATGGAAGTGTCCGTCTGACCCTCTCGCAGTTACTTAATCAGACGTTGTGCCTTCTAGTGCATTTGGTAAATTATATATGAAAGGAATTATTCTTCTGTTAGAGCAAACATGTCAAACTCACAGCCCACAAGGAATATTTTTGCGGCCCAACCATTATAACGGTATGTAAGAAACATTTTAATAAAAATATAATAACGTAATTTTCACAATGTCCTGTTATACATAATTACTAATAACGAACTACAACATTCGCTAATGACTGATTATGATAATCGTATTGTATTCTTTCTCTTACTCACCTTATGCGCAGGCGCACCATTTCCCTCCACTAAAACCAGCAGCGGGTATTTTAGCAGCCAATGGCCACGTCATTGGTCTTGGACTGACTTGTTCGTTGTATGCAACAGGGAATATTTCACTTTCGGAGAACAAGAAAAATAGGTTTATTTGCATTAGGCTTATTAACTTGTGCAGTTATTCAGTGTCTGGTAAATTAATGTTCAAGAAGAAATACTAATTTTTATTAACATGTTCTATTTTATGTTAATGATGACTCATTTTTTTCAGCCCTTTGTGTTCAGCATGTCTCTATGGAAATAAACCTACATTTTTATGAAAATGGAAGCTTTCGTGTTTTTTTCCCGGCCCACATACACTTAAACCGTGTTTATTTGGCCCGTGTTAGCCTTTGAGTCTGATATGCTTGTGTTAAAGGGAAAGCGACAGGGACCCGAGGGATGGGGAATGGACCAGTTCCACCAGCGAGGTCTGCAGAGGGCGGGATGGATGGTCTGTGGGCTGGGAGGAGCCTGCAGTCTCTCCCATGAGGTTACTTTCCAGAGGAGAAAAGAGTCATGGACTGCCTGAAACCAATCATTGTCTCACATGGAAACAATCAAAAGGCTGGTCCACCTTGAAGCTCTGAAAAGCCAGAGTCAACCACTCCCTATCTAACTGAGACCATGGTAACTGAGGTAAACTACATTTCTTCTCGTCTCTCTTTAATTTGTGTGTGGCCCTTTTTCAGAACCCGAACCCTGAACTGGAACCCTTAACCACTCGGGACATGAAGTGGGTTTCTCTAATGTTCCTCTTCTCTCCTGCCTCCTGCCCCGCCTCTGCCTGGGTTCCAGGGACTCACAAGTTGCACTGGCCCTGAGGGGACCCGTGCACTGAGGTCCCCAGCCAGCAGGAGAGCCAGAGCTGCAGAGGGGAGGGCACAGCCTCGGGGAGCCTGGCTAGGACAGCGGGAAAGCCACTCACGTCCTCTCCAGCGGGGAACTTCGCTTTCAGCTTTATTTACCTGAGAGCGGATTGCAGCCTGAAGAGGCCTGGATGGCGTTTGAGGCGAAGCACCCAAGATATAAGCAATTTCCAACAAGAGTGCTACCCATTTGTCTTTATAACAATTTGTGTGGAACAGCTTTTATGCAAATGACACTAAAGTGGCACCTTTTTTTCTAAATTGGACATTTTTATGGTTATAATTTTCTTCTGTAATAACAGCAAAAAGAAGATGGCTGTCCCAGTGGAGTTGAACATTTCATCTCGGAGCGCCGTCTTGTGAGGTTGGAATGACAAGTTCCCTTCGTCGACACAAAGAATGACAGGAGAGTGTGCTCCGTCTTCCTCTGCAGAGGCCGCTGAACTGCAGGTGCCGCCGTCCCCCACCGGCAACCCTCGGCAGTCACCACGCGGTTTGCAGAAGCCAAAAAGATCGCCTGCTCTCTCTAAAGGACGTGGTGAGGTTTCGGTTCGAACACGTTGCTGGATCTTTTGCATTCATCCCCGCTGTTCCCCAAGTCAGACAGGTGACTTTACAGACAATAGGGTTTGTTGACTGCAGTACAATGGGATTTATATACAGTGTGCTAGGCAGGCATCCCGAGATGCTCATAGAATGAGCCACGTTATTGTTGCTTAATCGACCGAAAATTTTTTGCAGAGACAATGGAAGAAGGCGTGCATTTCAAACAATGACTTAAATTTATCCAAGGACTCAGCTAAACAATATGTATAATTGCTGGCAATGGAAGCCACTGGGGTGGGCAGAGCTAGAAGGTCGTGGATAAGAGGGCTGGGGATGTGAGAGAAAGACTCAGCAAGGACAAAGGCTGAGCCCTGAATGACCTTGGGGGAATCAATCTTTTCTCTCTTCTCTTCTCTTCTCTTCTCTTCTCTTCTCTTCTCTTCTCTTCTCTTCTCTTCCCTTCTCTTCTCTTCTCTCTTCTCCCTTCCCTTCCCTTCCCTTCCCTTCCCTTCCCTTCCCTTCCCTTCCCTTCCCTTCCCTTCCCTTCCCTTCCCTTCCCTTCCCTTCTCTCTCTCTCTCTCTCTCTCTCTCTCTCTCTCTCTCTCTCTCTCTCTCTCTCTCTCTCTCTCCTCTCTCTCTCCTTCTGATTCCTCCTCAGTAAGACATGTTCTCTCCTGACAGATTTTTATATCCTTGTTCTAAGTCAGCACTTCACAGGGCTGCTTTAATATGTTTAGAGTTACGTGTGCTGGAATTAGCTCCAGATTTTTGAGGAATTTGGAGAAAGGGAGAGGAGAAATTGAGAGACAAGAAAGGAAACCAAAGCAATTGGGTTGTGAGAACTGTATCTATGTCACCGTAAAAAAAAAAAGTCTGGAATTTGGCTTTGTTATATCTAGTCTTGAACTAAGAATCTAGAACTTTCTAGGGAGGTGACCTTCAGAAACTAACTTGCCCTTTCTAAGCTCTAGTCTACCCATTTGAAAACTGAGGCTCTTGGGTTCCTCAGGAAGACCCATGAGGCCATGGGCATGCAGTACGCTCACATTTATAAAGCGCTGTTTATGTGGTTAATAATATGATCAAGGCTGCTCTTCTCACCACTGATGCCCGGAACCTCCTGCTTGCCAGGTTGTTAGTGCCATCCGGCTTAGGGCTGGGCTGCAATGTATGGCCTGAGAAAATCCACACCTCCGCCACGTCACCAGTGAAAGCACACACGACTTCCCTGGCTCGGGTCCTGGGCTCACACAATCTTTGTTCAGCTGCCACATGTGTACAGCTCGGCCATGCTCAGTCCTGGAAAGGCCCAGGGGCTCTGCCACCAGCAGGTTTCATCCCTACTCACCCTGACCTCCGGCTTTGGAAGTGCAGGGATGGATGGAAGAGAAGTTTTACCCTTAGAGAGGGAGCTGTCTCCAGAGCTCTTGTGGGTGAGACACTGGGCTATTTTTTCTTTCTTCCGTAACCATTTGTGCAATATGTGAACATAGACTGTATATCTATAATAATAAAAGCATAATATGCTAATTAGATTGGACATCCTTCCTGACCTTCCGGGCGAAGCTGGGGCTGTAAGAGAAGCCTGGGTCCTGGGTGCCAGAGGGAAGCCAGACTGGCAGCCAGGAGAAAGAAGACCTACCCTTGCACACATTTTGTGCATTGGGCCTCTAGTAGATATACAACACACACACACACACACACACACACACACACGTGGATCAAGTCCACAACCTTGGCATGTGCCCTGACCAGGAACCGAATTGTGACCTCCTGGATCATAGGTCAACGCTCAACCACTGAGCCACACCGGCCAGGCTGGCCAATAACTAATCTCTTCTGAACTTGAGTCCCCTCTGCAGAGAAACAGGGAAAACAGGATGACTCAGAAACCGTTGTGGGGATGAAAGAACCTGACCGATGTCACTCCCTTAGAAAACATCACTTTTTCTTTTGACTTCATCTCCAGGAAGAAGGATGGTGACATTGGACCCACCAGCCAGCTCATTAGTAGAAAGTAATATTTTAGTAGAAAGTAATATTTTCCCCAGGGGTGTGTGGTCTTGGAGATGTAGTTTGCCTATTGGACAGATGAGAAAACTGAGTATCAGCGTTGGAGGTGCCTTGGCAGGGTGACATGGGGCGGCCTGCGGTCCAGGCGGGAGGGGTCCCCGGGGTGAAACGCTGGGTTTTATCCCACAGACCTTCTTGCTGCTCCCTGACAGCGCCTACCCGCTCTGCACTCCGCCAGCTGCCGTGCGTGGGGGCTGGCGTGCACACATCAGCATATCTATATATCCTCACCGAAACCAAATATTGAAGCTTGTCATCATGCCAGGATTGCAGCACAAGACAAAGCAATTTGCATGGATCCTTTGTGAGCTTTTTCTTGCCGTGGTAGAAACTCATTAAAATCTCATGAAACCCTCCGACATAAATGTGAAGCCATCCCGAGCTGCCTCCCTAAAAGTTAATATGTGTGTTCGAGGGGCTGGGGGCACGGGGGACGGGGCGTGTGTGTGAAGCAGCTCGTCACTGGGCTCAGCCGCCGCAGCGCAGGGCATTCCTTAGCATATTTTAATCACCGGCTGGCTGGCCCCGCAAATAAATGAGCAGAGGCTGGAGCCGGGAGCAGGCTGGGGACCGCAGCGAGGGGGCAGTCCCAGCGGCCGCTCCACGGGCAGCGGGCACACGTGGGCACGGAGCCGTGGTGAGAAGAAAGGCTGCCGGCCTACCTGGGATTAATGAGTGCCCAGGGAATGTGGGATGGCTCTGGGCTGGAGCCGGGGCCATTAAATTCCGCTGGTCATTAATCCCCTGGAAGTGCCCAGGGCTGAGGTCATTATTCTTGGGAGATAAAAAATTCAGGACCAAACAGCACGAGAGCATGAATAGCATGCCTTCCCCAGATGGGTGGTGTGTTTTTCAATTTGTTGGCAGAGTGCAATTTCAGGAAAACAAATCTCCTCTTCATATATCCGCCGTGGGCGCATTGATCATCTCAGCCTCGGATCCGAGCTCCGCGGGCGGTCCGTGTGCACCTACTGTGCTGCAGGACCCGTTCCAGGTTGGATTTCCCTCTGCCTTCCAGGCAGGCGGGTTGAACTTGAGCGGTGGATTGGACTTGAAACACCTGTCCCAGATCTTTCTGACCTCTTCAGTGAATCAGACGATGAGCTCACAGTGGCCAAAACCATCTTAGGCCCATTGCAAGCAGGACTTGGTGGTCAATTTGCTTCTCTGTGTCTCGAGTTCTCCATCTGTAAAATCGGGCCTCATAATTGGGCCACCTTACAGGATGGCTGAGCTAGGATTTGTAAGGCACTGAGAGCAGTATCCAATGCAGACGAGGCAAACAGGTATGTACTTGAAAAACATAAAAAGTGAAACAAAGTAAGCTGAAGGGAGATCAAATCAAATAATATAAAATACAACACAATAGTAAAATAAAATAAATGACCAAGGCTGGGGAAGCGGGCATGCTGTAAGCACTGCGTGTGGCATGCCTGCGCCACTGGAGGTGTTTCCTGGGCTCCGGTAGAACTCTGCAGTGTCTTCCTTTGCAGTGCCTTCCGGCGTCCACAGCCCTTCCGGCGTCCACAGCCCTTCCGGCTTCCACAGCTTTTGCTGCTGTCCGCATGGTCTTCAGCCACGGCCAATGCAGAGCGTCCGCAAAGCCGGCTTCTTAGCTGTCAGTCTTTTAGATACTTTGCACAGGCCTGATGTGTTTTTTTTGTTGTTGTTGTTGTTGTTGTTTGTATGCATCAGGTTCCAGCTTGATTGTCACCCCTTCAGAGAGAGGCCATCGCTGAGCATCCTATGTGACCAGCACCCCATGTCCAGGCCTGCTCTGTGATTTCATAGCATGGGTCACTCCTCAAAATGACCTCATCCAGCCTTCGCTTACGTGTCTGTGTGCATTCTCTGCCTCCGAAGTCAGGAGGTTGGGCCATGAGGGCAGGGCTGTTTGTCCATCTTCCTCGTCACGCAGCATTGGGAGTGCCCTACGTGGGTCAGCATGGGTGGCTTCACCGGGGAGCTTCTTAGGAATGGGGAGACTCGGTGCCCGTGCTCTAACACTGTCCCTGCTCACACACACGTTATGGTTAGCAGAGTCATGTCCCAGCCAAGTGCCTGGAATGCATGATGCTCAAGAAACACCCACTAGCCCTAACTGGTTTGGCTCAGTGGATAGAGTGTCGGCCTGTGGACTGAAGGGTCCCAGGTTCGATTCTGGTCAATGGCATGTACCTTGGTTGTGGGCACATCCCCAGTGGGGGGGGTGCAGGAGGCAGCTGATCGCTGTTTCTCTCTCATCAATGTTTCTAAGTCTCTATCCCTCTCCCTTCCTCTCTGTAAAAAATCAATAAAATGTATTTTCTTAAAAGTCCTTTAAAAAATAAATAAACACCCACTAAATGAATGAATGAATGATGTTGCTCTTTCTAAAAAAAAAAAAAATATTTTATTGATTTTTTACAGAGAGGAAGAGAGAGGGATAGAGAGTCAGAAACATCACTGGGGATGTGCCTGCAACCAAGGTACATGCCCTTGACTGGAATCGAACCTGGGACCCTTCAGTCCACAGGCCGACGCTCTACTCACTGAGCCAAACCGGTTTCAGCTGGTGTTGCTCTTTATCTCAAGCCAAGACACCGGGCTTGAGCTTCGCCTGTCAGTGACAGGCCTTGGGGCTGCGGGAATTGAAATCAGTTGGTGAATAAAGATTTCCCAAACGTCGCGGAAGCATCTGCATTGATCCTCGTGAGGTGAGGAGCCAGCTGGCACCTCAAAGCGTCCTGGCCTCTGTGGCTGCATCACTGGCACACCGGCCGGTTGGGCAGCAGCTCCTCTCAGAAGTGTCCTCCTTCTTTCCTGCGGGGTTATCACCGTGCCGCGGCTCTGATTGCTCACTGGGTGAAGCTGAGCTGACTTCACCTCTGGCCATAAAATGGCTCACTTCTTTTAGCTAACAGCAGAGCACAGACTTCAGAATGAGTGACGGCCTTCAACGCACTCAGCTGGGATTCGTATTAATCAGAATTGGTAAAGTTAACCCGCGTCATGGCCACGATCATGACTGCTTATGTCACGGGGCACATAGGAGGGCTGCAAGGGGCTGAAGGGCAGTCCCTGACGAAGACAATTGGTGGCAGAGAAGGAATGTAGCAACAGGTTAATTCTTTTTAAAAAAATATATTTTATTGATTTTACACAGAGAGGAATTGATAGAGACAGAGAGTTAGAAACGTCGATGAGAGAGAAACATCGACCAGCTGCCTCTTGCACACCCCCCACTGGGGATGTACCTGCAACCAAGGTACATGCCCTTGACCGGAATCGAACCCGGGACCTTTCAGTCCGCAGGCCGACGCTCTATCCACTGAGCCAAACCGGTCCCGGCGCAACAGGTTAATTCTTGGTGTCATGCTTTCCCTGTTACAAAATGCTTGCCAATAAAGGGCCATCAGAACGACCCTGTTAGAGACCCTGTTGGGGACCCCCAGCAGCGACAGAAGGCGAAGACTCCCCTGCACGCCAGCGGTGATGGCTGCCTCCACTGCGCCAGTAATTGCTACTAACCCATGTTACAGATGAGAAAAACCAGGAGTCAAGGAGGGTAAACAATTTGTCCAAAACTAGGGAGAGAATAACCGGGCCAGCACTTCTGTCTCCAAAGCCTGTCCTGTCTCCAGCCCACCACTCAGCACGGCCAGGTAGTGTCCTCTCTCTGTAGAGCTCTAAGAGAGAGCCCCATGCCAGTGGCCACCAAACGGGGTAGGGGGGAGGTAGGTGGAGCGAAGCAGCCCCGGAAACTCCCAGGCCACCGCCCATCTGGTACGAGCAGGTGTGTGGAACTCCACTTTCCCGCTCTATTGGCTTGAGCCTGTGGTGCCAGACACAGAGTGTGGGACCTGGCTCGCAGGAGCTTGTGCCGTGCAGGTGTCATTTGCCGGGGACTGTATTCCACCGCGCCATGATAGATCTCCTCACTCAAGCAGCTGTCTCGCATGCCGGATAGCCTTTCATCTTGTCAAACACTTCCATTCGCCTTTCTACAGCTTTCCCCGCCAACATGTACACACCTAATCAATCTCCACTGTCTCCAGGCGTCCCAGCCCAAAAGCGCTGCCCCGACCGCTTTCTTAAAGAGGCAAGCCTCTCTTCTCATCGCACGCAAAGAATGGCTCCTCAGGAGGGCGTTTTCTCTGCAGGTAAAGGAAGACCTGGCTGAGGTTTTGAACTTGCTTGCAGTTCTACTACCTCGGTTGTAGGGTTGCCTTGCTAAAACAGGAAGATACCCGGGTATGGCCCCTGCTTTTCCCCAACCTCCACTCATGTCTTGATAAAGCAGACTGTGCCAATGTATTTCAATGCATGCGTTATTGAAAGACAAAGACCTATCGATGCGCAATGTCTTCCATCTTCCAGAATTAGGGCCCACATTATCTCTGGGTCTCATGGAGAACCTCTCACCTCACCCCGGCCTTACTCCGAGTGCTTCTGCAATACTGGTCAGCATCATTCAAGGCCTCCATACCTGGGTCGTGGCCTTACTGTGGCCTAAAATACCTGCATCCTTGGCCTGTTGGATGAGAACCTTATTATCCTTCAGCCTCGGCTTAGACATCCCCCTTCATAGAAGGCCCCAGCTGTGTCTTCCAGTGTGAGATGCTCTGTCCTTGGTACTCTAGAGCTCCTGTCTGCTCTTCAAACCCCTGTATTATCTGTCCCTGGGAAGCAGGTTACAAAGACAGCCCCATCCTTTACCCTTCGCTGTGTAACTTTGCAACGTTCTCCCTCTTTGACTTGGAATCAGCCATGTAACCCTCGGTCAATGAGATGCCAGCAAATGGGATACATGAGGTTGGCAAGGCTTTGGTGCAATTGCACTTACCCTCTCCCTCATGTGTCCGCCACTGCCACCAGCCCGAGCCCAGGCCAGCCCATGGAGGAAGGGAGACACATAGAGCCGTTGCCCTGCCCATAGCTAGTCCAACTTCAGGTATGTAAGCGAGGCCAAGCAAGATCAGCAGAGCTCTGGAGATGCATGAGGACTCACTATTGCTCCTTGTAGGCTACTGAGATTTTATTTGTCCAGCAGCCTAGTATGTAAATAGGTGACCCATACATGCCCCTATGAGCCTAGGCTCTCTTTAATGGCAGACACAGAGTGAGGGTCCTCTGTAGGTCCCCAGGGCCCAACATGTAGTAGGAACTCAACACATTATTATGGTATTGAAAGGAAAAGCATTTTCAAATTATGTACACATAATAGCAGCTCTGAATTACAAATACTTAATCTGGGGCTTTTGTTATCTGGAGGGAAATCTAATTTAATTTTCCCTTGTGACTCCAAGTTACAGAATTTCCGTTAGTAAATTGATCCTTTATTAGTGTGAAGATGCCGAGAAACTGACTTTAAACGCCTTGCCAATCCCCACGCAGAGCATAACTCTCCCATAAACCATGTCTGTGTACAGAATGTTATTAAAACCTCTTCCTTTTTACTGTAAATTCATTATGTTACTTAAGGGATTGTGTGCAGTGGGGGAACCATGTGGAGGGCAAGAATGTCTCATGAGTTAAGTGTGATCCCTGAACTAGTTCATGGGAGTGGAGTGGGAAGAAGGTGATGGAGAAAATGATCACTATTTTTAAAAACAAAACAAAACAAAACAATTACTCTCTGGCTAGCCCTGCAATTTAGTGATAGACCGTGGATTTCTCAATTGCACTTTGGTTTCTCAAGATGGCATTTTCTGTTTAAATTTCAGATTTGCAGCAAACAGATCCACTCACACAAAAAGGCTCTGAACACCTAGGTAGATGTGTGCTCTGCTTTCGTCTTTCTTCTTTAAAAAAAAAAAAAAAGCAAAAGCATATCTCTCTGCATTTGAATGAGTGAGGATGGAAGGTGAGTCACAGCCACCTTTAAGCCCCTTTGACATTCACAAGGTGCTAAAAGTCAGCTGGGGTCCCAGTGCTGATGAATTTGCATCTCTTTGAATATGACGCTTGAAAAACCCCAGCGATAGATTAAATTTTGCCAAGGAGAAAATGAGAGAGAGCCTTCCATCGCTCAGGTCTGCCGGGAGGATCTTTATGGTTGATTTACTTTTTTTAAATAAATGTTTCTTTATGTGTTTCCCTCAGTTCCTGCCCAGGCGGCCTCTATCAGACGAGCTGCACCTTCTGCCGGTCCCATTAGCCGGCGGACAGTAAGTCACCCGGCTTCTGAGCACAAGGTGAGGGATATTTCAATCTGAGCCGCGTAGACCTTCTGTGTTTTCTGATTAAAATGTGCGAGAAAACCTTGGAATAAACTCTACCTGACAGGACTTCTGAAATAATTTACACTCTTTGCAAAGCGCGGCTGTAGGATTGATTTCGGGGCCTGTCACTACATTTCAGATGATCAAAAATGGATGAGAGCTTTTACATGCATTTAATGGCTGAAGATGATCCTGTTTTTTTTTAAAAAAAAATCAGTGAGGTCAGAAAACAAAAGTTCTTGTCTAAAGCCACGGTCGAGAGTTATTTCATTGTTTTCTTATTCAAGCGGCACCTAGCCATCACCAACAATTTGAAAGCATACAGAGATAGAGAGGAGAAAAAAAATCACCAGGAATTAAGCAGGCCAGAGAGAGCCATTGCTGGCGTGAAAGGGTATTATCTTCCCACCTTATCTCTGCCTCCATGCTATTTTATGGAGGGTAGCACATAAAACAAGTCCAATTTTGTTTCCTGATGTTTATCACTTGCAATAATAACAGTGATATCGATGTTGATGTGATAGTTGAACACGATTGGTTAGGAACTTCCCGAGCCCTAGTCTTCTATCGCCTTGTGTGGCCCTCAGCACAGCCCTGTGCGGGAGGCGTTGTTATAGTCTCTGTTTATAGATGTTTAGTCATTTTCTCAGTGTCCCACACCAGAAGATTCTAAAGCTGGGACTCAAACCAAAGCAATTTCATTCCTGAGCCCCATGTCCTTAATCACCGGGCTACGATCTAAACATTTTCAATGCTAAAATAAAGAAGTCACACCCATGCCTGAATTTCAGTGGTTGTATAGTACACCAGGGAGCATCATTTGCTATGTATTCAAATTGCATTGGGTGCAAACGTGCCCTCGGTAATGTGTGTGTGTGTGTGTGTGTGTGTGTGTGCGCGCGTGTGTGTGTGTGTGTGTGTGTGTGTGTGGTGGCAAGGTGGCAACTCCACACCATGACGCTGTAAAAACAGCCTACAATCGTTAAAGCCATTCCTCTGTTTCAGGATGTCAGGTGGCATCATTATTTTGCTCTCTGCTCCTTGGGAGAGCACCAACTATCTCACCAGGAAGATCTGGGTTTGAAGCTCAGCTCTGCAGCTCACTACCATGGTTGTTTATGAGACTAGTTGCTTATTCTTCTTACACCAAAGCCAAGTAGAGGCGCTATGAAAATTAAGTGAGAGGCCATGGATGTAAGTGGTTTGGTATAGTTGCTGACACATAGAAAGTAATTGTATAGCAATTCATTTTATTATTAACTAGAGGCCCAGTGCGTGAATTCGTGCACTGGTAGGGTCCCTAGCAGCTGCCGGCTGCCGACTGCCCGCCAGTTACTCCCTCCCTTCCCCCGGCCACCTGTCCCTGCACTGCTGCTGCTGGTTGCTGTCTGTGGGGCCCAATTGCCCTGCTGATTGCCCCACTGCCACAGGCTCCCAGGTGCTGAGAGAGCCTGGAGGCATCCCCATCCCCCACCACTGCCACTGGTCACTGCCCGTGTGGCCCGATCTATAGCCTCTCCAATTGCCTCACCACTGCCAGGCTCCCAGGTGCTGGGGAGCTGGGCAGTGGCCCTGCCCCCTCTGCCACCACTGGATGCCCTGTGATCAGATTGGTGGGTTGATTGACCAGTGGCTCACATCCACCTTGGCCTGGTGCTGCCCGCTCACCTGCTCCATCATCCTTTCTCAGTCCTGCTTGTCGGGGTCCATTGGAGCCTGCAGCACATCCACTGCCACCGGTTACCAGCACCACATTGCCAACACTAGCCATGCTTTGCACCACCCCTGGTGGTCAGCACACATCATAGCAAGTGGTCTAACTCCCAGCAGAACTCCTGGTAGAGGAGGGACAATTTGCATATTAGGCTTTTATTATATAGGATAATAATTTATGATCATTGTCATGCTTTGAACAGGAATTCTGTGACTATGGATGATCCAATTCAACCTTCACAATGACTCAATAAAACGAGCATGTTTGTCCTCTTTGGTATGTGAGAAAGATGATGGTCAGAGATCAGGTGACTTTCTCAGGTGTGTCCTGACTTGACCTTGGGGGTCTGATTTCAGAGGCCACACTCGTGGTGCTCTTTGCTGTATGGCCCTGAGGTCTGATGGGTGCCATAGAAAGAAGTGAGCAACAAGAGGAAAGGAACTGTATGGCAGACCCCACCCCAGAGGCTGTGCAGGGGGAGCCCAGTGGAGTCTACTGGGGTGTGGAGAATTGGGACTAAGGAAGACCAATCTGCTTAGAAAAGCCAGTAGTCTCAGATAAAGTCAAAATCAAAATTAAAAAAGACTAATCACACATGATTGTGTCTGATCAGTTCTGTACCAGTCATGACCCAGGGCCTCTGGACTCTCTGGGGAATCAGAGAGCAGGGCGTGGGGACGAAACCAGAAACCCCTGTCCTGGAGGGCAGACACTCACTTCAGCAAGCATCCCTGGGTGACGCCCAATCCACTCCGTCAGATACGGGGTCTTTGCGGTAAGACAGTCTCTGAGGACACCCTGAGGTGGGCCAGGGCCTGACTTAGGCCTGCTTCGGCCAGGACCCTGTCAGGTGCTGAGTACGGGATTGAGTGTGGAGAGAATCCTGCTGGGGGCCTGTGGGAAGGGTTTGGTCTGGTCCTCCGAGCCAGAGATTGGCCTGGCTGGTAGCCCCAGTTCTGCTGGGTCCATGCTGCTGGTGACCTGGGTCTGGCTGGTGCAGCCACTCGTTTCTCTGTTCCTGCGTGGGGCTGGAGCAGTGAAATAAATGACCCAGACAGTCCCTTTCCCTCTAAAAGGGCTAATCTGTAGTTAATGGAGAGGTTGTAAAAGGCGGCACACCGTAATATGTGCTGTGATGCAAGCTGTTATTTTTATTAACCATGGCCAGCTCTTCCCTACACTCCGAGTTAACGGCCACCGACTGCAGGTTTAGAAACTCGTTTAGAGGGGCGTTCAGAAGGGGGGTGCCCTATCAGGACCACATAAAACTCCTCATGACGTTTAATTGCAATGCACTTCCAGAGACAGGGCCAGAGCTGGTACCGAGGAGGGCAATTCGCCAATGCATGCTGAGTTTGACGATAAAACACAGCACTGCTCATGGCCAGGCCTTCGACACGGCGCAGCCTCCTCCTCCTCCCGCCAGCAGAGGAGTGCCCCACTGAGCCTGGCAGGTCTGGATGTCCCCCACACGTGGTGGAGATCATCCACAGTGCTGGGGCCATGGCCAGGAGCCCTCTCTGCCCTTCTGAAGGATGGAGTGACATTTACAAAGAATCAAATACTCTCTTTCCCCCAAATCTTCCCATTACTTCCACTCACTTAAACCCAAGCCATTCTCCTCTCTGGATGACACATAGCGCTATACACTCTCTGTGTTTGGGGTTCGGCGCTCATGTGTCACTAACACTCTTGGAAGAAGCTGGAGGTGCGGTTCTGTGCACAGAGGAAGGTGTTGGAAGAGAGAGAAGAACCAAAGGAAGCAAAGATAACCTATGACCTGAGGAAGCATATGGTGGCAGGCGCATGGCCCTCCACCATTCTCCATGCACCCCTCCTACCGCCCAGGCCAGCATCACATCCACCAGGAGAGGCCAAAGGGACTGGGAGGGGAAGGAGGGCCGGAGGCAGCTGGAAGGTGGGTGGCTTGGGACAGGTCACGCAGGTCATAACAAAGGGGCTGAGCCCCAAGTCCAGGCTCCTGTTGCTCACACAGCACCTTCTCCAATGTACTATTTAATCATCATTCCTATGGCCACTCCTGAACCCCTGCTCCCTCCCTCGGTGCTGGTGGCTCCTCTGGCTAACCCTGCCATGGTGCTCCCTTAGCCCCCTCCTGTGGTCCTCACACGGAGGATACTGCTCATCACTTGCTTCCTTCTGCTGGGAGCTCCGAAAGGTCTAGTAATCTTGCTTAAGCATCGGAACACCTCCACAAAGACCTCCCTGAGGTTTGGAGGGATGGCCTCCTGGTGTGTGTCACTCAGTGGGTAAGGGGCTGAAGGGGGATTAGGTCTGAACCCAACCACTGTCTTAACTGAGATCCATGTCCTCCCATGTAGCAAGGGAGGGGCCCTGGTTCCAGACTTGATAAGATAAAGAGTCCTCCCAGATGCAGGATGGAAACCAGAGGGACGAGGGGAGAGGCCGAGCAAGTTCTGGGGTGAGAAACCCTGCTGAGGGACACATCAGGACTGCGGAGCACAGTAGCTAACAGCAGGGCGTGCGTGCGAGGCAAGTGGGCCTAGGAAACAGGGGGTTCTGGGAACGAATGGAGAAGTGAAGGTGGCTGTTCCCAGCATCTTGGTGTCTCTTTGCATGAGTTCCAAAAGGGAGCAAGAGAGGAGGAAGGCAGGAAGGAGGGAGGGAGGGAGGAAGGAGGGAGAGAGGAAGAGAAAGATGGAGTGGGGGAGGGAGGCAGGTGGGAGGGAGGGAGAAAAGGAGAAAAAGAGTAGGTCAAGAGAAGGAGGGAGGAAGAACATGGGGGAAAGGGCGTACCCTTATGCCTCTGTCCACACTCAGGGAGCAGTAGACCACCTTGGAGATAGAAACCTTATCATCTACTCTAATCTGATTTTCTAAAAATGCTGCAAAGACTTTTGGATTTTTGAGAGAAGTGATACAAAATTGCATCCCCCAAAATGATTTGTTCTTAATCCCTGTTTCCACAGTCCCTGGGGACCCGCACTGTGGGGTGTAATCAGGAGACGGAGCCCGGGCCTGCTCTCTCTTCACTCCTCTAGCTCCTGTGCCTCCTGGAGCAGGAGCCAACCCAGCACTCTGGAACTCGCTCTGGAACTCAAGCAGCACCCATGGGCATGAGGGCAGGAATGTGCATCCATGGTCCCTGAGACCCAGGGGGACAGGCTTTGCATCTCCCACAGGTTCCATTTTGCTCAGAGTATCTCCCAGGGCCCAAGGCCAGAGTCCCTTCAACTGCAGATTCCAGGGACTCAGGCCAGACCTGTGGGAGCCACGGCCCATAGGGATACATTTTTAATATTAGAGGACCAGATGTTTCTTATAAACACCATTCATTGGACTCATGAGCACAAGGCTTCAGAGCCCAGGGTGTGGGGCCCACAGACCTGCACTCCCTGCTGGTCGGGTGCATGCATTTTTGTTCCCTGGAGACCTCACATCTCTTAAAGGCAGGAATGGGATGGGCTAGAAGCCCCAGGAAGGAGCTGCTTCCTTTCCCAAGAGTCTGGGGTGGCAGAGACTCAATGACTATAGTCTCCTGAGCCATCGACTCGTCAAGTTACATGTGGCCTGGAAGCAACTTCCTAGATAACAGCAGAGGCTGCAGCTCTGGCCTCAGGCCCTCTTTTGCTTCTGGTCTTGTAAAGTGCTTCCTCCACACCTCTCACACCTCTTATACCTGGCACAGCCTCGGGCATCCTCAGAGGGCAGTCCGGGGACCATGCCCATTCCTGGCAGAGAGGTCACTGCCCGGCTTGCTGCAGGGTCCTCAGTGGCTGGTTGGGGTAGTCGGTAAGGGTCATTATTCTCCATGGAGAGACTGTGAAATAAGAAAGTAAATACCGCTGAGTTTTCCCCATTGCTGAACTTCTTTGGGAAAGTTGTTTTTCCTCATCAATCAATATTCTTTAGAAGCTTTCTACCACCTATAGTGAGTCTTTTTCTGACCTCTACCTTGAAGTATTCATCAGGATCTTAGGAGTACTTAGAATTGCCCCCACCCTTAAACAAAAGCCACAAGATTAGCATCCACATGTGCTTCCTGGGGGAAATTATTTTAATACAAAATGAATTTAGAGAACACTGTGCCAGAGCCTGAAAAAGACACAGACCTTGTCCCAATAGTCGTCATGGTCTAGCTGGGAATGAGCAACACATCTGAAACCAAGAGCTAGCATACAAGAATATGCAAAGTGCAGTGAGAAAATACATGGGGCATTTATTTTACGGAGGGGGAGTTATTAGTGAGTTATGCATTTTAATCATCTCAACTGCACGGGCATTATTTTAGTTAGCACTTGATGTTATCTTGTGTCATATCACCACTGTGTACTGCACAGGTTTTCTGAAAGAACCAGGATGCTTTCATTTTGGGGCTAAGTTAACAAAATGAAGACAATACAGCCAGACGATGAGCTACTTGAAGGCAGTGGCAGTCCATTGGCCTGCCTGAAGATGAGGCTCCTAAATATTGGACATGTGCATGAAGCGGTGCTTACTGTCATTCCCACAGTCCTTATCATCTGCACCATATTTCTCCAGTTTTAAAGTTAATCACATGCATTCGTTCTTTTTTCTCAAGGATGTTGGGTTCATGGAAGCCAGAGGTCATGCATCTGGGCACTGGGCCCGGCTGCCTCATGGATGTTGAATTAGATGTTCGGCCCAAGATTCCTTTCCAGTCTACTCCTCTTGCCTGATTGAGAAACACTCCGCCATAACTCACTTCTTAGTAGAGTGCTGGTCCTGACTTGTCAAAATTGTCACCTGGCAAGAAGTCCCCCAAACCCTAAGGGAGTCAAGTTTTAACTTTTCCAACATTCTCAAGAGCAGAGGAAATCGTTATGACTTCTGCCTCTTAGACTCACTGGGTCTGTAGAATGCCACCTAAACCCTCTGCATCCACTGGCTGCTTCCCAAAGCTGTGGCTTTCTGCCCAGCAACCCTTCCAGAGCGCCATGCATCCTGGGAGAACCTTCTCTCTGGAACGGGAGCGTGTAAGGTGGTGCAAGACTCCTCTCTCCTAATTGCCTGGTGCCAGAGGGTTAGTGAGCTGACAGGAGTCTAAAGCGGTGCCCAGGAGTCTCAAGAGGAAATGTGGTTGCAAGGATGGCATCTGGGGCTGCTCATGTTTGCAGGTGCCTAGGATTGACGGAGGCCATTGCGTGGCTCTTGAACAATGTTTCCTATTGCAATGGAAGTGCAGTATCTAGGGAAGGCTGACAATAGGAAGACAGCAGGACAAAGAGGACAGTGCCAAATCTCTGGGGAAAACTCGATAGACCCTTGTGTCATAGTAGTCAGTGCTATTAAAGTGCCAGGAGCCCTTCTCCTGTCAATATGTACGTATTATTCCATGGGTTATCCTGATGCTTACTCTACCCAACTGACCACTGCACGCACATATCCATACACCCACTTCCTGCTAAACTTGTGAATGGCAAGGGCAAGGACAAGAGAAGGGAAGGATTACAGAATTATTGTCTTCTAATACAAATATGACTAACTTATAACTGAATTGACTGATATCAGAAAGATGAGACAGTGCAGGCCAGATGAGAGAGTTTGAAAAGCTGAGAAGAAAAATTAAATTTCTTTCCATAAGAAAAGATGAGGCAATTAGAGACTTGCTCTGTCTATTAATATGGCTGCCAGGTTCTTAGAGAATCTTCTAGAAGACAAGGCAACAGGTAGAGTCTGGAGAAGGACAGACCCTCTGGCCACTTGAGTGATGGCTGAGATTTGACTTCACATCATTGCCTCCTCAGTTGCTGGGTTGGTGGGACTATCTCCTCCTTATGTATCACTAACCCCTGGTGAACCTTGACCTTTGCAGGCAGGCTGCACTCAGTGAGCCTTGTGAGAGCGGTGCTCTGGGGCATGAAAGCTACGCAGCAGCTGAGTGAGGGACCGAGGGATGAGATGAGGAGGCAGACGCCAGCTGGGCGATGAAGGAACTAGCAAGAGCAGCGATGGAGAGGGAGAAGAGGCTGCGGGAATGCAGGCAGCCAGTGCTCTTGACTCAAACTACAGACATATTGGGGGAAAGGTGAGTGCTCCGCCCAGCCTGGAATCAGGATAGAGGCCGGGACTCGGGCTGAGGGAGGGAGGGATGAGGAGGTTGTGCATCCCACCTCCACAAAACCAGCAAAAGGACTCCATGGACCACATCAGACCCAGCCCAGCCCAGCCCAGCAGGGTCTCAGATTCCACAAAAGGACTTGGGAGCTGAGCCAGTGTGTGCTTGCCAGACACCCCAGCGTCCCGGAGGCCCCTGCTGCCACTCCCAGCCTCTCTGCAGCCTACAGCATCCTACCTCGGCGAGGTCTCCTGCCTCATCACCTGACCCTTTCACGGAATGTGCTGCTGCCTCGGAATCCAGGCAGCCAATCGAACATGCAGAAACCTCCGTGCTAATGGGAAACCGTGAAACACATCTGCAGGAAGAGGTGTGCGCATGCCCAGGAAGAGGGAGAAGAACCCAGTCTAACAAAGGCTGAGCTGCACAGGCCACATGCAGGCGTTCACCCAGCGCACCTGGCCTCCGGCCCAGCCCCCCGCAGACACTCCGTTACTGCGCACTCCGTCCAACCTGACATCTCCATGCAGCGGGTTCTCGGGGCTCTTTCCTCCTTCACCCCCACATCTCCATTTGTCCCTTCCCTCCTCTCCTTTCCTTCCCGATGGCAGTTTTTTAATTTTATTTTTTCATTTCAGAAGAAAACTTATGAAAATTGTGAAACACACACTACAAAGCGAAACCTTATATTTTTTTTTTTTTAAACATTTGGCGGAGAGCTGTACTCACTCCAACCTCCCCCCCCAAATAAGGCAGCATGTGTCAAAGACACTGCCTCCCCACTTTGACATTCACACGGTGCTCCGAGTCAGCTGGGGTCTGGGCTCTGACGAATTTGCATCTCTTTGAATGTGACGCTTGAAAAAAGCTGGAGCCGCTAGATTAAATTTTTTTTTTTTTTTTTTCCGTCGAGAAAATGAGAAAAGCCCCTATCTGTCTGCAGAGTCTACTGGGAAGATCTTTATTCTGATTCTTGTTAGAATTGTTTATCACCCTGACAGGCCAGACTCGGACGAGATAAAGGCTCCGCTCCATCACGGGGCCTGACAGTGGTAGGGACACGCGGAGAAATGAAAGGAGCAGGAGAAAATATTATTAATAGATGCCGGCTTGCTTTGCCTGCGCCGCACGTCAGGGAAGGGAGAGGGGAGCCGGGCTTGATTGCGGGCCTATGAAGTTCTGTCCAAAAAGGAAGCTATTTTTCATTAAGTGATAGAAGGGCCTTTTTCATGTTCTTTCCCGAGGAGCTGATAACTTATGCAGTTTATTCTAACCCTGCTGATTTCTGTCAGGGGAAGAGGCTCCTGAAAGATGGCTCCGACGCGTCCTTTTTTGGGGACGGAGGGGAGGCTGGGCTGACAGACACACAGCCGGGCCTGGACGCATGCGCAAGGCCCCAGGCGTGGCTGGGCTGGACGTGGGTTCCATGCTGTGAGTCTGGGATGCATGTGACAGGGAGCACACAGCCCCTGTGACCTCGAAGGGGCCGCCACGGGGGAGGGGGGGGAGGAGTGGAGGGCCGTGTGTGTGACTCCCTAAACGCTCACACTTGTGCTCTAGCATGCGCATGCCTGCCCAGCTGCATCGCTGTTTGCTATCGGGCTGGACCCCTCGGCTCCCCAGAACGAAGTACCGCTGGCTGGGCCGCTCGTGTGATAGGCATTGATTGTCCTGTGCGCAGAGGCTGGAAGTCCGCCATCAAGGTGTCGGGTGGGTCTCTCCTGAGGCCTGTCCCCCGGGCTTGCAGCCGGCTGCCTTCTCTCTGCGTCCTCACATGGCTCTTTCTGAGTATGCTCACCCTAAGTGTCTCTTTTTCTCCTCATGAGGACGCCAGTCCGACAGATAGGGCCCCACCCTCATGAACTCATTGAACCTTAAACACCTCCTTAGAGTTCCCGCCTCCAATGCAGTCACATTTTGAGACACTGGAGGTTGGGACTTCAACACTTGGATGCGATGGGAATGTGACTGAGTCGACAACTATCCCATAGTTCCCTCTGTTCCAGCTTCTGGGTGCAGGAGGGGTGGGATGCGATGGCCACACCTCTTGTGGTGTCCTTAAGGAAATGCTGTCTCCAGGACAGGGAAGTGACAGTCCTCCAGATGACACACAGAGGAGAAGGTCCGGGAGGCTGGACCCCACATCACTTCCTTCCTGGTGGAGCAGCTGTGGGCAGGACTCCAGGAGGCAATGCTGGAGCCCCAGACCCTGGCCCAAGTCCCTGGGTGCTGGAGGGCAGGCGACTACCCCTCTGGGCCTCATTCCCTCTCCTGTATGAGTGATGGCATTTCTGCTGCTGCCCAGGCCAAAGGGCATTGAATGGCATGAGGGGTCTGGGCAACGCCTCCCTTATGCTGGGCAGTCATGCTGACACTTGGTAGAGTACTATTTTAAAAAACATCTATAGCTATATCTATCTATCTATCTATCTATCTATCTATCTATCTATCTATCTATCTTATTGATTTCAGGGAGCAGGAGAGAAAGATAGAGACATCAATGATGAGAGAGAATCATTGATCGACTACCTCCTGCATGCCCCTCACTGAAGATCAAGCATACAACCCAGGTACGTGCCCTGACCGGAAATTGAACTGTGACCTCCTGGTTTATAGGTTGATGCTCAACCACTGAGCCCCGCCAGTTGGGCTGGTTGAGTACCATTGAGGAGAGGGCCTGCTTGGTGGATAGAACTCCCATGGGGCATCCTGAGAGCCTGGGTGTGTGCCTGGGTCCAGCCAGGCACTAACCATGAGTCCAGGAAACAACTGTTCCCAGTGGTCGGGGGAGCAGATGAGTGTCCTTTCCAAGCTGAGCTCTGGCCCCTACTCTTTCCTCCTCCATGTGACAGCCAGAGCCTGGCTGAGGTCTGAGAAGACATTCCACCAACACTAGCAGGCGGCTGGGACTTATTCGATGTTACAGTTGGGGTGGGGGTGGGGCAAACAATCTTGGTTAAGCGGGAGGTGATGTGATGTGATGAGGGCATTTCTGTCCCCGTGGTGTCCTTGGAGCATCAGGAGAAGCCAAGGCATTGGGCATCAGGAAATAAAAGTTGGTGTGGTCAAGGTGACACATGCTTTTTCTGTGCCACTTGCTCCTTCAGACCCTTTCTTAACCCTCTCGAGTTTCCATGTCTTTGTGAATAAAGTGAAATAATCCTAGAGAGAATGGTTGTGAATGTTTTATAAAGTATCTTCCTTGCTTGGCATAACCCTAAAGTACAATAAGTACGCAGTTGACAATAGTCTTGATGTCTTTGTTGCTTTTGATGATGATGATATGATGATAATGATGGAGCTGATTATTTGTTTGCTAACCAACAAGTATACAACACTTAGCATGTGTCAAACAGTGTCTTTGGTCTTTTTATGCTTAAGTTCATCTAGTGTTCACAGCAACTCTAATAAGCAGGTATTATCATTATCCCCATTTTAAAATGAGAATCTTGATGTTCAAGACAGGTCACTAACTTGTCCAGCATCACATAACTAGTAAGAGGCACTGTGACAGGCCAGGATGGCGGTAGGTGTTGGTTAGAGAGTTAGGGAGAATTTTTTACTCTAACACATGAATGAGAGCAGATTATTGCCAAAAGGTTGGAGGAGGGGGTAAGATCCAAGAAGTGTGCTCTGGCTCACTCGAATATTTAGGTATGCAATCAAACTCTAAGAGGGTGGCTGAAATACTTGACTTATGGACAGATCCATGAGACGGGCCACGGATACTACATGTAGAAATCATTCCAGGCCTCTCAGACCCAGCAGCTAAGACATGAGCAATTCTATGAGAAAGAACTGAAGATCCTGTGTGAAGGGTCCCAGCAATGGCTTGTGTAGACTTCGTGGTTTCTTCAGTGTTTTTTATTTTTATTTTTATTTTTTATTTATTTATTTGTTTTAAAATATATTTTATTGATTTTGTACAAAGAGGAAGGGAGAGAGATACAGAGTTAGAAACATCGATGAGAGAGTCATCGATCAGCTGCCTCTTGCACACCCCCTACTGGAGATATGCCCACAACCAAGGTACATGCCCTTGACCGGAATTGAACCCAGGACCTTTCAGTCCCCAAGCCAACACTCTATCCATTGAGCCAAACCGGTTTTGGCTCCTTCAGTGTTTAATCATGGACAGAACTCTTTTGCTCATCCTTCAGAAACAACTTAAAAGTCACTTCCTCAATGAAGCCTTTCTTAATCCCATAGCATAGGACACCACCTGTTTGCTCAGAAATCAAGTATTTGCAGGTCTAATGGTTTAATGCAGTCATATGTTGACTTGTGTGTCTTTTCTCCTTGACTCTCCTGCTGAACTGATGGGGACTCTTGCAGCACTCAGGGCTTGGTCTGACACAACGTTGTTCAGTGAATGTTTGTGGACAGGACCATGGGAAGAAAACTATAAATTCTAAATATATTGAATATACATTTTTAAAGCTGCAGTGAGAAAAGTGGTGTGATAATAACAGAGAGCAGAAATTTAATTTAGAGAAGTAGATTTTGAAAATAATAATAATATTAGGTTTATATTTCATTTAATTCAATTCATATATAACCCATGTCAGGTACCAGAGTTGTTTGGGGTGAAGGGACATGGGGAGCATGAGGTTGACCCTGAGACAAAGCAGCCACCCAGAGTTACTTTGTTATCTCTGAGCAACTCAGGGGTGAGGGTGAAGCTTTGAAACAGAAGGTTGGGCAGTTCAGGAATGAGCCTTTGGGAGGTTTTAGGAATGCCCTTGACCAGAATCGAACTCGGGACCCTTGAGTCCACAGGCCGACACTCTATCCACTGAGCCAAACTGGTTTCGGCGACCCTGCTTCTTATTCTATTGGCAAGAATTAGCTTCCTGGTTACATTTCATTGTAGGCAGAATTGGAAATGTGGAAGAATGTGCAAAGAAAGAAAAGGGAGCTGACTTCTGGTGACCAGCTGTCTTTCTCTGCTTTACAGTGTGTGTGTGTGTGTGTGTGTGTGTGTGTCTGTGTGTATTGCTTTAAAATTGCAGACATGACAAACACAAACAGGTGAAATAAGAAAAATTATTTCATTTGCTGGATTTTCACAAGATCCTTTGTTGTTGTTTTAGGCATTCTTTATATTTATTTATTTATTTATTTATTTATTTTTATTCTTGGTAGGAGAAGGAAAATAATACCTTTAAGGATTGATTATAACTGTAAACTGTGCCTGGTAATTCATGAACAGCCATTCCATGGCTCCTCCCACTAATTCTAGGAGCTGGTTCTATCATTTGTCCTTTGCAGATAAGAGTATTGAGGCTTACAGAGTCCTTTAACTGTTCCAAGTTCTCAGCTGTGCAATTGCAAAGAGAACAGAACATTTGAAACCAAGTTCAACTGATGCCCAAGTCTGTACCTTGTTCACTCCACCACCTGCCTCTTGATGGGGGGTACCTTAACCACTGAGAGGCCATGGAATGCCCCAGGAACAAGGAGACATCTCTACATGAGGCTCACATTGAGGCCATCTCTACACGTGGCTCACACTGAGGGCATCTCTACATGTGACTCACACTGAGGACATCTCTACATGTGACTCACACCGAGGACATCTCTACACGTGGCCCACACCGAGGGCATCTCTACATGTGACTCACACTGAGGGCATCTCTACATGAGGCTCACACCGAGGGCATCTCTACATGTGACTCACACTGAGGACATCTCTACATGTGACTCACACCGAGGGCATCTCTACATGTGACTCACACCAAGGACATCTCTACACGTGGCCCACACCGAGGACATATCTACACGTGGCTCACAGTGAGGCCATCTCTACATGTGACTCACACTGAGGGCATCTCTACATGTGACTCACACTGAGGACATCTCTACATGTGACTCACACTGAGGGCATCTCTACATGAGGCTCACATTGAGGCCATCTCTACATGTGGCTCACACTGAGGGCATCTCTACATGTGACTCACACTGAGGACATCTCTACATGTGACTCACACTGAGGGCATCTCTACATGAGGCTCACACTGAGGACATCTCTACATGTGACTCACACTGAGGGCATCTCTACATGAGGCTCACACCGAGGACATCTCTACATGTGGCTCACACAGAAGATTCCCATAGCACAGGTCTTCCTTTCAACAAAGAAATGTGCTCATTTCCAGTTTTCTCAATATATGCAGCTTTGCTAGCGTATCTTTTAAAAACACTTTTGAAAGTATTTCTTCTTTATAACTCTAGGCAAAGTGATACACAGAGCCCTGCAATGATAGCCAGAGGCTCACTGGAGCCACACTGGCTTGAGACTGCAGGGGGAAGGGGTGTCAAGGTGTGCTGAGTGTGGACTGAGTGTCCCTGGAAGGCCCAGCCCACCATATCCCCAGCTACTGTGGCCAAGAGCTAAAAGAGGCTCATTGTTGCCACATCCAGGTGTGTCTGCAAACCTAGATGAAAAATTCCAACTTTAAATATTGGATCAGATGGAAACGAAAAATAAGACTAAACACATCACATCCACGGGCTGAATTCAGCACCTGGGACAGCGGGATTGTGACCTCTGCCTTCTGGGCAATTTCTGATGAGGGTCCCTATTGCATGGTTCCCCTCTCCAGCACAGCCTCTGCTCTTTGTGCCACAGACAAAGCTGCAGCCATGCCAACAGTGCGCATTTCTCCGGCATCTGATTGGCACATGGCAGGCAGGTAAGGGGCATGGCTAACTGCTCACAGTCAGCCAAAACAAAAACAAAGGCAGCTAGACTCTCTCTGGACCTTGGGGGAAACACAGCTCTCCCAGGCAGAAGATGCAAACGTTCCCGTCTCAGTGTAGTTAGGAGAAGCAAAAACACGCAGACATGTGCCCCTTCTGTGTTGGCGACTGATGTGACATAACCGCACAAGGCGCAAAAGGCAGGCTGTGTGTGCATCTGTGTGTGTGCATGTGTGTGCATGTGTGTGTGCGTGTGTGCCCAAGTTTCAGAGTGATTTCTAACTTGAAGTTGATAAGATGGGATATTATGTCTTTTTAAAAAATGCAACTAACAACAAACTTTGCTTGGTGTAATTTTAGCTCGGGTGGGAGTGTGCCAAGGTGCAGTATGTTATTGTGGAGCTACTGTTTTGACAAAATAGTCTGTATGTGTGGTTGCATCTGTGAGTATGAACAAGGCAAGCAAAAAAAATGGTGGCATATATATATATATATATATATATATATATATATATATATATTAAGGAAGTGAATGCAATAAACAAGGGACAATAAATTTAGATTAGAGAGAAACTATTGAGGCTCATTGTCATCAAGTTTACCATGGAAACTTTTTGTTTGTAAAGAGACAAGCACATTTCCAGTTAATTCTTAAAACATTCTTCCCTCAAATGGGTCTGGAGTCTGCTCTGTGCTGGGCACTGTGATGGCTCTGACTGTGCCAAGATGTACAGGACATGTCCTTGTGCTCTAGGACCCCACAGTCCTCTGGGGACAGCCACACAGTTCTACTGGGAAGGGCCATTCAATTTTGTGAGTAACCAGAGTGGCCGATATTGTTATTATGCTAATTCATGCAAAGCTCTTTGCACAGGGCCTGGCATGTAGCAGCATGCTCAATAAATTAATAGGCATCGGGCAAGGTGTTTTGCACCGGCATTTCTCATTCTCATAACAACCTCAGATTAAATCATATTATACAGGAGGCAAGGCTTGGTGAGAGGCTATATTGCAGAACGATTAAAAGATCAAGGCTTGACTCAGCCACTTCCTTCCTTGGTCATTTTCTTTAATCATATTGTTCTCCAGTGAGCTTGTCTATGATTTAGAGATTATAATAATGTTATTATATTCGTTGGTTTTGGTGCATCACCAACCATCCCACAATTCAGTAGTTACACCGCAACCACTGATGGTTGCTTATGCCCCTACGGTTAGGCTGGGGTATGGCTGATCCAGGCTGGGCTCACTGATGGTTCTGATTTCAGCTGTGGCATCTCTGTCTCATTCTCACTGCAGGTCTTGGTTGGGCTTTGTGGCTCTACTCCGTGTGCCTCTCACCTTCCTTGGGCAAGTGGTCTAGTTAAGGTATGTTCTTCTCTCAGCCATAACAGAGATTCTAGAGAGCAGGCTTCACCCTGCAAGTGCTGTTGAAGCTTTGGCCACATCACAATAGTTGGGCCCATTGATCAAATCCAGTCACATGACCAAGCAGAATTGTTCAGTGGGGAAGGAGACTTTGCCCTTGCACATGAAGTAGTGGGCATGATACACATGTCTGAGCAAAAATCTAACCTACCAGGCTACTTACCTCAGAGAGTTGTTTGGAGAATTATAAGTACAAAGCTATTTTACATGCTTAATAAAAAGTTGAATGCACAGTGAAGGATCAATAAAACTAAGTAATTTATTATTATTAATAATAGTTTTTTTTGTTTTTTAAAAAAATATATTTTATTGATTTTCAACAGAGGAAGGGAGAGAGATAGAGAGCTAGAAACGTCAATGAGAGAGAAACATCGGCCAGCTGCCTCTTGCACACCCCCTACTGGGGATGTGCCCGCAACCAATGTACATGTCCTTGACCGGAATCGAACCTAGGACCTTTCAGTCCGCAGACCAATGCTCTACACTGAGCCAAACCGGCTTCGTCTAATAATAGTTTTTATTTGATGGATGATCCAGGCCGTGATATTTTGTGGAAGAGCCAAATTCAAGGGGCCAAAGAGCCACATGTGGCTCGTGAGTCGTGGTTTGCCAACCACTGGTCTAAGTGCAGGAGGGCTTCTCTTCTTTTGGAATGAAAGACTAGCTAACTGTGTATCTGGGGCTTTCAAATTATCCACTGGTGTAATTTACATTTTTCATGTCTTTGACTGCCATGATAGGGACTAGCCACCTTAGCCATAAGAAATTCTGAGGACAAACTGGCATCTGCATAAAGTTTGTCTAACAAGCAGAGGTTAAAGACACACCCTTCACGCCCCAAGCCCCCTATGTGTACATTGAGTGTTGACATAGAAAAGCCATAGAAAATGTGACTAGAAAGGTAAGTCAGAGATAGATTGCTGATGATTGAATCATAAGTATGGCTAAGATCTGGACCTGGGAAATTGTACATAAAGTTGGAATAATGGAACTTTTTTAAAAATGATAAAGTCCAAGTATAGGGTGTCCCAAAAATGTATACATAGTTTGAATGATTATAAAGTCAGTTCATTTTCAAAATGTAAAGGAATCTACAGAAATGAATAGATTGTTTTGGTCAGCGCCTGTTTTCAAACTAATGACTGTTCTGGTTCGGGCGCTGCTGATAACGCGAAGCAGTGGAATCACAAACATCAATAATAATTTCGTTCTCTATTGTGCGCCCTCAATGTGTCAACTGTTGCGGGTTTTGTACAGTCAACTTTATCTTTTATGTACTCTCCTAAAAAGGCCTAGTGGATAAATTTTCTCTGTTCAAAGTTTAGTCTGGCTTCACTTATTATTTCAAATCAGTTAAACCTAAAAAAAGAATTAAAATTAAGTGACTTACAGCTGTTACAGTGTGCATACATTGCACACACTTTGAATAATTATAAAGGCAGTGTTTTTACTTCAACTGGGTTTTCAAACTTCCAGCAGCATTTTAGAATGAACTTCCTTTGTTTAAAGCTTAGTCTGGGTGAAAAGATAGAAACATCAATTGAGTTATCAACTGTTAAAGTGTGTATCCATGTTCTTGAGACGCCCTGTATTTTTACCTGGCTTCATGGGAACATCGGACCTAGTTCTGATTTTGAATTTTATCTCTCATCTGTCTTATGTTATGTTATTATTCTCACTTGAGCTACATGAAGATATCTGTCATTCCTTGATTGTGCTGAGAATGTCCGTGACTCTGAGCCTTTGTGACATTCTTCCTGCTGCCTAGCTGATCCTCTTCTCCACCATTTCCATCTGGAAAATCCATAAACTAAACTTCAAACAACCAGCTTGATAAAATATTGCCCACCATTAATAAACTCACTCTCTTCTTTACATTTCTTCATACATTGTTCACGGCAATGCTCCTGGAGTACTTTATTTTGTGTGGCACATCTCTGCCTTATCCACCAGTTCGTGAACAACTAGAGGGCCAGAACCCATTGCTATGTTTGCCATGTTTCCAGTCCTCAGTGAATGTTCAAAGGTGAAATGGATGGAGGAGTTAATGCATCAATGAGCACATAGGTGAAGCGGTCACACAATGAATGCAGTTAGTGTAAATACATAGTGAACAAATGGGCTAGGGAGCTGGTATTTTGTTCTGTTTAATTTTCTTCTTTTGCTTTTGGCTGATGGAGAGGAGGAACTGCTGAAGATGCTACCACACTTAATAAATGTATCAGGCATATCAAGAAAGATTATGAATTGCTTCGTATTTGGGATTTTCCAGATAGTCACCCTTAAGCCCACGTATCCACACACTCCATTTAGGATGACCCTCACAACAGGATGGGAGGCAGGGCAATAGGTCAAGGAGAGGTCAGACTGAGGGATGTGGTAGTGATCACAGCTGGCAATGGTGAGGTTCAAGGTGAAAGTCGTTGCAGGAATGCACTGGAACACACTGAGGGTGGGCTGGGGTGATTTGACAGAATTTACTGAACAATTGGGTGTGGGAAGCCTGGGAAGAGGGGAGGAAGAGCCTAACAGATGATGTCATTGCCTCCTACCAATCCAGCTCTCCAGGCTTGTGTAGGAGAGAGAATAACATCGACATGGACATGAAATGTGAGCTCTCCTCCCAAGTTCACGAACTAACCTCCTGAGTGTCTCGTTAGTACTTTCCAGGGCTCCAAGTCAGGCTGTGCTTTTGCCAAGCTCCTCATGGAAGAGTATTTCCTAACCTGGACACCCCTGGTTCCCCATATTCACTTAGCACCTCTTGATGACCTGAAATGGACTATGAAATAAAAATACACAAAATTATGGCTAAAATTGCAGAACACTAAGAGTAGTTATTTGTTAAGAACATAGACTATCACCCTAACCAGTTTGGCTCAGTGGATAGAGTATTGGCCTGTGAACTGAGGAGTCCCAGGTTTGATTCCAGTCAAGGGCATGTACCTTGGTTGCAGGCACTTCCCCAGTAGGGTGTGTGCAAGAGGCAGTTGATCAATGTTTTTCTCTCACGGATGTTTCTAACTCTATTTCTCTCCCTTCCTCTCTGCAAAAGGACCACCAACTATATTTCCAACCTTGGGGTACATAATCAGTGGAGACATGCCCACAAGTAATGTCTTCCACTTGCTTTGGTGTTAATGTAAACAAGTTTTGTGGATTCCCACATAATAGTAGTTATACCATTAACTGCTCAATAATGTAATTACATTAGTGTGAATTTACTGGAAATCATAAGTGTTTGGGGATCTGAGAGAGTTGGCTTTTGGCTTTCTCTTGCCTTTTTGTAAGAGGATGATGATAAGCCAACTACTGATACTCTCAGGGCTTTATTTTCCTCATCTGTGAAATGGGATCATGAGAGCAGCTGCCTCCTGGGCTGCTGTGCACACTGAATAAGGGAAAAGGTATAAACTCTTAGTCCAGAGCATGAGACATAGGAGTAGCAGAACCAATGCTCTGTTGTCCAAGTGATCAAAAAGTATTTTCTATGCACAATATTATTGAAACCAAATAAACACTGAAGTGACAATAATTTTTGTGCATATGGATTTGAGTTTCTTCCTTGCTCAACCAGCCAACGGTTGAGAACCATGGCCTTAATATATCTTGCAAACATTAATTATAGGCTATCAATTAAAAACCATCAGGACGGTTCTACTGACACTGTGGCAATTATGTGTGTGTGCAGACCAGATTGCTGAACCATCGCTAAGTCAACCTTGCCTCTAGTGTGAAACTCAATTTTTATTTGGATTTTAAAATGTCTCTAATTATCCAGCCAATATTACATGCATATTCAAAGACTGGATTTCATCTCACTGGAGGTACACTCTCCAGTCCCACTCTTTATTTATGGATTTGATGAATACAAATGAAATTGGCTCCATAAGTTCCCGGTAGCAGAATGAAATCATACTTCTGTGTGTTTCTGTCATCCACACAGCTTGTTTGGACTTCTGAGATAGACAGCCCAAGATTCCCATTCTTCAGCATTTCCACCTGGAACTTATCATAAGAACAGAGGCTTCATATAGAAATAGTTAAAACTTCTTACTGCTAAGTCAGCCTGGAGAAACTCAACTTAAAATGAGTATTTAATAACTCTTTTCGATGGGGAAAATCCACCTGAAGGACTTGATGGTTAAGCCTGCAGTATTGTTTAACATTTACATTCTTAGATTGTGTTGTACTTTTCTTGCCTAAGTCATGTGACTGTGAGTGATCACCCTTAATCTTCCATGCTCATAGCTTTTCTCCTTCTCTGAAATAGCACTTCACAGGGATAAATGTGGCACCGATTTGCCTCCCATTTGTTTTTAATTCTTTATTAGCAGCAAAAGGAAATGGCTACCATGGAGCAAGTCTATGGCTAGGTGCTGTGCTAAGCAATTTGTACAAATCATGGTGATTAATTCTGTAATCTGACAACCTCTGTGGGATATACAGACTATGACTCCCTATTCGGGAGGAGGAAAGGAAATCCAGAAAAATGAAGAAATGTATACAGAGACACCCAGTGTAGGAGCAGAAGTATGTATCTCTGTGGCCATATGGGGATAAATGGAGCCATTTACAATGCAGATAGAAACTGAGTTTTTGCATAGAGACAAGGTTGGCCGGTGATCTAATTGCTATGGGTACAAACAAACTAATAATGACAGCACCTGGGCTTGGAAGACCAACAGTTTCATCTATATCATCCTGTATGAAGGTATCCTATATAAAAAAGAGGTAATATTCAAATTAACCCTCATGCCCTCACAAGGTCACTGCCTATGACCAGGCCAGCATGGGGGTTAGTGAGAGATGACCAAGCGACTAAACAAGCAGGCTGTGTGGGGTGACCAGGCTGGCAAAGGGTTTAGAGAGGGACAAACAACTGAACAAGCAGGCTGCGGGGGTCCCATGAGGAGCTACCAGGCCAGCATGAGGGGGGGCAGTTGGGGATGACCAAGCCAGCAAAGGAGGCAGTTAGGGGAAACCAGGCTGGTGGGTGGGGGGCTTTGGGGGTGACCAGGCTGGCAGAGGAGGCAGTAAGAAGTAACCAGGTCAGTAGGGGGGGGGTACTTGGGGGCAACCAGGCTGGCAGATGGAGGTAGTTGGGGGTGACCAGGCAGGCAGGCAGGTGAGCAATTAGGAGCCAGCAGTCCAGGATTGTGAGTGGGATATCTGACTGCCGGTTTAAGCCCAGGGACTGGGCCTAAACCGGCAGTCAGACATTCCCCCAAGTGGTTCTAGATTGGAGAGGGTGAAGGCTGGGCTGAGGGGACTCCCCCTGTACATGAATTTCATGCACCAGGCCTCTAATAATAATAATAATAATAATAATAATAATAATAATAATATATATATATATGAAGGTATGAAAATAGAGGCATTTTTAGAAGAGGATCTGAGAGATTCCCCTCCCCACCCCCTCTCCCTGAGTATGGGCAGGACCTATGACAACTAAAACAACCAAGGCAATGGGGACACAACTCTGTAAGTATACCCAAGAGGAGAATATCTGTCTGCTGAGCAACATCCACCCTTGCTGGCTGTGAAGAAGCAAGCTGCCATGCTGTGAGCTGCCTTCCAGTGGGCGCTCTGTGGACAAGGTAGAGAGGGCAGTCTCCAGCGGCACTCAGCAGGAAACTGAGGCCCCCAGGCCAACAATCTGCAAGGGTCTGAGTGCTACCAACAACCACATGAACTTGGAGGTAGATGCTTCTCCAGTCAAGCCACCATAAGCCCATGGCCCTGAGTGACCCTTTGACTGCAACTTTGTGAGACCCTGAGCAGCAGACCCAATTAAGCCATGCCCAGATACTGACCCACAGAAACTGTGAGATAATAAATGCGGTGTTCAGGTAACTGCATTTGGGGGTAATTCGCTACACAGCAATGTCACTAATATGAGATCTTTCAAAACCACATCATTGAACGTATAACTGTTGGGAATCATTACTGTCTTATAGGAAAAGCAGTAGATTTGCAGGGAAAGTGTTCTCATTGAAGTCATGGAAGCCCAGTGACATATTTCAGTGTCCAATTTAGAAGGCCTGGAGTGAGGGATATGAAATACTGTTGACCACCCTCACTGCCCTCTCCCTTTGCCTCTGTGACAGTCCTCATAGGGTTACAATCTATGTCTCTGCCTATTCCTCACCAGCTGTGTTTGTCACTTCCTCCCTCTCCCAACCTCTCACATGTGGAGCACCCGACGACACACTGCCAGGGTTGTTTCTCTTCTCACATCATATGCTCATGGCAGTCAATGCCATGTGCACGTTAATCAGCCCCAGAACCACACCTCCTGTCCTGAGCTCTTTCCTGAGCTCCTGGCTCAGGGACCTGCTGGGTTTCTCATTTTGTTTATTGTGTGGACACCTCAAACCCAACTGTATTCCTCATTCCGTATCTCAGAGGGTGAGGCCACCGCTCACTACCCATCCCACCAGCACCCCAAGCCAGAAGATGGTGGCTGCCATCAACTTTTCTGCTACTTGAAACAGCCACTCACTGGATCCTATTAACTTCATCTCTGAAATAAATCTCAACCCACACTCCTCTCCCATTCTAGCTCATGACAACTACCTCTTTCTTGCTTCAGGTTTATATCAATTCAGAGCGACTGAGATATTTTTCTAGGCAATCTCTCCCTCTTGTCCTCCTCAACCCACTCATACCCTACTACCAATAATATGACAGAATAACAGAAGAATAGAGGAGGAATTCAGCAGGAAACACCCTAAGACGCTACCTTTTCCCTATTTCTGTCACAAAAGAACATGGACCATGAAGCTGATGATGTGGAAGTTCACAGCCACTTACTTGCAGGGCTCCTTCCAACATCCCTCCTTTCTCATTTCAAATAAATGTTTATTTTCCTATTCAACTGTATATCCGTAATTATGCGTTCTTAAAAAAACAACAACACCCTAGGAAATACTGCTTATGCCCTTCCTTTGATTCTGGATCAACTCTGAGATAAAGGTCTCACTCCTTCATGTGACCCCCGTGATGTGGTCTAGTTCATCAGTGTCATCCAACATGCCTGTTCTATGTTTTATCTTCAATAAACAGGACAGATCTCACTTCTTACTGTGTCAGGCCACTTTATGCCTCTGTGCCTTTGCTTATGATGTTCCTTTATTCTGAAACATTTTCCCGCCCCTCATTGACTTCTGCCAACGTATATCCAACCGCAACTTCTATTGAAAAATGCCTCCTCAATCTACAAAGCTCAGCTCATGTGCAAGCTGCCCAAGGAGCCTTTCTGGGTGCCCTACCTAACCCTAGGGGACCATTGAGCTTCTACAATGCCCAGTTTTTCCTTTGTTACCATATTGACTATCTTTCCTTTATCACCTTGGTGCCTGGCAGAGAGGTGCAGCAGAAGGCTGTTGAGTTGTCACTCTATTACCTTCTGTCACTTAGGCAAGTGACTTGACCTTCTCACATCTCAGTTTCTGTCCTTATACAAGGGTTGTGCAACTACCTCATAGAGTGTGGCAAGATTTCAATTACAATAGATTATGTAAAATAAAACTACTGGGTAAACGTCAAGTGTCATAGTTGACACAAATGGAGCTGCCCAGTATTAAACTATCTTTAGAATTACAGAAGCGACCGACTTAAATGAGGTTGTACATTTAAATAAAAATCAGACTCTAGGTGTCAGATCAGGGAATAAAGTGCAGATTCCAGAGTGGTTAAAAGCATGGGCCTTGGGATTAAAAAAAGCATGGGCACAGATTCTGGATCTGCCAGTTCCTAGATTTTATGACTTTGCTCAGATAACTATCCTCTCTGTGCCTCAGTTTCTTCACTTGAAAATGGAGATAATGATAGGGTGGTCATAGTGATTAAATGTGTTAGTGCATTTAAAAAATGTATTTTTATTGATTTCAGAGAGGAAGGAAGAGGGAGAAATAGAAACATCAATGATGAGAGAGAATCGTTGAATGGCTGCCTCCTGTACACCCCTAAGGGGACTGAGTCCACAACGGGGCATGTGCCCTGACCAAACTGTGACCTCCTGGTTTATAGGTCAGTGCTCAACCACTGCACCACACCAGCCCAGTATGTTAGCACATTTTTAACTCCGCATATTTCCTGGCACTTGGGGAATCCTCAATAAATATGAACTATCCATGTTGATTATGATTATTAGGCTTGGAAAATGACCTTTTTGGAGGTCACGGTGAAAGGAAGCCTGCCCAAAGGCTACGTCAGCAGAGATATCCAAAGCCGCACCATCTCACTGCTGAGGGAGACGGCGGCCATGTTTGTGCTGTTAGGGAATAATGACAGCGAATGGGCTCTGCGGCATCCCTTGGGGATGGAACCCAAGGAAGAGAGGGGCCCTGCTCAGGAAACACACAGATGTCCTTCTCTTCAAATGCTTGACACTTTATAAATCTGGAAGCAAGGTTACATAAAGTCTGGATGGAATTCTAGCTCATGGGTTAGGAAACAGGAAGTAAAGAAGAGAGGTGTGGAAGCACCGGCTTTTTAAACATCCGTGCAGTCAGTCTCTCCCCAAGTAAAGCTCTTCTGGATGGCACCGTTTCAGAAAATTCATCCCCAGAAAAGTTCCCCTGAGAGCGCAGGGGAGGAGTCGCCTGCAGTCTGCTGTGGGGATGAGGCAGGCAGATGAGAACTAAGCACAGAGACGGAAAGGCCCACTGAGCTGCTGTCCTAGCTGTTTGGGAACCGGATGGCGGATGGAAACCAGAGGTGCCGGAATGTCACCCAGCAAGCTGGTGAGAATGTGGTTTGCTGTGTCTCCACATGTATACCTGCAATGTGTACAGTTTATTGTATATCATACAATAGATATCCCTAAATCTGTTAAAACAAGTATTTTAATGTGTTGCAAAGTAAAAGAAGACATTGAAAAATGTAAGATAAGCTCAGTAATTGGTAAAATTAAAAAAAAAAAGAACTATGGAAAATCAAGAATCAAGTACTAGAGTAAAAAAACTCAATGGCTGTGTTTAATAACAGATTAGACACAAACAATTAAGATATTAATGAACTGATAAATCGATCTGAAGAAGCAGTCCAAAATGCACCTTAGAACAAATAGGATGAAAGAGTATTAGAGAAATACAGAGGACAGAGTAAGAAGGTCTATGATATACGGTGTTCCCCCAAATGTACACACACATTAATAGCTGAAAAGCCCAATTTTGAAAATGAAATTTATTTTAATAAGCACTGCCTCTATAATTATTCAAATTGGGATACTGTATGTAAACAGAATCCCAAAGAGAGAGTGTGAGAGTGGCAGAGGTGATAGTTAAGAAATAATAGCTGAAAATTTTTCATAACTGACAAAGTAGACCTATATGCAAATTCAGCAAACCAAACAAATCCCAAACAGTTTCAATAAAATAAATCCATAGATAGTTAAACACATTATAGTCAGAGGCAGGAAACACCAAAGACAAAGAGAAAATCTTAAAAACAACTAGAGAAAAAAAATTTTGCTTTAAAATTTAAAATTGTCTTATTGAAAGCAATAGTGGAAGACAGAATATAGTAAATAAAACTGAAACAGAAAGAAAAGAGGGTAAGCACAAATAAAAATAAAAGAGAAAAGGGATATTCTTACTAAGCTGAAGACATCTAAATGATAATAACAGGTTATCATAAACACATTTACATGATAAATTTAAAATTTTATGTACAATGAAAACTTTCTCAGGAAAAAAATATGAAAATTGACTCAACAAAATTTAAACAAACCATGAATAGTAAGGCTATTCGGTCAAACTTCCTAATTTACACAACTTATTACAAATTACAGAATAGAAGGAAAACACATCAACAACTTTGGGGCCAGGTTAACCTCAATACCAGTAATTCCACACGGCTTCGTAAGAATAAAAGTGATAGTCCCATCTCCCTGTGAATACGCTAGCATGGAAAAACTCTGAAAGAATTATGAGCAACCCGAATACAGCGCTGCACAACGGGACTCCTTCGTCATGCCCAAGGGGGGCCATTCTCAAATGTGAAACTAGTTGGAGAGTTGAATAAACATTCTGGACTCAAATTCAACCTACAAAACGCAATCACATTTTTATGTACAGACAACAGACAATAGAATTTAATAAATATACTAGTAGCTTTGCGTACGAATCCATGAACCAGTAGCTTGCCAGTAGCTCGCTGCTGCCCTCCAGTAGCTCTCTGCCAGTTGTCCTGCCCTCCTGTAGCTCTCTCTCTGCCCCCTGCCCTCCCTCTCATAGCTTGCTGCCCTGCCCACTCCTGTAGCTCTCTGCTCCACCCTCCTGCTGATCCAGTCATTACCCTTCATGGCATAAAAACTATTTGCATATTACATCTTTATTATATAGGGTTACTACATGTAACATTAAAAAATATAAGGAGGTTAGGGAGCTTTAGGAAAGAGGTGACCAGGTTTTTATGAAGAAAATGGGCCTTGACCAATGTGGCTTAATTGGTTGGAGTGACATCCCACACACCTGACTCCTGCCCAGGGCACATGCCTCGCTGTAGGTTTGACCCCTGGGACACCGAGCCACCAGGCATACATGGTCTGGAAGATTCAGTGTCACACATGGGACGATTCTTTTCAAACTGAACAGTGTCACAGACACTTTTCCAATAGATTTTGTGGGCATGTGGACAATGTGTGAACATTGACAGGCTGATTCTAAAGTCTGTATGGAACTGCAGATGGCAGGAAAAGGGAGATTTTTTCTGAATGAGAAGAACATGTTTGCATTGTCTGGCCTTTGCAGGTACCAATAATTACTTGAATAATAGTAACGAAGGCAGTGTGATATTATTCCCGGGCCAGACAAGTCCACCAATGAAACAGACTGAGTCAGAAATGAATTGTGTGTGTGTGTGTGTGTGTGTGTGTGTGTGTGTGTTGAGTGTGTGTTTATTTTATGAGCAGACATGGCATTATAGATCAGAGGCAAGAGCACGGGTTTTTAAATATATAGTGCAGGGCAACTTATGCATTTGAAAAATAAATAAATGATGGCTCTATATCCCAGTGTACACAAAAGTGAGTTTCAGGTTTAAAAATACACGCTAAAGGTAAAATGGTAAAAGTAATAAAAGAAAACATATGAAAATATATGAATACATTTGTGCGAAGAGAGATTTCTTTAATAAGGCCCATAAAGTAACATCCGTAAAGGAAAAGATTAATAAATTCAGAAGACAGCAACATAAAGAACACACCATCTTTAAACATGGGAGAGATATTTACAATGTATATAATTGAAAAATGATTAGTATACAGAATAAACAAAGAATGCCTACAGATCAGGATGAAAAATGCCAGCAACCTGACAGAAAGGCCGTCACCAGACGTGGACAGGCTCTTACCAGACAGAACCTCGAGGGCCGCAGACAGAGGCGGAGATGGTGGGTCTTGCCAAATTTGAATGGACAGGAGAGCCACTGGATGCTCTCTCTTCCCCAGCATGGACAGGGACCATCCTTTTTGTTGTTGTTTTGTTTTAATAGATATTTCATTTATTTTTTACAGAGAGGAAGGAAGAGGGATAGAGAGTTAGAAACATCGATGGGAGAGAATTATCGATCAGCTGCCTCCTGCACACCGCCCTCTGGGGATGTGCCCGCAACCAAGGTACATGCCCTTGACCGGAATCGAACCTGGGACCCTTCAGTCCCCAGGCCGATGCTCTAGCCACTGAGCCAAGCCAGTTTCGGCAGAAAGTGACAGTCTTGGCAATGATAGGGAGCAAGGGACACTCGGTCCATTTCTCAGGAGGGTGCGACTTGGTAAGATGGCTGCGGAGAAGAAGTTGCCACGATCCAGTGATACCGAAAAGGCACTCAGCTTGGTCCTGCGCTTCCTCCCGGTGGGGTGCGCCCTGGGGAAGCTCCTGCGCATGCGTGTCTGTGCACTCGGGAGCGAGGAGCCACAGAAGCAGGTCTCACAACGCCCATTCCGTGGCTCCAGCACACCGCAGTGGGCTGGCAGTCACACGGGAGCAACCGTAACCGGGACCGTTCAGCTGTGAAAACACGAAGCACAAGCCAGAAACAACACTGAGTCAAAAATTAAAAAAAATTAAAAAAGCCTTAGTCAGTTTGGCTCATGGGATAGGGTGCTGGCCTGTAGACTGAAGGATCCTGGGTTCAATTCTGGTCAAGGGCACGTGCCTGGTTGTGGGCTCAGTCCCCAGTGTGGGGTGTGTGGGAGGCAGCCGATCAATGATTCTCTCATCCTTGATGTTTCTATCTCTTTCTCCCTCTCTCTTCCTCTCTGAAATAAATTTAAAATTTTTTTTAAAAATGCAAAAATAAATACTCACCCCCCGATAAAAAAACAAAAACAAAACAAACAAACAAACAAACAAACAAACAAAAAAAAGCAAGAACTTCAAAATAGCACATTCTAAAGAGAAACCATTTGTTATGATTCCAGGTGCATACATTTCTGAATCACGCAACACTGAGCAATAACTCTAGGCGCACAAACAAGTACAACAATCAGACAAAGGAGAGAATGTCTGATAGAAAGACAAGAGTGATCCTGCTGGTGAGGGCAAGGTGCCAGGATGGGGTCTGACCTGGGTCGGACACAGGTGTTGTGCTGCATTTTAATTTTTGTACCTTATAGATTTGGGAGAAACATGTATTTACTCAATAATTTCTAAAATCATTTTTTTAGGCCTTTATAATGGAGTGCAAAGCAGACGTATGCACAGCTGATATCGGGAATGACTCCAGGGTTGATGCATATGCTCAGACGTGCGAGGTGGAACCATGGGACCTGGGAATTCTGGAAGGCTTCCCGGGGGAAGGGGTTTGGTGGCCGGCGAAGCTTCGCTGTGTCCATGGTGCAGAAGCGCTCCCCAATCTGTCAAAATGGGGGAGAGAGCGTATTTTACACGGGGACAGATTTATGTGTACTTTGCAGGAGGCGTGTCAGCGTGGGGGAAACTGGGGCGACCTTGAGAACAGCTAAGCGCTAGACGGGTCACGGGGTCAGGTACCTGGCCGTGAGATGCAGTGGTTGGTAATGGCCTTGGGTCTGCTTCTGGCATCTGCCAGCTTCCTAGCCGTGTGATTGGAGGAGAGCGTTTACCACCCTGAGGCTCAGGTGGCTTCCCCAGGCGGGTTAAGAGGGGCAGCCCTCACAGTGGGCTTGGCTTCGAGAGAGTTAAATCCAGGAATGCATAGGGCGTGGTGGAATGTTCTAGTCTACAGTGAGTGTGGGCCGCTCTTTTATGGTTGTGGTTGTGGTTGTGGCATGGATGGACATAAAGGACAACAAATGCAGGCATCGGGATGGGAGGGTGCAGGTGGGGAGGAGGGAGCTCAGAGCCTGGGGCCTGGAGCCCAGCGGCTGTGGGTGACCAGGGGCTGTGGGGCTGCAGCAGCCAGTCCCCCACATCCTCAAAGGCCATGTCCGCAGCTGAGAAGTTCGATGACAAGGAGTCCAGAGGAGGGTTAAACAGGACGGGAGCGCACCTGCGGGGGAGGGGTGGTGTGGACGGTCCAGCGGCCTTTTCATTGTTAGCAAGGTCCCATGAGCTGCCCTTTGAGCAGGGTGGCCAGGCAGGGCAAGAGAGGGACCCATGGCACGGGCATCTGTGAGGCTGCCCTGGGCCTACATCCGGGCGGGGTGACACAGGAGGGGCCTGAGAGGAGCCGCATGAAAAAGTGTGTCTTCGACAGGACCTCTGGGTGGCTGGTGGCTCGGTCTCAGAGCTCATTCTAAATGCAAAACAGGGAAATGGGGCGCATGGGAGGAGACAGGGCTCAAATCTTATCTGGACTCCGGCTGTCATCCTGGGGGTCAGAGCAGGAGCGGCAGCGCCGGGCATTCTCTGTGCCCACTCTGCTGGGCACACACCAGGAAGGCACGTGTTCCTCAGGGGCCGCACTGCCCTGTGAGCTCCAGAGCGTGTTTGCAATGCGGATCGCTGCTTCCCGCTCAGCCCCTCGTTAGGATGACGCACAAACAGGATGGAAGCCTTCGCAGCGGCCTCACTGCTGCGGGACCCGCAGTCATAACAGGAAACGGTGCACTAACTGCGGGAAGGTTCTGAGACAGCAAGTGAGTGCGGCTGACCTAGATTCGGGCTCGGCCCAGACCTGCACCACTCCCAGCCAAGAAGTGCTGACGCGGGGCGGGCGAGGAGCGTCTGTAACGGTGTCTCTGTTCCACAAGCGATCACTCACTGACACGAATATCTGGTGACCCTGAAACCTACTTCTCACTCTGCAATCAGCTTCCCCAAGGAGGCGCAGCAGGAAAGGATCCCGCCGGGGGTTTGGAGAGTGCGGGAGGGGCTGGCAGCTGTCATCGCACCGTGACCCAGCAAGGGGAGGGTGGCCCAGCTCTGCCCTCGGGGACCCTGCCTCTCTGCAGCGCCCAAGGGGCAATGCGGGCAGTGGGCACCTTTCCGATTGGGCCCCACACCTGCGTTGCTGACTGTCGGAGCCTCGCTTGTGCTGGCTGACTCCATGATGGGCACATCTGTCCCTGTGAGCTTCTGCTTTTTATTTTTGGGCAGTTCCACCGTCTTTTCAGCTTTCTTAGCCCTTGGTGGTGATCCGTGGCTCTAAAGGGCCTTGGCGACGCACTCTGGGTCCGTGTCATGTTCACGGATGAGCTCCGCTGGACACAGTGGCCGAAGGGCTTGTCCAGGATCCCAGAGCCTGTCTGACAGGCACAGCGTCCGCTCAGCTGGCCTCGTCCTTCCCACGCCAACAGTGCGCCCCCTCGGGCCTTTTCATTCATACGTTCACGCCGTCAGCAGTCACTGCGGGAGAGCTCTGGCCTGGCTACGTCTACACAGTTTCTGATTTATTTTTCTCTCAATTAGAATTCAAGTATGCATTTTGTCCCACCGCTGGGTTTCACCAATGGAATCTGGAGAACTTCCCACGTCGGATGTATCCTCCTGTAAAGTGGTCTGACTTTCCACATCATGTGTCCACGGCCACTAATTTCATCAAGTCCATCTAGCTTGTTGGCGGTTTTTAACTATCATCCTTTCACATACAGAGTTGCAGCAAGCAGCCCTGTGTTCGCAGTATGTAATACACAGGATAGGTTCTTAAAGGTGAAGTTCTCAGGTACTTGCTCTGCTTGTGAAATTCTCACATTTATTTACTTTGCTACGCAAACATAGGGGCAGTTTGATGGCATTGTTCCGTTTACCTGTCACGGGAGCCTTGGCCCGTAGTTCCTAAGCATTCCGCAGCCGTGCTGTGCGGAGCCCTCGTGTGAGCCCTCCGGGGTGTGTGTGTGTGTGCAGGATTGATCTGCAAAGTTTCCACCCACACACCTAAGCAAGGCACAGACCTTGCAGCACTCGGGCTACCCGTGCTGGCTGTGTGCATCCTCCCCCCAGAGCCGGCAGAATCACTAATTACCATTTCACTGTGTTTTGTGTTAAATGGTAGAGATAGTGACTTTAGTTCATTCGGGGCACTTCCTTCTTATGAAAGCACTAGAGGCCCAGTGCACGAATTCAGGCACCAGTCAGGAGGGATTATGGAGGGCTCAAGGGCATGTCCAGTCCATCATGCTCAGTCCCTATCAGTTGGACCCCAGCAGCAAGCTATCCTACCAGTCGGAATGTCTTCCCCCTGGTGGTCAGTGCATGTCATGGAGAGCAGTTGAGCAGCCTTAGCATATTAGCATATTATGCTTGGATTGATTGACCGGACAACCAGCTGACCAGACACTTAGCATATTAGGTTTTTATTATATAAGTTTGTAAAGGTGGAGAGCCATCAATGTTTTTGCTGCTTCTCCATATGGATAAATGACATCTCTACTATGTTGAGTCTCCCAATCCATAAACATGGTATGTCTCTTCATTTATTTTTCATATTGTATGATTTTTTAGCATACACATCCTATATAAGTTTTATACCTAAATATTTTTTTCTGAGAGATTATAAATGTTATTATAGCTTCCCCACAGCAGTGCTAGAGCAACTGGGCATCCAAAGGCAGCAAACAAGCAAAGATAAGCAAACACTGAGCTAAGTTTTATATTATACTCACAAAATAAATAAAAACAGATGGAAGAGACTTCCATGTAAAACTACAAAAGTTTAAGCAAAAAATATCTGCGGGATCTAGGGCCAGGCAAAGCATTCTTAGACTGAATGTCACAAACATAATCTTTAAAAGGAAAATTGATGCTTTGAACTTTAACAAAATTCATATATATATATATTTTTTGCTTTGAAAAATACATTGGGGATGAAACACTAGTTACAGTGTGGGAGAAAATACTTGCAAACCACATATCAATAGAGGGTTATTATCTGGAATATGTAACGGACTTTCACAACTCACCAATAAAAATAGTCCAACTAGGAAATGGTCAAAGACAGGAAGAGCATCAGTACAGGGTGGGGCAGAAGCAGGCTCTCAGTGCTTGTGTGGAAAATAATACAATAATTAATAAACAGTAACACAAGAACCAACTCTGGGCTTATCATACAACTGTAAACCTACTTTTGCCCCACAATGTATATGCAGTAAATAAGCACATCGAGAAATGAAAACCACAGTGATATTTATCACCTATCATATGTGGGGTATACACCTGAAACTTAGAACACAAACAGCAGAGTGGTTGCCAGAGGGAAGGGGGTGGGGGAAGAAGGGAACCCTAACAGGAGGTGACAGGAGAAGACGTGACTTTGGGCGGTGGGCACACAGGGTGACAAACAGATCCTGTAACATGGAAACCCACACCTGAAATCTATATATTCATATTGACCAATGCCACCCCCATCAATCCTATATAATAAAAGTCTAACATGCGAATTGATCGAATGGCAGAATGACCAGTTGCTATGATGTACACTGGCCACCAGGGGGAAGATGCTCAACACAGGAACTGCCCCCTCCCCCCCAACACAGCAGTGGTGGCAGGAGCCTCTCCTGCTTCCATGGCAGTTGGTCATCCCCCGAGGGCTCCCAGACTATAAGAGGGCACGGACTGGGCTAAGGGACTACCCATCCTGAGTGCATGATTTTTGTGCACTGGGCCTCTAGTTTAATAAATAAAATAAAATAAAATAAAAACTCAACAGAATGGCCTCTCTGGGAAATAGGTTCTCACTCACACGCAGCTATCCTAGGACCCAGCCTCAACCACGGCACTCCTGGGCAATTTATTTCAGAGAAAGGAAGGCTTACGCTCACGCAGTAACCTACACACACATGTCTATAGCTATTTTATTCAGAATAGCCCCAAACTGGGAAACTACCCTGCTGTCCTACAAAGGGTGAATGGCTACACTGTGGAGCATACGTACTGTGTGATACACTCAGTGATGGAAATGAACTATCTACTAAAACATGCAGTCACCTCCATGGATCTCCATAGGATTAGGCTGGATGAAGGGCAAGTGAGTTTCCAGGGGTTATAGTGCTGTGAAATGTGTTATACAGACCGTCTTGGGATGAGAAATCTATGGGAGGGAGATCAGGCTTGGGGCCGTGAGGGGCTGAGGGGTGGGGGGAGTAGGAGGGGCATGAGTGTGGCTGTGGACGTTCACCTGGGACAGCTCTGTGATGGTGGAAACTTTCTTTACCTTGATGTACCAATGTCAACATCCTGGTTGTGATACGGTTAACAGTTTTGCCAGATGTTAACACTGAGTAAAACTAGGTAAGGTGTATATTTCCATTTTTGTCCTGTCTCCTTTATGATTTCTTTAAAATTGCATGCAAGCCCACAATTATCTTAAAGCAAGGAGTTAAATAAGCAAATAATTTTCATCTATATTCTATTCACAAGGGACACACATACAAATAATGACATGGAAATGTTGGAAGTAAGATGATTTTTAAAAGACTGAAAATATAATGCAAAAGAAAGCAGAAATAGTAAAGCATTAATGTCAGAAAAGCAGGGACTTTGGGCCAAAATGCATTAGGGACACATAATTTCATTAGGTGATGATTAATCAACAATTCTCTAGGAAGTCATAATGATCCTGAATCTGTATGTACCTAACAATACACTCTCAAAATATACAAAGGGGAAACAGGCAGAACTGTAATAATAGCAAGTTTCAGTTATTACAGGAGATTTCTCACGCCTCTCAGAAACTGCTAACTTGGGCAGATAAGAAGTTACTAAGGAAACTTCAAGCTGTAAAAATAAGCTTGACCCAATGACATGTATGAAAGAAAGAATGAAAGGGAGAGAATACTAGGAACTATAAGTATTCTTGCCTAAGAGTATATGTAGCATATATGTTTGTTAGCTGTTTTATTAAGAAAATTAAATATCAATAAAAGAGGTTGAAACACACACACACACACACACACACACACACACACACACACATATATATATATCATAACATTTTGGGAGGATGTTATCTAGAATCTGATTTTTTCCCCTCAAACTATGCAATGAGTTTTTCCCAGTTTTGTTGAGATACTAGAGGCCCTATGCATGAAAATATATGCACTGGAGGGGGGGGGGTGCTGTCCCTCAGCCTGGCCTGCCCCTCTCACAGTCCAGGATCCCTCAGGGGTGGGAAGGCACCGGCAATCAGGGAAAGGCAATACCCCCATCACATTCCTGCCACTGCCACTGCTGGCAGCACAAGCCTCTGCCGGCCCTGGTTACCTGAGCCTCTGGTGGCCCTAGGTGGCTGGGAAGCCAGCATCTTCCCACTTGGCCTATTGTTACCTGTGTCCCCTGCCACACACCCCCAGATCCTGGTTCACCATCAGGTGATAGGAGCCTGCTGCGTGGGGAAAAGTACCAAGAGGTGGTCAGTGCACCTCATAGTGACTGGTTGAGCAGTAATTCTGGTCATTCTGTTGTTAGGGTCAATTTGCATATTACTCTTTTATTACATAGGACTAGGGGCCCAGTTCATGAATTCATGCACCTTGAAAGGAACTGTGGGCTGCAAGGCTGCAGTTGGCACAGGGGCATGTCTCAGCTCATCTTCCATGCCCCTGCAATGCCCTTCCTGCCGTGGCCACCAGTTCCCTGTCTCCAGCAGTCCCGCTCCCACCATTACCATGTCTATGTGCTGATGGCACCACCCCAGTTGCACCCATTGATGGTGCAGAACAATTGAGGCCAGTGCCAGCAGCAGGTATGAGTGGCGGCTGATGCCCTGATTGCCCCTCAAGGGCAGAGGGAGATGGAGAAGCCCTCAGGAGTGATTGGGGCTGGCTTCAGACACTGAAATGGATATGAAAGGCAGCTCTGGTGCCAGCAGCAGGTGAAAGCAGGGCCAGTGTTGGCAGCAGGTGCAAGTGTGGCGCGGGACCATAGCACACAAGAGCAAAGAATTTTCAGTAACCACCAGAGGCTTGCCCTGATGACAGCGACCAGTGCCCTGCCTTGGTCTGGCGCCCTCACCCACTTGCTCCACCATCCCACTGTGGCCAATGCCCACCACGTTCCATGCTCTGTTGCCTGCTGCTGATGACACCTGCCATGTACCACGTGCACCCCCTGGTGGTCAGAGCATGTCATAGCGACCAGTTGTTTGGTTGTTCCGCAGTTTGGTCTATTTGCATATTAGCCTTTTATTATATAGGATATAGATATATAGTCATATTTCCTTTTTTACCCAGCCATCAGAAAGCATTTTAAGGTGCTTCCATCTCTTGGCTATTGTAAATGCTGCTGCTGTGAACACAGGGGTGCAGGCGTTTCTTTGAGGTAGTAATCTGATTGACTTTGGAAGTATCTGTAGAGTGGGAATGCTGGATCACTTGGTAGCTCTACTTTGAATTTTTGGATGAACACCTGCTCTTTTCCATTGTGGCTTCACCGGTACCCTCCAACAGTGCCAAGGGCCCCCTTTCCTGCGTCCTCCTGACACACACTACCTCTTGTCTTCTTGATGCAGCCATCCTGACAGCTCTGAGGCGATGTCTCGCGTAGCTTGGCCTTGCATTTCCATGATTTGTGAGCTGAGCACCCTTTCGTGTTGACCATTAGTATGTTTTCTCTGAAGAAACGTCTATTCCATCCTCCCTCCATTTTTAAATTGGGCTATTTTTGTGTTTTTTTTTTTTTTTGTTGTTGTTGTTTTTGCTATTGAGTTGTATGATTTCCTTATGTGTGTTGAATGTTAACCCCTTATCAGATAGGTGGTTTGCAGACATTTCTTTCCCTCCGTAGGTCAGAACACAGCATTTTGATCTACAGATGAGAAAGTAGTAAAGGTCAACCGCACCTGCTCCTGGCTCCATCCTCACCTGCTTCCTGCTTCATCATCACTCCCCTCAGGTACCGCGCATGGTCACTGTGCTCAGCTGCCCTGGTGGCCTGCTCCTGAGGCTCCCAGATGCTCACCTGAGGGATCGGAGGTGGCTGGAGAGGTTGTTTTCACCAATCTGCAGCAAAATTAAAAACGTGAGAGAGGCTGCATACGTTTCATATGTGTCACTCTGCCTTTCAGGTGTTGTGTGTCCAACAAAATGCTGAGGCTGCTGTCATTCTGTTTATTGCTGTTGTTCTTCTAATTGGTCTAATGGGTAAAATAAAAAATACACAATACCTCAAAAAATTGCAGATGCATTCTGACTCTTTTATCCCCCTGGTCCCCCCAGTGCTCAGATAGGAGTCTGTGATGCTCGTGGTTGCTATGGCACCTCATTGCAGGTGCGTTTAGAAATGTGGTCTTCTTTCAAATGACCTTGAGGCAGGGGATCTGACTTCCATTTAACGAAAGAGCCGACCGAGCCATAAAGATTTGGGGGAAGTATTGCCGCCTTGGATTTTTCACTCTTTATTATTCAACTCCAAGTTCAGTCACCTTTTCCACGCCCTTACCCTCTCCCTCCCCATTCCCCAAGTCAGGTTTGAGCCGGGTTTCTCTATGAATTGATGCTCTCCAAATCCTTGGGTCGGAGGCCCCAGGAAAGAACATCCAGTTCAGAAACAGTAACGCTGTGTATTTCGGGAGGGGAAAGTTTGGCTCTCTCTGCATTCAGACCCTGTCAATACGCCCTCTCAAATTATATGCTTCTTCCGAGGTCTCTGTAATAAAAGCCGATCTTACGTGACATGTTATTCTTTATAATTGGACCAAAGATCACAAAGAGCATTCACTTACAAGATAATCTGAAAATGAACGAACAAAGGAGGTGGTAATCACTGAACCCTTATTACTCGAAGGCTCTCAGCGCCAGGAGGCCGCTCTCCCGCGATGACCACGCCTGACCCCTATTAATTTTAATAGGAGTTAAGTAGTCACATCAAGGGAAGTATCAGTGAGTGCTCACAGCAAACCCAGCCGGAGATTAAGACCTCCCCTTCTGGCTTTCTGCTGAAAATGTGACACCTCGCCTGATGCTTATCTGCTCTTAATTGTGTGTTCCGTGTGTGTGTGTGTGTGTGTGTGTGTGTGTGTGTGTGTGTGTGTGTTTCTGCATCTTTTTGCAGAGGAGGCAATTTGCAAATTGTTGCTATCTGCCTCCCGACAAGGAAGCGATAAATTAAATGCGGGGCGGTGGCGTTTGGCCTGTTGGATATCCTTTGCTGATAAATGGACATGCACCTTCATAATTGATACCCAATCTTTTCTGATCAACTCTATCGCACCGACGCTGGAGGATGTCTGACTGTCATGAAAAATGATTGTTTGATGCACCCTGCCTGTCCCCCCACCCCCCTTTCATTGCTGTCGTCAGAAATACACACAGAACACACCTACCTGCCGTTCTGCTGGGCAGCGTCAGGAGGACTCTCGGGCCTTGGGATGGGTAAGTGGGGCCGCCTTGGCACAAGACTTGGTGACTTAAGAAGGAGTATTTAGCTGAAACCGGTTTGGTTCAGTGGATAGAGCATCAGCTTGCAGACTGAAGGATCGCACAGGGTTCGATTTTGGTCAAGGACATGTACCTTGGTTGCGGGCACATCCCCAGAAGGGGGTGTGCAGGAAGCAGCTGGTCAATGTTTCTCTCTCATTGATGTTTCTAGCTCTCTATTCCTCTCCCTTCTTCTCTGTAAAAAAAATAATAAAATGTATTTAAAAAAAGAAGAAGTATTTAGTAACCCGGTTCCACACATGGCCCACTTCAGGGGGAGAGAGGGGTGCTGGAATTTACGTAGACCATTTTGCAGATAAGGATATTGGTTCAGAGACTGGCCATGGCATCTCAAGATAGGTTTGGGATCAAAAGAAAGAACTTCTGACATCTGTTATGATTTAGTGCAGACCCCCAAACATTTTGTGATGATTTATAAGGTGATCAGTACACATGGGGGTACAAATGAAACAAAAGAGATGAAGCCCATGTCACTCCATTGGCGAGTCATTCCCAGTGTCCTCCCATCTCCCCTGTCCCCAAATCCAGCCGGATTCCTGGCTCTGGGAAGGCCACGCTCCCACTCCGCGCTCACCATTCCTGCCCCGGTGGCTGCACTCCACGGGCCTCACTATCACCCACAGAGCGGCGGTTCCCTGCCCATTGGAAAAACCAGAGCGAATCCCCAGGCCCGGGGGAAACACAGTTTGGAGTGTCCTTGGCATCCGGGCAGCCACTGCTGCAGGTGCTAAAATGTGTTGGCTTTTGCAAGGCCTCCGAGCTTCTGCGAGAGCCATAGAGAGAGACTCATCAAGACAAGGGGCTGGAAACCCCAAGCTGCTCTTCCTAGACATCAATCATTAGTTTGAAGCATTTGCTTTGCTGACATTTTATGGGGAAACCAAAGTCCAGTAAACTGAGGCTCCATGTTGCTAAGTACTTTCCCTGAGTTGAATAAGCTCACATGTTTCCTGCAATTTCACACCATGAAACTATCCAACCACCCAACCGTGCACCCCTCATGGGTCCAATGCCCATCGCATGCCTACTTTATGTGACAGCCCGGCCTGCTGTGGGGCTTGCTAGTGGACGGAGGTGAGCAGTAAGGGACACCCTTAAAGTGCACTTCCGGGCGTTGAGTGTCTCTGTGGGGACAGGCCCACCCAATCAAGGGGGGACACCTGAGGAGAGGAGCTACTTCGGGAAAGAGGACCAGTGAATTGTCCCTGAGGAGGGGACCATGGAGGAGTGATTGCACCAAAGGGGTTGACCATGGTAAGGAGCAGGGAGAGGACATTGTAGGAGGAGGATGACTGTAAGAGCAGTTAGGGGCACACACACGGCCCATTGCAAGTAGAGCAAACAAGGGGAGCACCTTCTGGGATCCTGAGCCTGAGGAGGTGCAGCCATGGCTGTCCATCCCCAACTGCCACTGGCAGCCTCATGATTCAGGGCAAATTAGACCTCCCCCAAGAGTTAGGGTGGGAAGGTGGGTGCCCAGGGGCTGTTCGCATGCTTATCAGGAGCGAGAACTTTGTGATTAGCTGACAGGTGAGCAGCCTGCGGCACAGAACGAGGAAGTCCAGCCAACTAGGCCTGGCAGTGCCCACAAGAACTGTCCCAGCAAAAGCAGTCCGTGGCCCGGAGTTCTTCCTGGTGGTGGTGCAGGTGTGAGGTCACCCTAGCCTCACCTGACGACCATCCACTCACTGTTGGGGCCCTGATGGCCAGACTCACCAAGCAACCTTTGCTACATTATTGATATACCTGTCTATGGAGATTGAATATTTTGGGCAACATCAACAGAAGGTCCATCTCTCACTGAAACTAAGTCAATGGACATCTTGGTAGCTATACATCTGGTTCTCTGAGCTTGGTCATAGGAGTCCAGACTTGAGAGATGGCTCACAAATGAGTGGGCCAAGGTGAACGGCAGTTGCCAGCCTTGGACCATGCTGGATTCAGGGGTAGCTACTTCCAAAAACCTTCCTCTGCAGGCTCATGCTTCTCCCTCAGATAATAATACTCCATCATCTCTTGCCTGCCAGGCCTGGTTCCCCTCCGTGTCAGTTCCTTATGAAGGTCATGCATGTTTTTAAAAAAAATATATTTCATTGATTTTTTTTTTGCAGAGAATAAAGGAGCGGGGTAGAGTTAGAAATATCAATGAGAGAGGAAAAAATTGATCAGCTGCCTCCTGCACACCTCCTACTGGGAATGTGCCTGCAACCAAGGTACATGCCCTTGACTGGAATCTAACATGGGACCCTTCAGTCCGCAGGCTGACACTCTATCCACTGAGCCACACCAGTTACGGCGTAGATCGTGCACGTTGAAGCTATTCCTTTCACAGGGAAGCAGTCAGCAAAGTAAGAATGAATGAATGAGTAAATGGATGAATAAACGTTTGCTTACTTCAGTCTACCAAGACCCTAATTCTCATGTCCTATTTTTGGGGGCCTATTTTTTTGGGGGGGGGAGGGAGGTGAGAAGGTGCAGAATATTTTTTTACAGCTCCCCTCCCACCACAGTAAGCTGGTACCAGCAGGCGCTGTTAAAAACATTCCGCTGTGCTAGAGCCACACGGCCCTCTATGAACGGCGCTTTCCAGCTCTGTCATTGTGCTCAAATTAGCAAGTGTGTGTGTGGGGGGACTGTGCTTGCAGAATGTAATTCAAGAACCCATAAAAGTTGATTGCATGCATCTGAAACGTATGGACAGGGAGTGGGGGTGGGGTGGGTAGGAGCCCTGGACGGATTACAAAGCGGTGTCACGTTTCATCTGCGTGGGGTTTATGGGAGGCCGGCACGAAGCCACAGGCATCCATGTCGCCCCTTTCCCTGAGCATCGTGTAAACAGAACCACGTTCTCCCGCACAACTCCATCTGCCCGCGCACAGTTCAGAGGGAGGTCTCGGTTTTATGTCAGCTTGACTTGAGCTGGAGACGGTTCCGGGAGACTCAGTAATTAATTAGGAGGTACAACAGGTGATCTTTAACTACGAAGAACTAAGCTGAAATGCACTGTGCGTTCCCCGACGGGGGAGGAGACAGCGGGAGAGGCGCGATTTTCTGTGACGATGAGCTCTTGGTGCTTTAAAACACATGCGAAAACAAAGCCACACTCCCCCCGTCTCTCCTCCAAAGTAAGGCATGTACTCAAACATGATGGAGAAGTCTTTTTCAAAATGGCAAAACGATATGCCTGGAGAGTCCACTCATTTTCTCCGGAGCCTTGGCCCCAGGAATAGCCAGGCCTCCCGACCGGCATTGAGACACGACCACCTCTGGGCAGCGCCACGGCAGCTGGTAGCCGGCCCCACGCGGCACAGCTGGTTGCCAGCGGGACATGAGGGAGCCCTTCTCCGGGGAGAGCTCGGGGGAGGTTTTGGTGAGCAGAATGCAATTACCCCGGCTGGAAACGTGCCAGGGTAGGATGGCACACGCCTGGCTGCTGCAACGGCATCATGGGGCTCTCTCCCTCCAACACCGTGTTTTCAACAGAAGACAGGATGAGAATCTAATTATGATCATCTTAATCACTGTCTGGTAATTATGACTATGTTAATAATTATGATATTTCCCAATAAGGATTCTTTAACTTTCCGAGGTGCAGCGTGAGCACCGGTGGACTCACGGGTGGACCAGCACAGGCGGTCTCCGTGGCGTGGCAGCAGCTGAGGCCGCCTCGGTGCCTCCGTGCGTGCTGGTGGCTACCCTCCGGGGCAGGACGCGGCCTGCCTCTCCTGCAGACAAAGCCCCTCGGAGCCCTAGCAGCCTGAGTTCTCTCTGGAGCCTACATTTACTTCTTAGAGTTTCCCAGGTCCTTCCTACAGCCGTTTCTCCTGTGGCCACAGCTCAGTCTGACGATAGGAATGTTGTAGTGATTCCCACGTTACAGATGAGGAAACCGAGGGTTAAAAAGCCGCCTTGTTGACAGTCACCCATGGTAGGTGGCAGAGCAATTACCCCACATTAGTCCCCGCACTTCAGCACTCTTCCAGCGAAACCTTGAATAATACATCATCCTCCCCTCTAAAAATGCTAATTTATGGGTCTCCACATATTTTTAGTGCCTGATTTAGAATTATGTAAGATTTTAGTTTTGAAGTTGGAGCCATCAAAAAGTTCAATCATGACTAGTTGACTAGAAAATATACTTGATGATAAAAATTCAGTTTAAAAAATGGATTACATAATCCCTTTCTGCTAAACATAGCCGGCGAGCATCTAATGAGAGTCAACGCTGACATCAATCACTCAAGACGCTAAATTGCTCAAGTTCTGGAGCAGAAGTTTCCCGATAAAGAACATCCTTGGATGGGGCGTGGGGCTAAATGCAGTGCGCTCCTGACGGAGCCTCCGGAATGTTCTTTTAAGAAGAACATTTCATTTTCATATTGATATGCGGTCGCCAAGGAGGACACGCGCAGACTCGCTTCCCAGCTCTGCTGCTAAGCGGGTGACCTTGGATGTGGGCCCTCCTGTGGGAGTGGGCTGGGCGGGCCGGGGCTGACGGCAGGATGTACACGGCAGTATGTACACGGCAGTGTGCAGGGTGACACGGCCACAGTGTGCGCTCCGGAGCCTAAATAATTCTTTCCCATGGCTGTTCATGGTTACCCGCTTTTAATCAAAAGAAAATACCCAAAGAATTCACAGAACGCACTTTTCAATAAATGCATTCATTTTCAATAAATATATTAATTCTTAATCGTCCCTTGAAATTTAATTTGGAGTTTTAAATGTAAAAGCTACGTGAACTAAGCCGTACTTGGGATTTGAAGATTAAAAAAAAAAAAAAAATCAGAAGCAGGAACACAGCAGAGAATGGTTTCTAATGATCAGAGGCCCAAAGCACTTGACTTTTATTAAAAAAAAAAAATAGTTTCCTTCTGTTTGATTTGTTAAATGCCCACTCAATGACAGGCAATGTGCTAGGTGATGAGAACGTAAAAGTTTAAAGAGAAATTAAGTGTATACTCTCTGATCTCACAAGACTTGTAGAACAATGGCTAACTAGATGTGGAGACAAAGTATTTTTTTATAATAACTATATTTGTTATACGTGATGGTAGGCTAAGATCAAAAGCTCTCGGAGACCCTGTTAAGGTTTCTAGATAATTTCCATGGCCTTGAAGCATGCTGGCTGCTTACACATCACTGGCTAAGGGAGGCCAGGATCGTGTCTGATGGTGGACCTGGTTTATTGAAGGGCTGTTAAGTCTTTCTTGGTAGCTTGCTCAGCTGGCAGGATTCATGCACAAACCCGGGAATCCTGTGTATAAGACAGGTAGCACTGCTCTCCGAGGTAGACTCTGGGATGCCAAGGCTTGCTGATTCTAGTCTCCAACACCACGTGGAGCCCAAAGGAATGGGTGCTAAGCTGCATGGCCTTCTTCTTCCTAGGGGCCTACGATTTGATGACTTTTTACCAGGAGTGGGAGCTAACTTAAGGACCCCACTACTGCACTCTGCAAGCAGACAGTGCTCCGTGCTTAGGCGGGAGGGGAGAGAGGTCGTGAGGGCATTGCCAGCTCAGAGTTGGCACCTCCAGCATTTCATCTCTTTCTCATCCTGACAGATGACGGGAAAGAGGAGCCATGGCTAAGGAAGGAAGGGAGAAACAGCAGAATGAAATCCCCAGTCTCGGAGGTTCCCTACCACCAGCTGGGAGCCTTGTCCATGATGAGGCAGCTCCATTTCCTGGTTCCTATCCCAGGTCTCCTTCCCAATTAAATGGACGGTGTGTGTCCGTTTCTATAGAAACATGTTCCCACCTCTCCCTGTAACTACAGAATCTAAATATTTGTCTTTTCATTGTGCCACGTGTGACCTTTTAGAAAACTTGCAATATTGGCTATCCACTTCATTTACAACTGGAGTCCCTGCTGATCCTTGAAATATATTTGGAAGCTGAAGAAATATGGTCGGGTTCAATTTGCAAAGTGATTTTTGTCAAATCTCCGAACAATCACGTGTAGGGAGAAAAACAGGGAGCAGGCGGTTCTCTGGGGGTGTAGAGTGGGTTCTAGCAGAGTTGTCATGTGATCTTGGGAAGTCCCGGGGTGTTTCATTTTCCAGTGAAAGGCCCTGACTCCTTAGAGCTTATAGAAATATGACTCATGAGTCATTGGCAAGGTGTTCAGCCTGTATGACTCACTAAGTCATTACTGCCCCAATACAAGCTTCAGCTCATTCCTGCGTTTCAGGGGAGAGTCTCCGGCTCCAGAGATGGTTGGCACTGGCTCTTTTGCTCAACCTGTGGAATATGGGAGGATCTAAGTGTTTCCTTTCATTCCATGACTTTCTGTCACTTGAGTATCTTTATCAAATGAACACACACACACACACACACACTGGAATGAATGACGTGATAGGGACATTCCCCCACCTTTCTATTGCTTTTTAAAAATTTCTTTATTGATTAAGGTATCACATATTTGTCCTCATCCCCCCATTCCCATCCCAAACCCCTCCCCACGCATGCTCCCACCCCTCCTGTTGTCCTTGACCACTGGTTAGGCTCATATGTATGCACACAAGTCCTTTGGTTGATCTCTCCTCTTTATCCCCACCCTCCCCTACACTCCCTCTGCGGTCCAACAGTCTGATCCATGCCTCCTTGTCTCTGGGTCTGTTCTTGTTCACCCGTCTATGTACACCTTTCTATTCTTGAGCATCTAAGGGGCCAGGATTTGGCACGTGGCTGTGGCATCCCTGTGAGGGTCTGGGCAAGGGGGGACGTGAAGTATGTCTTGGAAACAGGACTTACAGAACCCGCCCGATGGACATTGCCTCCTCTGTGGCAGTAAAAGAGGTGGTGCTCAGACACAGCGGGCCCTCTAGGTGCTCATCGTGTGGCGATCCCTCTCTGATTCCCCTTTCCAGGGTCCCCCAGTGAGGAGAGCTGGGAGGCTGCCTTCCACATCAGGCAGCGAGCCACACCCATGCGCCCTTAGCAGGCCCGTGTGCCATATTTTTCATTTCTTCGACTCGCGCCGGCAATCTGTTTGAGCATAATTTACCCATTGACACATTTGAGAGAGCAAGGCGCCGTCATGCAACTTAATTCCAAAAAACATAAGCAAGGAAGGCTGCCTCTGCACATTAGCTTTGCAGAGCAGACGCGCGCCTTGCCGAGGCCCCTCCAAGGCACACGCTTATTTGGAATCAGCGTCAAGAGGTACCTGCTGTTTGTCATTTTCCAACAGGACTTCTCTGGAGTGGGCATTGGGGGCCCTCTCTGGTTACCTTTCACTGTGGGTTTGGGGTGAGCAGGCCTTGATCCTGGGGTTGGCCTACCTCCCAGGCCTCCAGGCTCATTAGCATCCTGCAGACACCGTGATCCGCCCAGAACTCACTCTGTTTGGAAAGCAGGCTGTGCCCCCTCTTCTATGAACTGCGATTTGACTGATGCATCCTCCCACGTGGACTATGTCTTTTAAATGGGCTTATACAGTGCAGGGCAGAGCAGAACTGGTGCCTCTTAACCAGAGCAAAATCTTTGAGATTGGACAGAATTGGGGGGGCCTGTCCTGTTTCTGGCCTGGTGACCTTGGAGGTGGACTGTCCCGTCCTGAGACCCCATTTCCGTTTCTATTGTACAAAGAGAAGAAGAAAGAGTTCCCCATAACATGTGGCAAGGCATCAGGAGCACAATGTACAGAAAAGCAAGTTGGCATCACTTTCTTCCCGCGCCAGCGGGAGGGGAGGGAAAGGGAGGGACAAGAACAAGTCATCTGGGGGACAGAGTGTGCTTTGCATCCCTCGGGGAAGGCGCCTCTGAAAGACACTGTGTGTGGCCCCCTCTGACAGTTGTCATGCTGTGTAGCGAGAAACTGAGTTTCTGTCCCATTCAATGGTTAGCTTTCCGGAAGGTAGTGATTAAGGCAGATTTACTGGAGGGCAGGATGACATTTATATGGACTGAAGGCATTTTCCTGCTCATTTTGTTTGGGGAGTAACCTTTCAGAAAGGGTAGATTTAATTTAGGGAGCACTTCATTAAGCAGGGAAGTCATCACTAGGAGGAATATTCTCACCATGAAAAATGCCATCCTCTCTGAAGGGTGTGCTCAGGTTTCAGAGACATGACAGTTCAGGGAATTAGGGATTTGGGGAAGGGGAGGATGCATCTTTGGGTTGGTTGTTCTTGGGTTTCTTTTATTTCTTCCACCTGTGGCCCTTTGCAGGAAAATTCTGGCAATAGGGCTCCCTGCTGTGGTCGCTGCCCTGCCTGCTTTTCTCCCTTCTCCGTGGCCCCGCTTGCTTCTCCACAGCTTGCTCCCTGCTGCAGGCTTGGCTTCTTTCTACGCTGTCTTGATATGCAAATTAACCACCATCGGGGTTGGGTTAATTTGCATACTCACCCTGATTGGCTGGTGGGTGCGGTTTTATGTAGTGGAGTGATGGTTAATTTGCATATCGCTCTATCATTAGGTTAGATTCTTTTTCTTTTCTTTTGTTTTGTTTATTAACTGTGGTGTAAGAGTGCCTGCTCATTCCCGCTGGCCATTTCTGATGAAGAGTACATGATTTGGGTCATATAAATGGAGACGTTCTGGGTGCTCATTTGTATGTAGAATTTGTTCCAAAAGTGATTGATCTTCCCCTTACTACAAAATTCGCCTTCAGTTATGGGAGCTCTTTGGAGATCTTTTAGATTGGCTGTGCGCTGACTCTTAGAGGGAAACTTGAATGTCCAGCAGAAAACCTCTAGGAATAGGACCGCCCTCAGGAGCCTGGGAGCCTGCTGCCTGGGGGGATGCCACATGCTTCACCCAAAGCAGCGCCTCTGTCCTTTGGGAGCAGCATGCAGGTGCTGGTCCACGCTCCCTGGGGGTCCTGGGCAGGCCCTCAGGCCTGAAGAGTCAGGTCCCTGAGTTTTATTCCTCATGGTTGGCTCTCCTTTGGCCTTTAAAGGTGGCCTGGCTGCCTCTCTTGGTCGCTTAGTTACCTGTTCTCTTACGGATCTATCTCAACATGACTGTTCAAAACCAAGCTCTCAAACATCTCTGCAGCACTCCATCTTGATTTCAGGGCATTGATCCAAATACCACGAGCACCGCCCTCCTGCCCCCTTCCGCAAAGCACCAAGCCCTGTAAGAGGAGGCCATCGAGACCCCTTCTGAGGATGGGCCACTTCAACTGCATTTAGAATCTAATGTGAGCCGCCTTCAATTGTGTGCCCAAAATTACGCACCCCATTTCCCAGAAGTAGGCCCTGGACAAAGAAGACTTCTTAGGAAGCCGGCAGGAGGCACAAGGTTTTGGAGCAACACCATCTACTGTGGCTGTGGAAGCCCTGGGACTTTAGAGCATGGCTGGTCAGAAAACATCCTGCACGTGTGCTTCTAAATTTCATGAAAAATTAAAGTATTTATTTTTTTAAATCTATTCTATTGATTGTTTACAGAGAGGAAGTGAGAGAGATAAAGAGTTAGAAACATCAATGGGAGAGAAACATCAATCAGCTGCCTCTTGCACATGCCCCACTGGGGCTGTGCCCGCAACCAAGGTACATGCCCTTGATTGGGAGCGAACCTGAGACCCTTCAGTCCGCAGGCCGATGCTCTATCCACTGAGCCAAACTAGTTAGGGCAGATTAAAGTATTTACAAAATAACTCCACATCTCAGTGTACATTCTAAAAATCATTCCATGCAAAAGTTACAATGTTCCCCTTTCTCATATTAGTCACTCTGAGAGGGAAAAAACCCTTAAACAAATCTTGAACCTGAGGAGGTGCTAGGCAGCCAGCACCCATGTCAGGTCGTTGCGGGAGGGTGAGCTGGTAGAATCTTCATGAAGCGCAAGCTGCCAAGATGCGTCAGGAACATTCACTACAGTGATGCCCTTTGGCCGAGTAATTCTATTTCCAGGAATCCACTCTCAGAAAGCAATTCAACACAGATAGCTCTTTTCCATGAATCGGTTTATTTAAGCATTACTTTAATCATGACAAAAAGGAGAAGAAAAAAAAAGGAACTACAAAATGCCCCCAAACAGGTGAATGATTAGGTAAAATATTGCATATACATATTAAGTTATGTAAATAAATAAAAGCTAATGATTGAGGAAAATGTGTGTCGCTGAGGGGAAGGGTCACAGGCAGTGAATCCAGCTCTATAAAATGTGTGTGAATAGAAGATGATGAGAAGAAACCAAGCCAGAATGTTTATTATTATTGGTTATCATCTTGTCCTGAGTTTACCAGATCTTATTTCTTTTTTCCCCCTTTATGCTTTCTTGTATTGTAAGCATGTAAAAGAATTCAAAACATTCTAAGCAGCAACCATAATTTGGCTGAAATTGTGTGTGTGTGTGCGCGCATATGTGTATAGATGGAGAAATGGGAGCTTTTTTTTATTAAATAAAATATGTCTAGCAAGAAAGAAGAAACAAAGAAATACTTGGGCGAAGTTCACATTTTTTCAAACCAACTTGTGCTTCTAAAATAAAATGCTGCCTCTCCACACACTGGGTTCCTGGACGCTGACCAAAATCTGCTCGGTAATATTAACTCCACTTCAAAAAAGGGAAGGGAACATATTGAACTGCACTCGCTGATGGTCTGGGCGCTTGGAAGAAATCAGTTGGTGAGGCCCAACGTGATGACATGCGTGTTGCTATTTGCATTTTGAAAATTGACAGATAATTGAAAAGAATCAGCATGTGAAATAGCTCAGAGGAAGCAGGCTGGAAAGCCAGAGGAAACCTCGCCTGTGGAGGCGTCCTGGTGCCCCAAGTCTGGTGACAGAATGTTCTAGAACTGTCATTAAATGGGTCCTTTGTGTGCTGCTCGGCTGGTGCCATAGCAGCACCCCACATTCAGGACCTCCTGCGCATCCCTTTCCGCAATGAGGGTGGCTATGCAATTGCAAAAATCATCAGAAGCTGATCTGTCCCGGTGCCTTCTGAGGTCTCGGGGAACAGACTTAGCATTAATGCTGCGTTTAATTTTGACTAGACGTGGTAAGACTGGCTTTACATTAAGCAAGTATTTAATATGCATATTTCACAATGAGAGGAGCAATCTGACAGTATTTTCAAGGTTGGAGACATACACGCCGATAGATTTAAAACATCGGAGCCACACGGAAATGCAAAATATTGAATTTATCTCCCATTTAAAAAAAATAACAACTACTGAATAAAGATGAAGTGTAGAGGGAAGGAGGGGGCAGCAAGAGGGAGGGAGATGGGGAGGATGTGGAGAGAAAGCCTTCAGAGAAACTTTTAGACATGAAACGCCCACGTGAAAACATAAATCTGCGGGCGCCCCCTCCCTGTCCCCCCAGGGCAGGGACTGGGGTGCGGAGAAGCAGGAAGCATTGATGCCAGAACAGTGCCTGCGTCTCTTTGCTTTGGTGTCCCCGTCTCCCACAAAATGTATTTGTTTAACAAATGTCACCCCAAACAGCTTGGCAGCAGATGAGGTTTATTTAATGGCAGTAAAACAGGTGAAACGTTCCTGCATTTTTGTCTCTGTTTATGTTTCTATCAAAAAAAGAAAAACACAAAAAAAGCCACACACACACACACACACACACTCACACACACACTCACACACACACACACACACACACACTCACAGTCACACACTCACACACACACACTCACAGTCACACACTCACACACACACACTCACACACTCACACACACACACAAAACGGAGCTGCTTACAGCTCTTGACACAACCAAACAGAACCATGGCATATACTTGGGAAGGAATGCGGGTTTCACTCAGGAACTGGCTTGGAAAGGACAAATCTCTGTTTTCTCAAAGCAATGGGTGATTTTTTCTACACAGAGGACAGCAGCCTGCAATCCGGATTCCACATTGTCTCTCCAGATGCTAGGGGTCCTTCACAAAGCTGTTTTTTTTACTTCTCCTGTTTTACTTTTTTTTGACCGAGTTCCCCTCCAAGATGTGCCCTGGCCACTTGGCATGGGGGGGCGGGGGGTTCCTTTACTCCCTGTTCTCTCATGGGTTCGGCTTTCCTCTGCTCCGGAGTGGCCCTGGCAGCGAGGAAAAGCCCACCCCTCGCCTCCGCGGCCCTTTCATCTGTAACCTTTCCACAAGTGAATGCTAATTGAAAAAGAAAGAACACCACTAATCTTGGAATTTAAATGCATTTAACAAAAGCAATCTCCCTCTAAATTGTCGTTTCGCCATTCGCTTTCCCCTAACAGATGTCGAGAAACTGCAATTCCTATTAAGAACACTTGACTGTTTGCTCAGCACGGAACTCCAGCCCCGTCTGCATCCATCTAAGTGCCTTCTGAGGCGTCAGGCCCCGGAACGTGCAGACGGTTAGCTGGTTATTTTTAAATGGAATCTTCCCATAAAAGGATGGCGGCGCTTTCCCTGCCCCTCTGTCATCCCTTCTCTTTGTTAGCGGTGGCATCGCGCGCAGGCATCCGAGGGGGTTTTTATGACCTGCTCCCTCTCCGTGGCTTCTGGCGTGAGCTGGTAGACTTGTCAGGCAGTGAATGGAACTATTAGTGGAGTGTATGGAGTTGACTGGGAAGCAGTGTGCTGTCTGGGCTTCTGCTGCTCCAATGTTGGACTTCTGACGGCATGCACACACGTGTGTGTGTGTGTGTGTGTGTGTGTGTGTGTGTGTGTGTGCATGCTGTGGGACACGAGCCTGCAGAAAGAGGGGATAAAGGCCAGGGGTGTGTGTGTGGGTGGGGAGGGATGGGGGTTCCCTGGCTTGGTCCTGGCTGGCAGGCAGGGACAGATGAGCACGTGGCTGCAGGTGAGTCTAGAAGGACCTCAGGTGTACTTGTACTTGTTCTTATTTGTAGAAGGCCAAATGGAAAATACCTGGACATTCTTTAGATTGTTGCTGACTGGGCCCGGGATATTGGCAGAACAATGTCAGTCGCACTCCTGTTCTGGGGGTGCGGAGATGTTCTTAGTTCCTGGCTTGTGTTTGTCCGGGAGGAAGGAGTGGGTGGAACCTGGGCTGTCCCAGGCTCCTTGTTTTCCTGTGAAACCCTTGTTGGATTGCAGTATAAACAGATGTGCTGCGTGGCTTAGGAGGTCGTCAGTCTGTCTCTCCAGCAGCGGAGGTCGGTGGCCCTCCCAGCTCTCAGCTTAAAATCTATCTCTGTGTCTTCTCTCTTTATTTCTAATATTTCCCAATCCCTGGGCACCTCCACTTAGAACCGGTTTGTTCACCTGTCTTTCCGTGCGGGATGCGGAAAAGGGAGATCCCTGCCATCAGGCCCCTGCACTTATCTGTTGAGAAGCTTCTTATCTGTGTGGCTGGTTAGAGTCCCTCTTTGGCACTTGGTGTGACCTACCTGTCCCTCCCAAGTGCTGTGTGGGTTCCTAGGGTTTCAGGGGTCCTTGCCATCTTGCCAGCACTGAGCTGCACGGTGTGGAACCATAGATTGTTCATAACCCTCGGTGTTTTGACACGTTTTCCCTTCCCAGTCCGCTGTCCCTTTTATTAGACTTAGTAAGAGCCGAAGCGGGAGACACCCTGCACGGCTGGTATGAGAGAGCTTCCGGACGTAGGTGACAGCAAGAGGGGGTGAAACCTGGGTGAGGGAGAGGTGAAGATTTAAAAATCTTAAAACAATGTACTCCCATCTCCTCCCCCACCCCCCTTTTTTTTTATGGAGGAAGAAACCAAATCTCGGAGTTCAAGAGCCTTCCAGCCTCAGAAGCAAAGATGGAAAATGCAAACCCAGCTCTCCTAATTCTCAGTTTCCTTTCCTTTCTGCCCAGGAAGTGGACAAGGGCAAGGTGGGTTTCGAAGATGAGAAGGAAGGAAAGCTGGCCGAGGGTCTCCTGGCGACTGGCCTTGCCCAGCAGGCCCTGGGCGGAACCACACGATGGATATGAAATCAAAAGGCCGTGAATGAGCCACATGACCTTGAACAAGACATTTGACTTCCCCAGCCTCTCTCTTACCTGCCCAGCAGCAGCAGAAGACCCAGGTTTACACTCAGCTAGCATTTGCGGGCTCCTGCTCACCCCGGGCAACTTTTAAGTCCTGGATCATTCAGTTCCCCCAACCTGCTTCCAAGTCACCTTTCCCTCTCCGCTTTTTAGATGGTGAAGCTACAGTGGGAGCTGCCTGCTGTGTACTTTCATTCTAGTCATTGGGGAGAAGCAGGCTGAGTGTGAGGGCCAGAAAGGAAATGTGGGTCTGAACCTTTTCTTCTTTTTTCTTTCTACTTTCTTTGCACTATGTAATGACTCTGAACTTGAACTTTCTCATCTGCCAATGGAGATGAGGAGGCTGACCCTGCAGGAACCACGGGGCCAAGTCAGAGCTTGTACAGAAAGGTGTCCAGCCTAGGCTCTCCATTCCAATAATCACAGGCTGCTGTTGCTCCTTGTGACCAAGCCCCTATCCCAGTGGTCGGCAAACTCATTAGTCAACAGAACGGCAAACCACGGTTCCAAAGTGCAACTCTCCGTTCTGCACTTTGGAACCAGGTGGACATTGTGGCTGTGCCACTTCCTAGATGTGACTTTGGATCCATTGGGTAAATTCCCATGCCTCAGTTTCCCCACCATCAAACGGAGAGAGCCAGAGTGCCTGTCTCCCAGGGCGTTGTGAAAATTAAATAAGTTGACACATGTCAGGCACTGAACCAGGCCTGCCCGTTGGTAGCGCTCAATAGGTCAGCTCTTAAATACACAGGATAGGATTCCGGAGACTCAGCAAGAGCCCTCTGTCCAATCTCTGCTGGTGCAGATTGAAAAACACGTGTTCAGGGAGGCTGAGAGCCCAGGCCAAGGTCACGTCCATGAGGCCAGTTTGTGACAGGGGCCCAGCCAAGACCTCAGACTCTTTGTGACACTGAACTTCATTGTTTGTGTGTGCGGGGGTGTGTGTGTGTGTGTGTGTGTGTGTGTATGAGAGAGAGAGAGAGAGAGAGAGAGAGAGAGAGAGAGAGAGAGAGAGAGAGAGAGAGAGCTATGAGGCTAGTGGGATGGGGAGAGAAGGCAAACCAGCCTGTTTCCAAATCTGAGCAGATTTCTAATTAGGATAACATTCAGCTGTTCTCCGGAGGAAAGCTAAGAAAGGAGGCAGCCATCTCGGGCTGCTCAGAGGCACCGGCAGCAGAAGGTAATCAGGCTCCCTTGAACCCGCCCGCCGCCCGCCTCAGGATCAGGCGTACTATCTTTGTTTCCCCGGCGCTTCCCCGAGCCTTTAGCAATCGCTAACAATCCTATTTACTCTGTGTACCAAACACAGCTCCCGTCGCCATCGCACTATTTTTATCTAATATTGAAATTTCTCTCCCTGAGACGAGCCGGAATATATTAGGATATCTGCGGAATGAGCCGTGTGCGGAATCCGCAGCGCAGACCCCGTGTTTTTGGAGCCGGGCTCCAGCTCAAATGGAGGCATCATTCCGTTTTCCTTTGAAAGGAAATTCAATTGGATACAATGTCAGAAAAGCAAAATCATGTTTATTTAAAAACATATTCTTGCAAACTTTGGGCTTCAAAACCAATTTTTCGTATCTCTCCGTGGGATACACCGTCCTATCGTGTGGAGCACAGTTTCCTGCAGAAAGTGGGGCTGTCTTCCTGTTCCTGCGCCGGGCAGGGCCCGCCGGCAGCATGGTCAGCATTGTTTCCATACATAACAGGTCAAAACACCTGGTAATGTTTGAGGCGTTGCAAAGAATTCTTTCAACATGTCTTAGAGTGACGAGGGCCTTAAAGGTCCCCATTTTGCAGAGGAAGAGGCTAGTCCACACCACTGGCGATATTATTGAGCGGTTGCTGAGCCCCCGAGGGCTCGGCTGGTGGTATTGAGTGTTTAACATGGACAACAGAATGTCATTGTTCCTTTTACACTCTGTGTGGAGCAGCCACGCTGGCAGTAGTAGTGATGGCATTGATAACACCCTCTGCTTATTTCAGCAGCTTAGAGAGCACGATCTGATCGTCACCATCTCCAGTGACTCACTGGGAAACTGAGGCTGGAGAAGAGTGGGTCATTCGTGCAGGGCCTCATGGGTAATCAGTGCAGGCCTTGGGTTTAGAGGAGGACCTCTGCCTCTTGATGCGAATTCACTCTCGGGTCCCCATGGGTTAGGAGCTGCTGCCTTGGCCTTCCCCCTGGGCCTGCACCGCGTGGTTCCGAGACCTGAGACAAAGTCTGGCCAACTTTGTTCCAACAGAATTGAAAGGGAAGAGGTCAAGTCCAGAGTGAAGGAAGTGCTGGTCCTCGCTCCTGTCTCCTCATCTCCTGAGTCTGTCTCCACATTCTATCTCCCCTTAAAGATTACAAAAAGAGGAAAAAAAAGAATTCCTATAGTTCAAACCATCACAACAAAGAAGTAAGCCCTCTGGACTCTTTAAGCGGATCTCTGCCGTTTTCAGCGAGGCAAGCAATTTGCAGATTCTGAAGCTCAGAAACGTGAGCATCTTCCCAGAACCACAGCCAATGAATGGCCGGCTGAGGACCAAGACATGGGCCTCTTACAAGGTTCCTTCCATTAGGTCATGAGGCTGCTTCTTGGCTAGTCTTCAGCCCATTAGGACAAAGCAGCCCAAACCACTAATCATGGGCCTTCCCACTGGATCTCTGAGCCTCCCCAGATCCCAGGCCCCAGGAGGTGGCTAACAGAGGGTTAGGAAAGTCAAGTAAAAGTCTTTCTTTTCAGTATCCAGGAGCCTGATGGGGTAGCATCCCTCAAAGCAAGAACCCCTTGTGCAGGCATGGGGGTGGGTATGGAACAACGTCAAGTGAGTTTGGGAGAATTCTGGTTTAAAGTTTCTTTATAGCTGGATTTCTAGTTCCAGGTCCATTTAAGGGACTGCTGTTCATCATGAATGTCCAAGAAAGACCATTGTGAAGTGTTTGTTTTTAAAAATATATATTTTATTGATTTTTTACACACACAGAGAGATAGCTAGAAACATCAATGAGAGAGAAACATCAATCAGCTGCCTCCTGCACACCCCCTACTGGGGATGTGCCCACAACCAAGGTACATGCACTTGACCGGTATCGAACCTGGGACCTTTCAGTCCATATGCCGATGCTCTATCCACTGAGCCAAACCGGTTTCAGCTGTGAAGTGTTTTTAAAAATATTTATCTGGAGAATCTCCTCCTCCTCCTCCTCCTCCTCCTCCTCCTCCTCCTCCTCCTCCTTCTTCTTCTTCTTCTTCTTCTTCTTCTTCTTCTTCTTCTTCTTCGAATAATTTCTAGTCAGGGTTCATGGTCAGCAGCGAACTATGGACCTCAGGCCTATCAGGCTAGCCACCTATTTTGTAAATAAAGTTTTATTGGAACACAGAACTGATTGCTCATTTATATATTCTCTACAGCTACTTTTGCTCAACAAGAGCAGACTTAGGTTCTTGCAATGGAGACGGTGTCTGTCCTTTGAAGAATAAGGGTGTAACCCTGTAGAAAAGACTAAAATGGGATCCCTTTTCTTTTTATTACAAACTTAGAGTCTGAGTATTGATCCTCATAAGTCTTATAGCCAGCACAGTTTTCCCCTTCTTTTTAAAGAATATGTTTTTATTGATTTCAGAGAGGACGGGAGAGGGAGAGAGAATTAAACATCAATGATGAGAGAGAATCATTGATCAGCTGCCTCCTGCAGGCCCCACTGGGGGATTGAGCCCACAACCTGTGCATGTGCCCCAACCAGGAATTAAACTGTGACCTCCTGGTTCATAGGTCCACACTCAACCACTGAGTCATGCCGGCTGGGCTAGTTTTTCTCTTCTTAATGGTAGGATGGGACTTATCCCTGGAGATGGTCATTAAGGGCCACATTTAGTTATAGAACTGGAGCTCTTTCAGTTTCCCATTCACAGATAAGTTATGCAAGACCCAGCCTGTGAGTATGACTTCCCTGAAATCACAAAGATGGCTGGTTACTGAATGCTGAAAGGCAGTCCCTTCTACGTGGGGCAGAGGGGGAAATTGGAGAAAGAGGCATGTCTCTATTGCATTGTGCATCCAGACTGGGGGTCCATTCAAAGTCCCCCAGTGAGCTGAAGCACTGAGCTCCCACCTGGTGTGTGCCAATAGGTACAGGGCTTGGTAGGCAACTTGCTTTAGATGGAGGTTTACATTTAGCTTTGTGTTCTTTAATTTTTATCTTTGTTGCAGATTGGCTTCCAGTGAACTGAATATTAAAAAGATATTACAGGGAGAAACAACCGGCCCGGCTGATTGTTTTCTCCCAAAATGGAAGCAATGATGAACGAATGCTTTCATTTACATAAACAATCAGTTAAAGGGGCCTCACCGAACCTGAGCATTTATATTTGATGACATCCTCATTGTAGCCATGAATAATAATATTTTTACTGTTGGGTGATAAACCTCATTACTCGGCATGTTTTAGGTGAGTGTGCACTTAAGGGGGTGACAGGGAGATGATGGAAGGCGATGATGGGAGGTGAGGGTGAGTGCTGGGCAGAGTGGGGAGACCACCTTGCCAATGAAGGTGGGTAATGAATGATGTCACCAGGGCCCTCTATGGTGGGACCTTTGCCTCATCCCAGACTGACACAGACAAATGGAATGTATTGAAGCAGAAAAGAGATGTCACTCACCCCACAAGCCTGTGTCCAGAGACGAAATGTGCCATGCTCTGTCCTTGATGCGTTGGTGGTTGGGAAGGATGACTGGAGCTCCCACAGCTAAGTGGTGGCAGGGCCATGGGATGAATGAATTTGGAGCAAAGAAAACAAGTTCCCCAGAGTAGTTTTAGTTGTGCCCATGGTTCTGATTTTATTGTTCCTTTCTTTTGCTTTGTTTTGCCTTTTGACTATTTATTAATTTTGAAATTTTCATTTCAGATTTGTGAACTATGGTCTCACATATTTCCATAAAGCTCACTCACCTTTGGTGCATGGACTGATGATTTTGTATATATGTTCCCACTTATCTGACTGCCATCTTGATCAAGACACAGAACATTCCAGCAGCATAGAGGTCAAGTCTTTCTTTTTAAATAGGAATTCTTGAATTAATCAAATGTTCTAAACCCAAGGGTAGCCTTCTTTATAAATCCAGATAAAAAGATCATGGAGAATAATATAAAAATACATTAAGAAAAGATGTGAAAGAGGCAGGTATTTGGTTAAACCAAATACTCTCATCTGATGTTTCTGTGAAAGCATTTTGCAAATACAATTAACATTTAAATCAGCAGACTTTTGGGTGAATCAGATTGTCATGCATAATGTGGTGGGCAGGTCTTAACTATTAAGACCTGCAGTCAGTTAAAGGTTTTAATACAAGAATGACCTTCACTGAAAAAAAAAAAAGGAATTATGCCAGCAGTTGGCCTTTGGACTTGAACTGTAACTCTTTCTTGGGTCTCCAGACTGCTCCCTTAAGCAGATTTTAGACTTAAAAAGCTCCACAATCACATATGCCAACTTCTTAAAATCTCTCTCTCTTTCCTGCTCTCTCCAAATATCCACATCTTGTTGGTTCCATTCCTCCAGTTAACACAGGCTAACATACTCTACAAGACCATCCTATTCTGGTGGTTTTCATGATGCTAAACAGCAATCTCTTAAAAAGAAGAAAGAAAGAAAGAAAGGAAGGAAGGAAGGAAGGAAGGAAGGAAGGAAGGAAGGAAGGAAGGAAGGAAGAAAGAGAGAGAGAGAATGGTCTTTGAAGTTCTGAAGGCCTGTGCTGGAATTCTGGCTTGGGCACTGACTAATGCTTTTACAGCCACAGGTATATTAGCCTTGCTTTCCCACTGTTATAGAGAGGTAATTAAATCTGTACTCTAGCCTACTTGAGAGAATTAAATATATATTTTTTTCTTTTTATTGATTTCAGAGAGAGGAAGGGATAAGGAAGGAGATAGAAACATCAGTGATGAGAGATAAGCATCTATGGGCTGCCTCCTGCACGCCCCCTATTGGTGGTGAAGCCACAGCAACCTGGGCATATGCTATGACTGGGAACCAAGCTGTGACCTCCTGCTTCATAGGTGGACACTCAATCACTGAGACACATTGGCCCGGATACTTGTGAGAATTAAGTGATGAGTTACATTTCACCTGGACTATGATGAGCACTGGCCACATGTGGGCTCCTCCTCCTTCCTTCTGAAGGCAGACCACGTTCTCCCAAAGAAAGTCAACGAAGAGAGAATTGGAGAAAAGGGTGAATGAAGCGCCAATTTATCCCTGTGGCTTAGCATCATCAGAAACTGATCAACCATTGGATGGCTTGAGAAGGGACTATAACTTGGAGCAAGACAATGAAATAAAAGAAGACATATGGTTACAAAATAAGATCTCTGGTCCTAAATATTTCTGTTTATTTCCCTCACAAATGCCCTGACATGTTAACTAGCGTTTGGCTATTTCACAGTTGCTACAATCATTTTGCCAAAGGTTGTGGGGTTCTCTTTATCTTTGAAGAAAAAGTTAGTTTACAGTTTATTAACTTAGAGTACTGGAAATTCCTCCCATGGGCTTTTTAGCTGCAATAAGACCTCAGAAAAGTGAGTCCTTAGCACCAATCTGGAAGACTTAAAAACACGAGTAGCTATCATTGAAACAGCAGGGGGAAAATAGATTCTCCTTTTTACTCTCTCTGCACTCAGAATCAAGTTTTATTATTTTCCTCATAAACACCTTGAGTCTGACTTTTTCAGTTTTTCCCCCTACAAAACAAATAGCTACTTTCTATAATGATGATAATTATATAGCGCCTAAGGGTTTAAAACACATCCACTTGCATGCTTTCTATTAACATACAATGAGCTCACCCCAGAAAAGGAAGATTTTTTTGTGGATTATCTCTTTTTTAGTAGAAGGAACTGAAACTCAGGGAGGCTGACTGGCTTAACCAAAGTCAGGTAGCCACAAGTGGCTGAGAAGGTTCTAGAAACTGGCCCTCTGGATATTAAGCCTGTGCACATTTTTGTGTGATAATGAGCTGTGTGTCTACATCATATACATTGAACAACCAAGCTGAGGATCAGCTTCCTCCCAATACCCAGGTCCCACCCCTCACCTTGCTTATTATTTTTCCTTCCCATCTTTCGAGACACATCAGATATGTTTAGATCTTGATAACTCAAGACTCATTCCCACTCTGAGCCCAACATTATCAGTTGAGTCCCTCCAAAGGGCCATGGTGTAAGCAGATAGAATGAGATCTCCTGTTTGGAGATCCAATCCTCTCTCTGACATGTAAAAAGTCCATTTTTCTTTTCTTTGACCTCAGTTTTCCCACTTGAAAATGGGAAGAACAAATGCCACTGGCAGCACGCTTATTGCTTATCACTTATCATTATTGAATAAACAATATGCTTCCCCATGTACAAGGGTTAGAGTCAAGCATACAATAGGGGTTTAATAAACTAGCAAACAAAGATGCTTAAGAAATGGTGTGATTTCTGGATTACCTGATGCAGCCACTAAAAACATAAAAGAGGAGTAAATTCATGTGCAGTGTGTCTCCTGTACCAGCGATGTGGACTTCATCTGACCAGCGAGGACACAAGGAAAACACAGGTATACAGATTCTTTGCAAATATTTCTTGCTTTGGAACCTAATTTAAAACGAATCAAGTTGTGTAGTTCACACAATTATAAAATGGAGCATTTTGTAGGGCTGTGTCATTATGGGAGGGAGGAAGAATCATCCAGTAGCTATGGAACACCAACGTGATTTTAGCTGCATTTCAAGGGCCAGAGGCTCAGAAGAAGGACCTGTGTCGTTCACTCTGCCAGTGACGGAGATTCTCTCATGGTCCCCAGTGAATCATCCCTTGGGGCCCCAGCAAGAATAACACGATTCCCTTTTATAGCAACACGTGTTCTACACCACCTTCGGATGGAGGAGGAAACGCTCTCACCAGGAATGCCTGCGGGGGAACTCTCCGTGCCCTTTCCTCTCTCTTGCCCCTCATGTTCTCAAGGGCACAGAAGATGCCCGGCCTGCGGGATGGTAATGAAGGTGCCGCCTTTCCCAGCATCAGAATTTCAATGAGGACAGAATGTGCCTCCAAGGAGGACGGTGATCTTTTCATGAACACGTCCTTTGTCCTGAGGCACCGCAATCCCCAAACCCCTGGAACATTTCATCTGAAGATAAGATACTGTGGCTCCGGCCTGGGTGGAAAAAGGAAGAGGGGGGACAGCCATCTATCAGATGCAGCCGGGAAAGTCTTGTCGCTTGGGGAGAAGGTAAATTAAAGGCTTCTATCTTATCTGTATTTCAATTAAAATCTTATTTTTGGTCCCCAGCAGTGCAGCCCGTTGAACTCTTTCCACAGGGGGAAAAAAGTCGTTTTCATAGGTGGACGTTGGAGAAATCTTCCATGGCCATGTCTGTGCATGATATGGGCTATTTTTCATGAGTGGGAGAAAGGACTCCGATAATGTTTTGAAAGAGACGGGACACTACGAAGGTGGAAAGGGCAGCGGACGGGTTACCCTGGTGATTCTCTCTTGCAGGGTCTCCCCCTCCCCGCACTGAGCCCTCATTGGAATATGTGCAAACCCACATAGAAGTCACAGCAAAGAGGGTAGAGGGGACACACCAGGGAAAGGAGTTAGAGCAGAGTATCCGAATATCTTGTCAGAATCCTTTCCGGGGAGCTCAGTTCAGGGTCAGCAAAGATGATGGAAAGAGAAGCCAGTTGAGATTTAGAGGATATCACCCAGGAAAGGAACTTTCCCTGAACAGCCTGGTAGGACTCACTGACTGGGACCTAAGCCCACAGCCCATGAACAACCATAGACTAAATCAGGCATCGAGCCATAGATCCATCCATCAACTGATCCATCCGTAAAGCTATATTCAAGGAGATACAAAGCTATACTCCAAAGTAAACATGAGGCAGGTGTAAAATGTGAGTTTTCAAGCGGCAGGAAGGGAACCTGAATGAGGGGTTTCTGTGTGCATGGCTGTGCTGTGTAACCACGGGTGGGAGAGGCAGAGAGGAAGGGACCAGGAAGCTGGTCCTGGGCTGGAGGGAGGAGGGAGGAAGAAAGAGGGAGAAGGGAAGGGGTGTGGACTCAATGGCTGGCTTTGTTGCAGGTAACCAAGATAAGCCTCAGCAAACCCTCTCTGCACAGGGCTAGATCCTGAACATTTCAGGATTGGCGAGCCACGAGGCTGGGTCACGGCCACCCAGCTCTGTGTGTTCCGAGCAGAAGCAGCCCTCGGCGACATGCCAGCGAGTGGGCCCAGCTGCGCCGAGATAGGACTTCACTCCTGGACCCTGAGGTTGGAAGTTCATATCATTTCCACTTCCTCACGTGTTCTTCTTCCTTTGGCTTTGTTTTAATCCCGTAAGAACCAGCCTCTGCTCACAGACCATGCAAAGCCAACGGTGGCCAGGTGGCCCGGCAGGGGTAGGTTGCCTCTTACCTTCTCACCACCATGGCGTCAACAGGAGAGTTGTGCACTGATCGCAGCTTTCCTCATCTGCTTTATGTTAGTAAAATGAAAGTTCTAAGAATCAGAGAGCCTTGTGCCACCGCTTTATTGTCAGTGTTCTCTCTTAGTTTTTCTTCCCTTTTCCTTAGTGGCCTGAAGGTATGGCTTCATTTCACACCTGTTGGCATCTTAGAGCCGGCACCTGGTGTGCCATCACCATGGTCACCATGGGAGCAGGGGCCCGAGAGAAGAGAATAACCTTCGCCCTGAGGACTCACAGTCCAGTGTGAGAGGTCCTCTGGGGGTCATCGCCCCGAAGTATCCCTTAGTCTTGGGGTGCACCCACTTACCCTCCGCTGAGCTATTCCCTAGAGATCGCCTCATCTCTCACTGCCTGTGGAGTTCACGGTTTCCTCTCTGCATGTTTCCTCTATAATGTTTCCTTGGGGTTGTGAGTCCCCAGAGCCGCCAAGCACTTTGCTTTCAACCCTGGCATCTCTGCTTGAACAGGATGCTTGGACAGGTGCCTTCGTGTGGGTGGTGCGGTGTACCTCCACTCAGCTGGCGTGGCTGACTTGGGGATTTGATACATTGCCACCCAGGGCCACTGAGAAGGCACCTGGCAGAGGGGAGGTAGAGCTGATGGTTAGCCTGCACCACATTCACATGGAGCCGCTGTGATGAGGTTCCTGGTGATGCGGGCCTACGTGCAGTGCCCGGGAGCTGGAGCGATGTCCAGTGGGCCTCGTTTCTCTCCCTGCACGTGGGCAGCATTTGGCTCGGGTTAGGGAGCTGATCATTAAGCCTTTCAATAAACACTTATTAAACCAAATACCCAGTAAGCATTGGCCAGCATTCTAAGCTCTGGTCACAGAAAGCTTGAACAATATTTGTTGAGTGAATTAAGGAATGATCATTCGGTTTGCAAAGAGTGGCCTGGCCAAAGGCAGGGCTCCGGAGGTCATCAGATGATAACAATCCATGAACTCCAGATGAGACCTTTATGTCATGTTTTCCTGTGTCTGTTTGAACTAACGAATGTTCTCTTCACATTGCAGCCAGTGCACCTGCTAGCAAGGTGTTCATGGGCACTCGGGATCAACCTAACTCTCTTTTCTTCTTCTTCTTCTCCTTCTTCTTCTTCTTCTTCTTCTTCTTCTTCTTCTTCTTCTTCTTCTTCTTCTTCTTCTTCTTCTTCTTCTTCATTTATTGCGGTGACATTGGGTCATAAAATTATATAGGTTTCAGGTTTACCATTCTACAGTCCATCATCTGCCTATTGTATTGTGTGTTCACCACCTCAAGTCTAGTCTCCTTCCAGAACCATTTATCCCCAATTCACCCTCTTCTACCCCCCTTTCCCTCAGGACATCAGCATAATGTTGTCTGTGTCCATGTGTCTTTCTATTTTTTTCTTTACTGAATCCACTCATCACCTCACCTAGCCCCAGTCCCTCCTCTGAAAGATTCCCTGTATCTGTGAGTCTGTATCCAAGTTGTTTATTAGCTTATTTTGTTTGGTAGATTCCACGTATAAGTAACCACATAGTACTTGGGTTTTCTCTGACTGTGTTGCAAAGAGTAAACTTTCCTTCTCTTTTATGGCTGAGTAGTTTTCCATTGTGTGAACTAGGTCTTTTAAGGAACTATCTCCGACTCAGCAAGGACCATGGGACTCTTCGTCCTATTAAAGCTCTCCCCCTGGAGGAGTCTGGGAGACTTAGATGCCAATCATTCCAACTTCAGTTGCTCCCGGACCCTCCCTCTGGTCTCCCCATCGTCTCAGCCAAGGAACTCACTTCTGGCCGGTAACTTTCCCTTTGCTCGGCACTTCCAAGCTGACTTGTTCTCCATGCATCTTCCCGGTCTCTGTTGGTTCTGTTTTGGTTTCTCTGTGTCCTCCTCCCCAAGGGTGACACTCCAGGTAGCATTTGTGTTCACTGCCATCCAGCCTTCCCTTTGACACCCTCATAGGCAACTTCCCTGCTTTCTCCTCACCCCGAGGCATTGATAAGAAGGGGGTACACACAGCCAAGGGCTCTGCTCTCTGAATATTTCTGAGTTGCTGCCTCTGGCACTGGGTCCGTCTGTTTCTGGAACCATGTTAGTTTTGGCTGGTGAGTTGTGAGCTGAAGAAACATAGGTTACATCTAGCTACATTATTTATTTATACATAAACCCCTCCAGGTCCCTCTGTCCCTTTGCTTATGTGACCAGCAGCATCGAGATGGCAGCTGACCCATCAACATCACTCTTGGATTGAGGAGGTAAGAGGCAGACCTATGACAGACCTGGAGCGTGAGAAAGGAAGTTAGTGTAAATTATAAGCATCTGAGGGTTTCCTGCTACCATTTCCCACAACCTTAACCTGAACTTCCTTCCAGGTTATAATGACCCAGGCATCATCTGTGTAATGTGGATGAAGTCCACGTAACTTTTTTCACAAGGCGTCAGCTAAACATTTCAAGATCTGTAAATGTGCACACGTGTGCCTCTTATGCTAAATGCCCTATGTTGCCAAGTCCAGTGCTGACGACTCAATCCTGGCACTTCTCGCAGTTGAAAAGTAGCCTCAAGCTGCCTAACAGAAATGTTACTCTTCGGCGAGAGGGGCTGGGGTTAGATGATGGTGGTGGGCAGCCTTACCAGCCATTGTGTCTGATGCAGGGTTCGCTTAGGCCCCTTCATTGTGTGGAGTCATTTCCAAATGCCGGTCGCCCCTCTGTGGGGCAGTGGCATCTAATATTTCTAAACATATTTCGCTCAGTGACACCTTAATGGCACACAATAACACTGGACCTCCCTCTCAGAAAAATGGATACTCTCATTTCTCTAAACGTTGGGCCTTTAGCTTCAACCATTTCCATTTAAATGCAAATTTCAATCATGCTGCCTTCTGGGTGTCGGTGTGAGAGTGTGCAGAACTGGTAACAGCTGGAATCCGAATTTCAGGGGCTGGGAGCTGCTCCCCGCGGGGTCCTAGACCGGTTCAAGTGGTTCCTTTTTCTCTTGTCTGCTTGCTGCTGGGGTCGTCTCAGAGGAACTGCTTTGTTTCCGTTGGCAGGAGTGGCCAAGTGAGAAGCAAGGATGGCAACCAGCACAGGCGACTCGGAGACTAGGGTACCAAATGGAGGCCCTTGAAGTGACCTAGGCTTATTCCCTTAGTTCTGGATGCTCACACACAGAACCTGGGGCTCAGGGACCCCTCAGAGCGCTCTGATGGACAATGGCTGCACATTTCCAAGCCCAGGCCTCTGTCACCATCAAGTTTTGAGTCGAGTCCCTGTCTTCCTGGCCTGACCAACCCCTCCTGATACGTGGACAGATTTCTGGGGCCCAGGCCAGGAGGGCAAGCCTTACCTTCCACTAGGGAAGAAAGGTTGGCATAATCTTTAGAGGGGTTTGCTGAGCTAAGTTTTTAGGGAGTTAAGAGGGGGTGTAGATGGCCCTCAAAGTGCAACTAGTTCAGTGGTCGGTAAACTGCAGCTCTAGAGCTACATGCAGCTCAGGAGTCGTGGTTTGCTGCTCTATTGACTGAGTTAGCCGACCACTGAACTAGTCCAAAAACCTGGACCTACGTAGAAAGACTGCTGGGACTTCAGACAATTCGGGAAGCTGATCTCTTAGAGGAAAACGTAAGTTCTGGAACCATTCAGCCTTGGTTCAAATTAAACAGTGTTGTTCCAATCAATCTCGATGGGATGGTATTCAAGTGCATGGACCCGGGCTGCAGTTTTTAAAAACATAAATAGAGCCAGGGTGGCAACTGTACCTCATGAGGCCGTGGTCAGGACATGCATTCCGATCATTCATGGAAGAGGCTTAGGGCAGAGCCTGAGCCCTGTGCGCGCCTTGGAGGGTTCTGAGGGGACAGCGCAGGGACGAGGGGATGGATGCAACGCTGTGTGTGTCTCTCCTTTGACACATGGTCGCTCCCTCTGCTTCCAGCAGATAAATCCTTCCAGGCAAAAAACCTTTTCTTGGAAAGGAAGGGATGCAGGATGCACGGGGAGGCCAGTACAATGGCCAGCCTTGTCTTGAGACCAGAGGCAGCCCCTGGGGAAGCAGCATGAGAAAAGAGAAGAGGAGGGAGGAAGGGAGGGAGGAAGAAGGAATAGAAAGAGAGAGAGAGGGAAGGGGGAGGGAGGGAAGAAGGGAAAAAGGAAGGGAGGAAGAATGCCTTTGTAGCCAGCAAGTCCACATATGAGGCTCAGACATTGGGCTTGCTGGGCAGAAACCACATGTCACCATCACTGGGAGCTGGTAGAATTTATTTTCTGTTCTGTCCCCTAGTGGGTAGTGGATGTGTCTGAGTGAAGATGCAGGCAGCTCTAGGTTGCATTCTTGGGAGAGTGTCAGGGCCATGGGAGGGCCTGTGCTGTGAGGCGCAGTGGAGCAGCTCTGAGGAGGGTCTTGGCACCGCCTACATGCTTCTGAGAACAGAACTCACCAAAACCTGATCACTGGTCAAGCCGAGCGCTGGCTGCTGGGTGGAGAAGCAGAGAAAACCGAGCTCTATGCGGCAGGTAACATAGGGAGCTAACAGGTGTGATTGGGACTGCTCATGACCCGGAAAGCAAGCGAAGGTGGGTGGCGTTCACCCCAGGCTGGTGCGTGTAAGTGTCTTGGTCAGAGGACCCAGAGCGAGGCTGGCGTCCAGCTGGGAGGGTGTTCAGTTTGCCTTGTAGAGCGTTGTGAAGAGACAGGGTGCAGACATGAAAGACAGCAGCCGGGGAGGGCAAGGGCTGGTGATGCAGCTGAACAAGAGCCGATGGCCACAGAAGAGCCAATCAGAGCAAATCAGGGACCTCATGCCTGGATGGGGTTCTTATGAGATCAGGAATTTCTGAAGAGCAAGAAGGAGGTCGCACTGAGAGGAGAGCTTGCTTGCTCTGTGCTTGTTCATCGAATGGATGGATAAAGGCGTGGGTGGCTGAGTGACTCTGTGGACCGGTTCACAAAGTGCTTCTCCTTCCTCCCACTTACATCTCCACCAGCAGGGCTCACCTGCTCTTCCCTCTTCCACCTGACCTCCCTCACTGGCGGCCCCATCTTGTCATTTGGCTTCTGCTCAGATAGCCATCAGCTGACCTCAAGGGGCCAGCTCCTCTGCCTGTGACCCCATCGCTTGTCACTCCCCATCACACAGCCCTGACCCCTGTGTTCCAGCCACTCACCCATCGTAGGAACCCGCTGAAGCTGTGTTTGTTGGGTATCGTGTGCTCCCCAGCCTGCCCTGATTGCCAGCTGCCCCAGAGCTCAGGGTGCGGGGATCTGCTCACCTCTATTTTCCCAGAAACAGCGGCTTACCCAAGCCTGATGCTCAATGACTTTTGGTAGAATTTATCAATGACTCTGTACCCACCTTCCTGTAGCTACTGCTTGTAGAGCACAGAGGTCATCCTAGGCCCTGTTCTTCACAGCCATGACTGCAGATCTTCACGCTTCTGTGGAAATAGATTCTGTCAACCGCACTTTATAGATTGGCTTCCTCAGAATGCACATGCACTCACACAGTGGTTCTTTTAGGACGAAGCCCCTGCAGATCTCAGAAAGTAATGGGAAAGGTCCAAACTTTGTGGGCTGGGACCAGCTGGCCAAGAACCGAAGGCACAGGGGGCAAGCAGGGCAAGCATTTAAGAACACCCCCTTCCCGGGCCAGCCGGGGTTTCCCAGGGCCAGGAATGCGCACGGCATGGTGGCTGGCTCCCAGCAGATGGGGCGCCCTCCCTGCAGGGCAGGGCCGGGCTAACTGGAGGCAGATGTTGCAGCTTCAGTAGTCAGGCCGGTCCCTGTATGTTTGGGAGAACTTGAAAGAATTCTGGAAGAGCCATCAATCTTGGCCTGGAGCCTTTTATCAACCTCTAATTTATCACGGTCTCTTAATTACTTTGACTGGAGAAGTCGTAATCCATATGTATTGGAAATTTGGTCGGCACTGGCCTGCTTCTCATGACAAGGGCGGTTCTTGACACATGCGCTTTAACTTAGGGCGATTCCGCTTGGCTGCCACTTGCTTCTCAGTCCCTTTGCTGGCAGGGCTCAGCCACCCCGCCGACATTCTCTGTCCATCCCCGTGGCGCCCAGTCCCGCACTTGTCCGCAAGAGACAAGGGCGAGGAAGAGAGAATCACTCTCAAGAAACCTGATCTCCACTGGAGGAAACAGACAACTAGACACTTCTCCTCGACAGTGATAAATGACACGGGGGCCACAGGGGCTGCTCCGAAGCAGCCAAGGAAAGGCACATGGCTAAGCCAGGGTATCAGGGGCGGCTGCGTGCAGGAGGCAACACCCTATCTGAGCCGTGAAGGCCTTTGCAAACAAGGACCGTGCAAAGGCCTGGAAGAAGCAGGTGACATGGAATGCTGGAGAATTACAATTCGCCAACTGTGGCTGAAACTAGCAGGTGACTGTAGGCACTTTGATGGGGTCTGGCACATGGTAGCGCCTCCTCTCTGAGCTCCAGACAACCCAACGTGTCTACTCGGCATCTCTGGTTGGTTGGCTGTGGGGCCAATTTATTGGTCTGCAAACTCATTAGTCAACAGAGCCAAATATCAACAGTATAACAATTGAAATTACTTTTGAGAGCCAAATTTTTTAAACTTAAACTTCTTCTAATGCCACTTCTTTAAAATAGACTCACCCAGGCCGTGGTATTTTGTGGAAGAGCCACACTCAAGGGGCCAAAGAGCCTCATGTGGCTCTCGAGTCGCAGTTTGCTGATCATGGGGCCATCTCACACGTAATTTGGCAAAAATGTGGCCCTAACTCTTGCTGCCCTCCCCTCCCCTGCTCTCTGCCCCATCTGCATGCTTCCCCGTCTCAATATGTGGTGCCACCATGTAGCCATTTGGTCAGCCCTGACCTGGAAGCCAGACTTGCTTCTTCTTTTTCCTAAACTCCCTCATCCAGTCCATCCAAGAGTTCTGCTGGCTTATCTTCAAAGGGATCCGAGGCTGTTTCTCTGTCTGCCCTTGCTGTCTTTATCCCCCCCCCCCCCCCCGCTACCCCCTGCTCCAATTTCAGCCAAATTGAGGAAGTGAGCTCCTTCTCTACCCTCCTCTGCCTCCCTGGTCATGCCTTTCAAATCTTAGACCAATTGCTGGGTCTTGGCAGCCTCAGATCACTACCTCCTGGCTGTGTGACTGTGGACACGGTGCTTAGGCTCTCTGCCTCCGTGTGTAACTGTCATAGGTGTGAAGAAGTGCCCACTGGGAAAGTCTGTAAGATATTGCAGAATTCTGTGCGTAAATGCTCAAGCCAGTGGATTTCCCACTGCTCCGGCACAGTGATGAGGAGCTAAAGTGGAGCACAGCAGGGCAGATCCACCAGTGACTCCAGAATCCACTCTGAATGTCCCTGCAAAAGACACTGCAGTCTCGGAGCTGGCCTGGTCGCAGGACGAGGAAAGTGGCCCTGTGAGAAGAGTCAGGCCTCAGAGGTGTGACGATCCAGCAATCCGACTTCTTTGGGTTAACGTTTTCTCATCTAAAGAAGTGGGAATTGCCATATTCTCCCCTTGTTGAGGTATTCTGTGAGAACTTGGGCACGCACTGTGACGAATTGTCCACTTTACACCTTTACACACAGGGGAACTGAGGCAGGGTGTCCCAATGAGTAGACTAGGTCACATAGTGGCTACACTTCAGACTAACCATGTCATTCTCCAGAACCTGTGCCCTGGACCACAGGAGGGATGGGGGTGGGGTGGCCTGCAGATCCCTACAAGGCAGTAGGAAGGAACTCTGCACAGGGCACATGGTAGCCATCAGAGAACAGCTGAAGGTGCACTGTGCAATCCGAGGACTGTCCTCTTGATCCCCAGGGAACATGCGCTGAGAACCCAGTGTACACGCTCTCAGTCTTCCCGTGTCTGGGACACACAGTCCCACTGCCATGTATCCACAGGTAGGATCTGTTGAAGGGCCCAAGGGACATTCATTCCTGTGCCTCCTGGAAATACCAGCGAGAAGGCTCAAAAGATCCATCAACAGAGCCAGGAAAGCCTGGGACAGTGCTGGCCATGCTGAGTTTGCCTGTCCCAGAATAGTGCCTGGGGCAGCTTATACTCATTTCCCAGGTCACAGTCTCTCTCTCTTTTTAAAAATATATTTTATTTTATTATTTATTTATTTATTTATTTATTTATTTATTTATTTATTTTAACAGAGAAGGAAGGGAGAGGGATAGAGAGTTAGAAACATTGATCAGCTGCCTCCTGCACACCCACTACTGGGGATGTGCTCAAAACCAAGGTACATGCCCTTGACTGGTATCAAACCTGAGACCCTTGAGTCTGCAAGCCAACACTCTATCCACTGAGCCAAACCAGTTAGGGCTAGCAGTTTCTTTTTTGCACACTGGCCAAGAAGTAATGGGACCTGCCCCCATGCCCTGGGCGGGGCTGTGGGGCGTGGACATGGACCCCTTGGGGAAGCACCCTTTAGAGGTCCCCCCCCTCCCCCCCCCCCGATCCAGTTTTCCTTGTGAGCTTGTTTGTCTTTGGTGAAGGAGCAAGAGCACTGGGACAGTGCTGGGCAGATAGTTTTAGATTCTCATTAAAGTTGCCCCTGACTCCTCGCTCATTAGAGCCATCCTGCTGGCAAAGATTCGATCAGACTCTAACACATGGATTCGGATTCTGTTGCCTACGGAGAGGAGTCAGCGTGAGCTCTATAACTTCCCAGGGCAAGGGGAATTTTGGATCCAAACGGGTCCCATCTGTCTGGCCTGGCCTGTGCTTCTGCCCCCTGCCTGAGGCGACCCTCTCTCATCCTTTATCTATCTGCTACGGGACTCCATGCTCCGGCCTGGCATCAGCGTTTCTTTAGAAACCAAAGATTTCCTTCGGGTTTGGCTCAGACGTGGCCCTCCCCTTCTGTTCTGGTTTGAATAGTGTCCCCCGCATACTCGTACCAACTGGAAGCTCAGAATGCAGCCTTGTTTGGGAAGGGGGTCTTTGAGGCATGATTGAGTTACAGTAAGATCCTGCTGGTTTAAAGAGTGAGTAGGTGAAGAAAGAACTCAAGGAAAACTGTTGTGGTTTCAGTTGCATCCCCCCAGATCTGCTGAAGTCCCAACCCCTGACACCTGAAAATGTGACCTTATTTAGAAATAACTGAGATGACATCACATTCAATTATTGGGTCATAATCCAATGCGCCTGGTGCCCTTTTAAGAAGGGAAAACAGAGTCATGGGGAAAAGAATGTCATGGAGGACGGGGACACCCGGACACAGAAGGAAGGTGCCCTGTGCAGAGAGGGACAGAGACCACAGTAATGCCGCCTCAAGCCACCAAGGCCTGGGGCCACCAGAAACTGGAGGAGGCAAGAAAGGACCTTCCTCTAGAGCAGTGGTTCTCAACCTTTCTAATGCCGTGACCCTCTAATACAGTCCCTCATGTTGTGGTGACCCCCAACCATAACATTATTTTTGTTGCTACTTCATAACTGTAATTTTGCTACTGTCATGAATCGTGATGCAAATATTTGTGTTTTCCGATGATCTTAGGCTCTACAGTAGCGGTTCTCAACCTGTGGGTCACAACTATAGAGCTTAAGACCATCTGAAAACACAGATATTTACATCATGATTCATTAACAGTAGCAAAATTACAGTTATGAAGTAGCAACGAAAATAATTTTATGGTTGGGGGTCACCACAACATGAGGAACTGTATTAAAGGGTCTCGTCATCGGAAAGGTTGAGAAGCACTGCTCTAGAAGCTTTGGAGGGAGCACCACCCTGCCACCAGTCTGATTTGGACTTCTGGCCTCCGGAACTGTGAGGGAATAAATGTCTGTTTAAACAAACAAACAAACAAACAAACAAACAAACAAACAAACAAAGTTCCTACTGGCTTAGGATGGGCCCTGATCCACTGCCTGATGTCCTTATCAAAGACTAAGGGCCCTGGACACAGAGCCACGCACTGGAGGAAGCTGATGTAGAGACACACATGGAGAAGCCCGCGAGGAGACAGAGGCAGACTTTGCAGTGATACGTCTCCGAAGCAAGGACGCCAGTGCTGGTTGAAGGTGTGGGCCATATTCTTGCTCACAGCCAGAAAGAGCCAATCCTGCCAACGTCTGGATTTCAGGCTTCCAGCCTTCGGGACTGTGAGGAAATCAGTTCCTATTGTCTAAAGCCACCCAGTTCATGGTTATTTGTTCTGGCCACCCGCCGAAGGAAAGGAACACTCCATCTCATTAACTGATAGGGGCGCCCTTGTGTCGCTCTTGATCTCCCTGCTGCCCAAGTTTTCCAGGCCTGGGACACTTCCACTGCCATGTCCAGCCCTGCCCTGCAGGCCCGCACTGCACGAGGACCTGTCTCTAGTCCCCTAGATAAACTGAGGCAGGTCAGTTTCAGTCTTGATAACTTGTGTCTCTCTCCTCTCCCATGTGTCTCCTCTGCATCTGTGTCCTTCCTTTTGACTTCTGAACGTGTGATCCAGCTTTCTGTCACTTGCAACTGGAGTCTAGGGGATGCTGAGAGCCCCCAGGACACATCAAGCTCAGGGCAAGGCCTGGAGGAGGTAAAGCTGGCCTCTCAGGTTGGGCAGCACATCCCGGTTTCCTGTCTGATGGTGTCTTTCCTGAGTCAGACTCCCCCTGACTGAGAACTCCACCTGCTTTGGCCCCAGTGTCCCTTACTTCTCAGGGCTTTTGGAGGGGGTACATTGATGGGATAATGTACCTCCACTCCCAATCCATTTGGATGGCGGCCCTTTCCCTCAGAAGAGAGACCACAGCAAGAGAACCCTTGAGTGGCTCAGGTACCCTAATCAGGTGCCTGTCAGAGGAGAAGCGGGGAGGCGGGGGCAGAGGCCAGGTGCAGAGGGTAGATGCAACCACAGCTGGGGTGGTGTTCAGAGGCAGAGCCAGCTGGAGATGAGGAAGGGCTTCTGCTCTGTGGGCAGTGGTGTGTCCGTAAGAAGTGGTGACAGGTGGCACAGACCAGTGATGGGGGGATGGCCGTGGCGGGAAGATACTATCGAATAGGACTTGGTTGCTAGAGAGATCTTGGTGAGGGGAGGCCTGTGAGGGGTCATGGCTGGAGATCTGGGCGAGCATGGGGTGGGGTTGAGGTGGGGGTCTCCAGGCACATGATAGGAGGTAGAGCAGGAAATAATACAGGCAGGAGAGAGGACCCTCAGATGGGAGGATTATGCCCCTGGAAGCACAAGGCCCTACCTAAAGGCCAAAGAACCAGCCTCCCTCATGACTGTAATCACTAACATGGGGGAGCTCCTGTCCAGCACCCAGTGCCAGAGGGAGGGTACAGGACTCCAGAGTAGGACTGGAGATGGTGACACTCTGGGAAAATGCCCAATGGAGCCTCCAAAAGAGCAACAAGAGCCAGCATCCAGGTTGGCTTGGGCGTGGTTTCTGGAGACTCTACCCCGGATGCTTAGGTCATTCCAGATCAGCACCAGGGACCGCCGGGGGAGGTGACAGGGAAAAGAGCACCGTTTGGAGCGAGCAGGTGTGGATGTTCATCCAGGTAGGCCTCCAGCTTCCAGACCCCTTCCTGGGCGCCCATCCCTGGGAATACTCTCCTGTCCACAAGGCTGTCCCCCACGGTCTCAGTGACTTGTGAATGGGACATTGTGAGGAATCAAGATGGCCCAATTTTAGAAGGTGACCATGCAGTGTCCTAAACCATATGGTGTAGTGAGAGGGCTGCATCAAAAATAAACAACAAGAAGTGATGGAGGAAGTAAGTCACAATAACTTGGTCATTTCCAGGATTATATATATATATATATATATATATATATATATATATATATATATATATATATATATACACACACGCACACACACACACACACACATACAGGGAGGGGGAAATGTAAGATTATAGTTATGAATATGTGAAACAGAATTTATTCTTATATTATTATGAATTAATTATTGTATTATTTTCCATACGGGCAACAGTAAACCTACTTTTGCCCATCCCTGTATATTTCTACATGCCTCGCAGAATTTAAGATCAGCTGCAAAGGGGAGGCCATGCAGGATATTAAAAGTTTAACGAGGTGCAATTTCAGAGGTGTTAACATTTGACAACCAGAAACAGCAGTAGCTAAAAACTTATAATCTGAAACAGACGATGAATGATGGGCTTGCTGGTTGCTTGTTCAGAGCACCGTTCTGGCCTACAAGGGTGTCTGAGGAGGAAAGAAACCAACCTGAATTCTACGCTGGCATGTGAGCCAGCAGAACACTTAGCCTGGGTACCTCAACCCTAAAACAAGATAGCCTTGTGGTTTATTGGCCAGATGGAGGTAATGAATGGGAGCTTCCGGCAGAGCCCCGGGACCATGGTGGGTGCCCATAGCAATGCTGATAGTGGGCCTTGGGGCAGGCATTTGCCAGGGTTTACCAGTATTAAAGAATTTCCTACCTTGGGAAGGTACAGAGGGGCTGTCTTCCGCATCGTGCCAATAGTCCTTTGCTATCACCCAGAAAACTTTCCGTAATAACTTAATTTTGCCAAACGTTCACATCTGTTCAAACAGCTCATAGGGAAGTGAACCTGACTCAGCCAGTCCTAATGAAATAATCCATTTATTAAGAGGGTTTCGGCGGCATTACTGGAATGTGTCCAGGTGGCTGATTTCTACAGGAGAACGAAGGAAGGAAGTGGGCTCGGATGTGTCAGAAATTTAAATGAGGCTCTAAGAGAACAGTGGGAGGGGCCTAAGGAGCTCACCTTCCCAGCCAGCTTTCTAGATTCTTCTGTGACACCTTACCTGCCTGGCCTGTGTGGGCATCACCCCTGGTAACTCTTGTTTTTTATTTTTTTATTTTTAATGTGCACATTGGTGCCCCAAAGATTTCAAGGTCCTAGAAGGCAGGCTGTAGCTCTAGCATAATGCAGAATTTTCATGCATTCATTCATTCATTCATTCACTCTTTTATTCATGCTTTTGTTTATTTTTAGTTGTGAGAAACACACACTGTAGTCTTGTTCAAAGGCTGGTCTAAGCTTGAATTCCATCCGATCTCTCACTGCATATCTTAGTATTTTTTTGTTGAAAGAGAAGACATAGATTAAAGTGGCCGCATCTTTCAAGGAGCACAAGCACCAGTGAGAGGAACTGGTTTGGAAAGAACTAGGGATTGAGTATGGATTATGGGTTATTACAGCATGGTGCTAAAACTCACAAGTATATATTGGACATTTTTTCCATTGCCAGAGACTTTCCTATATGCCTCATGTGTATTCACTCATTCATTCCTCACGAAGCCCCAAGAGATCAATCTTCTTTGAAAAATCTCTAGTTGATACTTAAGTCAATGCATTCATAGAACTTTCTTATCAGTGTGTTTTGTCTGAACCCATAATAGTGCCTGATGTCTGCAAAGCCCTTTACAGTTGTCGAATTCTCCCCATTCTTATCCATCGAACCCTCACAAGAACCCTGCACCATGGGGCTGGTTATTTTTCAATACACTTTGCAGATGAACCATTGAGCCATGAGGAGCCTAGGAAACACGTTCAAGGTCACTGGGACTGGAGAAGATTTCCTTCTAAGTTTGGGGGCTTTCTTACCTCCACAGATGTCACAAGTGCACACATTGCTGGGATCTCTGTCAGCACAGGCAGCCAATTCCTCTCTTCGCAGGTACAATGAGCTACACTCTTTCCATCTCCATCGGGGCCCCTGCATTTCTTTCTGGAAACTTCCCACTGCATTGTCTGGTTGTTCCTGACCATTTCTGTCCAGCTAGGTTTGCCTGCATGTTTTTCAAGCTGCATCTCATTTCTCACTCCTCATGCCAGCTCTGATGGGTTCCTTGCCTGAGGTCTCTGCCTTTGATCCCGCTCCTGGGCTGCCGTTAGGATGCAGGATGTCTTCCGTAAACTTCGTTAGCCTGCCTTCCATTCATGAAGGACGCTGCAAAGTCAGACCAGAAACTTCCCACCTTGTACTCCACGGACTAAACCCCTGGCCCACTCGGCATCATCACTTTTATGACCTTTAATCTGTTTCTGAACCCGATGGTTCTCTTTGCTCATCTGCATGACTTTGGGGAATGCCAATTTCCAGAGATGAAAGTTCACGCGTTTTTTCTGGCGCCAAACACAGATACTTAGCCCGCTTCCTTCATCTGGTTTTACAAACCTATCAAAAAGAAAAGATTTCTCCTTCGCAGCACATGTTATTATTTATAGGTACAGACACACTATTATTTTATATTATGATTCTGAATCTTTCAAATGTTTCCTGTAGCCTTTGTTCTGTTGTTTCTCTTATTAGAAGCTGTCCTTTGATTTACTGCCTGGGATTGTTCTTTCTTTTCTTGAACATTTACTAGCTGTCAGGCATCTGGTGCAAAGCCCTGAGCCTGTAAGGACACAGACAAGGGCAAGACCCACGAGAAAGCAATTCCACCCACAAAGAAGGGGGCTGAGCAACCTTGCCTGGTCTGACTGTGTGAGCTGGCAGAGCACTGACCAACACTGCACTGAGGTTGAGTTTCTGTGTAAAGGATCACACTTTGTCTGAGTCACAGCCCAGCAGGCAGCATCTAACAGTCCTCCCCTTGAAGGGAACTGTGAAATAAACTATTGGGACCTCATCACACAGAAAGACTTTAGCATGGAGAAAGCAACAGTCAGCAAAATGAAACCACAGCCGACAGAATGGGGGGAGATATTTGTAAATCATAGACCGGTTCTTTATAATATATAAAGAACCTGCGCAGCTCAATAGCAAAAATGATGCTATTTAAAAGATGAGCAGAGGATCTGAATAGATATTTTTCTAAAGAGGATGTACAAATGGCCAGGAGGTCCATGGGAAGATGCTCACCATCACTAGTCATCGGGAAATGCAAACCAAAACCAAGGGACTTGTGGCCTCGCACCAGTTAGGGTGGCCGCCATGGGAAAGTCAAGAAACAGCAAGTGCTGGTAAGAATGTGTAGAGAAAGGGACCCTTGTGCACTTCTGGTGGGAATGCAAATTGGTGCAACCACTAGGAAAAACAGTGTGGAGATTCCTAAAACATTAAAAATAGGACTGCCTTATGATCCAGCAGTTCCAGTTCTGGATTAATGGCTGAAAAACATAAAATCACTGTCTTAAAGAGATACCTGAACTTCTATAGTCCTTGCAGAATTATTACCATAGCCAAGGCATTTTAATAATTAAAGTGTCCATCAATGAATGAATGGATAAAGAAGTATCTATATAGGACGAAATATCATTCATCCACAAGAAAGAAGGAATTCCTGCCTTTTGTGACAACATGGATGAATCCTGAAGGCACTTTGCTAAGGGAAAAAAGTCAAACAGAGAAAGAGAAAGACTGCATGATCTCACTTACACGTGGAATCTAAGAAAAAACCCATAGAAACAGAAAGTTGGATGGTGGTTACTTGGGGCTGGGGCACAGGGACTGGAGAGAAGTTGGTCACAAACTTCCGCTTATAAGACAATGGAGTTCATGGGACTAATGTACAGCATGGTGATCGGAGTTAATAAATGCTTGAAAGTTGCTCATAGACTTGATCTTAAATGTTCTCACTCCACACTGTAGCTTTTTGAAAATGCTTTTCAAGAATAATGTCTTCTTCCAAGTAAAAATACTTTTCTTCCCTCTCACTTAGGGCTAGTTTAAAAAATATTATATATTAACTCTGATGGCTTGGCTCAGGGGTTGAGCTTTGACCACGGTTCCATTCCCAGCCAGGGCACATGCTCACATTTTGAGCTTGTAGGGGATGTGCAGGAGACAGTTAATCACTGATTATCTCTCATCATTGATGTTTCCATCTCTTTCTCCCTTTCCCTTCATCTCTGAAATCAATAAAAATATAAAATACTAGGGACCAAGAAGTGGTCAGTGCGCTTCATAGTGACTGGTCCAGTAATTGTTCTGGTCATCTTGCCATTAGGGTCAATTTGCATATTACCCTTTTATTATATAGGACGTTATTATCTATTTTATCCTATTTTCCATCACAGAGCAGCTGGATTCTCAGCTGTGAGCCCAGTAGGTGGTTAGTTCCTGATCTGATCTTTGTCTACCCTGTGGGCTGCCTTCTCACACTCAGAGAGGGAGGTGACGTTGTCATTAGTTGCTGCAACAAACTCCTGGAAAACAAGAACTGTGTCCCTCTCTCCCAAGATGTATCCCCAGTGCCGAGGAGGCGGCTGGCGCCCAATAAAAACCCTGTAAATATTTGATGAGCGAGAGGGTGAGTTACTGACTCTCTAATGAAGTTCCTGGCCATTTCAATCCCTGCTGTATATTAAGCATTTACCTCTTTTAAACATTGTTTCCATTTATTCAATACGGGGCTGTTTGCCTCCCTGCATGCTCTGTGCTAAGCACTTAACAGATAAGCATGCATTTATTCTCCTGGACCGCAAATCTGTGTGTTTTATGAGCTCCACGATAGAGCCGAGAACACTGAGACTTAGGAAAGTTAATAGTTTATCTCAAGACCTTACAAGAGAGGTCTAGGCCTCAGCTACTTCCTCCTCCAATATCCAGTCTTTGTGACTTGAGATTTGTCCACATGGCTCTTAAGAACATGTCTCCTGGGAGGGTTCCCAGAGGCTGTTTGTATTAATGAGGAGTCGGTTTGCTTACTGGTTGTGGGCCGCAGTGTGCAGTCTGCATGAGTTTGCTCCAGCTGCTGTAACAAGTACTGGAAATGTCATGGCTTATAACAGGAGAAATGGTTCTCTCATGTTGTCATTTGTCACTGAGCCAATGATTCCACCCGGCAGTGCACCTCTAGCAAACAAGACCTAGGTCCCTTTCTTCTGAGATACAGTTCAGTGGCCACGTCGTCTGTCGCTGGGCTTGTGAGTCTTCATCACCCTGAACAAGGGGAGAGTGACTATCAGCCTAAACTCATCAGCGGGCTCTGATCTCATGGCTTCTTATTTTCCTAGGCCCTGAGCTTCCGCAGCACAGGGCCTGTTAGCCGCCACCCCTCACAACATCCGCTGTGACTGTCCCATCTGAGCCCACCAGGGGCGGTCAGCTCAGCGGTCCTGTCCATAGAGGCCCTGGACCCTGGCCTCCCTCCACGTTCCTGGGGGATCAGAGGGCTCCCTGCAGAGTGAGTAGGCAGAGCATCCTCTCCTTAGTGATAACTCACACCAGAACTGAGCAGGCCTGATGCTGGGGGGCATTCTGGGGCACCAGTCCCCCAGGCTACACCACTTTCCGGGGTTATCAGCATGCCTGACCTGTGTCATGGTCCCGGACACCCTCACTAGAGCTCCTGGTGGGCAAGGACTCTAGTGACCCAACCGCTCAGGGACAGGTAACCTGACGCCAGACATCGGTGACACACAAACCCTTCCTACACCAGCACACACGTCATCTCAGCCTCTGTCCCCTGGGACAGCTGGTCAGGGAAATCCTTAGGGTGAGAGGGCCTTAGGGCTTCTCCTGGAGGGCGAGGGAGGGACCAGCAGATGTGTGAGAAAGGAACACTAAGTTTATTTTTTAGATACCACTGCAGGTAAGGAAACCCAACAGACATCAAATAGCTTGGGGAGGGGCAGGGGAGGAGAAACAAGGGGGCTGGGCCATCAGGCTGGTGGGGACAGAGGAAAAGCCAGATGGGCAAGGGACCCTGGGGACCAAGCAAGAGAGACAATAAGGATAACAATAACAACTGCTATACCTCAAGGAGCACATGCCTGTCCCGGGGCTTGCCCGGTGCTGGTTTCTATCAGATCTGCTTAACTGCAGAAAGCTGATAAGAAAGCGGGGCTCTGAGTTGGTGAGCGACATGCAGGTCGCCCAGTCAGTGCTGTCAGTGGTTCTCAGACCTGGCGCTCTGACCGGGAATAGCTCACGTCACTGTGCGTGTTCGGCAAGGAGCCAGCGCCTGGCATTCAGGTCCTCGGGAAACGCTTGCTCTACTTAGTCCGAGGAAGAGAAGAACCTACTATGAAGCAACATCTAGAGTTCCCCAGGCCCTGGAGAATATTGGTGTGGATCGTGGGCCCTTTGCTGCTTAGGACTCAAACCTATTTTGCTGCTTCCTGTGACCGAGTCGAATTGATTGTCCGCCTGGCTGAAGGGACAGGTGGGCTCCCATGTCAGGCACACCTGGTGAGAATTCCAGCTTGGCCACTTCTTCACTGCAGGGGAGGCGGGCAAAGCCCCCTGACCCTGGCCCCCTCATCTGTAACACAAAGCCTGCGCCGTCTCCCTGGGGGTCGCCCTGCTGACTGCCAACGCGATGCCTGGGAAAGACCTGGCGGCCAGCGGGCCTTTGGGGACAGATGGCAGCTCCTCCTAGGAGTGCCGTGGCCTCCTGGCTGGCTGCTGTCACTTCCCGGTGCCTGAGAGCCGGCGGGAGGGCACGCATTCCCACGTGGATCAAATGACCACTTTGGTTGATTACAGGGTTGGCTGTGTGTGTTCCAAACAGCCTCTCAACACTTGCCCTCTTGGCTGTAACCGAAGTGAGTCAGAGGGGAAGGCGGAGAGGGATCAGGGAGGCCAGACACCCCGGGGGACAGGGCAGCGCCTGGGCCTGTCTCCCCACGCAGGTTCCCAGGTACAGGTGACAGCCCGGCATCTGGCGGCCAGCTGGCAGCCTGTCCTCCGGGTCCTAAGCCTAGTGAGGGAGCGGGGAGCTGGCACGGAGCCTTCGCTAGCGGAGGGTTCCTGGAACCCGAGGAGATGCACTCTGGCTTTGTCAACACCTCTCACTCCGGGCCCTGATGCTCACTAAGGCAAACAAGAAAGCCCAAGTGACAGCCAAGGTCAACAGTGAGTCACTGTGGATGCTGCCTGCTGGCTCCCGACGCCCTCTGCTCGCTCACAGGCCGCCTTCCCACGGCACCCATGTGGGGCACCCATGTGGAGCACCCACGTGGAGCACCATGTGCCACAAGGAGCTGGGCTACAAATTCCAATGATAGCAGGATTGCCTCGACATGTGCCCCTGACTGGAATTGAACTTGGGACCCTTCAGTCCGCAGGCCGATGCTCTATCCACTGAGTCAAACCGGCTAGGACCTCCAACATCAATTTAAAAAGTGGGAAACTGAGCCCCACATAGGAACCTGCCTGGGGATCCAGGGAACAACAGAAGGAGAAGGCCGTGATGTACCTCGGCTCTCGGCTGCTGTGTGATGCCTCTGCGTGCTTTTGGGTGAGGGTCCAAGGCCTGGCACCACAGGAGTGGCTGTCACTGCTGCCTGTTGGTGGGCCTCGGGTCCCCGGGCATCAGAGCCAGAGCCTCAGACTGCCCCCCTGAGAGCTAAGCTGGGCTTTACCCAGGTCTCCCTGCATCTGGAACATGGGATGAAGGCCGCTTTACTCGACATTTCTCCTGAGACTCTGTGAGAAGCACAGGCAAAGGCTCCTGGCCCAGCACAACCCCGGGGGCTACACTCCGCGTCCAGAGGGCGAGGTCCAGCCCTGTGAGTGGATGATGCCGTCGGAAAAAGCCTATGACTGAGTGAGACCTTGGGACATAAGCTACTGAGTTCCAGAAGCCCAGAGCATCTGCATGCCCAGGGCTGGGTTTCACTTGCTTGGTGAAGGGCCCCAGGGATGTGATGAATGAAGAATGAGTGAATGAATGAATGAACGAACGAATGAATGAATAAGACACTGTATCACAGGTTTAGGTCATTGAGTAAATGAGTGGCAGACCTGAGAGTCAGATGCTGTGTCTTGTAGACTGCAGAGTGCAGTCTTTCCAGGGTCCCCCAGCTTCCCCTGTGCAGACCGGCAGGCCATGGGGTCTAGGAGACACCCCGCAGCTGGGAGTGGGGCAGGACAGGCTGGGCGGGCCAGGCAGGGTGCGTGTTGGGTGTTCAGTGAATCTTCGGTTTCCATGCCCTGGTCCACTTCTCCAGATCTGGGAGGACACTCACCGAGACTCCCTCGTCCTCACAGCACTGAGCTCCCAGCTCCCACCCCCTCCCGGGATTACTCAGCAATGGCATTGGACTAGCTTAAGCTCCATCTTTGGAGCAAGGTGAACAGAGGACTATTGCATCATCACCTTCTTCGTAGTGTTTCCCAGAATCACAGACAGTCTTGGAGCTCCGAGCCCCACCCAGGAAGACCACCCAACCCGCTTTCCAGAAAGCAAACCCAGCTTTCTTCTCGGGCCCAAACGCCTGTCTCTTTGCTGCCACCTCTCGCATTTCCTGGGAGCTCGTGACTTCCGAAGCGGGGCGAGCCACGTGGCCCTCGCCTCTCGGCTTCCACCTCGGACGTTCAGCATCGTTTCTTGGAAAGGTGATTAGCGCAGAGATGCTATGAAAAGTGGCATCCGAGGAGGGCGGCTCATTATGCGAAGTGCCCATAGATTCAGTTCCAAGCACCTCGTGCTGCCACCGGTGCCATTATCTCCCCGCATCTCTTCGGCGGGGCTTATTACTTAAATAAAAAATGTTAATTGTTTCTGAGAAGTGTGCCGTGAGGAATGGGGCTGCCAGCGCCAGGAGCCAGGGCTGAGTCCCCAGGCTGCGGCTCCCTTCCTTGCCTAATGCCGGGAGCGCTCGGTCGGCCAAGCATCCATTTGCACGGTCTAAGTCACAAGTGACGTCCCACGCCGTGTTCACGCGGGGTGTTATTTATGGAGCCCGTACCCCTGTGAGGAGGGCGCAGCTCTGGAGTCATTAGAATCCTGTCCTCACTGGGGAGCAACCGTGCCTCCTGCTCTCCCCGCCTTGTAATGCGTTTGCCATGGCGCTCTCTCTGCCTCCATAAATAACGCGCTCCATGTAAATAAGGAGTCATTAAAAATGGGGCCGCGCCAGCATATCACTTCATAAATGTGAGGGAGGCACCGAGGAAGAGGCTCATCAATAAACAGGCCTTTTGTAACTTAATTCATCCCATTAATACCCACTCGGTGCCCAAGGGTGTGGGGATAGGCAGGGTGGTCTGAGCCTGGCCTCAGGGGACAGGTGGCCTGGGTGCAGAGACCCCCAGTGATTTGAAGGATTCGTGAAATCTTGGACAATTTCACAAGTCTTGATCTTCTCCTCCAGACCGTGGAGACAGCAAAGGCTACCTGATTAGTACACCACCATGCATGAATGAGTTGGCTTAAGGTGGGTATGTGCAGAAAGAAACTATTCTCTCACCTCATTCCCTTGCCTTTGTGTTCCATTCCTGCCTTTGCATTGCCAAATGGCTAGCCCAGGCTACTGACATTTCTCGCCTCACTTAACGCTTTGTCCCATCCCTAGCCTGGGCCAGATGGGCTCATGGTGGGCAGTGGAGAAGAATGATTTTTTTTCTTTCAAACCTTCCTCTCCTCCCCATCCTCCCTCTCCTTGGGATGCTGGACTCTTCCAGGGGTGGGCCATGTTAGGAGGTGGGTCCAGGGGGGATGGTGGTGCCTTTTGGGCTTAATTCAGTTGCAGGCATTTGGATCCAAAAGTGATTCTTTCTTCCCAGATGTTTTTGTGGGTTCCTCAAAGGTACCCTCACTGGGAAATCCCTTGGAAGTTCCCTGGTGAGGATGATGCCCCTTTTAGTGGGTCATTTATGAGTTCTCTTAAGGCTGAGATCCTCCTACTCTTAAAAACATTCTTTGGGGCTGAATCTTCTATCAGCACCCCTGGCTGATACCAAGAATTGCTGGAAGCAAAGCTCACCCTGGGGGGTACTCCCTGGCTTTGTTTTGTCACCCAAAGCTAATCCAGGCTTCCACCATAGACTCTTCTAGGTGAGACATACCGCGAGCTATGGCCCCCAATCCAGGGACTGCATGTCAAATTCCCCTACAGGCTCTCTTGACGCTTTCTTCAGTTGCCAAAGGGGATGGAAAAGCCAGCATTCCAGCCACTTGAATCTTCAGAGGCTTTCACTCTCTCATCTCCTTCCCAATGACTTCTCTGCCCGTGGAAGAGGCTGATGGGCTGCTAGAGGCAGAACCAGGCTTCGGACACTTAAGAATGTGAAGACATGTGCCATTGTGTTTCTTGGCCTTTGAGCTCAACTCAACAACAGCCAACAGGAAATGTCCCATATTCTATGGACTGGGATGAGGATCAAATGTGAATAGGTTTTAACTGTTTGGCAATGAATGGCCCATACTAAGATGTCAGCAAGGTTTCCCTCTCAGTGTTGGACATAGTTGAGTACCAGATGAAAAACACAAACACATCACACGTATTGTGGGTAGGTGTGATTCTCAATGCAAGGAGGCATGTTCTACAGCCTATGGGAAAGGTCCTAGCAGTATCCCCCGGACACAGATGAGGATCTGAGGTGTGGAGGGCCTCACAGCCAGTAAGTGGACCTGTGAATGCAACCCCAGAACACAGGCTCTTCTGCACCTTCCTATAGGCCCCAAGAGACGAGTGGGAGGGAATCTTTCATCTCCCAAAAAGGTGGTTTTTCAGGCAAAATTCATTCCTAGGAATTCGTCAGGACTCCATCTAAATCCAAACCCTTTCCTCTGCCCACTTTCTATTGGCAGTAGGCTTCTGCTTCAGAGTTTTACCTACTGTTCTGCTGTGGTCAGACCCACATTCATGTAACTCAGCATCTGAGTTCCCCGGATCAATGTCAAACGGCTCCTTTTCTTGAACTCACACCATCCTGGCACTGACACTCAGCTGATGTTCGTGCATTTTCAGCTGAGTTGTCTGGTCCATCTGGTCTACCGGCTCATCGCACCTCTGAGTTGCCATCTCCTCCTGGTTTCCCTCCTTGTGTTGGTTCTAACATGGCATTGGCACCTCTGACATAGCATTGGGGTCATCTCTTGTCCTGGTGAATAGGCCAAGGAATTCTTTGGGCCTTTCTTGACTGGCCTCAGCTTTGGCCTACACTTCCCTTCCCTTTCCACACAGCAGGTTTGCTCACCACATTGCACTCTCTCATTTGATTTATAACTGCTGCCTCTCCATGAGATCATCTTGTCATTTATCTCCTTCATTCTTTTCGCGACATATGTGGTAAGGTGACTGGAAGCTAGTCCAAAACCACAGGTCCCTGCCCTCAGTTATCTTACAGTCTAAGAAAAGAGCACAAAGGTCGAGGGCGGCACCTTTGCATCTGGCCGATACCAAGTTTGCATCTGCTCGCTGTGTAAGCTGCCCGGGGCGCGGCTCCTTGCTGAGCCTCATGGTTTCCCCCTCTCCCAGGAGAGGCCGGACCAGATGATTAAAGGGGCCATTCCCACTTTAAAGAACTCTGACTCTGGAACTGTGGCTTCCCTTCATTTTCCTGGAAGAGGAGACAAGTCCAATTGGAAATACTTGAGTCTGATTAATGCGGGAACGGTTAGCATTGGGATGAAGGCATTGCCCATCCCCTTCTTCCCTTTCGTCTCCAGGCAGCTTTTATGTTTCTGGGCTTTGATCCCATGATCCCAGCCTGACTTTATTAGTACCACCTGGAGAGAAGCCCGTTCCCCACCAGACACTGGAGGTAATGCGAGAGGCAGCTCCCACTTTCTGTTTGCCTCAGCTCTGCTCACACACGGTCTGGACCATGCTCTGCCCTCCCCCCTGTTTGTTTGGGGAAGACGTGTCTGCCACCAGCCTGGGTCTGAGGGGACAGAATGCTTGAGTGCTTGCTGACACCACATGAAAACGGAACCCAGCTTCTGGGATTGTCCTCGCCCAGTTAGAACCAGGTTAGTTTTCATAATGACTAGTTTATCCAAGGAACACAAACACACAAAATCAATCAATCAAACAAACAAACAAACAAACAGGTCACATGGAAAGGCTGGGGAGGTCTGCTAGTCCTGGTGACGGATCACAGCTTGTTGATGCCCGCTGAGGCCTCCCCATGCCCAGCCACCCCTCTTCTCTCTTCCATTGGACAGGAACCTGGATGCCTTCCTGTCTTCACATATGCTGTTCCTCTTTCTCTCCAGGGTCTTCATACACATCCTCTTTACCTGGAAAACCCTTGGCCAACCATTCCGGTACCAAGTGCAATTCATCCTCTGAAGTCCCATTCTCCAGGCCATTGCTCCTGACCTCTCAAGCTTTGCTGAGGGGTCCAGCTCTGCATTCCTACCTCATTCCATAGTCAAGCTGGATGCTGGGCCCACAGCCATGAAAATCAGCTCTGCATCCCTTACCTTCATAGCCAGTCCTACTCTCTGTGTACAGGGGAAGACATGACAAGGAAGCAGGCAGGTAAAATACAGGGTGTCAAGTGCCATTCTAGATGACACCCAGGGAGTGATGGACACTGAGAGCAAGGGTGCCTTAGCCAGGGACAGGCAAGGGGAAAGGCTGCCCAGAGAAACGCTCTGCAAGCTGGGGAGAGAGGAACTGGAGGGAATATTCTAAGAAAAGTGAGGAGCATGTGCAAAGGCGCTGCAGTGAGAAATGGCCTAAAGTAAGACTGAGAGGAGAGAGACCCTGTCAGTTAGCTTTTGCCGAGTAACAAACCACCCCAACACTTAACAGCTAAGCAAAAACAAACAACCCCCCCCCAAACAAACAAACAAAAAACTATAACAACAAAACACAACAAAAACAAAAAATGCAAATGAACAAACAAGCCAAATTTCTTTGGCTCACAGTATTGGAAGGAGCCATCTGGGATAGACTCAGATGGCCAGTTCTGTGGATTTGAGTGGGGTTCACCTAATCTTGGGGGATCCTCACTCCTAAGTGAAGGCCTCGGTGGGCCATTTGGAGGCTAGCTGCCATAGCTGGGTGTCTTTTATCTTCTCAGATTATGCCAGAATTGTTTTCCTAGTTTTCCAGAATTCAAAAGAGAGATCAGAAGCCCAAAGACTTTCACAGGCCTGGCCTCCGAACCTGCTCAACAATAAGGAAAGCCAGTAGCCCAGACTTCAGTGGGGCATAGACACAGCATCCTGAGGGGAGGGGACCTCAGAGAATTGTGACCCTTTTTTGCCAACTTTGTTTGCATGTAAGCCTGAAGGGATCCAGGGTCACATTATAAAAGGACATTGAAGTTTAGGTTTTTAAGAAGGGGAAGGAGAAAGATACTAACAATTTCTAAGGATAAGGAAGAGACCTTGGTATGGGCTCAGTTGAGAGGGTGTCTCCTGGGGACCCTCTTTGGTGTGGAAGAGACTGCTATTTGGCGAACTGGACTCTGTAGGTACATCTGCCTCCAGACTGCCAGGGCTGCAGCTTGCTTTGTTCTAAAACAGTGACTAAGTGCAGCGGTTCATGGAATAAAATGTGAGCCCAGAAAGAAACCCTTACATTTATGGTCCCTTGATTTTTGATAAGGGCCCCAAGACCCCCTAGGGGGAACTGGATTTTTTGCCCAATAGTGTCAGGCATATCCAGCCACTGGATCTCCGCATGCAGAGAATGAATTTGACACCTACTTTACGCCCTGCACAATATTAATCTAACATGAAGAATAACCGTAAATCTGAGAAGATAAAAGCAGCAAGGAACCCGCCAGATTAGCCAGGCAACTTGCCATCATGACTGCAGTGCCATGGGGCATGTGCTCTGCCCTTGCTCCGTCCCCAGTCCAGCTCCAGGGGCGGATCACACACCACAATGGCTGTTAGACACACACACTCCCTTTAAAATGAGCCACTTCCTCTGCTCTTGATAGAAGTGCACTCACTGCAGGACCAAGACCCGAGCGCAGTTAACCCTGGCACCAGGCCCAACTGTTAATGGGAGGCCAGCTCCATCCTTCCTCCTCCTGTCTGATCCCGCCACCATGAGGCTGACCCGAAACCAAGGGCAGGAGCCTGCTGTGTGACCTCCCACACCCCAACCGCAAGATCAAGTGCTGTGGAGAGAGCGGTAAGCCGTGACTCTTCATCACAGCAAATGCCGCCAGCTCAAGTAAAGCTTAAGTATTTTTGTCTTAATAAATATATATATGCATATATACAATCACTAACTCACATTTTTTGGCACGCCTACTATATTTTGGGCTACGCGTGTGTATGTGTTTACATGTGTGTGCACAGGACCTCTCCGGGACTCATTCCTCACCACCCCTTTAGTACCTGCCCACCTTGGCTCCCCAAACTTTTATGGTGCTACTGGGCCCACTGCCCCATTAAACCAATAAACATACAAACTATCATAGTCCTGGTGTTCACACATGAAAACTTGTCTTGCCCAGCATCGACCTATGAACCGGGAGGTCATGGTTTGATTCCCAGCCAGGGTATACGCCCAGGTTGCAGGCTCAATCCCCAGGGTGGGGTGTGCAGGAGGCAGCCCATCAATGATTCTCTCTCATCATTGATGTTTCTAGCTCTCATTCCCTCTCCCTTCCTCTCTGAAATCAATAAACATGTATTTAAAAAAAGAAAACTTGTCTTCTGCGATGACAGCTTAGAGACTAGGACAAACTCCACAGCTACTCTGACGGAGAGAAGCCGGGCTCCGCAGCCTGACAGACGGATGTTCAGAATCCACCACTTTCTAGCTGGAAGCCTCGGGTGGCCGCTTGGCCTCTCTGGGCATTGATGTTCTTGTCTATAAAATGTGGGGAAGGTGGCACACTGGCAAACATTACATGTTTTTCTGTTGCCCATGTGTCCCCAAACCCAAATCCATGTGATGCTCATCCCACATATGTGATATTTGCAGGTTCAAATCCTATCTCTCCTGTAGATTGAAATCCCCATGAGGGCCATAGGATGTCCTTTTGTCATTATGCCTTTAGGGTCTAGACTATGGCTGTCTGTCGCCTAACAGACACCCAGTAAACAGTCATTGAACAAATGAATGAGTGTCCTTTAACACGAAACCATGGGAAATGTGGCAGCCAGTTAGCCTTCTAGGAAAACCATGTGATCTCCATTTTGTATGCCCAACAATCCACTTCTCCACGTGACAGAATGAATGTGACTGCGGCATATTTTCCAACGACATGTAATTGTATTTACGGAAATTGTAATGTATCTTCGGCAAAGCAAACTTGAGTAATTGTCCACAACTCCAGAGAACAACAGATTTTCTCAGTGGCACCCCACCCCCAGTACTTTGCTACCAAATCAAAAAATGGGGAAAAGAGAAAGTAAGGTTTTCAACAAGGCATGTGGGTGGTCAAGGGTGTTTACCTACCGTGGATTTGTGGCTGAAGAAGAGTCCTATTCCCCAGCGATGCACACTGATGCTGATCACAGACATGGGGTGTCCTGCTTGATGTAAGAAAAGAAGGGACCTTCCTAATGTTCCTGCACCTACAGTGGGGGCAGGGGAGACTGTGTCCCCCTGAGCACATTCTGCGGGAGCAGGAGGCGGGTCAGTGTTGAAGTTGCAGATGCTGGACATTGGTTTGCTTCCTGCCAAGGAAAGCAGGGCTGCTCACTTTTCTTTTCTCTAAGTGGACTCCCAGTGTAGACAGGGCCATGAAATGTGGCTCTTTGGGGACCCCAAGGCCCACTGCCTCTCCTCCCCACCCCCTGCTTGAGGAGGAGGAGGCCGCCCAGTGATGGTCAGAGCCTTCTTCTTCATCGTTTGTGCCACAAAGTTTGAGTCTTGAGGCAAAACCAACATAATCACATTCCCCTCCTGGGAAATGATTAGATCCCTAACGCTGCCTTAGATCAGAAACCCTTTACATAGGAGCAGGGTCATCAGTCTGTTCATCGCATCCCATCAGAGTCTGTGACACATGCTGGGAACACGGGTGTTCCCAACCTGGGCACCCACATGGGGTGTTGCTGGGATTTCTGGAATGGGCTCGGAGGACAGGCAGGGCAGAGTCCGGCAGGCGCTGGCAGGAGGGCTGGGTGTGTCCCCTCCTGGCCAGCTTGTCCTGCATCTTCCTCGCCAGGAACCTCTGTATCCCTGTTGGCAAGAGTCAAGCATATCCATTGAGAGGACTCAGTGTGATTGCACTGGACTGAGAGGGCACTTTTTCAACTGCAAAACTCCAGCCCAAGGAATCCGCAGGGATTGTGGGTAAACGATGATACCACCGAGCTGTGGACCAAGGGGACAGCTGTTTGACAACTGCCAATCAAGGGCTGGCCTGTTTGTAAACTTGGCTTTACTAGTCTGAGGGCCTTGAGGCACATCAGAGAACCTTTCCAATTTAAACTTCTTCATGTCTCAGTCCTTCATTTCCTCATCTCTCCACCATGCTACTTCAAAGGACGTATGTGAGCTCTCCACGCTCAGTGCTTGGGGCACCGCAAGTGCTGGCAAAACAGCCAGGGACCTCAGTCTGAATGTTGGCTCATCTGACAGCTCCTTTCCTGGTGTAAGGTGCCGAGGGTAGACGCAGGCCGGGGCAGGACAGGAGGATGACCGAGGTCTCTCCCGATGACTGCCTTTTAATGAGGCCTTGCCTTTCCACACATTCGCTTAATGAGTCCTCCCCAGTGCCCAGCAAGGGAGGTTGTACAGCTCCACTAATGAGGACACAAAAGAAGAGAAGTTAGAAACCTGACCAAGGCCACCGGCAGGGTGCAGCTGGGCTCGGAGCTCACACTGCTCTCACTGCAAAGCCTGCCCTGGCTACCCAGAGAGCGAATAAGGCAAGCCTGGGTGTCATCTTTACCTCCCCCGCCACCCTGGGACCCAGCGCGCACAGAGTGAGAGTGAGTCAGCCTCCAGGCTGCAGTCTTAGCGTCTGCGTTGACTCCCAGTGACTCAGTTCTTATTTCTAGAGTGGGGATAATAGCACCGTTATGTTTCCTGCCTATTCTGCGGTAGATGCTGCTCTAAGTCAAGTATTGACTCTTTGAATTCGCACAGAGCTCTGGGAGGGAAGGACTGTTAGTATTCCCGGTGCTTGGACAAGGACGCTGAGTCACAGAAGGCCAGCTAGACAGTTGTCTTGGGATCCAATTGTCAGTAGCAGGACTTGATAAACATCCAGGCTCTGACTCCATGTCCAACCTCAACCTCAGGCCAGCTGCCCCCGGAGACTGTCATCACTGTGGCCAGGCTAAAATGGTATGATATTCGCCATTCCATAGAGCAAATGCCTGGCCCTAGAGTCCTTCAATAAACATGAGCAACTACTTATAGTTTTAAATATGTTTTTATTGATTTCATAGAGGAAGGGAAAGAGAGAGAGAGAGAGAGAGAGAGAGAGAGAGAGAGAGAGAGATCAATGATGAGGGAGAATCATTGATCAGCTGTCTCTTGCATGCTCCACACTGGAGATGGAGCCCATAGTCCAGGCATATGCCCTGACCGGGAATCAAACTGTGGCCTCCTGGTTCACAGGTCAATGCTCAACCACTGAGCAACACTGGCTGGGCATATAGCAATTATTTAATACTAGAGGCCCAGTGAACAAAATGCATGCATGGGTGGTGTGTGTGCCCCTCAGCTCAGATTGCACCCTTTCCAATCTGGTACCCCTCGAGGGATGTCTGACTGCCCATTTAGGCCTGATCCCACCAGGACTTCTGGCTCCCAACTGCTTGCCTGCTTGCCTGCCTGATTGCCCCTAACTGCTATTGCCTGCCAGCCTGATCACACCCTAACCACTCCCCTGCCAGCTTGATAGACACCTAACTGCTCCCCTGTTGTCCCAATTGCCCCTAACTGCCCTCCCCTGTCTGCTTGGTGACCCCTAACTGCCCTCCCCTGATGACCTGGTTGTCCCAACTGCCCTCCTCTGCAGGCCTGGTTCCTCCTAATGGCCCTCCTCTGCTGGCCCACTCACCCCTAACTCTTCTCCCTTGCAGGTTTTGTCGCTCCCAACTGCCCTCCCCTGCTGGCCATTTTGTGGCAGCCATCTTGTGTCCACATGGGGGCGGCCAACTTTGACCACATGGGGCAGCTATCTTGTGTGTTGGAGTGAAGGTCAATTTGAATATTACCCCTTTATTATATAGGATTGTTCTTACTATTATGGTTGCTAGGTATGCAATGGCTAACCCTCATGAAGCTCAGAATAACTAACAAAAAAGGAGTTCAAGAAAGCTGGCCCCTGGGATGCTGACTTTCAGCAAAAGAAGGGAGTGTGGGGACCATGGCAACAATAGGGATGCATCCAGGGGTGAGGGGAAGATTCTTTTTCTGAATCTTTAATAGAAGCATTTCAAACATTTCTGGAAAAGGATGTTCATAATTTCACTCAGCCCTTAAGCAGAAGGGAGTGAGGAAAGCAGCTGTGGTTCTAAAAAAAAAAAGAAAAGAAATCTGACTACATAATCCCAGATAATCCCAACAAAAATAAAATGGATCAGTATTTAAGGAAACAAAGGAGCTGCCAAGGCCTCTCTCTTGGAAACTCAGCTATTTATAATAAAATCAAATTAGTCTTTACATCTGCTTATAAAGGCAAAGAATACACAAATTTATGATGAAAAGCAAGAGTCTCCCTGAGCCCTATCCACACGGTCAGCCTAATCCCCCAAGGACATAATTTTTACTTTTTTATTATTAAATCTTGGAAACCATATAGTTGTATACTCTTTCTTCTCATTTTTCTAAGCTCAGATTTCACTTACTGATTCCCTACTCTGATCAAACACAGTTTCATTCACCTGGATTCATTGATATCACTCTACACTAAATTTTTCCTTAATCTAGTTTATTTCATCATTAATTTTAGCTTTCTATTTTTGGCTCATCTAGTGGTTAGCTGTGGGATTTCAATGATATATGATTCCCCTATTCCTTTCTCCATACATTTGGAGATATGTGAGAGTGTGTCTTCCCCTGCCAGCCCTCCTCCTCACCCCCCTTCCATTATGTGCACACCCCCACCTTGACCAGGTGGGATCCCTGGCCTCTGCTCTGCCCCTTCACTTACCTCCTCCACATTTTCTCTTTGGTTGAACTTATAAGTGAAAAAACCAATAAATCACTCTTCCAGTGTCATAAAGCATCTTCAGTGCGGCATTATGGAGGCCCTCCGAACACTCTGGAATTTATCCAGGAGGGCTGCAGTAAGCCTCATCCTAGCTTTCCTTTTCCTTCCACAAACCCATGGGGTGTATCCCTTACTCTCCCCACATCGTCCTCTTTGTTTATGGCCCACTTATTTACCTGGAATCATTGTCCAGAAATTTCTTAGATGTGTGGATTTGGAAGGGGAAAATTTGAGTCTTTGAAAGGAAACTCATCATCAATAACAAAAAATAAAATAAAAAAGACATAGAAGCATGGAACAGACTGCCAAACTTCAAAAGTAAGGCAGAGGAGGGGAGGTGGGAAGAGTTCAACCAATGAACTTGATGCATATATGCATAACCCATGGACACAGACAATTGTGTGGTGAAGGCCTGGGGCTGGGGCAGGCTGGAAGAGGTCAATGAGGAGGAAAGGAGACATAGGTAATACTTTAAACAATAAAAATTTAAAAAGAAAATAAAATAAAACTTTTATTTTATCTTCTCATTTGATTTTTAATTTGGTTAAATATAATATTCTGGTTATAAAATTCATTTTCCCCCAATCTTTGTAAGATCTTGTTTCACTGTCTCCTAGAGTCTATTTGTGATCATCAAAGACTGAAGATATTCAAATCTTGGTTTTGGCAAATTTCCCCCCTGTGTTATATTATAGAATCTTTTCTTTGTCATAGGAGTTGTGAAATTTACAAATTCAGAGAGGTGGACTTGGGGCAGATTGCATTTACACACCCAAGGAATAAGGACTCAAAGAAATATCAACGGAGGCAGACTGCCCTCTTTCATTTTACACCTCCACTTAAATTGGGAGATCTGAGTAAAGACATAAAACTATGAAGACCAAATTTCAGATGCCTAAAGAAAGCATCTGAATGATCACATTGCAGTTCAAAGTATTAAGACAGGTTTGAGTACATTGACTTATCACCAACTAGGGCCGGTGTGAGAAGAAACAGAAATTTGCAAAGCAATTACATCTATGATTTTGTTTTGTTTTTAATAGCCTACCCACACCCATCTCTAAATTTATAACTTCTCATTCTAACGCCTATGAAAATATTCAAGCATGGGCAGGGAGTGTCCTCCATTCCTTTGTTTCATGGCATTTTCTCTTTGATATTTTTTCTCTCCTTCATTGTTAGCAGATTTTGAGCCCCAGTTTCTCCTCTGGTCCTTCCTTCCACCCAGGCACTTCTTGTGGATGAAGAGTGAGCACAACTCATGCCTTCCCCAAGCTCAGAGTTTAACAGGGGATGTAAGTAGGAGAGCCACAGTGGGATTGGGAAGTCTAAGGTACTGGGAGGACATATGCCAGTGCCACCTTCTTTGTGCATGGTGGAATGTGGGCTAGTCTGCCGCTTTGAGTCTGTGAATTTGAATGGAGACAGGACCTGCAAGTTGGATTCACTTATCTTCTCAGACGTTTCCCTGCAGCACTTCCTCCTGTTTAATTTGGAGGGCATCAAAGTTAACATTTCACTACGAAAAATCCCAATTCTCAGAAAAGGCTATCTTAGTGTCAAAAATCCCAGGAACTAGCTTAAGGGCTAGCTCAGGAAATTGTGGTGAATTCTTACATAAAGGTAGCACAAGGTGATGAACATTTATCCCCTATCTAATCCCAAATCCACCTCTCAGAATCCTAGTCTACTGGAGAGTTAACTGAGGCTTAAAATAATCAAGTAGGTCAGGTCACAGCGTGCTTGTCAGTTCCTTTCTCACCACTGTTCCTTCATCTAAGTCCTGAGAGTTATTTTACGTGTCTCACCGCATGCTTGTTTCCATTCCAGGGGTTACTGGACTAACTGAGTTAAATAGATTCAGTACCTGCCATCCTCAAGCTTATAGGCAAGTGTGTAGATAAAACAGAGCTGACGTAGCTCAGTGGTGGTGTGTCAACCTTTGAACCAGGAGGTCAAGGCTCCATTCCTAGTAAAGGCACATACCTGGGTCGTGGGCTCAATCCTTAGTGTGGAGTGTGCAGGTGGCAGCCTATGATTCTCTCTCATCATTTATGTTTCTAATAACATAAATGAGAGAGAATCGTATCTTTCCCTCTCTCCCTCTCCTTTCCTCTTTGGATCAATAAAAATACATTTACTGCCCCCATCCCCCAAAAAAGAAAAACAAACAAACAAACAAAAAAACAAAAAACCTACCCGGTTACTGTGAATGCCAATATAAAGGAGTACCTCCTTTTTAGGAGTTTCTGATAATTACATGAGATTACCCATGGCACATGATAAGCATTGCAATAATGATGGCTGGTTATTATTATTATTAGTGATAGCAATTTTGGTATTTGTTGCATATAAGAGATGTTCTAACTCAATGGTCTGCAAACTCATTAGTCAACAGAGCCTAATATCAATAGTACAAAGACTGAAATTTCTTTTGAGAGCTGAAAACCAACTTCTGCGCATGGGCCACGAAGTTTCAATTGCACTTACGTGCGTGCCTGCAAGTGGTATTTTGTGGAAGAGCCACACTCAAGGGGCCAAAGAGCCGCATTTGGCTAGTGAGCTGGGGTTTGCTGACCACTGTTCTAACTGATGTGGAGAAACAAGGAATGAAGAAGTTGCGTTGAGCCAAAAGGATCAGCTAGGTTGTGAATGAAATAGATGTATAAGGCCTCTCCCTGCAAGACAAAGGCTGATGCTCTAACGAAATACCCTGCTCAGAAGAACAGGGAGCTAGGATCTTTGAAAAAAGCAAACACAGCACCTGACATTTAAAAAACGCCATGACTTGGAAATTTACAACCTCCATGGTGTAATAAGAAAGTGGTTAAGTCAATGATGACACAGCTCTCCAGTGGAATATTATGCAGTCTCTGAAGACTATATTAATTTTAAAATAGGTAATAAGAGCAGATGAATAAAAACATGAAAATTGTGTATGAAAAAAGATTATAACAATGAGCAAAAATAACTAAAGACAAAACACTTGGAAATAGCTATATTAAAACATGGTCTCCTTTAAAATATGACAACAGAAGACATTGTTTTATTTCATTCTTTCTATTTTGCATGTATTTTCTAATTTTACTTAATGAACACATATTGCTTTATAATGGGAAAAATAAGAATATAATTTCAAATATTATTAACAGTGTAGTGCCTGATTAAACTAAACATATCATTGCACCGTGGACTCCCTTACCAGATGAGGTGTTACCTTAAATTTATTTGGGGTGTGTCCCATCCAATTCAACTGACATCCTCCTGAACCCTCACCAAGCTATGTCTCCCATGGAGGAACCTGTGAAACACCTGTTGAGTGAAGCCTGTGAGGGAATGACTGATGGGGTAAAGAAGGAACAAGCACCGTACAACCAGTTGAAGGCATGCCTCCACCTCTAGGTTAGTGGGTGGCAGAGTGTCTGGCAGAATAATCACTAGAGGTTACAAAGAGATGCTGTTTACATGGTTTTGCTTAAAATTCTGGAATGACAGCCTCCGGAAATTCCCTATCCCTCCACCATGCATGAGACTAGATCATCCTGAACTTTATAAGATTGGGAAGAAAACCTCATTAGTGAATAAATGGCCTCAGTAAGAAATAGCGGGGTTGTAACTACAAGGGTTAGATAGAGGGAGATAGTGACGGTGTGAGGAGGAGACAGGGGGACTGGAGTTGAGGAACCACCACAATGTGTAGTGAGTTCCTCTTGAAATGAGTGAAGACTGAAGGAAGTTGCTGGTTCCCTGACTGGGTGTAACCCTAGTGATTTACAGAGAAGCAATTCTTTTATTATTATTTTTCAATTGATTTCAGAAAGGAAGAGAGAGAAACATCAATGCTGAGAGAGAATCATTGACCGGCTGCCTCCTGCATGCCCCTAACTGGAAATCAAGTCCACAAACTGGGCATATGTCATTGACTGGAATCAGACCTGGGACCCTTCAGTCCACAGGCCCATGATCTCTCTATCCACTGACCCAAACCAGCTAGGGCCTAAAAGCATTTCTTGATTGTGCAAGGAGGAGTTGAAGTTTAGAGGTTTAGAATTCACAGTGTTACACATGATTCTTATGTGAAGCCAGGAGAATAGGCTGGAGGAGAGGAACCCTGAGTGCAGAATGTGGGGGTGGGTGGGGTGGAGTGAAGGGTGATCCTGGCCAAACAGCAGACCCCTCATGCCCTGTTCACACATGGGAGCTGATGCTCTTGTCTTAGAAGTCACCCAGAGTGAGATGTCCCGGACTTGAAGGTCTCTTTCTGTTTTGTTTTCTCTCACAAAGCAATGGAAGTTCCAGGTAGCAAGGGGGTTCTGAAGCAGGAAAGGCTGCTCAAAGCTGGACACAGAGCTGAGGGTCTCGTCAGTATGCAGAGTGAACGAAGCCGAGGGCTGGGATGAGATGGTCCAGAAGCTGTAGGTGAGAGATGCATGCTCTGTGGCTGGGACTGAGGCTCTTGGGCCCAAGGCTGGAGCTGAGTTCAGGGGATCCAGCTACATCTGCGTGGCTCCAAGTTAGTTAGGTCAGAGGGGGTGGGGCACCACGGGCCACACCACAGACAGGGTTAAAAGCGAGAGTGTGTTCCAGATGTCAACAGTCTGTTGTAGGCAATTAGGAGGTGGCCTTTTTTCTCTCTCCCAGGACCCCTCACACAAACTGTCTGAACCACAACAGTGGAGTCTGAGCGTATCAAGTAAGGAAAGCAAAGAGCGACCCCACAGAATAACTGTGGTTAGTGGCTTGTGGGGCTGCGGATGGTGTGTGTGTGTGGTGGGGGGAGGGAGGGGTTGCCCAAGAGAGAAATTTGCTTCTAATCAATGAGCTAATCTAGGACAGAAGGTCTCCTTTCTCTCTCGCCCTCATTTAATTTCCCGGGGTTCAGTCCTCGCCTCCCTCACTCTGCCCCCTCCCCATACCAGCTGAATGAAAAGTTGGTCCAGTTTTTTTTTTTTTTTTAATATAGATACATTAAAAAACAGACACTGTTCTTCAAAGAAGCCTGCAATTTCGCTGGCGACGGGATGTTTATAGCCACGATTTGTTTGGTTCTGATAAAAGGCACATGCCCTCTGATTCCATTTGATTTTGTTTCCCAGGCCAGGCTTTCTTCACACACGGGCCTGCAGTCTTTTGGGGCAACAAGGAAGAAAGGAGAGAGAGAGAGAGAGAGAGAGAGAGAGAGAGAGAGAGAGAGAGAGCGAGCGAGCGATCCGGAGAGCTGGAGCTGTAAGTATGTCTGTGTGTGTGTGTGTGTGTGTGTGTGTGTGTGTGTTCCGGCCACAAAGCCACGCTGCTCAGGGGCCAGGATGACTGGCGGGGGAGACATTCCAGGTGCTCCCTTATGTCCTATCAAGACAAGCACCACTCTTTGCAGGTCCAGGGAAAGCTGGGATGTACCCGCCCCAATTTTTCTCAGGAGCTTGTGTGAGGGAGGTAGGCGAGCCTCAGAGGCAGAAAGACGTGGGTTTAAATGTCAGCTTAGTCACTCTCCTGCTGTACGGCCTGGAACAGAGCTCTCTCTGAATCGGTTTCGCCTGTAGGACCGGAACCTCTCCCCTGCAGGACTGCTAGGAGGATGGGGGATTATAGCCAGGCCAAGGAGGCAGAGGGGCAGGGAAGGCCCCGAAAGTGGGGGTTTGTCGGAGGGGCAAGGAGGAGGGCAGCAGCACCCACACAGCATGAGCCAGCAGCATTGCCTGTAGGAAAAGGCGAAGTTTGGGGTGACTGGGTGTGCAGAACAAGGATAGAGCAATAGGCAAGGAGGCAGGCAGATCCAGGGGTCTGGTTGCAAGCCGCGTGGAGGAGGAACCTGAGCTTCTCTCTGCAGGCCGGGGGAGGGCCTCAGGGAGTCTAAGCAGAGGAACGTGTGGGATTAGAGTATGTTCTAGAAAACTGACCATTTGCAGCATGGCGGGGTGAGAGCAATGAGGGAAGGACTCAGGGGAGTTAAAGCAGGATGTTCCTTAGTGCTCCCCAAGTGTTCATGCTGCTTGAGCTCCAGCAAGGGCCCGCCTCCAGCTGATTGAGTGACAGCTCTGCCTTCCAGTGATTGCATGGCAGCTCCGCCTTCCAGGGGTTGAGTGATAGCTCTGCTGTGCTGGGCTGTGAAACCAGGCCGGAGCCTCAGTGGCCCTGTCTGTGAGATGGGGGTGGTAATGCACATCCCTCCCACGGCTATCCTGAGGCCTAAATGAATTTTGAATGCACAGAACATCAAGGAAGCACTTCAAAGAGTGAACATGACATGCCTTTGCTAAATATTGCGACTAGAGAAAATTTCCAATCGGCGCTCCAACTCAGCACTGTGTCTGTCTCATACCAATTCAACTTTACGTTTACCCTGCAAGGCAGTTACTGTTTTTCTTCATTTCCTTTTTCTTTAGGAAAATGAAGGCTCCGAGAAGTGGAGTGATTAGCTGCTCCATGGAAGAGCTGGAGAATAACTCAGGGTCTACTTCCACAACCAGCCCTACACCTTCCCTCCTGAACAGGAGGCCAGGGCTGGCCCGCTGGGAGGAGAGAAAGAGTCCCTGGGGATACCGCTTATAAAAACCTGGCTTTGGGACTTATTTATTTTATTTTTAAAAAATATATATTTTATTGATTTTTTACAGAGAGAAAGGGAGAGAGATAGAGAGCTAGAAACGTCGATGAGAGAGAAACATCGACCAGCTGCCTTCTGCACACTTCCCACAAGAATGTGCCTGCAACCAACGTACATGCCCTTGACTGGAATCGAACCTGGGACCCTTCAGTCCACAGACTGAGCCAAACCAGTTTCGGCGGGACTTTTTAAAGACCTCCCTCTTCTCCACCCCATCCGTGGTGTGTGTGTGTGTGTGTGTGTGTGTGTGTGTGAGGGGGTGGTGGTGGAGAGTGGGGTTGATTGACCAGGGGGCTCTGGCCAGAACTAAGCCCTCCTGGCCCCTGTAAACTGTAAAGGAAGCTTTGCTTTTGGACCTTCCATCCACCAAAGAGCAGATTTCTACACGTTTGCTCTTGGCAAAGGTCTCCGTCTTCTCTTCCTCCCTCCCCTCAGCTATATTTGGTGAGAGTTTAAATCCGATAAAGAGGAGCTCTATTTAAAACCAGTCAGGCTCTATTTCAAAAGATCTGTGCGATTTCATCTGAAAAGTCAATTTGTAATTATAATGTCAAGTTCCTCTGCAAGTGAGGCCCTGGCACCCAGTCCCTGTGCCCAGGGAAGAGGCTTTAGGCTGATGGAACTTTGGGGCTGGAAGAGGCTAGAGACCCAGCACCCGCAGGCCTGAGGGCCCGGCCCATCCCCCGTCCACCTCTGACCATTCCAACACATAGAGCTCTCTGCTCTCCGGACTCTTTCCTCTCCCCCTCCTCCCGGCCCCCAACGTCCCAGCTGTAGGAAGGTTGTTGATAAATGTCATTCTCTAGTGCCCCACTGACCCTCATGGGTCCCCAGAGCGCTGCTCTGTCCCTCGTCCCGGGCGCTCCCTGGAACTGTAGACATCGCCTGGTGCTCTGAGTCTCTTCTTCCTCAGGTTGACATTCTGGGCTCGTTGAGTCATTCCCTAAAAGGGCACCATTTCCATATCCCATTGGGTGACGCTGTGCTCCACAGCCAAGCCAGGTCCCCGCAGATGGCACTTCTGCAATGCAATCGTGAACCGGATCTCGTTCTCAGATGGTTTCCACTATCCTCAGTGCTCTCCGGGGACTTGTGGGAGAGCCGATGCATCACTGACCTCAGTGACCCTCTAACAGGCAGCCATTCATTCAAACTCCTTCTCTTCCCACAGAGCTAGATGGATCAGAGCCCCCACCCTGGCTCCCAGCTCACCTGGCAGGACTGTCCCCTTCCCTGTCTCCCAGCCACACTGGCCTTTGCTTTGCTCCTTGAGGATAACAAGCTTACCCCTTAGGGTCAAGTACTGTTCCCTTCACTAGAAACTCTTACCCCGCACCTGTGCAGGGCGGGCTCCTACTGGTCTTCAGGGATCAGCTCTTTTCTTGACCTTTCTCTCTCCTGTGCTCCCTCCTGCCGCCCTGTCCCCCTCCCCCCACTGTCCAGCCCACCATCTCATTTCATTTCTGCATTTCTGCAAGCCCTTACCAAGATGAAAGCCGCCTTAATTAGTCACTTGTTTTCTCATTGAGTCCACTTTCCCCGAAGATCCTACAGGAGCCAGGAGTGGGGGTGATAGGCTTGTCTTGTTGGCATTTGTGCCCTGTTGACTAGAATCGTGTCTGGCATGTGTCGTCATCCAAGGGGACATTGGCTCAATGAATGCTCCTGTGAGTGAATGAATGTGCTGAGTGTGAGGAGGACGCAGAGTAAGTATGTGGAGTGGTGGCATCATAGACATTGTAAAATATTTCAGAGACTGGTTTTAATCCTCAATGCTTACCCTTCAGATAATGGGTTTTTGACCTGGGAGGGCAGCTGACATCCAATAATTACACTGCAAGTTCTGCAAAAACTGGAACAAGGATTTAGCAACCTAATAGGAATGGCACTTTTTTTTTTTTTTTTTTTTTTTTTTTTTAATGAAAAGCAAGATGCACCAGCACACATTAAACATTAAAAGTTTGAAGTTATAGGGCACCTAGAAGAGAAGACAAGCTCCTCAGAGCAGCTTTCCGAGGGTCCTTGGCTGCAGGGAAGAGCTGCACAGACAGCAGAGAGGCGGAGCACGTGCAGAGACCTGCCTGACCGGGAGCCCAGGCAGCTGAGCAGATGTGGTGCAGGGAGAAGTAGAGAACAGGACCAGACTGGCAGGGAAGCACGGGGCCTTCTGGGAGAGGAGGGCAGGGGAGCTAAGTAGGGGGCTGGCCTTAACTTTAGCTCCTGCATGTGGGTGCTCCTTGAACGGTGAGTGAGATGGAGGGAATTCACATGGCAGGGGTAGACCACACCAACGGGACAAGGAACGGAGCCAATGGACGGAGCCTGACCGGAGGCCTGGCCGTGGTCGCTGTCATTCTATGACAGGAGGTAGAGGAGAGAGGTGAGGCAGTGGGTACATTGATGGGACTGCTCCCCAGCTTCCTGCAGGGTGAGGGTCCAGGGTTCGAGCCATCCCTACTGCTCACCAGCTCTATCCTCAATAATGCTCCCAATGAGCTGAGGAGCCCTGGCCACCTTAGTGGCTACACTCCCCAACAGCACCCTCTACCCCTTGGGGGCCCAGGTTTCCTCCCTGGGCCGGTGACCTCCAGTCCATGAGCCGGTTTTCCAGGCTGCAGTTTCGAGATAGTGGATGCTTTTGTATTCTTCAGCATCCCGGTTTCTCATCTGTGGGAAGGAACCAAAGACGCCTGCCGCGTAGAACTGCTGGAAAGATGAATGGGGGTTGTGTTCGCCCATCCCCGGGTCAGGACGGGTTCAGCCATGTTGCTCCCCGGTGTTCTGCCTGTGCAGGGACCCAGCCTTTCTCTGGACTCCCACTTTTGCATTTATTTAATTGATTAATTTGAGAAGAAATTGATTAATTTTCCCAGCAAAGAGGTTTGAAAGTCCTAGCTTCATAGAATGCGATCACTGGACAGGAATGTAAGTTCATTTAATCTAAAACTTAAAGATGTGTGGCTTATAGATACTTTTATTTTGGGGGGCAGGAGTCAGATTGTAATATGGCTTAAATGTTTGAATCGCTTACCATTTAAAACTTGAAGATGTTGCCGAAACCGGTTTGGCTCAATGGATAGAGCGTCGGCTTGGGGATTGAAAGGTCCCAGGTTCGATTCCTGTCAAGGACATGTATCTTGGTTGCGGGCATATCCCCAGTAGGGGGTGCGCAAGAGGCAGCTGATCGAAGACTCTCTCTCATCGATGTTTCTAACTCTCTATCTCTCTCCCTTCCTCTCTCTCCCTTCCTCTCTGTACAAAATCAATAAAATATATTAAAAATAAATAAAACTCGAAGATGTCACACGTTGGGAGATTCCACACTTGGGGAGAGGTCACATGTTAGAACTCGAGCCTCTCCTGACAAGTGTGGAGGCCCAGGCCAGGGCTGCCCAGGTTGGCCAGAGCCTGAGTCTACGCGGTCCAGCAGTGGTGGTTTCCCAGGGCAGCTGCAACACAGTGCAGCCAGGGTGGGGAGAGATCTGCTGTCTTCCTGCTCTGGAGGCTGGGCGTCTGAGTCTGGTGCGGACAGGGGGGTTCCCCCTGAGGCTGAGGGAGCCTGTCCCAGCCCCGCCCCGAGCTGCTGGGAAGTGTGGGCAGCTCCCCTGTTCCAGGTGTTCCAGCGCGTGTAGGCCCGCACTCTGACCTCTGCCTTTGTCTACACATAGTTCTTGAGTGTTTGTTTCCAGGTCACATCTCCCTGTTTGCTAGGACACCATTCTTGTTGGATTAGGGACAGCTCTGCGGACCTTATCTTGTCAAATGATATGGGCAATGACTCTTTCTCAATAAAGTCACATTCTGAGGTCCTGGGGCTAGGATTTCAACAGAGGAATTTTAAAAAAAACTATATTTTTATGGATTTCAGAGGGGGAAGGAAAAGGAGAGAGAGATTAAACACATCAATGATAAGAGAGAATCATGGATCGGCTGCCTCTTGCACGCCCCACCCTGGGGATCAGACCTGCAATCCGGGCAGGTGCCCTGACCTGGAATCAAACCGTGACCTCCAGTTCCTAGGTCAATACTCAGCCACTGAGCCATGCGGGCTGGATAGGCATTTTTAGAGGCGCAACCTAACCCATGACACCAGCTTACATCACCTCTACCAGCAGGGTCGCTGTACCCATTAGCAAAGTCCGCCTGTGTCATTTCAGTGGGCAGTCATAGTCTCATGGCTAAATGTCCTCTCTCTCCATGAGGACCTGCGGCCAGGCTGCCGGGTGTGAAGGGGATGGTGGGTGGAAATTCACGTGATGTGGCTCTCCCGAGGTGACAGGATGGTGACAGGCAGAGAGAGGATGTGGCCTTTCTTTTAGTCATTCATCCCAGCGTCTCCCCCTCACAGAGCCGTAGGAAATTCTGTTTCAAGCTCAGTGCCTTGCAGATGGGGAGGAGTCAAGAAGTCCAGAGGAGGCATTGGTTAGGTGAGGGGCAGGTGACAAGTAGGGGCTGCGACTGGTGAAGCCCACGTGACATCCTAAGAGAAATACCCAGGAGGCAGTGGGACACGCGGGCTTGAGGTGATGGGATCTGCCCTCTGAACCAGTGCAGTCAGAACCTCTCCCCCTTGGCGAGGCTCTTGTCTGCACAGGCATTGGTTAGAGACCCAGGTGTATTTGTAACTGTCCCCCGAATGTAGGCTGACAGTTAGGACCCATGCCACATAGTCACAGAATAAAGATTTTGAGCTCAAACTCGGTTTCTTTGCGTTTTCTTGTAGATGAAAAAATGTTGCCTTGTGTGTTACTTTTATGAGCAGCAAGTCGGTGTGTTTTTTTTAACCTACCACATTGCCAGATAGATTATATTTTGATAATTCTCTCAATGTGTCAGCTGCCAACAGCACTTTCAATAATAAGAATCCTATCCCTCCTAAATAAGGCCGTGATTCCGTTAAGAAGAGCTGCCGGCCCAGGCTCAGGGGCTAAAGAATTGAAGCACAGGCTTGCTGTGAGGTTTACACAGCCCTGCAAACCCGAGCACAGACTGCTTCCGCTTCACTGGGGACCTGCCACTTCTCCCCGTTCCTCTCACCCCCCACGATCCCAGTGAGGGAGGGACAAAGGCTCGTAGGAGATTGTGAGGAACCGTACATGACTCCTCCTGTTTGGGAATCTCCAGACTCCTGTGTCCAGGTGGGAATGATTGTCTTCACTTATAGAAGCGGAAATGGAGGCTCAGAGAAGAGACTTCACCTGTCACTGCTGCTGCCGCTGCCTCCTCTCTGTAGACTTGCTGATGCTCCAGAGATCTCCAGCTGCAAAGGCCAACCATGAACCCTGCGTCTGGCACCTGTGGGTCAGCTGAGCAGCACTGCCACTGTGGGAGCACACAGACCATCACGGGGCAGCTCCTGCATTGAGCGTCTGCCCTGTGATGGCCAGTGTACATTATAGCAATCGATTGACTGGTTGTTTGGTCCGTCGATCAGTCACTTAGGCTTTTATATATATATAGATTCCCCATGTCTTTGTCTATAACAATTTGTACAATGTTTGTACAATTGCAATTATAGTATACATATATATATATATATATATATATATATATATATATGATTTCAGAGAGGAAGAGAGAGGGAGAGAGGGATAGAAATATTAATGATGAGAGATTTGACCTGCTGCCTCCTACATGTCCCCAACTGGGGATCAAGTACAAAACCCAGGCATGTGCCCTGGACCGAAATCAAACCTGGGACCCTTCAGGCTGCAGGCCAAAGCTCTGTCCATATATATATATATATATATATATATATATATATATAAACTAGAGGCCCAATGCACAAAATTCATGCAATGCAATGCAAGAATAGGCCTTCGCAGTCCTGACTTGGTCTCGAAGGTCATCTGGAAGTAATATGCAAATGGACTGAATGTTTGACCATTCAGTCAATTTGCATATTATGCTTTTATTATTATAAATGATTCCATTTTTTTTAATCTCTGTTTTAAACTCTAAGTGAATTCTCTAATTTCAACCAAACACATTGCAGTACAGGTTAGACTCTAGTTTCCTCCTTTCCACATTTGTCACTCATAACAGTGAGAAATCTGCATCCCATTATCCTTAATAAATTTACTCATCTGGCCTTATCTAGAATACACAGAAAGTAATTTTGGAATTGCTAAACCATCCACTGTGAAAAGCAGACCTAACTAAAGTTCAAAATTTATTTACAACTTTTTACATCCAACTGACATACTTTGAAACAGACAAGTCTTAAGCGCAGTTGGAAGCATTTTGACAAATGAATGCCTCTCTGTAAACCATACCGCTACCACGACACAGAAAATTTCCATTTTCCCAGAAAGATTCTGTGATTCTTCCTTATCAGTTTCCCCTCAGAGGTCACTCATTCTGACTTTTCACTGTGAGCTTGTGTCAGAGCAGCACAGAGCACAGCTGCTCTGAGTTCGGATATTCTTCTGAATTCTGCTAGACTATACCAAGTGTCAGGGCAGGCTCCTTCTCCTTCTTCTTCTTCTTCTTCTTCTTCTTCTTCTTCTTCTTCTTCTTCTTCTTCTTTAATAATTATTACCATTTATAAGTTATGTAACCTTTTTAAAAATACATATTTTATTGATTTTTACAGAGCGGAAGAGAGAGGGATAGAGAGTTAGAAACATTGAGAGAGAAACATCAATCAGCTGCCTCCTGCATACCCCCTACCAGGGATATGCCCCCAACCAAAGTGCATGCCCTTGACTGGAATCGAACCTGGGACTCTTGAGTCCTCAGGCCAATGCTCTATCCACTGAGCCAAACCAGTTATGGCTGGGGAAGGTTCCTTCTTGAACTCTGCTCGCTACACTGACTGTTGGGTCTGAGCCCCTTTGCCAGGAGCTGGACCATCTTGGAGGCTGGGTCCTAGGGGAGAAGCCACTAGACGTTGTGGGTATATAAGAATGAGTCTATTGTAGCAGCCAGTGGCCATATAGCCATCAGTCCTATACAGAGGCCATATAGACAACACAGTTCTTCACAGCAAAGTTCTATACAGGCAGCCACACACGGGCTGGTGAACAGGCTTATCTCTCCCACAAAAGCAGCATTAGCCTCTGCACCCACAGGCAGTTTCTGAGCAGCTGCAAGCTGCCCTGGGCTCACTGCCTCACACAGTAATGGCACCTGGGTGCTCTGCCCTCGTAGCTTCTCTGCCCTCTCCAGCTTTCCCGCACACGCAGTAGCTACAGCCTCTGCGCTTCCCTTTTCTCCCCAGCACACTGGCTGGCGAACATGTATTATGCTCTTAGGTAAAAGAGGCTTCTTTGCAAGCAGTGACCTTGTTGTGCACCTGCACTTGGTCCTTGGGCATTCTGATTAAGATCCCCATGTTCAGCGTGGCCTTGGCCATCTGGCATCCTATCAACAAGTCCTTCACATTCTGAGTTGCCTTGACTATCCAGCAGCTCTGGCATGGTTCCCACCTGTCCGTTTTGCCTGTCCTGGAATTTTATATGAATTAAATACTGGTTTATGATTTACTTGTAACGTTGTTGTCAAGTTTAGGGTTTTGATGACTCATAATACAATTTGAAAACTATTCATATTCATATTTTTAATTGTGTATTATGTCAATTTTGGTAAAGACACCGTCCATTTAATCTAAATTGATCATAGTATTTTCTTAATATTATTTTAAAGGCTGTAGGATCACTCATAATATCCCCCTGACTCATTTTTTTTTTTTAATATTGATATTTTGTTTTTTTCTTCCTTTTATTTTATGGATAGTTTTGTTATGAGTATTGATTACATTAAGTAATTTTGACAAAACAGCTTTGTCTTTTTATATTAATTTTCTAATTAATTAATTAATTAAATAATTCCTGTTTTTATCTATTTTATTTCTTATTTATTTTAAGAAATAAGTTTAATTTGTTCTATTTAAAAAAAATATTTTATTGATTTTTTTTTTACAGAGAGGAGGAGAGAGGGATAGAGAGCTAGAAACATCAATGAGAGAGAAACATCGACCAGCTGCCTCTTGCACACCCCCTACTGGGGATGTGCCTGCAACCAAAGTACATGCCCTTGACCGGAATCCAACCTGGGACCTTTCAGTCCACAGACCGACGCTCTACCACTGAGCCAAACCGGCTTCGGCTAATTTGTTCTTTTTTAACCCTTCTGATGGAGACCTTTTTCATAAATTTAAGACCTTACTTATATAATACAATATAGTATATGTACTACACTGTATAGGGAGGCGACTGGCAGTGGCTGCCAGAGGGCAGAACCGGCTGGTGAGCAGGTGGCACCAGACCAGCCAAGGTGGGTGCCAGTCAGGCCTAGGGATCCTACCCGTGATGAATTTCGTGCACCGGGCCTCTAGTTTAGAACATAAATTCAAAACTAGAGTGTGCACTATAGCAGCGTTTTTCAACCGCTGTTCCGCGGCACACTAGTGTGCCGCGAGATGTTGCCTGGTGTGCCGTAGGTGCAGACAAGACAAGAATTTTATAATTTTTCACTATTTTGTTTACTTAATATTTCATAATAAAGTAATTATAAAATACTTTCTTTGTGTTTATTTGATTCCTATTCAAGAGAATTACTTTATATATAGTCAATATAGGCACAGAGTTAAATTTTTTAACATTTTCTAATGGTGGTGTGCCTCGTGATTTTTTTCATGAAACAAGTGTGCCTTTGCCCAAAAAAGGTTGAAAAACACTGCACTATAGGACCCTGAGAGTGCACCGATATTTAAAGCACTTGCTAGTTAATTCATGTCAGAGATGGTTTATACCAGTGGTCGGCAAACTGCAGCTCGCAAGCTGTGGTTTGCCGCTCTGCTGACTAATGAGTTTGCTGAACAGTGGTTTATACTCACTTCCCTTTGCTGACTGGGGTCCCATTCTCCTGTTGCCCATCTAGTGCTCTTTCACTGCGCCTCAGATACTGTAAGGGATACATTGTCGAGACACTGGATTTAGTGATGTTCCTCTGCGGACCGCTACTTCCTTCTCCGGCAGGCTGCTAACTTGGCTGGAATAGAAGTCCCTGTTCTGTCTCCCCTGTGGTGGGCAGCATCTCAGATGCCCCTTCAGTTCTCCTTGGCTTTTAGCTACAGTTTGACCCAGACCCCATGGTATCTCCCAATTGTGCACAGCTCAGCAGGCAGCTAAGGATTTAGTCAGGTGCACTGATGATGCATAGCTCCCACCTCCTGCTTTTCAGTATCTTTCCCCTTATGATCAGCCATGCTGGCAGTGCCAAAGTCCTCCCTCTTCAGCGTGAAGCCAGGAGGACAAGGGTTTTGTCCTGGCCATGCTGCCCGGGCTGCAGAGTGCTCTCAGGAAAAAAAGTCACAAGCCCAGAAATCTCACCCAGTCTCCTTTGTGTCCTTCAACAGTGGACTTCCTTTCAGTTTTTGCTGCTTTTATTTGCTCTCCAGTAGCTACAGGTGGTTGATTTTAAAACATTTTATTTTCATTTTTCAGGTCTGATAATTGTTACTGTGAGACAGTTAGTTTAATCAAACTATTCTACTGTTAATAAAAGCCAAAATGCAACATTCAGGTTTTCGTTTCCACAACTAGAATTTTTACTTATACAAGTCCTATAGGGTAACTTTCCTAATCTTACCATTCTTTAATCACACATCTTATTTCTTGTTACAGTTTTATTCTCATGATTGTACCTTTAATTCTTTTAAATAAACATGTCATAAAGGATTGTTTTTTGGGGGAATTTTCCTCTAAAGCTTATCATCTGATCCCTTGCCCGGATAAGGGCATTACGTTTTTAGCCATTAAAACCTACATGCACATCCCACCCCTGTAGACCACCAAAATGTTCTCTTTTTTTATTTCTAAATTCTTGGAAGTTCTCTTTTCTAGAATTCATATGTGCATATTTATCTTTTATTTGTTACTAGAGGCCCAGTGCACAAAACTCATGCACGGGTAGGGTCCCTAGGCCTGGCTGGCGATCAGGGCCAATCTGTGGGGCAACCAGTGAGGTGATCAGGGGCCCCCACTGGCACCCATCTTGGCCAGCCTGGTGCTGCTGACCCCACCCCCTGTTGCTGCCAGTGGTTACCTCCCTCTGTGGAGCGACCGGCAGGGCAATCAGGAGCTCCCCTGGCACCCACCTGTGCTGGCCTGGGCCCTGCGGGCTGGGGGCAGCTCCTGCATTGAGCATCTGCCCCCTGATGGTCAGTGCGCATCATAGCAACCGGTTGTTCTGCTTGTCATTCTGTGGGTCAGTCAATTTGCATACTAAGCTTTTCTTATATAGGATAGGTGGTCTTATGGTTTTGTTTTCTTGTTAGTAGGATAATGATGGCTCCTCCTATCTTGGAGATAAGTTTTTCCATGTGTGTACTTCTGAGCACAAAACAGAAATTAAATATAATGATCAACTACCATATACTCACACCATCACATTTCAGGGAATTTGTAACATAGTAAGTTACAAAGGCCGACTCTTAAAAGGCAAACAGTGTCCACTTTGTTTGTCCCACAAAACTCTCCATCTGCGGTATTATAGCCATGCATGGATTTCCCTAGCTGCGGGTGTGTCTGCAGCGGAAACCCAGTGAGTGTCATAGACCCCACTGCCTGGGACTCCCGCGGCCCAGGGTGACAAAGCGTCTGCGGTCCGTTCTGTAAGTGACTTCCCCGATGTCCTGTGGCAGCCACCGTGGGAATGACAGTTACGCCAGGTCCAGTCCCAGCGCTTCGGGGAATCTTCACCAGCGCCCTCCCGACATTCCAGTCCTCTGCGATTCCATGTTTTCAATTTCTCTGATTTCCTTGGACGACTGGGCTAGCGGAATGTTGAAGTTTCCAGTAACCCAAAACCTCCACAGCCTGTCGCACTTCAAACCCGGAGCTGTGCATCCAACCGAGAATCCAAAACGCTCTTTTCACACTTCACTTCTGACCAAAGGAAATGTGGTATGCTGGCTTCAGCTTTGAATTTCAATCGATATAATTCAAAATATATGAAATCAAAGCTTGTTTCCAGACCCTCTGACAGAGTCACCGAGGGCCCGGCTTCTGCTCCCCTGGGCTGGCCAAGCTGGTTCTTATTTCGCGTGTTTTAAGTCCCCGTTTGAAGTGCATCCATCCGTGGGGCTCGCGTTGTGGCTCGACTTTCATGCCATGCCACGTTTTTACACTCGCTTTTCATTTCACATGAAAACCAGGGCCAGGAGGGGAGATGGGGACTGTGGTGAAATCAAAGGCAGAGTGTTCGCTTCATGCCTCCACCCGCGCCGCCCCCCCACCCAAAAAGAAAAAGATATTGATTGGCAGAAACATCATTAATTGAGCATCTACTGTGTGATCCCTATGAGGGCCTCCCGTCAGAGGAAAAATAAATTACAGGTTCTGTGTCTGAGCAAGAGCCAGCCAAGTAACCAGTCGTTGGGATAAAATGTGCTGAATCAGGAATTTTGGGAGGATAGCCACGCAGAGGGCCAGGGAGGAGGACGCGAGGAAAGGCCAGGCACTTTAATTGGATTCTGAATCGCGAGCGAGATGTTTCCTGGTGAGGTAAACAGCGAGGCCAAAGGTCTCAGGGTGATGACGTGGACTGGGCCCCCCAGTCTGACCACAGCTGGCCTCCATTTCCCTCTTCTCTTCTATTTGTCTCCAGCGGTAGAAAACCCTACCGGGGCTGGTCTGTTCCCTTGAGGGTCGGTTCTCAGATTGTGTCCTTTCTGATCCTGAGAACCAAGTGCCATGACCTGTGAGGGTTCGAGGTGCGGAGCTCAGCGGCACAGAGGGCTGTGACTAAGCACCTACTGTGTGACGGGCTCCTAGAGACACCTGCTCCCAGTCACCAGCGGAGTGACCTCTGACCCGGTATTATCAGCCTAGTCTTCCGGGAGAGGAAACAGAGAGCAAACATAATCAATAGGCCCAGCATCAAAGTGCTGCGGCGCCGTGCTCCCTCTTCCTAGAATCCAGTCTTACTCAGAAATGGACCTTCCTCCGTGTGCTTCTGATGGGTCTTCCTTCACCCCTCACCGCTGCAGCCACCACTGCCACCTTCATCTCCTCCGTCACCACCACACACTGGCTGCTCGGCCAACCTTTCCACACGCAGGTCTCCTTGCTCCTCACCCCTGATTCCCTAGCATGCCCATATTACAGAGCAGCAAACGGAGGTGAGGAGAGGGGACTGGAGAAGCTGGTCATGTGTCAGCCATGCGAAGCTCAGCGGTCCAGTCCAGTGGCCATTCCAAGTCATTCTGAGTGGGTCTGTGTGACATCCTTTCTTCTGCTGTTTTGGGTCATGCTGTTTGAAAACAGCAATGCCTCACACTATAAAGTTTCCATTAAAAATGTGCCCAGTGAGAATGATGCTTCTACCAGTTCCTCAGCGTCCCCGCCCGGGGAAGCAGGAGAGCCAGTTTCTTTATAACCTTCAGGAGGTGTCTAATGCCAAGGCAGCTGGGAAATGTAGTCCTCTCGTTGGCCCAGGGGAGGAAGCTAAGGCATAGCTTTAGCTCCATCACATTCCCCACCGCAGAGGGGCTAACGGAGGGTTTTTAGGGGAAGACCTATGTGCCCATGCCTTCCCGGGCTCCTGGGAGCCCCCAAAGGTGCCTTCTCAGCAGACGGTGTTCTTGGGCAATGCCACCTTTCACGTGAGCTCGCCTTCTGATCCCGCTGATGGTTATGGATGAGGGAGATTGCCCAGGGAACCCAAGCAGCTCTTTTGATGAATGTGGCCAGTTAGGCTGAACAAAGAGATGGGCCACTGTGGGGTAAAATCAGTCACTCCAGAAGCCCCAGAGGGACCAGTTCCTGGGCGCACGGCAACTTCTGTCCAAATCACTTCCTGTGGTTGGAGGGGCTGGACAGAGAAACACGTGACCTGCCCTCTGCTGTGGGAGTACATGTATGGATCTCATCCTGGGAAGGGAAATTGGCAAGGTTTACCATGAACACTAATCACGTCTCCCTACCGTCTGCATCAAGACCCCGCCTCTCTTCCGAGCCCTTCCCTAGGCTTCCTGCCAACAGGGGAGGAGAATAGGGATGCGTGGACAGAGCCCTCACACCTGCACGGAGGTAGGGAGAGGGAGAGGTGAGGACCCCAGAGCTGCACCCAGGAGGTGCTGAGTTGAATACATTGCAGGTCAGGCAAGTCATGGAAGACTATTCGAAAACATTTTTACAAAGATCTTGTATTACCAAGATGTTCCAGTGATAATGAGAAATGCTCTTGATATAATAATGAGTGAAAAACTATACTTACAATGTATTTACAGAGTATGGTGACAGTCGTGCCATATGTAACACTGTAGAAATGAGAATATCACAATAGTGGTAACACTCCCTGAACATATGTCTTCCAGGACTTCATCTCACCCAGACCTAGGAAGTAGGTGGCAATACCCCTCCTTTGATGGCCGAGAGAATGGAGGCTCAGACAGGGATGGCCATTGCTCTGGTCCCCCAGCTGTTGAACTGAGATTGACATTTAGGTCTGCCCCAAAACCCACCTCCAAGGGAACCGGTTCATCTATGCAAATGCATTAATATTAAACAATACAAAGGGCAAGGATGCGTATCAGAACATTAACATAATTAACATCGGTGGTTAACTGGATGATAGAAATGGCAACAGTTTGGGAGTTTTCTTCATTATACTCTTCCTTATTTTCTCCAATTTCCTCATCAGTCAATATATGTATTGATTTTACAATGGCACCTTACCGTTTACACAAATGAGCTCATTCACCATCGTAAACCGGTGACCCCAGGCAGGAGGGAAAGGCTGGGCCAGGGCATTCACGGAGGGAAAGTGTCATTGGGTCATGAGGCCTGTTTGTTTTTTCCTCTGCTTATTCATGTTCCGTATTTCCTTGCATGCAACTTATAAAATAGGAACAAAAAGGCAGAGCAGAGCAGGCATGTTGGCAGGCCTATTTTAGTTGATCTATTTTTTAAATAGATTTTTATTGATTTCAGAGCGAGAAAGGGAGAGGGAGAGGGAGATAGAAACATCATTGATAAGAGAGAATCATTGATCAGCTGCCTACTGCACGCCCCCTATTGGGGATGGAGCCCACAACCTGGGCATGTGCCCTGACCAGGAATAGAACCATGACCTCCTGGTTCATAGGTCTCCACTCAACTACTCATAGCCCGGCCCACTTTATTTTTAGTTCTCCAGATGACAAACACTTCTCTCTACATGGGACAGGCAAACGCTGAGCCGGGCCATGCCACTAAACGAAAGAATTTCTTGACTCACTGGGAAGGTGCCATCCACTGTGACATTGATCGCTTGAGTCCTGGGGCTACGGTGAGGTTTGTGTGTCTGGACAGTAGCCAGTAACACACCGTGTCCTGCTGCTGTGAGGGCAATGTCAGAGCTAGTGTCAGGCCACTGCGGATATAGACGGGGACTGATGGGTCGAAGGAATGGGACTCCTGGAAATTGTGCCCTGCAGTGTCTTGTACCACCATAATCAGGTCTCCGCTTGCTAGGGAGTTTTAGGAAACAGAGAGAACATCAAAGAGGCTGAGGGATATGACAAGATTATAATGAACGTGCCGGGTTGAGCCTGCTGCCGCATCTTCTCTTCAGGAGAATGTCTACTTGGGCTCATTAGGATGAAAAGTCAGGACACATGGGCTGAGCAGACAATGTTGTCTGCACTGGGGCTCCTGGGCTGCTGGAGTGGGACTATGGGGACATTGGTCTCTGCCCAGGTTCCTGTTGTGTCCTAATACCACTGGGGGATGGGACCTGGTTCATCTTTCTTTACTTGTTATTTATGTTTTATTTTTTGAACACGATTTTTAGAGTAGGTAGAAGAGGATAAATAGCCACTCTCACTGGCCTCCCTCTTTTAGTTTATAAATCATACACCTCATGGCGAGGCTGGTTTTGCCAGTTATCTCTGCTCAGCATGCCCAGAGTCTTGTCTTACGCCCCCCCTTGTTTCAGACTGAGCCAAGCATCCGGGGAAGCTGGAACCCCTAAGGGGGTGCCCTCAGGGAACCCGCGGCCTAGATCTAGGGGAGACACTGCAAGGGGCACAGGTGGCAGCCAGTTCTTCCTTGGGGGTCCCCCTGGAGAGCAGGGGCTCAAGGTTCAGATACTTCATTGTTCTATCCCCTTGTCCAGATGCCACCAGTGTGGCAGGAGGTGGCCTCTTCCTAACATCCTGTGGCGAGTTGCTTCCACTCAGAGGCGAGGCCCAGCCCCTCTCGGCCGATGACTTTGGGTCAGTCACGCAGCCGACTCACTGATGAAGCGGAGGCTGAGTGGCAGGACGTTTTTGAGGGGTCCTAAAGCAGAGAGGGTTAGCGCCCCTCCTTCCCTGCCTCCGGCTTAGAGTTCTCAGTGCCTGGAATCCGGTGAAGTTCCCCTGGAGAGAATCTTTGTGGTCTCCCTCTTAACTTAGGTGGCACTAAAGTGAGTCTAGCTGGTCCAATTTCCCGCATCCTTCCTCTCATCTCTATCCAACAAAGCTCATTTGGTGATTACAGAGGCTGTGGTGAAATGCTTTTATGCCCGGGAGTGAGAATGTGGTGGAGAGAGAAGACACCTGACCTGAGGGGGAAAGCCTTGGTTTCTTGGACGTGATGCCCCCGGATAAATTCGTGCCCCCTCTGGGTCTCAGTGTCTGTGTCTAGATTCTAGACTCTAGAAAGTGGGGGGAGGGTATCTCGAATGATAAAACAAAGTCCTGTGTGTGAGTGCACTTGGCAATCTGTAGAATGTTCTAATCTGTATGTTTGGGAGTCTTTTAGGATAATGATTGCTATGTCTTAGCAATTTTTAAAGGAAAAAGCATTGACTGTTTTCCTTCACTCCATTTTCTGGATATTGTCTCAAATAACTGAAGTGCTTTGCCGGAGCTTCTGGGCCACTTCTCTTTGTGGGGCTTTGAGGCCAGCTGCTGCCCTCTCCACGGCCCCCTCTCTCTATCCATAGCACCGGGACCAAATCCTGACCACGTCACAGACGTTTCTAGGGTGCCCCTGGAGGACTCACGTAGGACGTCTGACCAACCCCGAAGCTCGCAGCAATGAGTAGGCAATGAGTGTGGAATGCTGTGCTTGGGAGGACACGGGTTTGACGCGCAGGGAATTCCCATGAGCATCTACGGGGTTTCTGCCTGGAACTCAGGGGCTCTGTGAACAGGTGGGGGCAGGGAAGAGCTCTCCTAGTGCCAGCACGTGGCAGGCTTTCAAGCAGTCGGCATTTGTAAAATGTACGCTTGGAATGGGACTTACCTGGCAGCCTGATGCGCTAGTCCTTCTAACTGGTCATGTTTGATGTCAGCTTTCACAGTGGGCCTTGCTCTCACGCGAACATAACAAGTCAGCCCCAGTCTTTTATGTACCTCCAGGCAGCTTGGCCACCACCCGCTGAGGTTTTCATCTCGCTTGAAGCTATTTCCCAGTGTGTGTGAAGAATAGAGATGTGACTCCTGACCCGCTAAGCAACGGGGTTCCTTCCCCCCGGGCCAGGGCCAGGCACTGTCAACTCCAGATGCTGAGAGGTGTGGGGCTCAGTCTAGAGCTGAAGAGTTACCTGTACAGGTGCCGCCTCCACCACCACTTCCCTTGTTTTATCTCTAGCTTTTAGTCCCAAGATCATTCCCAGAATTTGTCTTGGTAAAAAATATGTACATAATAAACACGCTAGTTCCCGTTTCATGACTATTTGAGAAAAATCCCCAAGTGGACAGTGACATAAACCAGATGTGGGGTGTGTGTGTGTGTGTGTGTATGTGTGCATACACACATATGTGTACAAAGGACATCACTCTCCAGTAGGCCTCACAGCAGGAACCAGCTTCTGGTGGTTTTTAATCTCCCTGTGCCCATGCCCTGGTCCTACTGGTGACTGGCTGCATGATTTAGACATTTTACCATAGCTTATCTATTCTAAGGCAATATTTTAAGAAATATTTTAACCCTCGACATGGAGCATACCTTACAACTGATGGCATCGACAATTAAAATTGTCAGCACAGTTCTCGCTCACCTCACTCCTGAAGTGATGATGTGTTCTACAATGGGGCGGCCCTGAAATTCAGCGACACCTAGGCCTTCCCTTCCCAAGGTTTGATTCCAGCCTCAGCCACATTGCTGGTGCGGCGGCATCTGAAACCCTCAGTGGACTCGGTCCACCTCCCCGCCTGGGCACTCAGGAGAAGACACTGTCATCACTGCCACACTAACTCACTACAAACGGCTTCCCAGCCAGCTGGCCATGCCTGCGCCCAGTGCACAGATGAGAAAACCGAGGCTCCGAAGAGCGGGGTTACTTACCTGGGGCCCGGGCTCCGTGCCAGCAGAGCGTCTGTCTGCCTCCTGCATTTGTGCCCACCTCCACTCAGGTGCCTCCTTGGCTATAAACACCCTTTCCTGTCCTAGGTTCTCCACCCACAAAGTGGAACCCATTGTTTTCAAAGCACAGATCTGTCTGCTTCTGGGCACGAGAGGGAGGCAGGGAGGTCAGAGACAGCAGAGATGGGAGGACAAAGCAGAGGGTGAAATGCAGAGCCCCCGATACTCCAAGGATGCCGCCTGCCTGCCTTCCCAGCGACTCGGCACCGTCCAGAGTGCGGCTGTGTATTTCCAGGTGCCTCCAATGCCGTGATGATTTAATCACCTCTGATTCCTCCGTAATCACTCCAGGTTGCTCTGTGCAAGTCAGCGAATTCCGTTCCTTTAATATACATGAGGAAGAGGGAGGGATATTTCTCACTGAAGGTTTTATGGAAAAGTCTGCATTTATTGATTTTCTTCCTTAAATCTTATTCTTGAAATCCTCCCTCTGCCCCTACACACACACACACACACACACACACACACACACACACACGCACACACACGTGATAAAAATGATGGCCGTGGCCATGTTTGCTCAGACTCACAAACCTACCGCACATGCCAACATTATCTGTCACACCCACATTGCACCTGGAGAAGGAAACGGTTTGATCTCCAAAGGCTGTGGACGATGATGATGATGCCTGTTCACAAGAATGTATGTTATCCACCTTGCAGGGGGCTGTAAGGGTTCCTGCAACTCGGAAAGCAATAGGTGAAACTCACCCTGACATTTGCTTACACAGGCATCAGCTCTCCTGCATGTCCCTGATCCCTTACATGTTCCGTGGTCAGCACACATCCACGGGCCTGCTGCGCTGGCAATGCCTTAGGAGGTCGGCACGTTCCCAGGGAGAAAGCCAAAGGTCCGATCATGCGGGGCTGCTTGTAGGGTCACGGTTGCCTTCCCTACAAGACAAGACTAGAGCACACTGCATCCGCTTTGTGGTTCTCAGCCTAAATTCAGGTCCCCTGAGGGCTGGGGCAACCCTGGAGGAAACACTTGGTCTCTAGGCGTCTGCTTCCTCTCCTAGACAATGGGGACAGCAGCACTTGCCGCACCCGGTCACGGCAAGGACTCCAGGAGCTAACCCCCTGTGCACGCGATCAAAGAGCTGGGCATGGTCCAGCCACCTGTCTGCTCCGTGTCAACATCTTCGTTTCCTGAGTCCCCAGCTGCAGGAATGGTAGCAAAGATGAGGTGCTGTTAGGTGTCAGGTTGCTTCATGAACCATGAAATCCCAGGCTGCCTTTCCCGGCTCTTTTTCATTCCACAGGATTCCCAGGTGGCCGTCCAGGGACATCTCATCTTCAGCAAGCATGGAAGCCAAAGGCTGAACCTGCTCAGCCCATTGGGACGCGGCGGACTATGGTATATCCCTGAGAAGGTGGCCCCATCCTCATCTCCAGGCCCCGAGGCTGCCCCCTGACATGGGAAGGGGACTGTGCAGATGTGACCAGTGAAGGGGCTCCCGGTGGTCCTGGTGAGGACTGGCTGAAATCATGCCCTTGTGAGGAGGAGGCAGGGAGGTCAGAGACAGCAGAGATGGGAGGACAAAGCAGAGGGTGAAATGCTTTTTAAGAAAATGGAAGCTGGGGCCGCAAACCCAGGAGCACCTGCCGCCACTGGGAGCTAGCAAAGGCCATCACCGAGGTCTCCCCTACAGACTCCGAAGGACCCCCAGCCCTCGCCCACCTTGATGGGGACCTCGAGCCGCCAGGATTCTAGGACATGCCCCTCTGTTGTCGGAAGGCACCAAGATTGTGGTCATTTGGGACAGCAGCCACAGGGCGTCTAGAGGAAGGACAGCGTCCAGCAAAGTCCTGTCCCCTCTGGTCGTGCTGCTCCTGGGACGTGCCATTTACTTGGGGCCAGGCAGGTCCTGAACCTGGGCTCAGAGCAGGAGGGGCGCCCTCAGAGCCCAGCCAGCCTTGGGCGGTGGGGAGGGAGGCACAGCTGTGGGCATCTGTGCCAGAGCTGTTTCCATCCACTGTGGACAGACAGCCCACCCATACAGCATGACCTTCTTGTCTATGAGGCTCAGAGAGGTGAAGCAAGAAGCCCGGAGTCACACAGCAAGCCAGGAGTCTGGAGAGGGGGGTCTAGGTCCAGACCCTGAGCCCTTGTCCCAGCAGCACCCCAATAAGACACCCCTTCTCCCAAGCCCGTTTTAGCTGCCAACTCCCCACCGAGTGTGTCTGATTCCTCTGGGCCTGCAGCGTCCACAGCCCTTGTATAAGGATGGCTGCCACGGGAACAGAATGAGCCCCCGACCTGGCTCCAGGAGCAGCGCCCCCATGCGTTTCCACGCCTCGAGAACCTCACGCAGGACGGAGCTTGGGGCCTTGGCCTTCAGGAAGAATGCTTTTTGATGTAGCCTTGACCCCGTGCCCAGGAGCCAGGCAGCTGGTCCAGCTGCCAGACTCGGCTTTTCCTCCCCGAATAAAGGGGTCATTGTTCCCCGGCCGCCGACCAGAAAGGCCACCCTGGACGTGTGCTGAGCCTCAGCTGCTAATCAGAACCAGCCTGGCCAGGCAGGAGGGGGTGACACGGCTGCTCTGACTTAGAGAAGCATTTTAACTGCACATTTGCCATGTTAGAGAGAAGGGCTCAGGCGCTGGTCCCCAAGACCCTCCTGCCAAGCCCGCCCGCCCGTCACTGTCTTCAATCCAGTTTTTATTGGGAATGTCCAGGGAACCCGACCCGGGCCACCTGCTGAGTGCCATTGGCTTCAGGCTCAACCCACAGAGCACTTGGCTGCTCGGGAGAAATGCTGGCTTCAGAGGCGGGTGGCTGAGGTTGTCTGCATCCCCACGGGCTGGCCACGGGCAGCTCAGCCCCTGCTGGGCCCAGTCCCGCTGACTCACCTCCTTCCCATGGGGAGACCAGTGCTTCCATGTGGGTCTGGAGAGAAGACAGGAGAGAGCGGGAATATGGCAAAGCTGGCGGACCTGTCATTGCCTCCCGCCTCCCGCCTCCCCAGCTTTCACGGTGCTCTGAGCTTTCTTTCCTCTTTGCCCGGTAGCTCTCCTGAGTCCTCCTGGCTCAGCATAGATATCACTGCTGATGCTTGGAGTTGTGGACCCACTGTGTGAAAGCTGCTCCGGATCCAGGTTCTTGGAGCCCTTCCCACTGACACCTGACGGGCCATGTGTCTGGCTTTGGTGGATGGAATGATCCTATGTATGATGCAAACTGAGACCCGATTATAAGACCAGAGTGCTTGGCGTTCAGGCTTCGCCCTTGGAAACTGACCAGCATGCAAACAGGCGTGGACTGACCTGCTGGAGGAGAAGAAATACAACACGGAGAGAGGCTCCTGCCACCCAAACAAGGTCATCATAAGCCAACCATGGCCCCAAACCCATGAGTAGGTAAGCCGGCCCAGGCTGGGAGAAGTGCCAGTTATGCCAGCCCAAACTGCCAACCTCAAGTCCTGTGGGCCAGGTGGCTATCATTTCAGGTCCAGCATTCGGGGTTGGATTGTTACACAGCAAGTCTAACCGATACACTTAGTCTAGGGAGCGTACAAGGACTTGGCAGGACGTTCATGCTCCCCATCTCTGTACACAGGTGTGTGTGTACACTTCTTCACACTCCTATTTGCCTCTCCAACTAAACTGCAAGATCCACCAAAACATGCATCATGCATGCTCTGGTGACAGCTGAAGCTCCGTGGTCTCCCATAGGGCATGGCACTCAGTAGACGTTTGGTAAACAGTGGTAAAGTCAATCAATGAAGAAATAAGGGAATCAGACACATCTGCTTCCGAGGTTTGACTCTGGCAGTGTTGCTTTCTAACCTTGATTCCTGCTACTTCATTGTTCTGGGCCTCGATTTACCTGTCTATGAAACAGAACTGAAAACAGCTGTGTTGTTATTGGGAGGGCTGAGTGGATGTGTGTGTAGCTGACCTAGGACCCCCAAGGTCAGTACTCAACAATGGCATTGAACTTGTCTATCCAATGACAAGCCTGCTGATGTGATACAATTCTCACCTCAGCGGGCTGCGGCCACACTCCTTCCCAGCGATGGTGTGTTCCACGTGGGAAGTTTGACACCGAGATGGACCCTGTGTGTGAGGTGCCTTTTGCTCTTCTTTGGCCTTAAACCTCAGAAGCCCACAGGCAAACACATGGTCTATGCTGCTTTTTGATATTCCCTGTACAGAGAAAAGCATCAAATCGGTAAGAGAAAAGAATGAGGAGGAAATTATCTTCAAGCACATGTTTGCTTCTTCTTTTTTCCAGAAAGAGGTCCTGGGCACACAAAGACCACAAAGCGGGAGGAGCCCGCCTTAGAAAGAGGCAGAAATCAACCTGAAATGGATCTTCAACACCCTCTGGGATCTGAAGCCAGAGGACCCGGCAGGGGACAGACCTCTCAGGCTTGTTAGGTCATTTAAATGCTTCTTCCTTTCCCCATAGAGCGGTGGAAAAGATACTAACAGGTGGTAGAAAGATCTGTTTTAGTCCATGGTTACGTATTGGCTGGTCACAGAGCCAGTGGCCAGGACTGCTAAGGAAGCTGCCCTGAAGTCTCGGGTGACTGAGGTGTCCCCACTTGCTGGAGGCTGCTGGCCACTTGTACCATCTTCTGTTGTTTGCAGACTACATGCTCCTCAGTGACTCATTGGAACCTCAACTACTGTCTGTCGTGTAGGGATGTGAATGATAGAGTCAGCTCTACAGCCAGGACCCGCCCTGTGAGTGTGAGATCACTCCTTTAAGGGTTTGTCAGTATCACCCCTGAATCCATCTGGCAGACCCTCAGAGCGTCTGCACGTGTGCTGAGCTCTGTTCCCACAGAGGCAGGCCTAAGAACTCCTTTACTTTCAATGCAACCCAGGGAGTTATTCACATTGAACATCCTCATTCCATGGATTTAGGGTCGCACATTGCAATGCTGAGGTCTGGCTCTGAGTGTTGTGCCTCAGAAGGCTGTGTCAGGGTTCCCAGGAGCAGCTGAGTAGGAGGTAACGCGTCCACTCCCAGGCGCATAGACGGTCACGTGAGGTGCAAACACAGGCCCCACAGTGGTGCCTGCTGGTGCTGAAGTTTGAGCCCAGGGAGGTTGAAACTATTGGTCACCCCCATACACACTGCGTTCCTCATCAGCATTCACACAGACATACAGAGGGAGGAAGTGTCCAAGAAGTCTGAGTACGCAGTGGGCGTTAGATGATGTCCCCCTGGGGCCTTCCTGGGGACTCAATAGTGGGAACCTCATCACTAGTTGGCTGCAATGAGCCGCCACTGATACTGGGGCCTGAGCGGAAGGTGCCACTATTTGGTGCTCCTTCCAAATCCCAGCCTGAGAGGATCCAGAGTGGGCACGCAGCTCCATTCCAAGGGCCCACCCCTCAGTTTCTTGTGGAGGGAGGCAAAGAGAAATGGTGCTTTGCAGGTTGGAGTTTTCATAGCTGGAGTAAACACTCTGGAATGATCTACAGATCAGGGCAGCAGGAAGACGAGGCGAGATGGTTAGGCCATGGTGGGTGGGTGTGTTCAGGTGCAGCTCCCTGGCTTTCTCAGGAGGCCCCCAGCTGACCTTGGGGGAGCTGGAGTTCTATAGGATTTTGCAGGTTAACCCTGGATCGTTGAGGGGGTCTTCACTGGACTCCAAACCAGGCAGGACCCAAGGATGGAAGCACAGAATGAACCACGCGTGGCTCCTGTCTCTAGCAATGTAGGCAGAACCGGGGAGACTGGCATGGAGGGAGGAGAGGGCCGCACCCCCACCTGCCCCAGCACCTGGGGGCAACCTGGAGCCAGGGGTGAGCGTTTGAGGATCAAGCACCCAGAGCCACACACGTATCCCTGGGGGTCATGGGAAGGCCTTGCTGGTCTCCGTCCCACAGAGGGCAGCGGGGACTGGCCTCGGGATCCAGAGAGGCCTCACAGGCTATCATCTTGGGGGGTGGGGGACTACAAAGCTGCCATTTGGGAACCGGCTTCTCGCTCTGCAGGGGCCCTGGCTGTGGGATGGACAGGGCCTCGCTCTGCAGACAGGGCCGCCAGGTGGAAGGAGCAGAGGAGGAGTCCTCCTGGAAACCCGGAGAGAGGACAGTGTGATCTCCATCCCATCCTGTCGGTCCCCGGGAGAGGCCTCCACATAGAAGTGGGGTGTCACTGGCCTGAGTGGTACAGAACCTCTCTCCCTCCCCCCTCCCCCAGGAAAGGGCTCAGCAGGCTCCAGGAGCACCACATCCCCCACCCCCGCCCCAGAGTGTGGTCCTTTGTGTGTGCAGCCCCTTCTCTCCGCCATGCTCTGCACCCGGACCCCACCAGGGCACAGGTGCCCGCAGCCGGGGCTTCCTGCGTGGGCCTGGGCTGCCTGGCTCAGCAGAACCACCCCTTCCTGCCCCGCTGGTTTCTGGGTCTCTCCCCAGCACGGCCAGCGCAGTCTGGCCTACTTTGGAGGTGAGCAGCCCCACAGCCCCGAGATGGGAGGAAGTGATAACCAGCTGCGTCCCCAGCCCCTGGCTCCCTCCTCCGCAGACACACAGTTCTCACGGTGCCTCCAAGGCCAGCAGCCCGCTGGAGTTCTGCCCTGACAGTTAGTCACCAACGGGTGGGGTCCCTCTCCCCGGGAGCTCTAGAGGAGGCGCAGATACAATGGAAGGCAGCGGAGGACCAAGGATGGGCTGCTGGGCTGGCTTCCTACAGGGCCCTGTGTGGCCAGGATGCAGGGATGGGCTGGAACGGCCACATCCACAGAAATTGTCCTTCCAGATTTCTAACAACTATGGCGGCTCTCCATCCAGTCTGCCTGCTTTCCACCTGGGAGGGCAGAGCCTGCACATCAGACTCCCCCTTGGTGGGATGTGGACAGAGATGATGCTGCCCAGGGGAATACAGGCCCAGATTGTTCTAGTGCTTTCTCCAGAATTTTCAAGTGTGAATCCAAAATATGTTCCACACCATACATACCGGACTCAGCCACTACTTAGGAATGAGCTATGAGCCTTAGGGCAGGTACCATATGTCATTAAATGCTTCATGTATGTTCTTAAAATAAGGGCATGAAGGATTTTTTTAATGAGGGCTAGGCAGACAGGGAGCTTCTTTATCCCTTCTTCTTTTCTTTTCTCCTCCTCCTTCTCCTCCTCTTCCTCCTCCTCCTCCTCCTCCTTCTTCTTCTTTCTTCTTTATTTTTTCTTCTTCTTCTTCCTCTTCTCCTCCACCTACCCTCTCACCCATCCCTCCACCTCCTTTTCCTTCACTCCTCCTCCTCCTCCTTTTTCCTGTTTATTTCTTTAATATTCATTTACTTCTTTTGTGTCATCCAATCAGAAACACAAGAATAAAAGCTGCTGTTTATATCAGCAACCAGTCCTGCCCGCTGCCCTTGAATGCCTGAGCACTGACAGGTCACTAGCATATTATAGAATGCATTTGAGTCATTCAGTATTATGCCTCTTCTACCTGGTAATAAAAGTGTGTTTCTGTATCTTTAAATACTTCTTGAAGGCATAATTTTGATATCTGTATATCAGTTATTCTACATCTGTTTCTCTATCACAATGCATTTCCTCAAATTTCCTTTTGTTGATCATCTACATTATTCTCATTTTTAAATTTGTATTTATTGACTAGAGGCCAGGCGCACGAAATTCATGCACTGGGGATGGGGAGGTGCCTCAGCCAGGCCTGTGCCCTCTTACAGTCCTCCTGCTGGCAGGTGGACATCCTTCCCACAGTCCAAGACCCCTCACTCCTTACTGTCTGCCTGCTTGCTGCTTCCTACCACTGGGCTCCTTGCTCCTTAATGCTGCCACAGATGCTCCTGCCACCACCGCTGCACTCACCGGCCATGAGCCCAGCTTCTGGCTGAGTGGCGCTCCCCTTGTGGGAGCACACTGACCACTGAGGGCAGCTCCTGCATTGAGCGCCTGCCCCCTGGTGGTCAGTTCATAGGGACCAGTCATTCCATCATTTGGTTGATTTGCATATTAAGGTTTTATTGTATAGGAATGATTTAAGAGAGAGAAGAAGGAAGAGAGAGGGAGGGTGAGATAGACAGAGAGAAACATTGACTTGTTGTTCCACTCATTCATTGCTTGACTTGTATGTGCCCTGAATGATTATGGAACTTGCAACCTTGAGAACAATACTCCTGCCAACTTATTGGCAGGGCAATACACCCAGCCAGAGCTATTGCTCCCATATTAGGAAGGAGATGTGGAGGATGAAGCAGAAGGAAGCATCCTTGAAGCATATCTAACTACTCTTTCCTCAGGAAGCATTTCTAGAGGTGAAATTATCAGGAGAACATCCGGCCTTGGTGGCATCCAGTGTCATGGTGATTACAAATTGCTTCCTATAAAAAGAACACACACATTTAGAAGCTCTCCCCTCAGTGTGAGGGTCTGAGTCACCATCCTCAGTCACCCTGATTAATATAATTCAAAACTGACTATTTCATCACTAAAAATAGAACTTTGATTTTGTTCAAACCTCCTCAGTTGGATTTTCAGTGGAGATAAATATTCTCACGTGTGTATTAGTTACTGTTCGCACACCTTGATGCTTGTGCAGGTTTGTGTGAGTGGAGCGTGCGAGACCTCTTTATATATCGCAGATATTATTATCTTGTCTTTACGGGACACGCATGACTTCCCAGTTTGTTTATACCTTTTCATGTTTGTGTGCTTTAGACAATGTTTATTGTTTCTTTTCACTCTGACATTTAAGAGAAAAATATACTCCTGGGGAGACTTTATAAAAACCAAGATTGAAATGTAATCTGTAAAACAAAATGCGTTATGAGTTCTACCAGAAATAATCACCATTATACGTTTGGTGCTGCTCCAGCTACTGACCAGGTACAACTTTCTAAAAATCTTTATTGCAAAACTGTAATGAAATAGACTACATCCTACCATAATCTGCTTTCCTGGGCATGTTCTTTGTTTGCTCAATAGTCCTATAAGGTGTGATACTTAACACCTACAAACTCTCGCAGCATAGGATGAAATATATAATTTTAAACAGTTACCAGTTGTTGAGCATTCTAAAACATGTTTTTCCCCCATTGATCTCAAGGAAGAGGGAGAGATAAAAACCCTCATGATGAGAGAGAATTATTGATCGCCTGCCTCCTGCATACCCGCTACTGGGGGTGGAGCCTATAACCCAGGCATGTACACTGACTGGGAACTGAACCGTGACCTCCTGGTTCATAGGTAGATATTCAACCACTGAGCCACGCTGGCCAGGCAGAGCTTTCTAGATACTTCCAAATGTTACCCAGAATGAACACTGGCCCTGACCCAAGATAAGTTTCTTTATTCTTTCAACAAATATTTATGGAGCACGTGATATAGCTGTGATATAAGCCACCATTTCTTGAGCATCTACTTTGTTCCAAGCACCCTGGCAACAACCACGAGGTGTGTGCTTCTTTTTTTCCCTTTTTTTTTCTTTTACATTTTTTATTAAATTATTATCTGTGTACATATTTTAACATTGCCCCCCCCCCATACATACCCTCCCTCCCCAGAGTTTTGTGTCCATTGGTTGTACTTATATGCATGTATACAAGTCCTTCGGTTGGAGGTGTGTGCTTTTTACCTCTGTTCTCTGGCTGAAGAAATTAAAACACAAAGCAGCTGTAACAGGTTTGGTTCAGGGGATAGAGCATAAGCCTGCACAATGAAAGGTCCCAGGTTCGATTCTGGTCAAGGGCATGTACCTTGGTTGCAGGCCCATCCCCAGTAGGAGGTGTGCAGGAGGCAGCTGATCAATGTTTTTCTCTCATTGATGTTTCTAACTCTCTATCCCTCTCCATTCCTCTCTGGAAAAAAATAAATAAAATATATTTTTAAAAAATAAAATAAAATAAAACACAAAGCAGTTAAGCGGCTGGTCCAAGTCACGTGGCCCTGGCTGTTTGGCGCGATGGGTGTTTGGGGCTGGATTTGAATCCAGGTGGTCTAGCTGCCGGGTGGAGGTCCCCTGGACACAACTTTCACTGCTGGTCCTGTGACAGGCAGGGCTCCAGGGCCCACAAACAGGCAGAGCTGTAGCCACAGCCAGGACTGGCCTAGGGGGAGAGACACATGGGAAACACCAACACAGGATAAAAACAGCGGTGTATAGATTGCAAGCGGACGGCATATGCACCTCACTTTCCTCACCTGGAAAGGGGATGTGAAGAGCTCATGCGGAGCCTGGTGTGGCCTAGAAGGACAATCTGGGAGATGCATGTGGAGTGGGACCAGCGACTGGTGAGCCCGCAACCCATATCTCCTCCTCTCAGGCCCGGAAGTGTTTGCCTGGATGGATCTGAAGCTCGAAGAATACAGAGCATTCATCGCAAGTGACCTTGGCATGTCCCATTTAAGGATGGGGTTAGCCTGGTTGGTGTGGCTCAGTGGTCGAGTATTGACCTATGAACCAGGAGGTCATGGCTCCATTCCTGGTCAGGGGGTCAGGGCATGTGCCTGGGTTGCAGGCTCGATTCCCAGTAGGAGCTGTGCAGGAGGCTGCTGATCAATGATTCTCTCCCATCATTGATGTTTCTATCTCTCTCTCCTCTCTGAAATCAATAAAAATGTATATTAACAAAACGAATGGATTTGAACATTCCTGCCCTTGTGAAGCCTCCAGAAGATGCCATGTTTTCTGGAGAGCAAGGGCACAGGTCCCCAAGCCTCCTGGCTCTCTCTCAGCCTCTGGGATAGCTACCGGGGGCAGGGTGGCCGGCCCATCCCTGTTCCACAAGCCTGTGCCACACAGTCACTGTGGCTGGAAAGGTGCTGACCTCATCATGTGTGTGATCCAGTCAGGGGGTGGGATCCTCCATCAGAGGTGGTCGTTTGGGTACCAGCTGCTCCATAGCAAATATATCTCTAATGCAATCAAAGTCCCGGGGATTCATTGATGGAGAACAATTGCTTTTAAATACAGTCTAGTAGCTGGGACCATTAACATTCTTTCTCGTTCAATTAGTTAAGTTGGTTTGAATTAGAGACACTTGGCTATTAGCTAAGAAAAACAAATGCTGTTGTCATTCAGCATCAAAATCCCCCGCCTCCTTCCCCAAAGATAATGCTGGGCAGAGCCCAGCAACAGGAGGTTCTGGGGGACCCCAAAGGTCTGCGGGGAAGGGAGTCCTGCAGGAAAGCAAAGTCCAGCAGCTCCACCTTGGAAGCACAGCTCAACCACAGCCTTCAGTAAGGGGCAGGGGAGGGAGACTCATCCGATTTTCTCTCTAAGAGTCCTGGCGCCCCAGGCTGGATGGCGCTTCCAAACCCAGAGTTCACTGCGGGGTCGCAGGCCTTGGGCAAAAAGGGACAGCAGAGCTGCCCAGAGAGGGGGAAAGAGAGAGAGAGAGAGAGAGAGAGAGAGAGAGAGAGAGAGAGAGAGAGAGAGAATTTTGTTTTTCTCCTCATTTATGCATTCATTGGTTAACTTGTATGTGCTCTGAATGGTTATGGAGCCCCCAACCTTGGTGATCTATCACACAGGGTCTCAGTTACACAGGGTCTCAGTCACACAAGCGCCACCCAGGCTGGAGCCCAAACCTGTGGCTCTCCTGGGAGACAGAAACACACACAGGGAACTCCTTCTCTTCAATTCCTGCTCCGAAGTTCTTCAAAGCTTGTCACAGACTCACCTCCATGAATTGGGATTGGTGAGGAAGCTCTCCCTTCGAATTAAAGGGAGGTCTAGGCACAGGCGGCCTCCGGGTTGGCGCAGTGCATTCAGCTGTCAACACCCAGACCAACTGCTCAGCCCCGCCCCACCAAGCAGAGCTCCGCCCCCCGCAACCTCTCCCACTGTTGCACCTGAGCCACGCTACCCCTCTCCCCTCCCTTCCCCTAGTGCCACCTGCTGTCCCACTGCCAGGCCAGGAGGGGCCCCCAGCTCTGAGCTGTGTCTTCCACGGGCTGTTTTCTCTTTGTTTGGTTGCAAACCTCCTTCTTTGTCCTGTCTTCCTGGGCCTCTCCCCACCCTTTCTCACAGCTGGGCCCCTGCAGCATTTTCTCTGGGGGCCCAAGCTGACCCTTTGAGGCCAGCCCTGCTCAGCCTCATCACTCCCAGCCCTGCCCTGCCCCCCAGCCCCAGTTCTGCTCTGCTCCTTAGGCCCCAGTTCTATTCCTATTCCCCCCAACCCCCTCCTTATGCCCCAGCCCTGCCCTGCCTCCCAGCCAATGTCCAGGCTGCTGCTGCCTGCCCCTGGAATCCATTTCCCTTCAGCCTGTCCACCTGCTTCAAAAACCCACACCCCTCCAAACCTTAGAGACCTCCCAATATTGATCCTTCTTTAAGAGCCTCCAGGGCTCCCGGGCAGAAGGAATATTTGCCCTCTGTGCACATAGGTGTTTGCCCCCTGATTCCACAGACCACACCCCTCTCATCCTGTCTCTTCTTTTCTGGGTGTGAAACCCCATCTCCCAGCAGAATAGGAATTCCCCAAACACAGGGACCCTTTCTTAAAATATTTTATTGATTTCAGAGAAGAAGGGTGGGAGAAAGAGATAGAAACATCAGTCATGAGAGAGAATCATGGATCAGCTGCCTCCTGCACACCCCATACTTGGCATTGAGCCTGCAACCAGGGCATGTGCCCTGACCAGAAATTGAACCTAACCGTGACCTCCTGGCTCCTAGATCCATGCTCAGCCACTGAGCCACGCCAGCCAGGCACTTAGGAACCCCTTTTTATTGTCACGTATCCTCCCAGCCCTTCACCCCAGGCTCTGTGGGGCCCCTATGTGGGTTCTGGCATTCCTTTCCCAGGCCACCCCAGGTCCAGAGAAGAGCTACCTGCTGGCCCGGTGGGTCCTGCCACTCAGTCGTGGGTGACCTCAGCAGATCATGTATTTACTTACGCTCTCGAAAGCGCCCTCTGTATCTGCTATGAAGCCTCACCATGCACATTCCGTGTGTTTTTGTGTGGAATCTGTGATGCCACATTACAAACATCACGTACATGAGCAAGTGACCAGCCTGGGGGGGCTTTCAGAGGGGTGGTCCCTCTCGCAAGGCCACACCCATCCTAGTGACCTGGCCCTGGGCTTCTCTGGTCTCTCACCCAAGCCATTGTCTAATCATTTTAGCCGGTGAGCTTTTGATAACAATTTTTGGGGCCTCTTTTTGTTTGCCTTTCCTGTTCTATGTCACCTAGACTTGAACATGTTCTTTGGGAGAATATATTAGGAGAAAACAACAACAACAACAATGGTTAATGGTCTGAGATGCCTTTTAAATTGTTTTTAATTGTGGTAAAATACACATCACTTAAAACTTAGTGTCCTAACCGTGGTAAGCGGCATGAAGCATATTCACTCACACGATTGCCGTCTTCCCCGCCACTGGTCTCCCGCCCTCTTAGCATCTTGCAGAACATTCAGCCGCATTGAACACTATCCGCCCCCACCTCTGTACTGCCCCCAGACCTTGGCAGCCCCCATTCTACTTCCTGTCTGTAGAAACTCGTCTGTTCCATGTTCCTGTCTAAGTAGATTCATACAATACTTGTCCTTTGGTCACTGGCTTATTTCACTCAGCATCTCGTCCTCAAGGCTCACCCTTGTTGGCACATGTGTGAGGGTTTTAGTTGCTTTTAAGGGGAATGGTGTTCCCTAATATGTGTGTGCACTGCATGGTGTTCTCCCGCACCTGTCCACAAGCACGGCTCACTCCCCGGGAAATGACTGCTCTTGGTGGACACAGACTCCGGGAAGTCAGTTTCAGGACTCCCCTCCCTCCTCCTTGTTAAGAAAGCCATCAGATTGACCTTGGCGTGGCCTTCATACCCTGTCTTTGTGAGAACCGTGTCTGGCTTTGGGTGACAGGGTCTCACCACTCTGAATCTCAGCCCTGTCCTTTCTGTCTGGGGTGATAACACCTCCTGACCACGTGGCTGCTGGAGATGGGAAGTTGCCCCATGGCTGTGGCCCCAGCACCCTAAGTAGGAGGTGTCTGCTGACCTCAGTTTATGGTGACCGTGGCTTCACTAGATGCCCAGTGCTCCCGACTCTCCAGAGCAGCCATCTGTCCTCCATCCTCCCTGAGGTCTGCAGGCCCTTTGGACCATGTGCTCTGGGAGGCATGTGAGTTAGGGACTTCCTTCCGTGGCTCCACACTGTTTTCTGCGCTTCAAAATGGAAACTGAAAGCGTTTTGAGACATGCGTGACGAGACTGTCTTCTCCCCTATTTTCACTCTGAGATGTCTCCTGGCCCCTCAGTGCCTCTGAACTGAGCCAGTCCTCCCTGAGCCTGTGCTCCATTAGATGGGGTGCTCCTGGGGGCAGGGACTTGGCCCGTCCATCACCCGTCATCATCCACATTCAGTATCGCCTGTTGGATTTTCTGAACATTGACAACTGGCCCCCTTGATGCAAGACATCATTTCTGTGAGTGTATGTGTTACGAGTCCCACCAGAAGAGTGAGCCTTTTTGCCTTTTCCAGTGGAACCATTTCCAGATGGTGGGACGGGCTCTCGGGGATGCCGGGTGCCGTATGGAGGCAGCTCTGACTGGGTCCCAGGCCTCCTGACTTCAGATCTGGGACTGGCCTGCTGGGCATGGGGGTGTGGAGAGACCTGCCTTCCTGGTCTGCACTGCAGCTAGGAAGAGCTCCCAGGCAAAGGCTCCTGAGGAAGAACCTGGATTCGTGCTCAGACACTGTGGCGTGGTCCGGCATTGGTAGGTTTTCCCCAGTGACCACCTGGTGGTCTATGTCTAAGGTCTCATAAACACCCTTCTGGATAGCTCAGTCAGTTAGAACATCATTCCAATACACCAAGGTTGCAGGTTCACTCCCCGGTCAGGGCACATATGAGAATCTTCCTCTCCCTTCCTCTCTCTCTAAAATCACTTAAAAAAAAAATAAAAAATCGCCGGGACCAGTTTGGCTCAATGAATAGAGCGTCGGCTTGGGGACTGAGGGGTCCCAGGTTCGATTCCAGTCAAGGGCATGTACCTTGGTTGCGGGCATATCCCCAGTAGGGGGTGTGCAAAAGGCAGCTGATCGATGACTCTCTCTCATCAATGTTTCTAACTCTCTATCTCTCTCCCTTTCTCTCTGTATAAAAATCAATAAAAATATATTTTAAAATCACTTAAAAAATCAAATTCTTATAAATGAATTTTCCTTTTGACTTAGAAATGTTAATTATGAATGTTTCTTAAAAATTAATCATACATAGGCAAAGATCTATATACAAGCCACTCCCTTATCTGATTTCTGCTGCTAGGATTCTGGAAACATTAACTACCCACCAGTAACGAAGTAGTTAACCAGTCTATGAAGCAGCCAACAAACGGCATGCTAAGCAGCAATTAACAATCATGTTTTAGAAGGCTACTTAATGACACTTAACATGTTCATAGCACTTCCAAAGAGGAAAAGCAGAATTAAAGTAAAATTACACAAATGTGCTTATTGAAAAAATAAGACCCGAATCAAATACACGAATAAAATAAAATACATGAGAAAGTTTATATCTCTACAAGGTAAAAGGACTGTGGACAATTTTATTTTATTTCTGGCTTGTTGCTTTTCTAGTTATTACATATACAGGTGTATGTGTGTGTGCGTGTATTTACATATATATCTATATACACACATATAAACACACATAAAAACAAACACATGCACACACACATATATGATGGTTTTTCTATTGTATATCAGATCTACTCACATAATGACTTTGTTTCCCCACACACAGTGGACCCCATGGCTATTTGCCTTTTCCCATGTAACCTCTACGCAAAAACAACATCGGGTGGAGCCAGTGGTGGGTGGGAGCTCTGGACATCAGATGTATACCAGAGTTACCGCCATGCCTGGCTCAGGGTAGGCACTTGACAAATAATGTGCTGCATGACCTTATGGATGAATGGATGCCCATCCCTGTGCTCAGTGCTAGGTATGCAGTTCCTGCCCCTGGCACCAGTGCAGGAACTTCCAAACCTGTGGACCTGAAAAGAGGCCACCTGATCTTCTCTCCAGCACTCCTAGGCCAGGGGATTCCATCAGCAGGCGGGGACTCTCACTTCTGCACCACTCAGGTTGCCTGGAGCATCCACTGAGCCAAACTCCATGGTTTCTGCCTCTTGGGGCCACAGCATTAGGCTCCTGTATAAATGACAGCCTTTCCAATGTGGGAAGACAGACCACGTGTCTCCTGAGCCATCCCTTCCCCAGACAGCTGTGTAAAAAAAGAGTGTATGTGTGTGGGGGGGAGAGAAGAGGGGCTTTAGTCACTATCGGCTAGCAGCAAGGGCCTCTGGCACAACTCACCTGTGAGGGGGTTTCCTCCTGGGGAGCCCCCCCCCCCACCAGTGCACATTGTACAGTAGGCCTCTAGTACTTAATATTATCCTTCGCTATGAAAATGCAAATCAAAACCACAGTGAGTAGCACTTCACACCCAGTAGGATGGAGAATAGCAAGGGCTGGGGATGATGTGGAATAACTGGGGCCCTCTGGCACTGCTGGTGGGAATGTAAAATGACACAGCTACTTGGAAAAACAGTGAGGCAGTCCCTTAAACACGTAAGCATAGGCTTACCGTGTGACCCAGAGATTTCACTCTGAGCTATATACTCAAGGAGAATAGAAACGTATCCACATAAAAATATTGCGCCTGAATGTTCACAGCGGAATTATTTGTAATAGCCCCAAAGTGGAAGCAACTCAATATCTATCAACAGATGAATGGGCAAATACATTGTATGGTCTACCCATACAATGAAATGTTATTCAACCATAAAAATAAATACTATGTGTGGTACAATGCAGTTGAACCCTTGATTATATTAATGCTGCATGAAAGAAGCCAGCCACAAAGGCAACAGATTTTAAGGATCTGTTTATATAAGATGCCCAGAATTGGCAAACCCATAGAGACAAAAAGTAGATTACTTGTTGCCAGAGACACACAGGGTGGGGAATGGGGCGTGATTACTAATGAGTACAGAGCTCCTTTTTGGAGTGATGAGAATATTCTGGAATTAGATATCGGTGATGGTTGCACAACCTTATGAATATACTAAAAACCAGTGAATGGTATACTTCAAAAGGGTGGGTTTTATGGTGTGTGAATCATATGTCAATAAGCTTTTATTAAATAAAGAATACAAAGACGTGTGAAAAGAGTAGTTACTACTTAGGAAAGAGAGCCAAAAGCTCTTTCTAAACCTGTTGGCCAAACCAGTGGTCGGCAAACTCATTAGTCAACAGAGCCAAATATCAATAGTATAATGATTGAAATTTCTTTTGAGAGCCAAATTTTTTTAAACTTAAACCTCTTCTAACACCACTTCTTCAAAATTGACTCGCCCAGGCCATGGTATTTTGTGGAAGAGCCACACTCAAGGGGCCAAAGAGCTGCATGTGGCTGGAGAGCCACAGTTTGTTGACCACGGGACTAAACTATGGGGTTATTTGTAATAATCATCCTAAATTAAAAGTTCTTAAATAAGAGGCTATATTCTCTATATTACTCATAATAGCAGGATCAATCTACATAATAATCTGTCATTACTCAGTTTGTAAGGTTATTGTGGATATTTTTTTCTATGGCATAAAATAGCAGTCCACCATGTAATATCATCTAGCAGGTAGTATTCCATGTAGGAACACGACGCGCCTTTTATCTAGCGATGGCTACGTATGTGGCCTGCAGATCTACATTTTATGTATAATGTTATGTAATTGTCCTAACAATTTTCTCAGCTTCCATCCAAATTGGACTTCTTCAGAGGAAGGCTCCATATAGGTTTGTAGGCAATGTATTGGCGGATTCTTCTTCTCCCAGGCCACGCCAGGTTTTCTTGTCCCACAAGCAGAGCATGGAACTGACGCCCATGCCCGTTTGCGTACCTTGGTGTGTGATTTGCTGGGTTGAACAGGCCCTTGTATAGCTGGGGGACAGGGACAATTAGAACGAAGGAAGTCTTGGTTCTCACTTCTTGCTGGACCAGTCCCTGCCTGTACTATGACCATCGAGGTCTCAGCTGAAGAACGAGAAAGGAAAAGGTCACCGATGCTGACACGTTAGGCACTCGGAGGTGCTAAGGATGCCAGCCCTGAGTCCTCCTGGGCTCCCAGGTGGGCACATGACATGGTCAAAATGACACTCAATCTCTCCTTCACTAATTGAGGATCCATAAAAACAGGGTATTTGACAAGATTTTCTGCAGTTAGCATATTAACACGGTGACCCTTGCAGGTGAGCTGCTGGATTTATGTGGGGGCGATGAGCATGGACCCAGAGCTGGGAGGGAGGCAGATCCAGTGCAGGGAGGCATCTGAGCTCCGTCATCCCATGGACAGGCTACTTTGCTCCAAGACAAGGATCAGTGCTAATCATTTCTCCCCAGGGAAGCACTGTCTGAATCCGGGTTTTCTGCAGGGGTTGTGCGTGCGGCCAGCATCCTGTGGGGAGCAGGGAGGGAAGACACACATAAGGTCACTCCCAGGGCTTTTGTTCACCAACAATACCAGGGGACATCAAAGCTCTGTGTCACTTAGGTGACTGTGCTGTCTGTATTGGCCAGGTAAGCAAGACGCCCCGGAGGGAGGTGGTTGCCAGCACCGGAAACCCTTTTGTTGTCATGTGAGGTAACACATTCGCCTATTCCAGGGACTAGGATGAGGACATATCTGCGGGGCCATTGCTCAGTCCCCCTTCCCCTCCCCCACTCCCATAGCTCCTAGCTGTACTGGACTATACCTCAGGGGCATTTATTTATCATTTATGAAATGCCCACAGCACCTGAGAGACACCACCCGCAGAAGGCTACAGGTTGGGAGATGAAAGAGAGAGCTTTTATATCCCCCCTTCTTAGACTCCGGCCCCAAACTGTTCTACTGCTTTCAATTATTAAAAGATGATTTTTTTTCTGGACCTAAGTCTCAGCCCACTTTATGAAATAGAAACCTTCCCTCTGGCAATGTGTTCCTGGGGTGGAAAGCAGCATTGTTCATTTTGCCCAAGTTTGGATTGTCTAACAGCCAACTGCCTTCTTTGTGTCAAATTATCCTGCAGACAGCACGGGGACGCTCTGATTCCGGGAAAATTAAAGGATCCCGGCCTCAGGGAAGCCATCTCACGGCCACTTCCCCAGGTGCAGTAGGTCTTTTTCATTAGCCCGACCACATGCTGGCAAACAAGGGGTCCTCCCTGGGCCCACTGCCCTGGAAGGTTCTTGTTCCTGGAGCCTATGTGTGCCTAGTCCTCAGTCAACTAACTCAGGGGTCCACTGCAGGGGTTCCAGGGACCCAGTCTCCAGGTCCAGGGGTGACTCCAACCTGCCTTCAGCTGATTTCCAGGCAATCCTCATGCCAAGCTATATATATATAAGCCTAAGTGACTGAATGACCCAATGAGCAAATGACCAGTCCACACAGTCACAATGACATGCAGTGACCACCAGGAGGCATACGCTCAATGCAGGAGCTGCCCCCTGATGGTCAGTGTTCTCCCACAGTGGGAGCACTGCTCACCTGACCGTTGGGCACCAGCCGCAGGGCTCATGGCAGCGGAGTGGCAGCGAGCCTACCGCCTGACAGGCAGGTGCAGTGGGGCCAGGATGAGCAGGAGCAGCAGGCAGGAGCAACAGGTGGAGTTGGATTACCAGTTTTGGCCCAGTCCCCACAGGCCATGCTGAGGGACCCCAAGGATTCATGCACCGAGCCTCTAGTCAATATATGTTTTTCGAAAGTAAGGGCAGAGGCAGGGTGTCCTGTTCTGTGAAGGAGGAATGCTATAGAATATTGAAAGTTAAAAGATGCTCATGGTCCCTCCACCATGTCAGGTCCCTGTCTCTTTTCCTGATTGCTGTCATTTCTCCTTACTGATAGTGGGCAAGAGCCGCACTGTCCCCTCCCCAGCTCCCACTTAGCGCCGGCAGCGCGCTCTGTATCTGTATGCCCGCTCCCTGGAGACATCTGAGAGTGATTTCAGAGGCTGAGCACTCACATTAGACACGAAAAGCCACGGAGATAAAACCGAAGATGGATTTATCCTGTCTAAACTCAGAGGACAACTGATGAGACTTTTTTTTCTCTTATCCTTAGCCCCCAGAGGGGGTCCTCACCCGGATTGTCATTTGTCTGGCATCTTGGTATGCAAGTCAAGAAACTGTAGGTTGGAGCACCCATCGGTAAGTGTTGGTGTTGCCAAGTATCTATTTTGGTTCGCCTTCTGAACCCAACATATGAATTTGGCAAGTTCACCTTGGAACAGTGAGGCTGGATGGGTCACCTGGCTTCTGGAACCTCAGCTTTGCACAACTCGGACTCAGTTTCATATCAGGCCAGCCATTCTATTTCCCTTGCATAGGCTGGTCATGAACAGTTGATTGTGTGCAAGTTTGGGAATCTTATTGGGTGTAATTCAGCGAGATGCCTCCTTTCAAACTAAATATTTTATTTAAAAACATATTTATAGACTTGTACATTAGAAACCAAAAATATTCTAGTAAAATGTGTGCAGGAAAACATTCCGGCCCGGAGACAAGGCTGGATCTGAAATACAATGAAGCCAATGAGAATTAAAGGTGGAGTCTCTTCAGATAGCCCCATCCTTTCCCGTGACTTTATTTCCTTCTGTTCTAGTCTATGGATCAGACACATGCAGGACACAGCTCCTCTCTGGAGCACTCCACTGTCCTAGATATTTCACTCTTGGATCTGAAAATAATTGTAAATTGCAGCATTGGTCTGAGAGGGTGGAGCCTTCCTGCGGAACCTGGCAGACCTCACAGACATGGCATGGGCTTTCTGATGTGAGTAAAACCTTCACGTTCTGAGGCAGAGGCATGCGCCATGGGGAGGCGGAGGGGGTTCACGTTCTGCCTCAGTCTTTGGACTCCCAAAGGAGACTTCAGTGGAATTAGTTGGACCTTCTGAGTTGGAATTGCTGGGTCCTATGGTGACCTTATTTATTTATTTACTTATTTTTATTTTTTAATCCTCATTTGAGGGTATTTGTCCACTGATTTTTTTTTTTAAGGGAGAGTAGAAGAAAGAGGGAAAGACAGAGAGACATATCGATGTGAGAAACACATCGATTGGTTGCCTACTGTAGGATCCCTGACCAAAGCCCAGGCCCAGGAGAAGCCTGCAACTGAGGTACATGCCCTTGACCAGAATCAACCCCAGGATTCTTCAGTTCTCAGGCTGATGCTCTATCCACTGAGCCAAACTGGCTAGGGCTATGGTAACCCTATTTAAACCTTCCTAAGGAATTATCACTTTTTTTTTTTTAAACCTGGTTTCCCAAAAGTGGTTGTACTAGTTTATTTTTGCACCAGAGACATAGACAGAATTCAACGTCTCCACGCCCTCGCCAACACTTGCTGTTTCTGGTTTCAGGGTGTAGCAGCCATTACAGTGTGAAGCTGCCCTGTGGCTTTGGCTCCCATTTCCCTGTGGCTGCCGGTGCTGAGCATCTTCCAGATGCTTCCCTGGCTCTCCTAATATGGCTATGTGGGCATCGCCTTCTTTCTCCCCTTCTTGGGCTGACCCTCATTCCTGAATCTTCATTCCCATTGTGATGTCTGATCCCCGAGAACAGTGATCGGCACCCAGTAGGTCCTGATAACTTCTAATAAATTTGATGAAATGGGAGAATTCTTCATCATCTAATGCTTCTAAAAGACACCCCAACTTACTGATACGTTTCTACAAGTTGAACTGCATTGGGATGAACTTATTGGTGCCATGATAATGCTTGAACTTCACTCAGCAACTAGTGAATGCCTTCACATTAGTCTCACTAATCTTCAGAGCGGCCTTTGGTAGTAGATATTGTTATCTTCACTTTACAGAATTGGGAAAGTGGAGCATGGAGACAATGGCAATCACCATGTATAGTTAATTGGTTTTACCATATTTCTGAGCCCCTTTGTAGCTAGGACCGATGGAGTGTGAGCTGGAGGACCTGTGTCACATCCAGGCTTATGCAGCAAGGAAATGGCACATGATTCTTTAGCTATTTCCTCTTTTGTGGCAGCAACCAGGAAAGCTGTGCCTTCTGAATATGCTGCTCCGAGATGGGGATACCCTGATGGGCCTGCTTCCAAACTGAAAGGATGGTGCATGATGTGAAATAAACACATTTTGTATTAGGACATTGGGATCTGGGACCTACTTGTCACTGCAGCATAGCTTAGCCTAGTGCATAGACATTAACTGGTTCTCCTAAGGCCACCGAATGAGGATGTGAAAGAACCTAGGTTCAAACCATGGACTGTTTGTCTCCAAAATCCTCTCCAATTTCACTCTAAAAGCTGCAAGACTTACTTATCTGCGGCACAATTTATAATACACTTGCATGTCTGTTTCCTTTAGTAGGCATTCATTGCTGAGTTGATTTAAATCTTATGTGGGGTGGACTCCTCCCCTCTCACCTGCCTAAACTATTAATATTTCCATAAATAACTGGAGGGTTTAGCTTTCTGGTAGATGTTAAGAAGTGGTGAGCAAATCTGACATCTCAGGATGTGCCCTCTCCGATCAATCCTCATGCTGTGCTTGGGCAGGTATAAGCTTGCTTCTGTCACTTCTGATCAGAAAGAACACAACAGTGTGCTCAGCAAACAGTAAGGAACCAGTCTGACCACAGCCCACAGCCTGTGGAAACATCTGCTGGGGTCTTTTTTCTAAAAGCTGAAGAGTATACATTTAACCAGGAGCCCCTGAAGGCTTTGTGACAATGAGCTGTCTTAAACCACCATTTCGGGAGACTGATCTGGCAGAAATGACTTTGACGATATGGATTATTGTCAGTATTGACTTCCTCTTCAATAGCAATATCTAGATAGAGGCAGCTCTGTGATACTTGTTGAGTTATAAGTAAAAAAAACCCAGCTATTAGTTTATGCATGACAACATTTCTGATTAAATTCATCATGAAAATTAAAAGTCCAACCTCATCAGTATACATTGTTTTCTTATGCTGGAAGCACAGTGCTGAACACAATGATTGTGACTGGGTTATGTTTCTTGGGGGCTTCCAGAGGAGAGTTTGCAAACATCTTAGACTAATATTTTGGGATGATGATTAGAGGAATGTCCCCGTGGTAGAAAACGGGGAACTGGACAGTGTCCAGTAAGTAGGCCTGTGATCTGAATTCATGGCATTCTCATCCCTAAGCAGGATTGCTGGCTTAGGAAAGGGAAGAGGGTCCCATCCTTGCAGCACCCACAATTCCTGCAGAAGGCATAAAGATCTGGGTATTCAATGGCTTGATATTCTTTTTAAAATATATATATATTTTATTGATTTTGTACAGAGAAGAAGGGAGAGAGATAGAGAGCTAGAAACATCGATGAGAGAGAGTCATCGATCAGCTGCCTCCTGCACACCCCCTACTGGGGATATGCTCACAACCAAGGTACATGCCCTTGATGGGAATCGAACCTGGGACCCGTCAGTCCCCAAGTCGACGCTCTATCCATTGAGCCAAACCAGTCCCAGCCAATGGCTTGATATTCTTATGGAACTTCAGACAGGAACTAAATTTGTTAAATAGCTTAGTTATAAAAGGGAACTTAGCATTTAGTCTAATTATTCACTTTAAATAAATATATGTAGACTCCATGATTTAAATTCCATCTTTTTTTTTTTATTCCCTTCCTTCTTCCCTAGTTTTCTTCTTTCCTTCTAAATATAGTGAATACAAGTTACTTTTGCTTTTATGGGTGTGAATAAAATTGAGATACTCTTGGCCTTTAAGTCATTGCAGACACTTTTAATCAGAAATATGTGTCTTACTTGGTATGGATAAAATTCGAAAGAAAATGCCGTGTTAACGCCATGAATTCTTCCTCTGGGTTTTGGAAAATGCAGAGTGGTGTAGTTAAATGTACCTTTTATCCCCTGAAGAAAAATAAATGGCATGTAGAACTCCAGCCCGAAGCTCTCCACGTTTGCTCATGAGCAGTTTTCCAGGTAAACTCTCAAAGTGTTCTCCCAGGTAGTGGCTTAGAATCTACACAAAGCAGAGAGAGCCCAGTGGTGTGCTTCTATGGCAACCACCAAGGACCGTCCCTCACCTGGAGTCTGTGCCAGGTAGTACCCTGAGCTGGAGTGGGTGAGCCATCAGAATTTGGTTCCTATCGAAGCAGTCTCTGGACTGAGTACAAGTATCAATTGGGAAGTAACCCCGGAAGCACTGTGTGGGTGTGAGGACGTGAGGCAAGAACGGGAAGGGCTCCAATGAAGAGTACGTTAATGAGTAGCTTATCACTGTGGGCAACCGGGATCACACCTCTGAGAAGTGAGTGTCTGAGAGGCACATTGTAGGTGCTAAAATTTTTTTCCTGGATATTACCTAGAATTTTATCAGCAGATCGGATCGTTATGGAAAGTGATAGAACGAGCAAAAAATCAAATATCTCTGTAGTGTCACCGGAAACAATACCATGTGTTTTCTAGATTGGGTCAATGGCTTCCACCTCTTGAATAATTCTCTCCCCATTTATTTATCCCTGGGGACCACGTTCCTCAATAGTAAAAACTAACTTTTTAAATATTACACAAAGGGAGAACTTATGTCCAGATAGATGCATTCAAGATATTGGGGATGAACTATTAGAATGCTCAAAGTTCAGGGGGGGAAAAAACATGTAACAGAAAAACATTTCATAACAAGAGAATGGAGCAGCTCACATGAGTGTGTAACTGTTTGTTGTTTCTGTTTTCCATCACCAGGCTGCAGAAAGATCTTCCCCAAGGTGTGTCTGAACTTGCCATTTCTCACTTTAACCCTTTTCAGCTGAACATCAGCCATGAGAAGGAAGTCCAACACCTTGTCAGGCCACCGGGGCGCGAGCTCCAGCTCACGTTTCCAGTTTTACCTCTACTCTTCCCTGCACAAGCACCCCTCCACCCCTCTACCCACAGGTCCAAGCATCTTAGCCTAGATCCACACTTGCTATTTCCTGTCCTAGGAATGGCTCTTCACCGACCACCAGAATTTGTCACTCCCTAATGCTTATTCTCACAATATGCTTTGTTTATGCTTCTGTGATATTGCTACCTCAAGTTGCAAAAAGTTGTTTATGTGGATATCTACACTAACTGAATTGCAGAGACTATATCTTATTCATCTTTGTGCCTGGAACCTAGCACTATGGCCAGTATATGATAGGAAGGAAAAAAAAAATAGATGGATGGATAGATGAATGAATGGATGAATGAGTAATGGATAGGTAGAAGGATAAATGAATGGATGGATGGGTGAATGTTTGGATGGGTGGATGAACAGATGAATGGATGAAAAAATAGATGGATGGATGAATAAATGGATGGATGAACAGATGGATGGGTGGATGGAAGGATGGATGGATGAGTAATGTATGGATGAGTAATGTATGGATGAGTAATGTATGGATGAATAATGTATGGATGGAAGGATGAATGGATGGATGGAGGGTTGAATGAGTGGCTATATGGACAGATATATGGATGGATAAAAGAAAAATTGTTTGATAATGTTTCCCTCAAATATTTAATTATAGATTGAAAGTATAAGAAGAAATTTAAATATTTTAAGAATGTCTTTGTGATTTTTTATGCATTAGGTTTATTTAAATTTCTTAAGTCCAAGAAAAAGACATCTTGCCTTTTTACTTGCTCCAACTGAAGAGTCTTTGAAATGTGTATCTCAGCCAGTCTCTACTCGTATCTTCTAGACCTGTGCTCACTGATATGGCAGCCACTATCCACGTGTGGCTATCAAGGATTTGAAATGTAGCTACAGTGTATTAGATTGAGGACATAAACTTTTAATTTCTTTTGACCTTTAACTAATTTTGATTAAAAAACTCATAATTGATTTAGTTAATGAAAAATTTTAAGAATGTTTGAAACAACTCCTATATGTGAACTAACTTTTTAAACTATCTAATGGAAATTTTGTATTTGAATTGCAACTACTTAAATCCCATTTTAAAATTCATACGGTGGTTCTATTTTCCTGATGAGAATAGGAATGGTACTCATACATTTATAAATGTAAGACACACTTAAAAATATCTTAAACAAAATAGATAAATTGTAGTAAAAAAACAAAAGTAACCAGGAAAAAACCATAATGAAAATACTGTAATAAAAAGTTGTGTGATGCAGCTAAAGAAATACTTAAAAGGAAATGAATAGCCTTAATTGTCTTCATTAGGAAACAAACCTCCACAAAATTAGTGATGTAAATTCACAAATATTTAAAAAAAAACCCAAACTTACAAAAAAAAACAAAACAAACAGATACCAACAAACAAAAAATAGGGGCAAAAGTAAAGTAATGTTTTTTTTAAAAAAAGCAAAACATAAACAAAATAATAATCTGACTTTTTATAAATAATAAAGTTATATCTGATGACATATATCAAGTTGAGAGAGAAAACTATGAACAGCTTAATGCAATAAATTTTTTAAAACATGTAAATGGGGAAATTTCTATAAATATCAAATTTACAATTCATGCCTCATGATATTTTATAAATTTAATATTTAGGAATATCAAAATTAGGAAACCCTAATAGATTTAAGACATTTAATCACTAGTTAATCTTTATTGCTTTAAAAAAACAAAAAAACCAATTAATATGTTTTGCATGAAAATTCAATCAAAGAAAACATTTTCCAAAGTCATCACACACCAACCATTCAAACTGGCATAGAGAATAATCTTTTAATTATTTCAGAAGTCTTTTTTTTCTCCCAATTTTTCTGAGGTGTTTTTTTTTTTTTTTTTTTTTTTTTACCATTCTAGAAAGATTTACTATTTGCTTTCTCCTACCTGATTAACATAAGAGAAAAAGTAAGAGAACATTTCACACTTTATTTCATGAATCTGGGATAACCTTGACACCAAAACTAGAGAAAGACATTATGAGAAAAAAATTACAGGCAATTTCATTTATGAATACATTTATATTATGAAGATAAGTGAAATAATCTGAAATAAAATGCTACAGAATGAATTAAGCAATGTGTAAAACAACTACTTTGAGTTCAACCCAGAAACATGAGTATTTTAAATTAAAAGAGAAATTAATATGTGTTATATTACCAGAATATTAACAGAATAAAGAAGTAAAACTATATAAAAATAGATTCCAGACAAGTAAATGCTTAGTCCAGACAAGTAGCTGCCCTGTAGATGCTTAGTCCCAAAAGTGCCAAACTAGCTAGAACAGGAAAGGAAACAAATCAGTAAAATCATAAGAATTATAAGGAAAGAAACCAAACTGTTATTACTTACAAAATAATAAGAGGATTTGAGCAAGTTGGCTGTAGATGTCCATTTTATTCAATCAGATTTCTATAAAGATCCATGATAAGAAAATTTTGCTTAGAAAATTCACAAAAGCAACAAAAAACACAAAGCAACATGTAACAATAGTAACTAAAATTTTGCAATACTCTTGACACTATTACTTTTACTAACCTTAACTGTGGCTATGTGTGTGTGCAATTATATGTATACAAAAATAGGAATATACATATATTTATCTACTTATCTATATAATGTCCATGTTGGAATAATGCAATGCTACTGAGATCTCATTCACACCTAATTCAATATATACATTCAATGCTACTCCAATACAAATCTCAACAGGTACTTCATGGAGCTTGAGAATTTAAACTAAAAAGTGGATGATAGAGCAAGGGGCCAAGACAAACCAAGAAGCTTTTAAAGATCAATGGGGCAGAATTTAACCTTTCAGATGCCATGGTTATTGCCGTTATACTAACTCTGAGAAAGTATTATTGGGTATAGGAAGCAAATAAAACTCACTGGGAGACAACAAAATCCAGAATCTGACCGTGCACATATGGCCACTTGATATACATTGAGGGTGACAATGCAGGGGACCAAGTTTATTGCTGCACCGAAGATAAAGACACGGTGTTTGTACACAATAGAAATGTGGTTCTATTTCAGGAGAAGATGTGATTGGCAGGTGCCTTTCCTAACCTGTGTCAGTCAAGGATCTAGCTTTGAATCTTGTGTTCTAGCACCTTCCACAGGTGGTGCACACAACTACCTCAATCACCTAACTCTACCTGTGGGGAGAAATGCGGGAAGTACCACTTGGATCAGTTTTCTCATGGGTCAGCCTTGGAAGTGTGCGCATCTTGGCCACGCACATTCTATTGCCTGAAGCTCAGTCATATTAAACTCCCATGGGTAAGGGGCCCAGGACTAGTTTATTGGTTCCTGACACAATCTGGGAATGATGGACTATTGGGTGAAGGGTGCGAGATAAGTGGGTTTGTTTGGAGAATGAGAGCACTGGCGTTCTCCATCACACCACTCACAAAGGCGCACCCTCAGCGGGCTAAAGAGCTCCGTGTACATGCGAAGCCTGAGAAGAAAATGAAAGGCAACATCTTTCTGGTCTTCGGTTGGGCAAGGATTCTGTTTCTAACACAGGATACACAAATCTTGAAGGAAAATGGAAAGGCAAGTACATTTTACCATGATTTACTAATGACACCATGAAATTAGAAAACTTAAAACAGTGACTGGAACCAAGATGGTGTCAGTACTCAGGATATCCAAAGAAAACCTATCAAACAATAAAAGATATAAATAGCCTTGGAGGCAGCATTGGAAAAGGATGTCAAGAAGTAACTCAGCAAAGACATTAGGAATATTTGCAACATCACCTAAATCAGTGGTTGGCAAACTGTGGCTCGTAAACTCTGTTGACTAATGAGTTTGCCGACCACTGTGTAAGGCATAACCCTTACACAGAAGTTTTGACTTCAGGTTAAAGACATTAGTACATTATTAATTTTTTAAGTGTTTTTTCCTAAGGCAGTGGTCTGCGAACTCATTAGTCAATAGAGCCTCAGTTTGCTGACCACTGACCTAAATCAAGGGGGGAAATACCATAGGAGTGACAAGTTTTTAAAAGACAAATTCATAATGCTGAGAATTAACAAGGATATGTCTAAGTGGGACCTTACAGACACAACTGGGGGTGTATAAATTGGTATTAGCACTTTGGAAAATAAATGACTATATCTAGTTAGATTGAAGGCATTCATTCATGTTTTGCAACCCAGTGATTCCATTTCTAGTTATGTACCTTATAAGTGCTCTGCATACAGGGCTGTGCACAATGGCTGGCATTGTGGCATTGTATGTAACAACAGCTTAAATATCTATCCACAGGATACTGTACTATAATTGTGTTGTCGTCATGGTCTCCAATGCCATGCACCACTTACAATGGATGAATTAGTGACACATATAACAACATGACACAAATCTCAAAATTGCTGTGTTTAAGAAAAGTAGGAGGAGGTAGGCTATTTGCTGGATGATATAAATCGTATGGTACAACCAATACAAAGTTCAATATTAAGCAAAATAGTATATATTATAATTATGCATAAGAGAACATGTAAAAAAGTCACAAAAGAAAGATATGCACTAAATGAAATATGGTAATCTGTTGACTTTAAGGAGAGAAGAGAAATGTATGTTTGGGGAAAGGGTGAACAAGAGGTCTTAACTTTATTTGTAATGAAGAATTTATTGACAAAGGGAGAGAGAGGGGAGAGAGGAAGAGCAAGAGGAGGGCTATAATTCAACAGACCAATGTATGGATGGTTGGGGGCAGTGTTGTTCATCATATCATTTGCCATCTTTAGCTGTAAGCTTAGTATAATTATATCATTTTAAAAGATTTAAACCTTCGGCCCAGGGGCAGGTGTTCAGTGGGAACCCTAAGGGTCACAGTTGAGTGGGGCAGTGCAAGTACTACAGGTTTCACCGTGCTGTGTGTGCTGGGGGAACTCTGGGTTGTCACATGGTGTGTGATGGTGGGAATACTGATCTCACATCCTTGATCTCACCTCTCTCCAGGCACCTCCCCTTCCCCATAAAAAGCCTATGAAAAACTCTTCACGTGATTCTCATTTCTGTGTCATCTGCCTCCGGTGATGACCCAAGCTCTCCTATTGGACATTCCATAGCTGAGAGTTGCTGTGACCCCACCTGGAAGAGGTAGAACCAGTGTTGGAGAACAAGTTCTTCGATGGATCAAACTTGATCATTTTTCTGTTATCAAGTCTGGTCAAATAGAACAGCCTTCCAAATTCATGTGCAATGTAAGGGGATCTGAAAAACAATTACACAAATATGTGCATGTTTAACCTGTTGACATGCTTAACATGTTGGGTGATGGACAGAGTCTCCTCAAAACCAAGCCTGTCCATGGGTGGTGGGTACTGACTGCTGAAGAGAAGAGATATGACTGAGGAGCTATCATCAATGTAATTGTAAGGACCCCAGGCAGGTGTCCTAGGCCAGTAGCTTACAGAGAGGAAAAGAAAAAGGATTATCATGCCTGGGACATTGTCCTTGCCTCCTGTGCCTGAGAGCTGCTTTCAGAAATCATTGCTTTGATGGATCAGGAGAAATAAAAATAAATAAAACTGTCAAGTCATGATAAGCAAACAATATGAAGTTAGAAAATTATTAGTCATAAAATTATGATGTTGATTATCATTACAACTGCACTGTCATTGCTATAGCCATAATCATGCACATGTGTATAATCTTTCATGGTGTTCAGTAGAGTGTCCATACCCTCTGATGTGCCAGGGCAGTCCTGGTTTATACATTCTCCGTTAATTTGGCCCTACTTTCACTGTCAAGTCACCCTCTTTGGGATTCCCCATTTTAAGGCACATTTACCAAAAATAAAAAATAAAATAAAAATCTGAATCTGATCTTTGACACTGACTGAAAGTCCTGGGGTTTACTTTGTCTTTCTGAATGGGTTTAAGTGCTAGCGACATAAACATAATACTGTACCTTTCTTTCCCTCAACTCCAAGTCCATCTCCCACTGTTATGTCGATCCTGAGCCCCTGGTCAAAGTGGCCATCGTTTCTTATCAGGGAAGACTGCATAGCTTTCTTGGGCCAACCAGCATGGCCATGCAGAATGCTCCCCACATTCAGAGCTGGTCGCCTGTTGGTTGAAGATGGTCCTTGCGGCCCACCTGGGAGTCCTCCTGGCACTTCTGTCGGTGGCTTCGGCAGAGTGACCATATTCTGGGGCACTTCGTGTCAAGCTTCAGGAAACTGCACAGAAAAAGGTCCCCCAGAGCAAAGTCAGTTCAGCCACTGTGTGTGTCTAGGCAGGAGGTCTAGGGCATGTCAGGATCATGGGGCCAAGAGGGAGAATGGAGGAAAGTCATGGCTTCCTGCCCCCAGGCCACGCTGCCATGAATACTAAGGGTTCTCAGGGGGCCAGCACACAATGGAGGAGCCCAACCCTCCATCCCACCCGCATGCATGCTGGTCTCAAATCCACCAGCACAGCAGGAGGGAAAGGGCCGACCACGGAGAGAGCTTCTCCAATGAAGAGGCATCGAACCCTGTTTGTCCTTGATCTCCGGTGGGAAGGACAAGGAGAACACACAAAGGACATCTCAGCAGCACAGGTCCTGGAGGCCTCTCTCTCTGCTCTGAGTCCAAAGGATGGCAAACCTTCATGGAGGCCATCTTACTCATTCACCTGAAATGCAAACCTCCCTCTGTCCCCCACCAATAATAGTGTAGGGACAATCTCAGAGCACGGGCCAGGTACAGGAGGCTGATCGTATAGAAAGGGTCGTGGGGGACCCAGCTTGTCCTGATTTTGTCCCCCACCCCAGTAGCTGGGACAAGGAACATCAGCAAAACTGGAAGATGTCAGTGAGGCAGCCTGAAACCTTTTGTCTCCTGGGGAGATAAGGGGACACCGGCCAGCCTTCGTCATCATGGCCCCAAGTAAGAAAACTGTTTGTGGCCTCAGGGCAGGGAATTAGGGCCTGAGTCCTGACCTCGCTTTCTCATTTTCATGGGAGATTGGGCTCTGGTGAATGATCTCTGGACCGAGGGCCTCAGGGTCAAGTTCAGGATGAAGCCCTCCCTCCTGCTTCTGTGCACCCTTGTGTGTTTCCCTTCTGTTCCCTCATGAGGACTTGCCATTGGATTGGGGTTCACCCCAACCCCAAGTGAGCTCATCTAGAGACCTTTACTTTCACTGCACAGGCCAAGATCTTCCGGGCAAGGTCCCAGGTGGCGCTGGATGGCATATGTTTTGGAGGTCACAGTTCAGTCCACAGTGGGGAAGCCAACACAACCCCTGCCTGTGGGCCCCCATGGTGTAGAGAGGGGCGCTCACACGAACAGACAACTGCTGACTCACTCCCCCCTCTGAACCTCGGGCTCCTCACTGACCCAATGGGAACCGCCAGTGAGTAAAGGGTGGGCATGAGGCAGGCCATTCATAGGTCTCAACTGCAGCCCTGGCTGCCATGACCACTCATGCTTTTCTTGGCGCGGACAGGCTCTGCTGGAGGCCCTCAGGGAGACTGGTCTGCCCTTGTGGCGAAGGAGGCCCCTCGCTCAGGGTCTCCGTCCAAAGCCCCTGAGAAGCATGAGCAAAGCTGATGCCCAGACCCCACCCTGGACTGAGCTGAAACCGTCCCGGGTGGATCCTGTGCTCTGAGATTTTTAACTGCCTTCCCGTGAGCCTGGTGCACAGGGAGACTGAGCACACAGGCTGATGTGAGTCAGGAGTGAGAGCTGAGCCCGCCCAGAGGAGGGACGTGCCAGGCAGAGGTCTTGCTTGAGCGAAGACCTGGCAGTGAGAACCACCTGCTCTGTGGGTGCCAGGAGCTGCCTCATGCAGCAAGTGCCCAGTGAGAGGGGACGGCTGTCCTGGCAGCCGGAGTCCAGGGCTCTGAGTACTTAGGAGGGGTGAGGACAGGGCGTGCTGGTGATTCCAGGCCAGTGGGGGCCTGGTGGACAGTTAGTGTCTAAGTGATAGTGTCCCTGACCCAGCTAAGCAGCAGATGGGTCAAAGACGGAGACCTAAGTGGTCTTCAATGGCGAGAGCAGGCAGGCTCCAGGCAGCTCACTCTGTCTGCCTTTGATCTTTAAGCCCAGCCTCAGGTGCCCCCTGGGCCAGACAGCCATAACCAGGCCACAGAAATGACACATGAATACAAGGAGAGCAGGGCCGGGAGACAGAGAGAGCAAGAGAGACGGGGAAAAGCAGCTTTGTGGGATAAGATTACCAGCCAAGACAGCAAAAACAGAAGGCTCAGAGGAGGTGTGCTGGTCAGGCCCAGGAGTCTTCCCTGAATCCCCCATCACCCCCACCCCCACCCCTGCCTGGGCTGGGCAGCAGGCACTCCAATGTGTGATGGGAGCATGGGGAGGGAGGATGGGGTCCCGGAGGGGGACAGGGGCCTTCCGAATGCTCAGGAAGACTCAGAATGCCCAGGATAGGGAGGAGGCCACTCTTCACCTGTGGCCCCCCCAAACCCCATCCTTCTGCCCTGCGTTGTGCCAAACCGAAGCCCAAACTTAACCAAGCAAAGGAAGGCACAGCCAAGGTTGGCGTTTATGTTTACAATTTAGTGAGTGCTTTTAAAAAAGTATAAAATGAAAAGATGATGGCTCTGAGATTTATGCTGCCACTCATGCCTGGATGCCGATCAGTTATCTGGATAATTAAGCAATATCAGCAAGCAACCAGATCACCGAAACTTGATATTAATCCATCCCGCTTAATAGCAACATGGAGCCGCCACGCAGAACTCAGCCGAGACCTCCTAATCCCCCTCTGCCGAGTTCCGCCATTGCTCACAGCACTGCTGTCCCGGCGAGGGCGCGCTGAGGTGTGCGTCAGCAGCTGAAACCCACCTCGGCTTCTAATCAAAGTATTGGGGAAGCCGGACAGAGTCCTGATGCGGACAGGTTGTATAGGGAGGGAAATACAACTGCTCTGCTGAAGGGCAAGCGGTGAGGCACCTGAGGTTTGTGTCCATCCCAAAGACAACCAACAGGGGGCTCTCTCCACATTCAGAGTGCTGGCACTTAGAGCGGGGATGCCCTGCACATGCCCGCTGGTGGCCAGATCCAATCTTGGGGTCTGCTTCCATCACCCTGCCGCCTCCTTCAGCTCCCCCAGCCCGCCTGGCATTGCATCTTGTCCTTCCTATTTGGGTCTGGTCTTCACTCCAGGTCCCTTCCCTCCGCCTGGGGGATGCCTGCTTGGTTCTTTCTGTTTCAAAAAACACAGACACACTCAGGTTGATGGAGCCACTGACAGCCTCTTCCAGCAGCACATGGGTTTCCAGGAACAGAAAAGGCAGACGGGACCCACGCCGGTCAGACGTGCCAGGCTTTGGTGCATGCTGGCCCCGCTGTCTGCTCCAGCCGCCTGCTGTCTGGGTGGCTAGACATTCAAGGGGTTACTGCTCCCTCCGCTGGAGGCTCCACCAGCCTGTGGCTGGTCACCCGCTGTCACTGGCTCGGCTGGCCTGCCTCCACCACTGCTTTTCGGTGGGCGCACAGGGCCACTTCTCCCCACGGGGAAGGTGACAGTCCCGATTTTCAACAATTTTCCCCGAGTCCTGAGGCATTTTTAAAAAGTCCCAATTTTTGGAAAGATTGGAAAGATTTCCAAAAATCGGGACTTTTTTAAAATGCCGTGGGATTTGGGGAAAATTGTTAAAAATCATCACTGTCCCGCCAAAAGTGGGACGATCTGGTCACCTTACCCAAGGGGTGCTTGGTTGGCTCACTCAGACGCTCCCAGAGGTGGGGACACTCGGTCTGCAGTGCCCTCCTGGGGTGAGCTCACCTGGCCACGTGGGAGGTCCCAGAGGCCGGGCTGCCTCGGGCTGGGGGAGTCCCAGGAGAGGCTGGAGGTGGGTCAGTGTCCTTCCCAGGCCCAGGCCCTGCAGCCTGGGAGCGGGCAGGCACTGCCCTTGGCTGATGAGATAACGCTGGGCCTGCTCTCCGATGCCCGGGTGGAGGGCGGCAGGAGAAGCGCCCATCCACTGTGAGGGCGCTACCTGTACCTTTCCGTGTTTCCTTTGTACAAAAATGGCAAAATGTTTTTACAGGCGACGCCAACTGTGGGACGGAACGGAATTAGAGCGTCCTTAATTAATATGTCAGAATCGGAGAAATGAGGAAAATATGTGTAATTAAATTCCTGCACTAAAACAGGATTTGAAAATGAGACAAAAATAGCAGCACGAGCATCCCCCCCACCCCCAGCTTTCCTCCCGACCTCCTCCCTCTCCCTTTCTCCCAGAAAAATAACAACAATAATAATAAAAGAAGTGTCTGCAGAAGCAGCTGCCACCTGTGCTGACCTCCGAGAAAGAGTGGGGCGCTGGTGCTGACAGCCTGGTCACCCCCCAAATTAGACACAGATTGTCCAGATTAAAAGTTCTCCCCCATCAGTTGCCTGCGGTCCTGTCCTGCTCAGACGCCGGGTGATATGCCAGCGAGAGGGACACGCCGGTTCCCTCCCGGATGGTGACAAGGCTGTGGAGGCAGGTGCTCCGGAGAGTCTGCTTCCATCACCCTGCCGCCTCCTTCAGTAGTGTGTGTGGGTAATACACAACTACATTACAACAGCGGAGGGGACTTTCTTCCTCCCTTCCTTCCTTCCTTCCTTCCTTCCTTCCTTCCTTCCTTCCTTCCTTTCTCTCTCTCTCTCTCTCTCTCTCTCTCTCTCTCTCTCTCTCTCTCTCTCTCTCTCTCTCTCTCTCTCTCTCTCTCTCTCTCTCTCTCTTGGCAGGACCTGCAGGTGATGAGGCCACGCACCTGGATATCACAGAAACACATTGGGACTAACGCCCTCACCCAGTGGGTGACTGGGTCCCTCCGGGCCCCGGGCCCCTGTGTCCACCAAGTCCTGGGGACAGAGCTGCCTGTTCGTCCTCAAGAGGGAGACCCTCAGAGCTTCCCCAGAGCCGGTGCCACAGCGCCTCCTGTGAGAGAGAGAGGAAGAACTCCTTTTCTGCTCCTGGGGGCCCAGGGCAAGGAGGGAGGCATTTTGGGTCCATGTGGGGATGGCGCCGGTGGTCACGGGGAGATTTCTTCCTGGGCCATTCCAGGTCCCCGTTAACGGTGACTTTCCCACAGCACCCCCTCCCGCCCAGAGCACCAAAGGGGCTCCTTTCTCAGAAGGCGCCGCTCTTCCTGGGAAGGAGGTGCCCCTTTGAGAGGAAGGAGGCTGGTGATCCTTAAGCTCGTGCCCCTGCAACCAGAGCCTTTGTGCCCCGGACCCACTGAGTCCAGGCAGAACCCAGGCGTCTGGGGCCCAGCGCAGGCGCGGGAGGCGGGCCTAGAGCCAAACCCCGGCATTGCCAGCCACCGTCGGTGCGCCCACAGGCCATGGCTGACTCCGTGTTCTCCTCTACAGAATGGGGGCGATGTTGCCTGTTTCCCAGGGCCGAGGTGGACATTAAATCAAAGAGCGTGTGTAAAGACCTGTGCGGGTGTGGAGGGGCCAGGAGGGGCAGCAGGCAGCTCTTAGCTCTCAGCCCCACATGCACACCTTCCCAGCCCACAGCTAGTGCCTGGGCCGGTGGCAGTACCTAACCCCACCATCTGCCAGACGGGGCGCAGGTCCCTGAGGCTGTGTCTTTGCGGAGCTAGCTGGGCCCCCTCACAGGGCACCTCCTCTGTCTGCCCCGGCCTTTCCCACTATGGATCCTCCCTGAGCACCTCGCTCCCAAACTCCTCCTCAGCCTCTGCTTCCCAGGAGCTCCACCTGCTCCAGGCTCCCTGCACCCCCAGCTCCCAGCGCGCATGCCCAGTGAGGGCTGAGGACTGTCCCTATGGCTCTGCAGGAGGGAGGCAAACCCGAGAACACTGACACCCCATCTGCTCTCCTGCATGGTCCCCTCTCTGGGGGAGCACCAGGGCCCCAGGAAGGGCCGGACTACGGGGCCGTGGAGAAGACAGAAAGACAGTGGGCTATAACGTGCTCCCGTGGCCCACTCGTGGGCTCCGGTCATTTGAGAATCCTGCCCTCTGCTTGGTTGTGGGAGGGGGGCTCCCACTCCTAGCCCAGCCGGTGAGTGACCCCAACTCACTGAGTGACAGTCTGACCATCAGTCTGGATCCTGAGTCCTGTGAGAGGAGGAGGGAAGGGCCTGCAGGAAGCCGCGGTGGGTGCTGGAGGGAGCGTTCCCAATTTTGACTTTATCCATGGGCTGGCTCCGTCCAAGCCCAGCTCTGCCACTGGTGGGAACAGCCACGTGCCCATGGACCTGTGCTGGCACCTTCCGCTGGTGTCCAGGTGGGTCTGAGGACAGATGCGTGGAGATCCGAAAATGCCCAGCACTGCCCCGGGCACCGAGCGGAGGGATGAGACAGGGCTATTCGCCTTCCTCCAGCCAAGAGCCTGGCCTCGGGGACTGGAGGCAGCTGCGGAGCTGCCAGGGTTTGGGTTTTCTGCCTGCTGTGCCGCTTGGGGCTTCCGGTCAGCCTCTCTGGATTGGACAGGTCATCCGAAAATTTATGTCCGACCGTCTGAGTCCAAGTCACTTCTCCCATCGATGACCTCCTACCGGGCCCTTGGTACTGTTGGGCCCCTGCATGTCTCGTGACCCCGGCGTGCAGTAGGCATTCAGAGCTGGTTGTGGGCACTCCCAGTGCATGGGATACACCTTCCCAGCACAAGAACTCTGCTTCCTCTGCACCTGGGAGCATGTTTGAGTGGGAAATGAGTGGGTGTGCTGGTTTGAAGATGAGATGGCGAGCCCCATTTCCTCCAGTTCCATGCAAACCAGCTCAGCCAGCACAGGGGCGTGCATCCCATGCTCTGTCCCAGGAATGGTCTCCCTCTCCCCTCCTTAGGGTGCCCTGGAGTCCCGCTCAGCTCCTCTGAGCTGTGTCTGCACAGAGATGCTGGGTCCTCACAGCATGGCCTTCAGTCACTGCTCTGACGGGCCCTGCCGGCAGCTCGGGCTCTGGGTGGGGGGCAGGGGATGTCAGGGCCATTGCTCTCCTTGGAGAACCTCAGGAGCATTCCTGTGTCCCTCTTTCAGAAAGAACAGGACTTCTCATAGGAACGTTGGTTTTATGGGCGCTGAGATTCATGTCACCAACCCCGCGTCCACCCTGGGAAACCCGGGTCACGTGTGACGCTGGGAAGGCCCCAGGGCCTCTCTCTGGGCACTGATTTCATTTTCCCCAGGGCAATATTCCCTCTGCAATGCTTTCCCATTTTCCTACTTTCTTTGCTTATTTCTGTTTTGTGAATGGAGTGAGTGTTTGCAAGCTTTCTCAAATCCTTCCTGGGAGAGGTGAAATGCTTTAAACCATAAAATAACATCGCCATCACGAGGAACAGCGGACGGCTTGTGAAGTGGTGAAGGTGAGGTTGACTGTTTCCACTGCCTGAGCTGGCCTGCTCTCTTCTTGCTGTTTGTCCAAGGCCGAGAAGCAAGTGGCGGGAGGAGAAGGTGCCTTTGCAAGGGGCGAGGGGACCATCCTATTAGGTTCCCCTCCCTGTGGCTGGAGCAGGCCCCTGTCCTGACATGGCCACAGGGTTGCCCCCAGGGCTGCCTGATCAAGCCTTGGTAATAGGCTGGGAAGCACCGCCCCGGGCTGGCCTCGGGCTGGGAAGTGGCCTGTCTGGGCTCTGAGGTGGGGATCTGGCCCAGCTGCTGGTTAACAGGTGTTCATGTGTCAGCCCTGCACCCCGCCCCCAGGGAGCTCCGAGGGAAAGGGGATCAGGTGTGCTCATGGGTGCCCCCTGGACCCATGAAACCCAAGCTCTGTGGCTGGGGAACAGGCTCAGACCTCGTCAGGGGCTGGCCTTCCAGCTGGGACCTTGTCATGCCCATGGGGGGCGGGGCGGGGGGAGGGGAAGTGGTTCCCAGGAAAAGCATACTGCTCAGCAAGGGTGACATTCTAGTATATTGTATGTGTCTAATGTGCGTCTCCCCTGCCAGATGTGTCACACAGATTCTATATGTGCTAGGGCAGTGGTCGGCAAACTGCGGCTCGAGAGCCACATGTGGCTCTTTGGCCCCTTGAGTTTTTAGCAAAGGGCAGCTTAGAAGTACCTTAATTAAGTTAATAACAATGTACCTACCTATATAGTTTGTTTAAAAAATTTGGCTTTCAAAAGAAATTTCAATCATTGTCCTGTTGATATTTGGCTCTGTTGACTGATGAGTTTGCCGACCACTGATCTAGGGGGACAGCACTTGCCTGTCTGGCTCACCAGTCAACCCCCAGTGTCTAGAATAGCACTTGGCTTATAATAGATGGTTAATAAATATTGGTAAAAGGAAGGAAGAAGGGACTGAGGGAGGAGGAAGGAAAGGAAGGAGGATATTTTGAAGTTCCTAGCATGCAGCTGGTAGGAATTCACCTGAGTGGATGTTGGAAAGTATATAAACACCGAAAGCCGGGTTTGAGGAGAAAATGTTTGGTAGAGGCGCACGCGATGTTCCAGGGCAGGGAGAGGAGGCCGGGTGGGACACTTGCAAACAGAGCCAGAGAAGGCGTTCCAGATGAGGTGACCTCTTTCTATTAATTTCTCTTTCAAAGGGGGAGCTGTTTAGTGATCCACCTCAAATTACTCTCTGTTATTACAAGCAGATACTTTCTTATCAGATAAAAGTTGGAAAATGTGGACAAGTATAAACACAAAAATTAAAATATCATACATGCATCACCCAGTCAGAATCTCTCTTGGCTTTAGGTGTGCATTTTATTCCAGTCTTTTTTTTTTTTTTATTAATATATTTTATTGATTTTGTACAGAGAGGAAGGGAGAGAGATAGAGAGTTAGAAACATCGATGAGAGATAGACATCGATCAGGTGCCTCTTGCACACCCCCTACTGGGGATATGCCCGCAACCAAGGTACATGCCCTTGACCAGAATCGAACCCGGGACCTTTCAGTCCCCAAGCCGACGCTCTAACCATTGAGCAAAACCGGTCTTGGCTTATTCAGTCTTATTCTCTCTCTCTGCCTCTCTCATTTTTTAAAAATAAGTGGAGCTATCATCTATGTATTGTCTATACTTTAATTACTACTATATTTTAAATATGTCTATCTATTGGAAAACATTTTTAATATCTGCATCTAGTTAATCACATGGATACTCTATAATTTATTTGACCATTGTAAAATTATTTACTGTGTATATTAGCAATCATTATGAATAATGATTTGGGAGTATCTCTTTATAGAATGATTTGCATTTTGATTACTTCCATAGATGACAAATAAAAATAGAATTACTCAGTCAATTGAATGTACTTCTCAGTGTGGAGCGACATGAGGAAGAGAAAAAGCAGGAGGACTCTCACAGACCTGGGGAAGAACTGCAGTCACATTTCTCACTACATCTTGAGAGAATGCATGAGCTGTGGTGCTGGTCCCAGTGGTGGTCATGGAAAAGATGATGATGGTTTAGAGGTGATGATAGTGGTTGTCATGATGACGCTGAGGATGGTGAAGTTGGTGGTGATGGTGTTAAGTGTGGTGACTTGGATATGGTAACCTGGTGGTGGTGGTGACCTGGTGGTGATGGTGACCTAGTAGTGCTACGTGGTGATGCCCATCTTCTCATTGACGATGTGGTAGTAGATATGACACCACGTTTCAGTTTAGTTAAGGATATTATGTCAATAACAGTCATTGTTGGAATAGAAAGAGTCCTTTATTTGGATGGATCACAATAATAATTTGGAAAAACAAGGTTTCTGGACAACATTCCAAAGATGGTCTGTGTGACACCCATGCTCCACCTTCATATGTGGCTTGTGGGCTGTCTCAGTCCTGCTTGGGAGTGTGTACTTGCAAAAATCATGTGTTCAAAGACCATATTTAAAAAGCTGACCTCAATTCTGGGATTGAGCAAAAATGGTAGGGACCCAGTACCTACCAACTGCTCCTAATTCCATTTGATGGGGAGATAAATGCAAAAAGATAGCTGGTCCCCAAGTTTTTGCCTTCATAACTAGCCCATATATATATATATATATATATATATATATATATATATATATATATATATATATATATATATAAAGTTGTTCTCTTTCTCTCTTTATAGCATCAAGCCTAGGATGCCTGAGGGAAGGACTCTGGGACTGAGGGAGGGCTGGGCACAGAGGGAGAAGCCCACCATCCCCATCACTGAGCATTTAACCCAGCACACAGGCTGGGCCTCACTAGCGCAAATAAATCATAATGTATTTTCAATTAGTTTGCGCTCTTCCGAGCTGCTGTCCTGAATAATTAGAAAAACAATTCACATTCTGCCAGGAGCCCACGTGAAGTGTTATCTCTGGGATAATTATCCGTCTCCAGTTCAGCTCCTGCCCCTCTCAGGTCAGCTTGGCTGCAGGAGGACACCCAGGGAGCATTAATGAGCTCTCATTGAAGATGTTAAAAAGCTTGTATTGATCTGTTTGTCCAAGAAGGAGGTATTTAAGCCTCTCTGCTGAGGGCAGGAGAGACAGGAACCCTTCACAGAGCCTTTTAGCCGGCTGGCAGGGCTGCTCCCGCCTTCCCCTTCCTCCTCTCAGCGAGTCTCAAACCAAAGGGCAACCTTTCAAACTCAACCAAAGGCTTTGTTCTCTGCCCCACATGCCACTCTCTAGCACGTGTGTGTGTGTGTGTGTGTGTGTGTGTGTGTGTGTGAGAGAGAGAGAGAGAGAGAGAGAGAGAAACAGACACACAGAGATAGACAGAGAGAAAGGGAAAGGATGAAGACACAGGAAAGGTAGCCCAGTGAGTGAGTTTGAATCTGTAAACCTATCCCAATATAAGTGAATGAACAAATGAATGGGTGAGTAAGTTAAGAAGAGAGGAGAGTTCTTTCGTATCAGGGAGTGGCCACTAATAAATGCAGGAGAGAAGGAGGAACTAGACAATTATCAACTCTCATAGTAAGAGCTGATCCAGGGAAGACATGCCAAACACTAAAGGATGATGAGAAACTGGATATTGGCAGGGCCTCAGCATATCTTACAAGATGCTTCCTAATTTAAAAGGGGAAAAAGAAGAACTTTCCATTAGAGGAACCTGGTAAACACCATCTTAACCAAGTGATCAGAGGTGGCCTCAACAATAATGGGGTGTCTTGCCCTTATGTGCCTCCTGGTATGGAGGGCATAGCACTGCTTCTGCGGCATCCCTGCCTCTATCACCAGGCATCAGCAGACTAATGCAAATATGAGGACATTCTGCGCAATAAGTGGCCTGAGTGCCTCTAAATGTCAAGCTCATGAAAACGCAGCTAAACTGTGGTTGGAGTGGTTCCAGGTAAGGGAGACCAAAGAGAGGGCCGCTAAGTGGAATGTGGAGTCCTCCACTTGATCCTGGGCCAGGAAAGTAAATGTATTTTGCTTTTAGGAACAGTTCGGGAGAGTTGGTGAAATCTGAATCAGATCTGTGGATTAGATCATAGTGTATATTAGTGTTCGCTTCCTGATTTCCCCATTGTACTCTGGTGATTTCAGAAACACATTGAGGTCCTTATGGGTAAAGGAGCTCCCATCTGCAATCTACTCTCAAGTGACTCAATAAACACACGTAATAATGTCTATATGTGTATCTATAAATATCTATGCCATCTATGTCTATGTCTATGATATCTATGACTACCTCTATCTATATCTGTATTGTATCTGTACCTGTACTTGTACCTGTGTCTGTGTCTGTATCTGTATCTGTATCATCTGTGTCTGTGTCTGTATCTGTATCTGTATCTGCATCTGTATCTGTATCTGTATCCATATCTCTACCTACCTATCCACCTAGCCATTAACCCATAGAGATTGTGGCGAATGTTAATTAGGGACTCTGGGTAAAGGGCATACATGAATTCTTTGAATTATTCTTGCACCTTTTCTATAAGTCTACATATTTTTAAAATATTACAAAAATGAAGAAAAGAAGGAACACAGGAAGGAAGGATAGAAGGAAGAAAGGAAGGAAGGGAGGAACAACCTGATGCCCTTTCCAGCAATTTCCCATCAAGGGCCCTGGTTCTGTGAGAGGGACGTCAGCAGGAATCAGCCCAATGGGACCCTGTGGCCTCAGTCCTCACTCATAGGGTGCCTGCTCATCAGATTGTTCACGGGAATCGCCTTAAACTGGGAGTTAAGAGATTAAAAACCTGGGCCCAACCCTGTTATCAAGAAGCTGGGATGTCCAGAGTAGCCCCCCCCCCCATCCCAGGGTTTTGGGGTTGCCTACCTGCGGTTAGGGTGGGGCTTGAGCATTGAAATCTGTGTGGAGACACAGGCTTCCTTTTGAGTCAAAATAACTGAAGGGACAGACACATGTGTAAGGGGCCAGGTTACCAGGTGAGCACAATAAACAGGAAACAGCATGGGAGGAAGGCGGGCATCAGGCTCGAAGTCATAGTACCTGGCTTTGCATCCTGAGCCTCAGCATCTGCATCCCTGGGACATCACCGGCGCTGGCCATGCTCGGCTCCCCGCAGTCACCCCTGGAGGGCACCTGGACGGCAGGACCCCATGCCCACAGGTGGGCGGGGGCTCTAGGGAGATGAGGCAAAGGAAAACAGGTCACTGTGGAGCAGGCTCAGGCGCCAGACAGACGTGGGTTTGGTCCCTGAATCTGCTATTGTGGCATCTCTTGCCGCTTGCCACTGCGCCTTGGTTTCCGTGTCTGGAAAACAGGAACAGTGCGGCCTGTCTATTTGGGAGATGGAGGTTTCCAGAAAGACAAGCACTTGGGCAAGGCTGCCCCCCTGCCTCCACCCCACCCTGCTCTCCTCCCACCCCCTGAACAAGAAGCCATCATTACTGTATCGATGCTGGAACAATGCCATCTTTGTCCCCCGGCCTAACCTAAGCATCGGATCAGATTCTATGGACGTGACAGCCCGCCCCCTCCCATCTGCCAGCTGAGAATATTTCATGCAAAACTGCTGCTTCTTCTCTCAGAATAACACCCCCCCACCCCCCGAACTCGGTGTGCTCGGGGCCGGCTCTGAAAGGCTCCCCGCTAATAAGGAGCTGGAACAGGTGAGCCCTGGGCTCCGAGAACACACCTTTTGTCTCCTGAGAGGTCAGCCAGCCGCGCGGCCCTAATTAAGAGCTTACATCAGAGACCCATCTGCCAAGTTCACCGCGGCTCTTCCACCGAATGTGTATTCCTTTGTCTGCCCCCGCTGGCTGCGCAGCCCTGTTAAAAGGTCAGGGTTCAGGAGCGTGGGATCGCGAGGGTGGGGCCCCCTCCGGAGGCCCGGGAGGGCTGTGCCCGCCAGGCAGGGATGCCCAGACTCACCAGGAGGGGCAGGGGCCAGCAAAGCAACCGCCAGCACCAGAGTCAATAGTACCGGTAAAAGCCTCCTTCGGGAGCTGTGGTGTGGACCACGCCGTGGCGTGTGGCCTTCGGAGAGGGTCAGTGTCAGTTCAGTGAGGACGCTCGGCGGATATGCTAATTTCTTACATTAACAAATGTGCTGGGAAGGCTGCGGCTGATTTCTTTCTTGGAGGGAGTCAGTGCAGCTTGCATGTGGCATCAATAATGATATGCTAATGACCTGCTTCCAAATTTAGATTACAAACATTTAATTGGCAAATCGCAGATAGAGCCGAGAAGACGGCTTTCTTGGTTGGGGCCCAGCTTTAAGGCCCAAATGTGGGGTTTGGTGCATTCAGTTCCAGGCCGGTATATATAGGCTCTCTCCGGAGACAGGGACACGCTCAGCGGGCTGGGACTCGTTATGCTGTTGGATGTGGGTCTGGCTCCGATTTAGAGCCTCCTGGCTTCGCAGGGAACATCCAGAGAACGCCAGCCAGGACCTGCATGTCCCCGATTCATCTCAGGCACATATGCACATGGAGTATACATGTGCACACACGCATACCCATGCACACGTATGTACACACATGCACAGTAAGCGTAAGCCAGCTACGTAAGCCGTCGAAAATAGCTTTAAAGTGAGGGGTTGGAAACAAAGGTGAACTGGTTTGTAATAACTTCTAACATAAGCCCCCCTCCATTTTTTCCTGTAACCTGGAATAAAGGATATTTTCTCATATGAGAGAGCGAATGTGATTGGTGCATTCCATTCCCAGCAAGGAAGACATTTCACAAAATGACGAAATTTGGATCAAACTACTAAAATGGGAAATAGTTTATAAAATAATGAGTCCACAGTCTCCCTCAGACGTATTCTCGTTGCTTCTTCAGACTCGCTCATCCCCTCTCTAGTTCATTCTCCTTTATTTTTCCTCTGCGTCTCTTTCTTTCTGTTATACTCATTCTCTCCAGTCAGACTCCCCCCTCTCTCCCTCCCACCCTCTTCCTCATTTCTCTGGTCTCCGCACCAAAGCCTCAGGAAAGCAATGTCCTGAGCGAGCCGGATGGCGGGGCCCGGCCGGCTGGGTGTGGACACTTCTGACTAATCCACACAAACCCTGGGACAAAGAGAAGCCCTTGTTTGGCTCTGGCCAGGGTCAGAGGTTACTGATGAGGCAACTCAGGGCAGGGCAGGGCAGGGCAGGGCAGGGCAGGGCAGGGCAGGGCAGGGGGAGTTTGTCCAGGGAAGGGCAGGTGGAGGAGCCGGAACAGGAAGCAGACCCTCTGCCTCTTACCTCCCCTCACCTCTCTCCCACTTGGCACCCAGAGCTCTGTACTGACTGAGGGTTTTTGTCCTTCACACCACCAGCTCCCATCCTTGCAGAGCGCTTCCCTACTGGAGGGCTGAACAAGCGAACAAGGACAAGGACTGGCTGCTTGTTTCCTTCATTTATTTTAATTTCCGGCCTTCCTTTGCTGCTGGCAGCTCCAGGATCCCCTTGTCTGTGCTGTTCCTTGCAGGCCCCGGAAAGGGTGTGCCTCTATCCAGAGTGCTGAGGGTAGAGAGGCGTGCGGGCACTGGATGTGAGGATTCTCTGCTCTCAAAAGCTGGGGAACCAGGGAAAGCAAAAAAGGAGGGGAGGTGGCAGCAGATGACTATGTGGCTCTGCCCCTGTGCAAGACAGGAAGTCATTGCGGGAGAGGAAGAACACCGGACCAGGAGCCATGTAGGGCGCCAGCTTCCCGCCTACAGCTACATGCCAGGGAGGCAGCAGGTGTGTGCTCAGTGCGTGGCCACAGCATCCCAGGCACTCGTTTCCAGGTGACTGCTTTCTGCCTATGGGACTGTGGGCAAGTCCCGAATCCGTCTCCACCTGGCATTCCTCATGCCGACAAACGGGATCGAAAACACCTAACTTCCCAGCTGGTGTGGCTCAGTGGTTGAGCATTGATCTATGAACCAGGAGGTCAGGGTTCTATTCCTGGTCAGGTCAAGGACTGAGTTGCGAATTTGATCCCCAGGGTGGGACATGCAGGAGGCAGCCAATCAATGATTCTATCTCATCATTGATGTTCCTATCTCTCTCCCCCTCTGCCTTCCTCTCTGAAATCAATAAAAGTGTTAAAAAAACAAAAACAAAAAGCACACCTACAGCAATGGGTCGCTGTGCGAGTACTTAAGTGATTACCCCTGTCTGAAGTCAGTGCCCAGCGGTCCTCCTAACAGATGAAAACATGAGGCCCTCATCTTCAATTCCCTCCCTTCACTCCCGCTGGACCTGATATCGCCACCGCCCTGGAGACCTGCGATGTCCAATTAACAGTCATTGGCCACTCGCAGTTACTGAGCCCTGGAACGGGGTGAGTCTGAATCGAGACGTGCTGTACGTGTAACGTATATGCCTGCATTTGAAGAAATGAGTATGAAATATCTCATCAATAATTGGTTGTTTTGATTCCATGTTGAAGGCACACTCCTGGAAATATATCAAGTTGAAGAGTAGACACTATCCTTTAGGGCAGGGGTGGGGAACATGTGGCCCGTGGGCCATAGAAGGCCCATGAGTTTATTCGGTCTGGCCCTGCCAGGTCATTAGAGGTGAGCTAACTCAATGTCTGATCATATAGCAGCTCATTTCTAAGCTGATAATTGTGTATGGCCCGCAAATGATGTTGTAAATATCCAAATGGCCCTTGGCAGAAAAAGGTTCCCCACCCATGGGTTAGGGCCGGCAGCCCTAGATGGCTGCTGCTGGCTTCCAGAGTGAACCGTGGCCCCCCATGGCTGAGGCGGCACTTAGGGACTGGGTGCCCGCTCCATGAAGATGTCCGAGTTGTTTTCAATGACTGCCCTGCCTTCTCGCCTCTTCGCTTTTCATCCTGGGGTGACTTTGAGGCAGATGGGCACACTCACTTTCCATGTGTGAAGTCACCTTCCCACCGTGCCCGGAAGCAGCCATGCCCCTCCCAGGGCTGCACCCGAGCTCTGGGACCTGGGGGGAAGCGGCGCCTTTTGGTGAATGATTTATGGAGACAGCCCGGAGGAGGAGGAACTGTGAAAGGCGTGCATTATTTATTTCCAGTCCAAGGTGACAGGGTGCAGCCTGATAGCAGCCTTTTAGTGTATGAGGCTGTGATAAGGCCCCTGACACGGCTGCCCTGCTATCTGATGTCCCCGGAGCTCAACGCAAGCCCCCAAGGTCCAAGCGGAGGCTCCTGCAGGGACAGGAGTAATTGAACAAACACATGGGGGAAATTCACGATCAGGGACAGCCCGGGGCATGGCCCCTCTGCCTGCCTTGCTCACCCCCTGCTGCTCATGGTGCTGGAGGACAAGCAAGGTGTTTCCTGAACACCTGTCATGTGAATAAATATTTGAACAGACACAGGAGGAAATAAAGAGTGGATGGATGAAGCTATAAATTAATGAATGAGTGAGGGAGTGAATAAATGAACCAACTAACTTCCAGAAAGTGGATGGGTGGATGGCTATTTCAGTGGACAGGTGAATAAAATGTCGTATGCCTATATTTCTATTAGTCAGATGGGGAACTGGAAGAAAGGCTGGTTGGTTAGCAGAACGAAAGAATGAAGGATGAAAGAATGTATGCATGAGTAGGTGAGTGGATGGATGGACAGATGGATGGACAAATGGACAGATGGACAGATGGATAATGGACGAATGGACGGATAGTTGGATGGGTTCAGAATGGTGTTTTGTATGAGGCTTTTCCTGGTATTTTTACTGAATGTGTGTGTCTAAATTCTCCCACTCTTGAGGAGGTTCCTTTCCCTCTCTCAGCTTTATTTTTACTCTCTTAATACTATGTGGTATACTTTATATTATAAATAGGTGATAAAGTTTACATATTTATTCATTTGTTTCTTTTTCATTAGAACATAAACTTCATGGTGACGTAAGTGTAATTGTCTAGTTCAGTGTTTCCCAACCTTCTCTCATGATGAGAATCACCTGGTGGAGTTGTTAAAACACAGATTCCTGAATCCCAACTAAGAAGTGCTAAACTAGAATTTTTGGGAACATATAGGTAAAATTGTATACTTAACTAGTGCTCTAAGACAGATTTTATATACAGAGCACTAAGTTAGGTATGCAATTTTACCTATATGTTCCCAAAAATTCTAGTTTAGCACTTCTTAGTTGGGATTCAGGAATCTGTGTTTTAACAACTCCACCAGGTGATTCTCATCATGAGAGAAGGTTGGGAAACACTGGTCTAGTTTACATAGGACTGCACCCCGAGAGCCCTCAACAGTGACACTGCCTGGGCTCTGGGGGACAGAGGGGACAGTTTGCTGGTGAGACTGACCAGAAAGCCCTGCCTCAGAGCGATACATGTCAGGAGAGCATGGCAGGCTGCTGGCACCTGTCCCCATCCATCTGGGGCACCAGGAGGCTTCCACAGAGAGGGGCATTGGAGCCAGCCTTCCCAGGACTGGCTGAGAAGGAGTGAGGACGAGTATTGCAGGCAGAGCCCAGGGACTGAAGTGGGTGCCATGTGCCAAGAGAGGAGTCCAGGAGGATGGCAGGACCCATGCCAGAGTCCCATAAATGGACTGGATTTAACCAAAAAATCCTACAGTCATGCTAAAGGGTTTGGGCCTATCCTATGAGCAAGGCAATGACAGTCCAGTGGGGGCCCCAGGTGGCATGGATCTAGGTCTGCAGAGGGCCTGGTCGGTGGCCTTTGCAGTCTCAACTCTAAGGTCCGCCACTGAGGCCCCATTGCAGGGACTGAGGCCACCACAGTCCACATGCAGAGTGGGCCTTGGTGTCTGTTCTCTGTATATCTATAACTACCTGCCTGCCGCTCAACTCCCTGCTAACATGCTCATGTATATATATAAAAAAAAAAAACGACAAACAGTATCTGTGTTTGGTCTCCACCCTCAGTTCCTCGCCCAGAGCTGCTAAACCCTTGGAGTGTCCTGAGTGATAGGCGTGTTTTTGGTTATTGGTAAGGAGGCCCCTGAGATCAGAACTGAGTTTACGCTCATGAGGGACTTAGAGTGGGGCCCTGGCCAGCTTCAGGCTAGGACTGGTGACCAGAAAAAGTAAGTGATTAGAGGAGTGTAGCTTTCAACCCCACTGACCTCTGACCTCTGGGAATGGAAGGTAGAGAGCTGGAGACGGAGCTCTATGAACCCTGGAACAGGGAAGTGAGGAGAGCTCCCTCGTTGGCTCACACATGGTAGTGCAGGGAGGTGCAGCATGTGGACAAGGAGTGGATTTCTGATGCCCCCCTCTGACCTCCGTTCTTTGCTCAATGCATCGCTCTGTCTGGCTGTTCCTGATTATTAGTCTTCATAATAAACCAGTAAGTGTAAGTCAAGCGACTCCCAGAGTTCTGTGCATTCCAGCCCATTTTCCAACCTGAGGAAGGGGGGTGGGAACCTCATTCAGGGCCAGTCATTCAGAAGTCGGGTACCCTGGGCATGTGGTTGGTGTCCGAAGTGTGGGTAGTCTGGAGGGACTGAGTCCTTAAGCCTGTGGGGACGATGCTAACTCCAGGTAGTTGGTGTCAGAGCCGAGTGAATAGTGGGACATCAGTTGGCATCTAGAGAATTGGAAAATGGTCACCAAACTCTGTAGACATGCGTGCATAGCTCTTCCCTACCCAGTGCCCTAGAGTCATGCTATGACAGGCAAGTCCATGTGCCTTTGAGACCTCACTTTATACACTTGTGCATTTCTTACCCAACCAGAGAGGTCCATCTGGGCCTGCGTGGCTGATGGTAATTTAATTGAAGTGATACAGAGGTGTGCAAAAGTAGGTTTTAAATAAGACAGTGATTAATACATTATAATGCAAGAATAAAATCTGTGTTATGCACCATTGTAAATCTACTCCTGACCACCTCTGCTTTTACAAGCCTGGCTTTGTGGTTTTTAAAAGAAAATCTATTTATCTCTGTGAGCATTATCTGAGCGGCTTCCTAAAGAAGTTTTACAATTAGTTTTAATTCACTGTCAGTGTAAGAGATGACTTACCTGGCCAGCTGGATAAGGACAAGGAAGTAGCTGAGAACAAACGCTCTCCCTGCGGAATACATTTCTTTCCTCTGTGATATCATCTCTATCAGTCCCCTGAACTGGACTTGTTTCCTCATGGATACAACTTAGTAACTGGTTTTTCATCCAAGTCACTGTTCTCCTGCTGTGCATGAGGAACTTCCCAAGATGGCGGGAGTGAAAGCAATGGTCTGACTCAGTCACCTCTCTCGGAGCCCAAGCCCAGACACCAGGGGACAGGGCAGAGCCTGCTGCTGTGGGTGGGAGCCCTTGATGCTGGGTTTGGTCACGTGGTTTTATTTTGTCCAGAGGGATGCTAGCAGCTTTGTGATGGAAGCAGAGGAGGAGTCCGGGAGTTCTGACATGTCTGCCACCTGCCACCATTTGGGGATGACATGGCTGCACTTGTCTTCAGGTTCCAGGAGGACAAGATTCCCCCGGAGCCGAGTCACCACAGGCTGAGCTTAGTCCAGAGCAGGTGACCCTCCCCCGGACCCCACCCCCAACCACAGACCCATGACCATGCCCTGTCCAACCAGCCAAGGCCAGGCAAGGTCACCCCACCCCCAGCTGGTGGACAGGCTCATGAGTCAAGTAAATGCCTGTAGTTGTTCACTGAGCGCTATTTTTGTGGCATTAACTCGCTGATACAAAGATAAATCAGGACAGTTTATAAGCGATAAAATGTATTCCTGATCATTTAATGTGAGCAACCTTCTGAGACTATCTTCATTTTAAAAGACTCTGCTTGCTGGTTTCCAGAAGTAGATTGTTCATGATAAATGTTCTACAGGAGAAATTCAGTGGAGTCATTGTTGGGTGGGGGGTTAAAATCCCCAGTATCTCAGGTTGCTCTCAGGATTGAATGTCCATTTCAACGAATTCACTCACTCTGTCCCCCTGGTGTTTCTGTGTCAATGACTGTGTCACCCCAGCACACAAATGCACTTTGAATTGACCCTGTATTTTTCAGACGTCACTTTTTATTTCACTTTTTCCTTCCAAGAGGGAAAGCCCTTTCCAGGGAGGGACAGAAAGGCTGGATACTCAGGATCCTCACCCGTTGCTCAGAGTAGATGGCAGTCCCATGGTCTAAAGAGATGCCAGAGGTCGCAGGATGGACACTGAAAACGAACGTTTGCTTTGAGCTCATGGAATGTCATCTCTCTCCCTGTCATTGCCACACTGACTCCATGGACCAGGGCCAGGAGGACGGACACTGCTCATGGGCTTACCCCAAATCTTCCCCAGAGACTTCAGCCTCTTGCAGGAACCTGAATATCTATCTATGTGACGCTCTGCACCCGTTTTCACCGTAACCAAGTACCACAAACCGGGTGGCTTAAATCAACAGACATGCATTGTCTTTGAGTTCTGGAGGCCAGAGGTCCATGACCAAAGCATGAGCAGGGATGCACGCCCTCCAGGCCTCTGGGGAGGACACTTTCTGGCCTCCTTCAGCCTGTGGCAGCCCTACCGACCCTTGACATGTGACAGCATCACTCCAACCTTGCTTGCATCTTCATATGTCCGTCTTGCCTCTGTGTCCACTGTCCTGCCTGCCCATCCGTGTGCCCACACTTTCCTCTTCTGATAAGGACACGGGTCCCAGTGGATTAGGGCGCTACCTAGTCCATAGAACCTCGTCATAACCTAACTAATTACACTTTTAACCATCCTATTTCTAAGCAAGGTCATATCCCTAAATGGGGGGGGGGGGAGGAAAGGGGGGAGAGAGGGAAGGGACATCAACATTTCTTATGGAGAGGGAAGGGGAGGGGGACATACAATTCAATTCATAGCCGCATCCTTAGCTTCAAGGGAAGCGCTAAAACTGAAACCATGCCTTTGTAAACCGTTATAGTGAATATCTAAGCACTCCATCACTTTCCTCCAACAGAGCCAGGCCAGGGAGCACCTCCCCATCTCAGTCTCAGTCAATTAAAACTCACACGAGGAATAAAAAGCACGGGGCTCTGCCTTTCCAACCACTGAGAGGCCATCGTGGCATCAGCCTGGACACAGAAGAATGGGGATCACTGGACCAGGGTCCCCTTCTCTGTTCCCTTCTGCTTCTGGGCCAAGCAAGACCGAGCGCTGTTACTGTGGAGAGAAACTTAGAGAGCAGGAGGCCCATCTCCATGGTTTTAACATTCCCACAGACTCTTTTGGTCTTTAGAGAAGACTCCAGGAGCCCCTCTGGTGTGGCTCAGTGACTGAGCGTCTATCTGTGAACCAGGAGGTCACGGTTCGATTCCCGGTAGGGGCACAGGCCTGGGTTGGGGGCTCGATCCTCAGTGTGGGGTGTGCAGGAGGCAGATGATCAAGGATTCTCTCTCCTCATTGATGTTTCTATTTCTCTGCCCATCCCTTCTTCTTTAAAAAATAATTTGGGAATTTTTCTACTCCTTGCCTTCTCTGCCTTTATGAGTGACAGTGTCTCCACATTGCACTGTATCTTTTTTTTTCTTTTTTTTCTTTTCTCTCCTTTTTTCCCCACAGCTTGCTGTGGATCTTCCAACATTTTAAGGATCACCGGGAGGTGTTCAAAGTTTGGATGTGTGTTAAGAAGATAGATGTCTTTACTGTTGCCTATTCTATATTAAAAAAAAAACCAAAAACAACCAACCTACATCTAAATTTAGTAAGGATAATATATTATAAGTTGGGCTCTTTCTGGAGAGAGGAAAAATAATCTAGTCTTTTAATATAATTCCAAATATGTCTTCTCAATTGAAAATTGTTAGCGTCATTTAAAAGAAGTAAGATTCAAGTTGCAGTAAAAAAAAAAAAAAAAAAAAAAAAAAAAAAACTTTCAACATGGGAGGAAAGGGAACTCTATAAATGGTCTCATTCAAAGGGCCGTGTTCAAGGCTGCCTGGTGACAGATTAAGAAGGGAAACTTGAACCAGACTTCTGACCTGTCCTGGGGTCAGGGGTCGCCTCCGTCTGTGTTGGGGCTCCTTTGACGACTTCCTGTATAATTTGACTATTATTTGCGTGTCTGGGTGCTGTCTGACCTCTGAGTCTGGAAAAGTGAGACAGGCAGCCCGCATGTCGTGGCCATATGGGCCGCCGCGAGGGCGGGCACGTTTCATCAGTGGGGGGAAGGGGGGGAGGGAGGGAAAGGGGGTGTGCGGGGGATGGGGTGTTTGATCCCAGGTTAGAGGAAGAAGCAGGCCTGGGATTTCCCAGGGACAGGAGGAGGAGGCATCGGATGACAGGCATGGCCGTGATTTAGGGCCCTGGCCCCTGCCAGACACTGCTGAGGCTGCCACTAAGTTTGGAACTTGGAGGCAGATTGTTTACAAAAGAAAAAGAGATGCTGAAGGCATGTCAGGGGGCAAGCAGGCTTCTGTTTTGAAAGTCTTGAGAGCCTGGATTTTCCACGTCCAAATAAATGCATTTCCAGCACAGACTCAGGTGGTAAGTCAATGGGCCTTGGGAGCAGAGACAGGGATTTTTATTCAAACTGCATGCCTTAATAGAAGACTGTGTTTGTAGGAAGTAAAATGAATACCCCAGTTCCATTACTTTCCATGGCGGGTGTCATTTTTTATTAAATATATTTTTATTGATTTGAGAGGGAAGAGAAAAGGAGAGAGAGATAGACACACCAAGGATGAGAGAGAATCATCCATCAGCTGCCTCCTACATGCCCCACACTGGCCTTGGAGCCCACAACCCTGGCCTGTGCCCTGACCGGGAATCAAACCATGAACTCCTGGTTCACAGTGAGATGATCAACCACTGAGCCACGCCAGCTGGGCACTGCAGGTTTTCAATGCATAGATAGAAGCTTTGTTTACTAACATGAATAAACGTATCTCCCAATTTGGGGGGAGTTCATAAAAAAACATACATGACAATGAACTGAGCTTCTAAGCAGCAGGACATAGTTTTCATCACTCACCAGCGCCAGCAAAGCAAACCCCGGATGGTCTGGCCTGTGGGTCTGGCCTATGGGTCTGGCTTGTCGGGCTTCCCACGTGCATGGATACACTCACAGGTCTGAGGGCCACAGGCTTTCGTTAGTCAAGTCAGAGACCAAGGGCAACTTGTTCCAGTGTGTCAGGTGCCACCCTCTTTTTTGACCCTTGCCACAGCCTCCTGAGATGGATGGGGGCGTCAGGAGACTCTCCGTCTTCAGCAGGGAGGAGCTGAGCAGCTGGCAGTGGCAACAGCATTTGGGGGCAGGCAGGAGTCCAGCACCTGGGCATCAGGTCAGTCACCGAGTGCCAGGCAGGGTGGACAGCATGCAGCCTGCCCAGGACACGGGGAGGGAATGAAGAGGAACATGGGATGGATGAGCTGAGGTGTGGCCGAGAGGCTGAGCTTCTGGCAGAGAGGCTGCTAAGGCCTGGGCTGGGCCGGGAGGGATGAGGAGACTCGGGGAAGAGAGACACAGGGAAGGTGAGGGTCAGAAGGAATACAAAGCTCAGTGCTGGGTCAGACTTTTCAAATATCATTGCACACAACTCTGTTTTATGGACACGAGAGAACCAAGTGCGGTCAGTGTGGCCTATGCTGCCTCATGAGTAGTCCTGGATTCGATCCAAAATGAAGAGTCATCCCAGGGACCAGCCCTCAAGGTCACCCCAAGAACAAGGACCCCCAAGTCATGTGCTTTTTCTATCTCAACAGATACTTCCTGGTTCCAGTTCCGCAAGGTAAGTGATCTAATTTCTGAAATCCTTCAAGCTGCTCTGTTTTAGAGCGTGGGTTTCGGGACTAGTGAGTGCAGGGAAGAGGAGACGCCCTAAGCATGGGCGCTTTGGCCGCGAGCTCTCTCTGAGGAAGATTCGGATCTTAACAAAAATATCACTTTTCTCCTCCTGGGAACCAGCATTGCGAGTCATGCTCATCCATACCTAGGGGACGATGTCATGTGAAACGCAGCATCTGGCTGCTGAGGGTCTTCCTGGGTGGGAGCAGGTGTGTCGAGACCAGTCCTCACACACGTGGGCGCCCATGCCGAGTTCCACTCGGAATTAGACCCTGACAGACCCGCGTGGATCTCATGCCAAAGCTGGAGATGCAGGTGAGGACTCGGGCTTGGACAGGAAGGAAGTGCTGCTGGGAGGATGCTGAGCCCGGGGCTCCCCACGCCGCCCCCTGCGGTCCCCCTGCAGCCTCCCGCCTGCGTGGCCCACTGAGCAGCCGTGGGAGAGGCGGTCCCATTTCCTACTGAGAGCCGCCTGCGCTTTGCATTTCTTATTTTTGCTGCCATTTTTGAGGGTTAAGATTTTGTCATCCTGAAAGAGGGTTAAAGAGACATAGCCTACAAAGAGAGAACTGCTCCTAAGATCCGGGTTAAAGCTGTGGCATGACCCTCCCTGCCCTGAACCACATGGGGTCACTCCCTCTTCTGGGCCTCAGCCACTTCACCCAAGAGCGATGCAAAGGCATGGGGACCAGGTCTTCTTTGGGGACAGGGACCCCAGATTCCAAGCGCTGGATTGTCTTGTCTTTCGTGCTGGAACCGGCTGGGGCTTGGTGTTAAGAATCCCCGGCCCCGGGGGGCCCTCGTCCCATTTTTAGGCCTGCCGCGGGGAGTGTCCGGGCCTCATTAAGGATCAGGAGGCTCCATCTGCCTCTGTCTTTCCTCTGAGATGACTGCCAGACAGCCGAGGTCAAGGCCACATGTGCCCTGTGATCCCCGAGTGGGAGGAGGGAGGGCAGGTGGCCCAGGGCGGCCTGTGTGCAGGGAGCCAGACACAAAGGGCTTGCTATTCGGAGGGCTCTCTGCGGCCTGCAGGACGCAGCTCTGGCGCCCAGCACAGCACGCGCCCCACGCCAAGTGGCCTCTGTTAGTTTTTCCGTGCACTTGGCCCTGCGGTCACGGCCAAAGTGCGGTCTCCGGAGTGAGAAAGTGCAGACAACTGGACAGTGTCCCCCTCGCTGACGTCCGCAGGGGATGGAGACCAGGGCGGCCCCTCAGCTCCCAGCCCTGCCCTCCCTGGGCCTGGAGGTGCCCTGTGCCAAAGATCTCAGCCAAAGGCCGACTAATCCAAACTTGGAGCATGTGTCTGCCTCCAGAGGAGATGCTTTCTCGCCAGGAGATGGCTGTGGAGTGTGTGTGTGGGGGGCGGGGAGGGGGGGCAAGGAGGTCCCCCAGTCCCCTGTGTCTCCACCTCTGAGCTGGGGCTCCGGGACCAGTCGCTCCTCTCTGCCTCCACAGGGAATAATAAAATCTACTCCACCAGTCTCGGTGAGAAATGAACAAAGTATTCCAGGAGAACAGGGCCTGGCCCTGGGCCAGAGCACACACACACTGACCCACATGCATCCTCTTGTCAGCACTGTCACTGGGTCACTGCTTCATTGTCTGGGGCTGGAACCGGGGAGGGACAAAGTTCCTCTCTGTCTCACAGCTCAGGGCCAAGGTCAAAGGGACAGAAGCAGCTCCTGGCGCTCTGTCCTGAGGTTCTGCACCTGCACGGGGCTTCCTGGGGAAGGACCCAGGGCACCCATCGCCCTGATCCTCGATCTGGCTCATTTCCGAGGTGCCATCTCATAACCAGAAAAATAAAAAAAGAGCAATGCGCTTTTTGTCACTTGAAAGTCCTCATTACAAGACTGTTCCCTTGGCTCCTGGAGTCCTTGTGTCATTATCTTCTGTTGAAAGAATTCAAATGACATTATTTGCATGGAAACGCGCATGCCGAAGATGCCATCTAGGCCACAGACTTGCATTACAATGAAGGCGTGTGACTGTCACTGGGACGTGATATTCTTTATGCTGTTAAATTGAAAGTCAGCCCTGGCAGCTCTAACCTCTCAGCTCCCCTACAAATACATCGCTTAGGATATGGAGTGACTAGTTTAGGGTGGCCACTGCAGGCACGCCCCACGGGGCTCACCTGTGATGTCACCCAAGATCCGGCACAGATGTCCACCCCGCGGGGGACTTCGGGAGCTCGCTCTGAGCCCACACGGCACGATCGCTGAACCACTATGACCTGTCCCCACAAAAGGCCACCAGGACGCCCCTGTCTCTTCAATGGCTTTTCAAGGCAGTGTCACTTGGGCGTGTCTGCAGGAAACGTAGGGATGACTGTTCACTCCAAAACGGAGGCCCATCGTGGAGGTGGCCGAGGACCCAGCTGTCCTCCCCCCATGGAACCAGGTCTCCGGAGGCTGGTCCCGCAGAGGCAGCTTCCTGCCTGGGCAAAGCAGAGGCCAGGTGGTCCAGGGCAGGGACAGGCAGACATCAGATGTGGCAGAGGAGGGACAGGGAGGGGGGAGTGCATGGCCCGGGCAGAGGGTGAGGGAGCACACGTGCCCATCTGAAGAACCAGACGCTCATTATGATGCACAGGAAGGGACCAGACGTGTCTCACTGACCGGGGACAGACCGGAGAGCCGGGGCCTGGTTTGTCAGATCGCCAATGGGGCAAAGCCTGGGGTGCGTCACCCTAAGTTCTATGTCTGCCAGGCTGGCTCAGCACACGCGGGATGGGACATGAACAAGAGAGAAGGAAAGGAGGGAGTCCATGTTGATAAACGTAGGCAGCATTTTAGAGCCTGAAAATTAAGACAGAACTGGCAGCAATGAACAAAGTCACACCTGCAGGGACGGCAGCAGGCACAGGAGCTGGAGTAACGCAATTTAGAACCGGAATCAGTTTGGCTCAGTGGATAGAGCGTCGGCCTGGGGACTGAGGGGGTCCCAGGTTCGATTCCGGTCAAGAGCATGTACCTTGGTTGGGGGCACGTCCTCAGTGTGGGGTGTGCAGAGGGCGGCTGATCAATGTTTCTCTCTCATCAATGTTTCTAACTCTCTATCCCTCTCTCTTCCTCTCAGTAGAAAATCAATAAAATATATTTTTTTAAAAAAATCAATCGGCAGGCGATGCTCAGATGACATAGGCAGATCGGTGGCCGCCGACACCTGCTTTCCTGCCTTTCCTTTTCTGCCTGGCGCTGCCCTCAGCCTCCCTCTGGGCCTCACCTGTGCCTCCTGGACCCCTGAGCTGAGCCTGCTGCACCCGGAGCAGCACCCACCTCCTCGCCTCTCCCCCAAGACCATTACCAAATTCGACTGCCTGTTTAGGCATGATCCCGGTAGTATCTGGCCTAAACAAGCAGTCAGACATCCCTCCAGGGTCCCAGAGTGGAGAGGGTGCAGGTTGCGCTGGCCTCTAGAATATATATAATAAAACAAAACAAACAAAAATGCCACTTGGTCCCATTTGGAAGATGTCCCAACCGTCTCCCTCTTGGACACTCCCAATGCACGTGGGGATCAAAGGCTCCAGAGAGTCACTCAGAAAACAAATCTCTAAAAGGTTCTGAAATCTTCAAAACATCTTTTGTGGGGCCTTTGCAGTGCACAGGGGGGCATCATTCAGAGGAGCTTCCCAGCTTATCAGGGCCAAGATCAGGGGGGTCAGTGAGGTCAGAGTGACACACCTGGTTAGCCCTGGAACCTGTCCTCCCCTGAGGGGTGCTCTATGCAGATCCCATTTCCTCCAGGCTCACTCCAAATTTCAAACAGAATTAGCTGAGATTGTGTTTTTACTAACAAGACATCGATGATCTGATCTTATTAACATGGAGTTGGGAGAGTTTCAGACACAGAAATAAATGCGCATAAAACGAAGGAGAATGGAATCACTCTGTAGGAGTTAGAGAACCTGCCTTTTTTTTAATATATAATATATTTTATTGATTTTACACAGAGAGGAAGGGAGAGGGATAGAGAGTTAGAAACGTCGATGAGAGAGAATCATCGACCAGCTGCCTCTTGCACACATCCCACTGGGGATGTGCCCGCAACCAAAGTACATGCCCTTGACTGGAATCGAACACGAGACCTTTCAGTCCGCAGGCCGATGCTCTATCCACTGAGCCAAACCAGTTTCGGCGAGATCCTGCCTTTTTCTATGCACATGAGGGAGGAAGGCCCCAGGTTGAGGGACTGGAAGGGAGAGGGGTAGGAAAAAACCCATGGGAAGGTTTTTTTTTGAGGGTTTTTTTTGAGGGGAGGAGGGGAGGGGTGTAAACTACTTGACTTGCAGATAGAATTTTTGTAAGCTTCTTATTAATAAAACTATAATACTCTTCTCCAATTAAAGACAATAAAACACTTCAGTGTTGCATTGTAGGAAGGATCAGAGACCGAGAAAAAAATGGAGAAAGTATGGCCCTTCACTCGATTCCTGAAAGATCATCGTAAAACAGGTCCTTTCTAGTTCTCCCCACTCTTCCCAGCACGGTTGTTTGTGTAACACGGCTTGCATGTTGTGTCCCTGACTTTGTAACCTGCTTTCCTCTTCTTTACTTCCGCCCCCCCTTATTTTGGCCTAAGAGAGCTAAAATAAACATCTATTTTTTCCAGTCATTCTCTAACTTTTTTTTTCAAGTTGATGGATTATGATTTAACTTATTAAATCATTATTTTTTTCCTAATTGTATATTTGCTATGATGCATGCATCTGCTAAAGCATCTTTGTAAACAGAGGTTTTGTATAACTCAGGTAAATGGAGAGCCGTTGTCCTGGGCCATGTCTGGGCTGCCCAGAGGGCCTGATCTGGGAATATGAAAGTGACACACACACTGGGGACAGGACACAGCAAGAAGCGAGGTCTCCAGATCCCGCACCCATTAATTCCTAGCCAGCTCCACCCGGGGCCCTTTTGTGGACTGACTCATAGCTAACAACTGCCCTCCTTGGTTTTAGCTATTATCTCTATCACCTAGAACCATGAGAATCCAGGTGAGCATCGGATCGGACACAGGTCCATCTAAATCCAAAGCCCGTTCATCTTCTTTCCGCTCCAGGAGGAGGAAGAACGGAGGGAAGCCAAAGGGGAAGAAATGATTCCTCCTTGCTGTATCAATCACCCAATCAGAGTGTCCTGGGGTCTCCAGAGAGGCAGCCAGGTAAGCCTGAGACACATGCATCTTCTCTAAAGAGCGCCCTTTCCGAATCACCTTATTTTGATGGAACTGCAAAAGGCAGTACTATTTTGGGTTCTAGCTATGATAAAGCTGAAGCTGTTAGCTAGGGACTTTCATGAGAGATTGCACCGAAATGTCAACAGATGGCTTGCTAATCATGTTAAAAACTACTCATTTCTTTTTTCAAAAATGGCATTTCCCCCCAGTAAGTAGATCAGAAAGCAATGTTTATGATATAAAACATATTAGTCACTATGCCGTTTAATTATCCTACTTAATCATCAAGGTCATAATGATAATTGTTTCTAAAGATTCACACCTCTCTCCTCAGCAAGGGAGCTTACTCAGGGCGCATGGTCAGAAGCATAATCAATGTGCTTAAAAGGACATGCGCATTGAAGGAAGAGCAGCGGCCATAGAGATGGCGTGTAAGGATTCACCAAATACTTAGCTGTCACTGTCTATGGAATTCCCAGCTTTGTGGGGTCTATTTGTGCCCAAATCAGGGGCCCATTTTCCTCCCTCAGAGAGGAGAAACTGGAGTCGGAATAGTGTTCAACCGTGATTCACCATCGGGTCTACCGTGTTTTCTTATAAAGACAGGTGGTGGTCCCTGTGAGCTTGCTGGGCTCAGTCAGACCCTGAGCATCACACCCCCCGGAGACGGGGTCTGTGCTCTGGTTCCTCGGTCAGGCTTTCTGTGTACACTCCGGAGATATTTTGCAGAAATTAAATACAGGGCACAGTCCAGGTTTCAGCTCCATCCCCAGTAAGGGGCATGCAGGAGGCAGCCAATCTATGTTCCACTCTCACATCAATGTTTCTCTCTCCCTCTCCCTTCCTCTCTATCTAAAAATCAATTAAAACATTTAATTAAAAAAAATCCACAGAAAGGCTGCAATGAATCATTCTGGGGCCACCCATCTCCTGTGCCTCTCACCCCAGCCCCGGTGGCCTTCTTGGGCAGGACGCCTATGTTCTTCTCATTCCCCTCTCCTTTTCATCAGCTCCTTTTTCTATTTTACCTCAAACACATTCCCAGAGCTTGCTCCCGTCAGTGGGTATCCATGACTTTCAGCTCAGATCCCTGCAGCTTTTGGCAACGGGCTCAGAATTCCTCTCCCATCGCCCTTGGCTCAGAGTGCTGCTTGACTCAGCTCATCTTCCCAGCCAATCCACACGAGCTGAGGTCCGTGGCAAAGTCTTATTTAGCCTGAAGCTAACGAAGCTCAAGATTTATCTCTTCCCTTGCAGGGGCCCCTCTCAGGGCCTGGGAGGAACCCTAGGAATGTGTGCATGTGGTCGTGTGTCTTTGGAACATCTGCCCTCATAAGATATTTCATTCGTGTCGGTTAAGACAGCGGGCTCTGTCCGCCCTGACTTCTCCCCTTCACACTGGCCCAGTCCCATGATCATGGCGTAACCAGGGTGTTTGAGGGACCCAGAGAAGGGGAGGCTGAGTTGGGGATATACTCAGTTTGGGTCTGTGTGTTCATAATCACTTCCAAAATCAGCAAAATTCTACTTCCTTTCCTGATGTGGGGGATGGTCCTGCTCTGGGAACACGCCTGCTGTCTGTGGTGCTGACTCACCTGCACAGAGACAGGAAGGTGTGCTGCTGGGGTCATGTCAGGGACAGATGTGGTCTTGTGCCCAGGTCTCACGGTACATGAATAGAGGGGAAATCGGCTTACACATGTGCAGGGACAGAAGCTATAGTGTCCGAGAGCACTGGGTTCTCAGTAATGCCTGGTGGAACGGAGGTCCTATCGCATCAGGAATGTACTGGATCACAGGACACCATCAGGTATACACAGAATACTCTTTACATCTAAACTGGTTTGTAGGGCCAAAGCCCATAGTAGGACTGCAGGTGGAAAACATATCTTTACATGAACTTTGACAGTGGTGTTCATGTGTGGCCACACCTTAAAAACCCACATGTTGTTCCCAACAATAAGTTGAAAGAAACTCTTTCAAACTACAATTAGTTTTAAAAATGAAGTGTCTTTCTGGTCTCTCTAGAGACCAGAAAATGACCTTCCAGGAAGGTGAGACTTAGGGAAGTTCCAGAACCTGCTATCCAGAACTGAGGACTCACTAATGGGACATGTCCCTACCCTAGCTTTTCCCTCTTTCCTCCAGAGGATGCGGGTTCTCAGGAACCCACTTCCCTGTAGCTGATGGCCACAGAGGCGGGAGATTGCATGTGAAACTGAAAGAAAAATACAGAAATGCAGTGAGAGGAATGAAGTGTTGGCTATTTCGGGCCAGCCCTCTGCACAAGACCCTTGCAGATATCAACAGGTTCACAGGAGAGTGTGTGTGCTTCTCCCACGTCTATGACTTTGTTAGATGTGTCCACAAAGATCGAGTGGTTCCATTCCAAATGCCTGGAGAGAAGCAGACAAACACCCGTGAATTCTGCAAATGCAGAGTCCACCCATCATGGACATCCAATCCCAGTCTTATATTAATTCATCACGGTGCTAATTTGGGGCGACTTGATAGAGCAACATCTTGTTGAAAATTTACCTGGTGCTCCCCACCCCCTCCCGGGCAAAGCCCGCAATCCTGTCAGGGGGCCTCAAGCCCCAATAACTCAGTGCTGCCATCTGGCCTGGCATCTCCTATGCCTCCTGACTACACAGGGTGTCCTAGTTGAATGACAGGAGCCCAGGGTCTGGCCCTGATGGGATGGCTCTGAGACCGAGGGTGTGGGGCTGTGGAAGACCACCCTTTGCATCGGTACCCAGCAGAGTTGAGATCCCCTCACCTGACTCCCAGCTGAGCCCCCTCTCTCTCATGGTGACACTGAGGGTGACACTGTGTGTGATGGGAGGTGGGGTGGTATCTGATGCTGAAGGCTTGGGGCTCATTTGGGAAATGAATGAGCCGTGGCCTTCCAGCACTAGACTGCTAGCTTTTTCCAATAAGCCTAACAGGGCCCTGGGTGGAGGGAGGGCCTTCTCCTGGGGTCCCTCTCCAGGCTGCCGTCCCATTGGGCTCCTCTGTGTCAGCCAGACCCCTGTGAAGCTGACAATGGGCACAGCGTGCCGAGAAGGCAAAGGCTCTTGTCCTCTGGCTCTACAGATGGAGACCACAGGTTAAACTGCCACCACGGTTGGCTTCTTATGTTAGTGTTCTGGTAGCAAGCAGCTACATCCACTAGACCTTCTGTCTCCTATTGTTCTGTTTTCTGGAATGTTCTGAGAACTGCAAAAATCCCCAAGCCTATCAGGGGCCCCTAAGCTGCCCAAACATTCTGTCGTCCATGTGTGACCATGCCATTGCCAAACTAATGTGGGCCTGGTGGGATGTCCGTGGGCTGTAGCTCTTCCCCGGTGCCTTGGGAATGGAGACAGCTGCCCAGCCGGCATGGCTCAGTGGTTGAGTGTCAAGCTATGAACCAAGAGGTCATGGTTCAATTCCCAGTTAGGACACATGCCCGGATTGCAGGCTCAGTCCCCATGCAAGAGACTGATCAATGATTCTCTCTCATCAGTAATGTTTCTTTCCTTCTCTCCCTCTCCCTTCCTTTCAGAAATCAATAAAAGTGTTGTTCTTTTTTTAAAAGGGATGTCTCTGCCCTAGTCTTTTCTATGCAGGCACCAGTCCTCTTGGATAAGGGCCCATACCTGTTCAAGTAACAAGAAAGACAATAAATTCATGACTTCATTTTCTGATATTGCTTTGAGTTTAAATTAATAAAATAAATGCACTTATAAACACAAACCAAACGAAGCATTGCATGGGAGAGCCTCGGAGACCGTCAGCTTAAAGCAATCTGAAAACTATGCCTTTCACAGGCGTTGGCCATAAAAAAGACCTCGTGGGTCATTAAAGCTCACCCCCTGCCAGTATCAGAGGGGCACTGGGCTCGTTTGGGGGGTATAATTGTCTCAAATTCCCTTCCATCTGAATCGAGAAAGGATCGGCCGGGTCCTGCCTCTGGTTAGTCACGCTCTGTGGGGTGAGACTCAGCCACCGCTGGCGCTGGCAGCCGCCCTCCCAACACAGGCTCGTTTTACAGCCGGCTCCGATCACAGGACCCGAGGCCATTGCCCCCATCACTACCTGACCCTAGATGTGGCTAAGACCTCAGGGCAGGCTTTGATGGGCCCTGGGAGATTCTAAGCCAGGCACCCTTAGCTGTGTTTTGGACACGATCCCCCCACCTCTGTGGTTAATCACATTCGTCCCCGTGAGTGTTTGGCTGGTACCTGTTCACCTGGGCTCCAGCACCGGTCTCCTGTCCGGCCACCTCTGCATGTCCCGTGTGAGAGGAACCCGCTGAGACAATGTACTTGCAGGCTGGCTGCGTTTCGTTCTTGCCGTGTTTAGATGTGTTAGAGAGAAAAGTCTGGGGAATTTCATTCTGACTGTCAGGCAGCCGCCGCTCCCAGAAGACACAGCTTGGTGTCCCTGTCCAGCGTGTGACGGGAGTTTGACACTCTTGCAGGAATAGTTTTGTCACAACCCATCGCTTGCCGCACTGTCGATCCAATTATTAGGAACAAGCAATCTGTCGTCCTATTGTTTCCTTCCAATAGTCCCAGAAGTGGCAGTTGTTGAAAAGATAGCACTTTCAATTTGAAAAAGAGGTGAGGGGAGCGCCCCCAAATAGCATCCCAAGTATTTCTGAGGTTCCTGGAGCCCAGGGGTCCGGGGACCTCATCAAAAAAATGTCCTGGAGTAAGTCAACTCTGTCAAGGTGTTTTGGCCACTTTAGAAAGAACACTTTTCCTCCCAAACCTGGTGCCAAAGCACCCATCCCCTTGCTACCAAAAGCTCCAGCCTCCTGGGACTGTTGACATGGGTTGACGTGGTTCGTTCTACCAATTGACGGTTCTTGCTGTCTCCGGCCTTGCTTGAATTCCATGTCTCCAGATTGCTAACATCATCTGTCATGAGGTTGATGATGGATTGACACACACATTTTTTAGAACCCCAAAAGGGAATTCCTGATCCAGGAAGAGATCTGTTCTTTCTCATTTGTGAATTTATTGATTTTAAAATGTATAAAAGGATAAGGACTAAGGACAATATAATCTAATGACAACACCATCTATATCGGAGTGAAGGAGAGCTAGCATTCAGAACAAAGCAAGTATGTGACAAGCAGGTATTTAAACGTAGCATTCATCTATAGAACTCCCCATATCAACTGGTCAGAATTTGAAGTTTACTGCAAAGATGAATGTAGGAAGCACTTTCTGACATGGGCACTGGATAGGGCTGTTGTAACTAAGGACCATGGATACCACCCAGAGAGAGGCTGACTCTGAGAGAAATGTGTTTCGCAGTTCTGGAGGCTGAACGTTCAAGATCAAGGAGTCAGCAGGGTTGGTGTCCTTTGAGGCCTCCCTCCTTAGCTTGTGGACAGCGCCTTCTCCCAGCCTTCACATCACCCCCCCTCTGTGTGTGTCTCTGCCCTAGTCTCTTCTATGCGGGCACCAGTCCTCTTGGATAAGGGCCCATACTGGTGCCCTTATTTCAGCTCAACTTTTGAATGATCCTGTCTCCAAGTACAGACACGCTCTAAGGTCAGGGTTTCAACATATGAATTTGCGGCACGAGACACTACAGCCCATAATAGGCCCTTTATGTTATCACACCACCTCTACCTTCTTTTTTTTATTAAAATATGTGTGTGTGTGTGTGTGTGTGTGTGTGTGTGTGTGTGTTTAATTGATTTCAGAGAGAGAAAAAGGGAGAGGGAGAGAGAGACACACATTGATTGGCTGCCTCCTACATGCCACCTACTTCAACCTGAGCATCAGGGCATATTTCCAGAGCAGGAATTGAACCTGCAACCTCTCGGTGCACAGGAGGAGGCTCAACCAACTGAGCCACACCGGCCAGGGCACCTCTGCATTCTTAAGCATTGACTCCCGTTAACATTTTTCTGTGGAAGATTCCACAGCTTCATCCTGAAACCATGTCTTCTCTAATCCACAAATCACTTCCAGACCTGCTCACAAGGGCCACTCAATTCTCCCTGTCTTTGCATTCTTACATGTGGCCTCTCCTCGTCCTAGAGACTGGACAAGCATTTGCCCTCAGCTCTTTAGTCCTTGGTCACCCCAAGGAAGCCTCCACCCCTTCCCATCCCACAGGCCAGGCCTTGGCTCGGGGCTGTGGCGTCGTGGAGACCAGGAGGCCAGCTCTCATGTTCTGCAGAACAGTGTGTGCTGAATGCAATGCAATTAGATTATTCTGCAAAATACTCCAGTTTGCAGGTTTATTTTCCTTCGGAAAGCCTAAATTGAATTCCAAGTGCTAACATTTACACTGGCCTAGTGGAGTTTGCATTTCCCAAGAGGATACAAACTTTTAACACACGTTTTGGAAGCTCTAAGCAGCATAGCAATTACTCCAACGTAAACCTAAATAACCAACACATTTTCAAACTTCAGAGAGAGGTCTCATCAGGATTTTTATTCTGAGGCAAAGGAGGCCTCCAAACCACACAGATAAATCATGAAACATCTGAAAACAGGCCTCATGTTCTCTGGCTCTAACACCTTCCAAACTGTGTGCTTTGGACACACATCCTCAGACATGTGTGCTCCGGGTTTACATTATTTGGAGTAAAGCAAGGAGTCCAACAGCCACAGCCTCCTCAGAAGACTTGGAGCAGAAGGAGCAGGTCAGACAGATGCACCATCACTCAGATGCCCTTTGGGGCAGCATCTTGGTGAAGAGTGTTAGCACTGTGGTAGGCTACAGTGATTACAAAAGCTTCAGACCCCAGCTGGTGTGGCTCAGTGGTTGAGCATGGACCTATGAATCAGGAGGTCACAATTTGGTTCCAGGTCAGGGCACATGCCTGGGTTGTGGGCTCAATTGCTACTGTGGGGCATGCAGGAGTCAGCCAATCCATGATTTTCTCTCATCATTGATATTTATACTTATCTCTCCCTCTTCCTTCCTCTCTGAAATCAATAAAAAAAATATTTTAAAAATAAAAAAGAGAAAGCTTCAGGGAAAAAGAGGAACATCCCCACTAGGGAGACCCAAATGCACAACTCTTGAAGCAAGACATGCATGAATGCCCGGATATTTTTTGAGTCCCAGGGAAAGACAGATGTCAGACACACTTGGGTTTAAATTTCAGTTCTCAACCTCCTTTGGAAAGATCATTAACTCCCTTGTAACTCCATCATCTTATTTGTAGAGGCAGAAACACAAGTGGAAAAGATATGAAGCTAACTGACAATTATCTAGAACTCGGGACGTAAATCACTGCACCGATAACTTATAGATGGTGAGCAGAAAACTGCTCAGAGCAAAGCAGCCAGACTTCAGGATTTTGCCACCACGGTGACACAGGGACATGCTGTGTAGGACAGAGTAGTGATTTTTTTGCAGGAGAGGACGCTTTCCTGATGCACTTCATCTGAGTCTGTTACTTTTTATCCTTAAGACTAGAGGCCCAGTTCATGAGATTTGTACACTGGCGGGGGTGCAGGTGGGGGGAGGGTCCCCAGTCTAGGACCCCTCAGGGGATCAGGCCTAAGCCAGCAGTCAGACATCCCTCTTGCAGTCTGGGGCTCTCACAGTCCGGGACCCCTCACTTCTTACCACCCACCTGCAGCAGAGGCAGAAGAAGCTCCCAACACAACCACTGAGCTAGCCAGCTGTCCAGCTGTGAGACTGGTTTCTGGCTGAGTGGCAGTCCCCCTGTGGGAGCTCATTGACCACCAGGGGGCAGCTCCTGCATTGAGCATCTTCCCTCTGGTGGTCAGTGCACATCTTAGCAACTGGTCCTCTGCCGTTTGGTCAATTTGCATATTATGCTTTTATTATATAGGATTATAAAATTGTATACCAGGCCTCATCTCCCTGATACACCCCTACATGGGGAAAGCTGGGACTTTTGAAGAAATCTCTCTGGAAAAGTGAAGTTCCTAAGTCCAGCATTAGGCAAAGACTTTAGCATCAGAAGGATCAGAAGAAAGAATCCAGATTGTGGTGCCTGCAGTCTGTTTACAGTGTTAGCTATGAGGGCTAGTCACCCCGAGGAGCCCCATTGGAGAGGGGCGCCAGTCCTGGGCCAGGGTGGGATGTGGAGGAAGAGGAAAGATGACTAAGAGTCAGACCAATGAGAGAAACCTGTGCCCGGGACCCAGTGGAGAGATTTCTCCAGCCTGAGAGAAGATTTGGGTCGGTACCGGGCTGTTGCTTCCTGCCGCTTGCTGTAGAACCTGCCCACATTAACCCCTTTGCATATTAACCTGGTTTGTTCTATTGCATGGATTTAGCTTTTTTATCAAAACCTTTCTCTTGCCAAGACTGGTTTGGCTCAATGGATAGAGCGTCGTCTTGGGGACTGAAAGGTCCCGGGTTGGATTCCGGTCAAGGGCATGTACCTTGGTTGCGGGCATATCCCCAGTAGGGGGTGTGCAAGAGGCAGCTGATTGATGACTCTCATAGATGTTTCTAAGTCTCTATCTCTCTCCCTTCCCCTCTGTACAAAATCAATAAAATAAAAAAAATGGAAAACTAAACTAAACTAAACTAAAATAAAATAAACCTTTCTCTTTTCATGGTAAATCCCCAACTCAAGACCCCCTAATAAAGTTACATTAAGGAGACAAAATCAGGTGTCAGGGAAGAGTCCTTAATTATGTTTCGATCATGATTTCTTACATTTTCATAATAATCCTGGGGAATGATACTACTACTACGCCCCACTTTATGGGAACCACAGGGTAGAGACAAGAGTAGGGAAAGTGAAGATCCTCCATGTAAAATTTAAGGTGGCCTTCACTGTCAGGTGTTTACCTAGCATGTGCATGATCCCAAGAATAAGTGCCTCCTTAAATGTGGCTCCTTAGGTGCCTCACTGGCCTTGTTGCTTCAGTTCTGGATTTGGGGAACATGTTCTTGGAGATGGAGATCCAGCCACCCTTTCTAAGTTGGATCCAGTTGGGCCTTGAATTTCTCCCAGGTGAAGCCAGCTGATATCTGTTGGCACCTCTGGTGGCCCATGCTACACTGTCCTAGAGACATGTCCCCACAAGGAATGGGCCCTAGACAATCCCAATGAACTCTGCATCTGGCCAGACGATCACATGTTACATACAAAGACAAGCAGCCTCAGAACTCTCCAGAAGCTCACACACCATCCAGGGAACAGGGTCTGCTACCCAGGGCCACCAGGAATCGGAGCCAACCAGAGGAGCGTGACTTGTTGCCATGCCCTTGACTCTACCCAAGCAGGGAGGCAGAGGGAAGACAGGAAGACAGGATTCCACTGACTTTCGTAGTGGAATCAGGTGAGGTCAGGTGGGAAGATGGGCCAAGCAGGCTTCCTGGGTGATGGAGATGGTGGAAGGTGTAGCCGTTCTCCCAACAACCCTCCTTGGAGCATAACTGTGCTTGCACCCTTCAGAGCATGGTGTGCAGGTCTGGTCACTTCCCAATCACCTCCTCCCCAGGAAAGGCATGTGCTGTGACTGTTGTCTGGGAGGGACATCTGTGGTCCCTGCTCCAGGCACAGGCTCTGGTAGGGCAGGGGAGCCACCCAGACATTCGGAGGGTCCCTCCATCTGTTTGGGGAATCTTGCAGCCCATAGGCCTGGCCAGGGCCACCTGTGAGACTGCATGTTGGGGTGCAGGCGAGCATTTGTAGAATGAGACATCATTTGTCTGGTTAGGCCTTAGCCAGATGACAGGAGGTGGAAATATAGAAGTCGGTGAGTTTTCAGAGGGGGTCTCCTCAGGGGACGTGCAGCCTGGGGCTGCCTCTCCTCTTTACACAAAATTCTGAAGCCCTGCTAAACCAAGTAACTTACACAGGTCCTATCACAAGAGCTGAGAGCACCCTGCTTATGAGATGCATCCAGTTCATTTCAGTGAGTGCGTGCTTTGTGCGAGGACTGGCAGGGAGCTCAGGGGCCAACAGGACCACAGTACGTGGGCATAGAACTCCAAGGTCCATGTCTTTTAAACTGCGAGTTGCATTTCAAGCTGTTTCATTCATTTAGCAACTCTGGATCAAGGGCAACAAGTCTGTAGGAGTCCCTCCCCCCCAAAAAAAATAAAGTATGCTGCATCACACATTCATTTTATTTTTAAATATATTTTTATTGACTTAAGAGAGGAAGGGAGAGAGAAACATCAATGAGAGAGAACCATTGATCAGCTGTCTCCTGCACGCCCCCTCCTGAAGGCAGAGCCTGCAACCTGGGTGTGTGTCCTTGATCAGAATCAAACTCTGGACCTTTCAGTCTGCAGGCCCATGCTCTATCCACTGAGCCAAACTGGTTAGGGCCACACATTTGTTTTGTTTGTTTCATTGGTTGGATGGGTTGCATAACCCCCTCACTTAGGTCTCTAGAATCTAATTCCAACACCATGGAGAGGTGAATCCACCTCTTCCAGGTATGCATTTATATGATAGCTAAGCCATTCCTTCATAACATGATCTGTTCCGAATGACTGGACACATTCTCCATCATGAAAACAATGTCCTTTTTGCTATATACTTAATGTAAACAGATATAAATAACAAAAATTCAAGGCACTCCTTAAAAAGCCCTGTACCCCATACAAAATGTCATCAAAAGAAGTCTGTATCTTGGGCAAATTCGGGCCCTGTCTTACTGCAATTCATTTATTCATTCATTCATTTTTTTCTCCTTCATTTAATCACCAAACATTTAGTGGGTCCCTCTTATGTTCTGGATATATTCTGATTTCCTGTGCAGTAGCTGAGCTGTTTCTATGAACTGTGATTTTTAGGGTGTGTTGGTGAAGGATTTTTTTTTATTGAGCTTCTCTAGAGACAAGTGAAGCTGTGCCATGTAGTATAACAGCTGAGACTGCTTACCTTTCAAAGCATTCTATGAGCAGCTCATTGCAGCCATCCCTGTTCTCTGCCAGCTCTGATATAACCCAAGTTCAACGTGGCAATGGAAGCCATTTTACATTCCACTTGAAGTTTAGCAGAAAGTGGACAGTTTCCATATGAAGTTCAACTCGAAAATAGGATTCCCACTATACAGCAGTGGCCTATGGATTATGTGATTCTTGTTGGGGCATAGCATAAAATATCCCTCCCCTTTCAATAAAATCATGTCTTATAGCTTGTGCAGCCTCTACAACCATTCGTAGTGAGATTAGGAGTCTGCTTCTGAACATCACTGTAAAAGATCCACTAGGGCACCACATATCCATGCCCCCTTCCAAAGAGTTTCTTAAAAAGAAAATTACACATATGTACTAGAGGGCAATGCAAAGGGAAAGTGTTGCTATTTTCTTGTTTTTGTTGATAAAGAAACTGAGCCCCTTTGAATGAATTGATTGCTCCACCATTATATTTAAAACACCTTTAAGTAATTTAATACTCTCAGTATCTGATGGATCTTGGTTCCCTCGTGTACACAATGATTTAAATTTTAGTTTTTCAGTATGCAGGATTAAAATGCAATGTCAAAGGGTTTCTGGTTTTATAGTACATTAAAAACAATATATCCTCTATTTTAACAAATATTTATGGATTGGGCTTTGTGCGATGGGCATTCTTCTAAAACTGTAAGGATAAAGTGGGGAGCAGAAGAGAAAACATGCCTGAGCTCAAAATGTAATGAGAGAAGAAGGTAATAAACCTAAACATTAAAGTATAACAAATTTGTGACGGTCATTAGCCAAATAATGACAATAGGGGATCTGACAGGGAGTGAGGACTTTAAGGTTATCTGTTTATGAAAAAGTCCACTGAAGAAGAGACATTTGAGTGAACTCACTGTGACAAAAGGTTGACTATATATAAATTGTTGGGAGAACATTCCAGGCTGAGAAAACAACTAGTCCAGGAATTAGAAAGAATATTTACTGAAAAATAAAAGAGACAAAATGTTTGCAGCACAATTGTCAAGAGGACAGAAGAGAGAACATCAGGGCTCATGTGGGTGGGAGCCAGAGCCTCCGGGCTTTATTATAGGTGTGGTGGAAATTCCCTGAAGTGTTCTGGGTAAGACATCGATGCTGTATTATTTGTATTTCAACAGCATCGCTGTGGCTGCTGTATGTGGAATAAAGGAGCTGAAGAGAGGTCTGAGCAGGTAGAGCAGGTGGGAAGCGGTCTGAGTTGCAGGGTGGCAGTAGGAAAGATGGACCAGATGAGGTGACTCAGCATATATTTAGGAGATCGCGTTTATAGCCCTTGTTGACTGACTGGTGGGATGTTTGAAAATGCTGGTCAAGTTTTCAAATTGGGAGGTTTTCCAAAAATATACCCATCAAGCAGAAGTAAGCTAACAAATTTACTTCTTGGTCCATCCAAGCTGCCCACCTTCACTCACTGGTTTTCAAGGCACTTACTGATTTCCAGGCAGCCCTGGAGGGAAATAGCTTCAGCTAATGTGCTAATGGTGCCATCTTTTATTCTGTTTTAGAAGATGTAACTGCTTTCTAGCTTGGATGCCACTCTTAACAAATCCATATACAGCAATGCTGTCCCAGAGAGATACAATGCAGGCCACATGCTTTACCTGTTCCAGTAGCCACAATGAAAAGAGTAAAAATACAACACAGAGGAATCAATTGGAATAATATATATTTTTAACTCAATACAGTCAAAATTTTCACAAATGCATCAGCGTAAAATATCAATGGAATATTCCACATTCTTTTTGTCTCCATGCACATCTTAGAAACCTAGAATCTTACACCTCAGTTTGAGCACCTGCATTCCAAGTGTTCAATAGTGATTTATACAGGTGGCTACAGAATAGACAGCTTTGACCTAGAATGTTCTAGAACTCCTGCAGGAAACCTACGCCAATGACCTCCTGTGGAAATTCATCACTCGTGTCCCATCACAGAGGCTGAACCTGGAGCAGGAGGCCCCAGGTCCAGCAACTGAGCTTGCACAAAGTCGCCCGGTGACCTAGAGGAGAAATAATGAGCAGCCTGACTAAAGCCGTCCCTTCTCTGCCTGACAGGGCTGGGGGCAAGGGCCGCTGTCAGCCCTAAGGCCCAGTGGGTGCGTCGTTCTTGGCCGAGGTGGGGAATTTCAGAAGCATTCCTTTGAAGGACTGCAGCAGCCTGCTGGTTTTCGTGTGCGGGTATTTCCCTCCTTGGAGCAGTTTCGCCCGGAGCCCTTCTCAGATCTGATAGCGGAGGATGGGTCCGCTTACTCAGGACTTGGCCAGAAAGTGTCTCCAGGTCCGTGGGAAGTGGGCAGGGCGGGTCAGCCCCCGGGCTTGTCCCATGAGTCAGGACGGAGCTGAGCGATGCCAGGCGGCGCTCTCAGAGATAAGAGGTGGCGAGGACCCAACCTCCGGACTCAGCACGCACTGGCCCAAGTCACTTCTTGCAAAAGATGAGGTGTTGCCCTGCCTGGCCTGGCTGCGTGTCAGCGAGAGGAATCCGTCTGCTCACCTGAATTCCCCTCTCAGCGGCAGCGGCCAGAACCGTCTTCAGGCAATTCCTGCTGCAATGGAGACCGTGAGCGACATGCCGGCTTTCAGGAGAAGGGAGGGAGAGCTTGGGACGAAGCAAACTTTTACGTTGACCTGTTGTGAGCTCTAAGTAGCACCCATTCATTCCGACTTAAAAAAGAGGGAGGCATATATAAACAGCTTGACATGGATAAATGACTAAGAGAGGAGTTTAAATAGATTGCCAAGTTCCTGTGAATTCTGTAGGCATCTTAGAGAAAGTGCTGGGAGGAGTTTTCCACTCAAGTCTCTTCTCCCTTAGGACATCCACTCTTAATACCCTATCATTGCCCAGAAGTCTGAATTATTCACCTTTTCCACTAAACATATTATATAGAGCTGGCCGGTGTGGCTCAGCGGTTGAGCATTAATCCATGAACCAAGAAGTCAAGTTTTAATTCCTGGTCAGGGCACATGCCCAGGCTGCGGCTCGATCCCCAATAGGGAGCGTGCAGGAGGCAGCCGATCAATGATTCTCTCTCATCACTGTTTCTATGTCTCTCTCCCATTCCCTTCTTCTATGAAATTAACAATAAAATATATTAAATAAAAAAGAAAATGACACACAGAAATGTTTCTCAAAGTGGGGTCAGGCCCACCTTCATCACACCGGTTCAGGTGCCAGGGGGAGGGAATATTTTCTACCCCGGGACTTCTGAGCTACAAATGGCCTTTGTACCCAGCACCAAGGTGGCGCTCCTGCTTCTTTACAGCTGGGAATGTTCTAGAAGGCTGTGGACTTCTCATCTTATGTTGCACCTTCGAATCGCCTGGAGATTTTTAAAAATACTTCCTGGGTTCACATTCAGATATTCTGATGTGATTTGGTACGTGGCCTGGGCGGCAAGGTTTTGAAGAATTCCTTAGAGATCAGATGTCTGGCCAAGGTGGGGAACCACTGTTTGAGTTTAGGCTATATCTCCTGTGCCATCCCAGCAATCCTTTAAAGGGTACTTAAGCCGAAACTGGTTTGGCTCAGTGGATAGAGCGTCAGCCTGTGGACTGAAAGGTCCCAGGTTCGATTCCGGTCAAGGGCATGTACCTTGATTGTGGGCACATCCCCAGTAGGGGGTGTGCAGGAAGCAGCTGATTGATGTTTCTCTCTCATCAATGTTTCTAACTTTCTATCCCTCTCCCTTCCTCTCTGTAAAAAATAAATAAAATATATTTATTAAAAAATAGATTAAAAAATAAAAGTGATATACTAAGAACCAGATGACCTGCATTTAAAAAAAAAAAAGTACTTACGTGCCTCCAAACACACTCTCACACACACATACACACACACACACACACACACACACACACACACGCGCGCGCGCGCGCGCACCTGCACATGCACATGCACGCTCTTCACTGGGGTAGCTGTCCCAGCCTCACCAGGGTTTCACCTGTCCCACTGGCCCCAGGCATGATTGTGAAAGTCAGTCACACCCCAACTCAAACACTTTGAAGTTGAGCCTTGATATAACAAACCAGGCAGGGAAATAGTTTCTGCCCTCATTGCTGTAACCTTCACTTCTTAGTGAAGATTCTGCTACTCAATTCTCAGTGCGAAGAGTACTGTAATCATCCAAACAGATCCCCAGTCTCCCTGCCAAGTGCCCCCCAACTTCCAGGCCCTGGTAAACGGACGCCCCTCTAGTCCCTGACCTATATCCCAACAGTTATTTATATGATTATCATTTTGAACGTCTTATTTCAGTCCATGGTTCCCCAGGAGCACAGGGGGCTGGAGCCCGGGGTGGAGGCGATCTGAATCCTGCCACAGTCACTTCCTGTTTATACTTGAGAAAGGAGATGCATTTTTTTTTCCTTCCGAGTAAATATCTTCTCTGTAGTCTAATTTATTTTCAGCCTGAAAGCCTGAGGCTGTAATTTCCTCAGGGGCTGCAGAATGAGTTTGTGGATGACCAAGGCCGAGTGGAGGAGGGGGTACGCCTTCAAAAGGGTACCTGCGGACACCCAGACCTGAGTCCCTCGGACTCCAGGCTCCTTGTCTCTGAAGTGGGCTCTGGGAAGCAAGACACAACACAGGCCCTGGCTGATTTGGCTCGGTGGATAGAGCGTTGGCCCATGGACTGGAGGGTTCCGGGTTTGATTCTGGTGAAGGGCATGTACCTTGGTTGCAGGCACATTCCCAATGGGGGGTGTGCAGGAGGCAGCTGATCAATATTTCTCTCTCATGGATGTTTCTAGTTCTCTGCCCCACTCCCTTCCTCTCTGTAAAAAAATCAATAAAATATTAAAAATAAAAAAGACACAGCACAGGCTCTTTTCTCCTGCAATTCCCGCTGGACACTCCTGTTTGCACACGTGAACATGGCAGTGTACATTTTATAGGCCATTTTGCCAACACCTACATTTACTAGTAGATGGAGTATTCTATAAAATTGACCATTTCTAGGCATATTTTATTTTCCTTTTTTGTTTGTAGTATCTTTTATAAGAAAGATTACTGCACAAATTAGAGCTTATCATAAATATTGAAAAATTTATTAATCTCACAGTCCGCAAACACAAGCAACAAGCTGACTGTGCTCCCAGGACCTACTAGGTAAATAAATGGCAAACCCTCAACTATACCTTTTTCCCTCTTAATTTAAAGCAGATAACCCCATTTTTCTTCTGTAGAAAAGTGGAACTGATGAGTTAAAAATTTTTACCTTCTTTCTTTTTTTTAAGCTCTTTTCTTTTTCTTCTGTGACTGGGTGTTATTATTTTTTTCTTCATTATAAACTACCTTTTCCAAACTACTATAGTTCAAGTACAATGGAATTGTGACTCAAGACTTAATGAAATCATGAATTTTTAAGAATTAAATATAATTTTAGAATCGATCTTTTTCTCCTCTCACTCAACATTTTAATTTCTTTTAGGTTAATAAAAACATTCAAATAACAACGTGTCCCATCACACTCCCAAAGCCCCTGCTGCGATGTGAAGACTCACAGGTGCCTCTCAGGTGGCGGTGGAGGTAGGCAGCCTTCGGCGCGCTTCCCAGTGAACCCCTCTCTGGGCTTGCAAGTCTTTTGCTTTAAATGTTTTAATAGATTTTTTTTAGAGAGAAAGGAAGGGAGAAGGGGGTTGCTACTGGCTTGTTTTTACTGGTACTTTTGTAACCACGAACACATGCTGCTAATATCCAGCAAGGGGCGTTTTCAGACCCTCCCATCTTCCCCTGCTCCTGGCAACGGGAGCAGTGAGTTGTATGTTTTGATAAAGACAACTTCAAGGACGATGCTCCAGAGGTTCAGCAGACAAAGAGGCTCGCATTGGAATGGCCTTCGAAGGCCAGAAGGATGAAATGTGCTCCATTTTCTCTCAAGAGTTGAATTGGGGGAAGTGAGAGCAGCTTACAAACCTGGAAGGTAGCAGCTATCCTGAACACAAGAGGCCGCCTCCAGAGGAGGAGCTGGGAGGAAGGTGAGCAGGATCAGTGCCAGGAGGACAGAGGAGTGAGGGGTTCATAGACAAAGTCCTAGGAGCCACCAGGAGCGTCTGGGCTGGCCATCCTTGCCTTAGTTTTCCCATCTACCTAATACTCTTCATTACACAGCAATGGCACCGGAGCCTTCTGCATCAGGGCTTCAAAGTGTCCTGTAATTATATAAATATAAATAACAAAAGATATTTACTTTTGGTGTAGGTGAGGTCAGTCACCAAATCCTCACCCTTTTCTGTGGTAGATTCCCTAGCATTGTGACCTGCGTGGTGGGTTGGTGGTCCTTTCTAAAGTCAGCCATTAGAAAAGGATGCGAGCCGAAACCTGTTTGGCTCAGTGGTAGAGCATCGGTCTGCGGACTGAAAGGTCCCAGGTTTGATTCAGGTCAAGGGCATGTACATTGGTTGCGGGCACATCCCCAGTAGAGGGTGTGCAAGAGGCAGCTGGCCGATGTTTCTCTCTCATTGACGTTTCTAGCTCTCTTTCTCTCTCCCTTCCTCTCTGTAAAAAATCAATTAAATATATTTAAAAAAAGAAAAAAAAAAGAAAGAAAAGGATGCGAAATGGAAACTCATTCTTTGGGAAGCTGGGCAAGGACACGGTCTTAGCACCAGGGTCCTTGGCTTCTGGGAAGAGCTGGATTCTGAAGTGCTCATCCGAGCCCAGATGCCTCTCCAGACCAGCCCTCCCTCCCCCACCCCAGCCTTACAGCCATCATGTAGCTGCAGTGGTTGTGTCTCTACTGTAATTCTGGCCTGAAAAGTCTGGACCAGCGAGTGAATTACTACTGAAAGGGATGAGCATACTGGACTGTGGTGGACTATGCTTAGTGCTGATTCCTTGAGTCATTGCCGATGATGCCATCGTCCCTCTTGCTGAGCGGTAAGTATGGGAGCTAAATACTTTGGATGATTTCAGGGGAAGTATCCTTAAGGGAGGAATATTGGCAAGCATGATAGGTTGGGCATGGGGAAGATTCAATGACTAATTAGGGAAATCTTATATAATAAAAGGGTAATATGCAAATTGACCCTAACAGCAGAATGACAGGTCGCTATGACATGCACTGACCACCAGGGGTCAGATGGTCAATGCAGGAGCTGCCCCCTGGTGGTCAGTGTGCTCCCATAGGGGGAGCTCTGCTCAGTCACAAGCTAGGCTGAAGGCTGGCAGGAGCCTCTCCTGCCTCCTCAGAAGCCCTAAAAATGTCCGACTGCTGGCTTGAAGGGAGCTGGCCTAAGCCAGCAGGTGGACATCCCCTGAGGGATCCTGGGCTGCCAGAGGGATGTCTGACTGCCAGCTTAGGACTGATCGCCTGGGGAGCTGGCTTAACCTGGCAGGTGTACATCTCCCAAGGGTCCCAGACTGTGAGAGGGCACAGGCTGGGCTGAGAGACCCCCTGAGTGCATGAATTTTCACACACCAGGCTTCTAGTATATATATATATATATATATATATATATATATATATATATATATATATATATATTTGTATCTCCAGTGATGTCATTCCTGTTAGTTCCATGTTCCCTAAGGTTAGCCTGGAAGGTGCTGTGGGCCTGGATTCTCAGTTTCAAAGTTCAGATTGAGAGGTTTGAGCTTAGTGCATAGCCAGTGGGTCTCAAACGTTAATGACCCTCAGAGTGACCTTTAGAGCTTGTGCAAACACAATGGACCGCATGCCCCGGGGCTCTGGTTCAGAGGTCTGCAGTGGGACCCAAGAGTTTGCATGACTAACATGCCTCCAGGTGACACTGGCATTGCTGGTCCCGGGCCCACATCTCTGGAAACACTGCTGTGTGCATCGAGGTGCCAGGAAAGCTTTTGAGCAGAGACATCACACAGACTGGCGGAGGCTGTCTTGTCCAGGTGGGGAAATCCTACAGGACAACACATGCCTCCCACGATCCCTAGAACTTGTTATCTGTGATGCATGTCTGCCTTTTAACTGGTCCCGTAGTTGAAGGACCAGACCATGAAGATACCCCAGACGGTAAGGCTCTAGCTGTTCAGTGCAAATGTGCCCAATGCCCGCTGTGTTAGGAGGGGTGATGGTTTGCTTTTGGTGTAGGTGGAGCTGAGGTCAGAAGCACAGGAGGTCGGATGCTCTCCCTCCAGAAAATTCCCCCCAGTTCGCTGCCAAACAGACCTCTAAAGTTCTTCTCTGCTCTGATGAGAGAAAGTCCTGCTAAGGCAAGAAGACAGTATTTGTGTGTGTGGCCGAGTGTGGTTGGCAGGACAGAAGCTGCGATTTTCTACCTCCGCGGCCAGACTTCCACTCTGAGCTTGCCAGGCTCCGTCAGCAGCTGGCACCCGAGCCAGCAGTAATGCGGACTGGCTTTCTTCCCCCCTTGGCTTTCTCAGAAGACGCAGACAGATGAAATAATACTCCGCTGCCCCTTGCCCCTACCGTAATGCAGTCCATTTGTCTAAATTACAGACTTCAGCAATTATTGGTCTGTCTTTTTTGCAGATGGAAGGCAGGTTAGTGATGCTGCGAGGGAAGGTGGCAGGAGCAACAGTAGCATCATACCCCATGCTCTTCTACAGGGGGAGGAGAGGTCGTTTGAGTAGGTGCCGTGGGCTGTGCATTTTGTACATTATTTCCTTGGTCTTCCCTTTAACCCTATGAGCTGAATATTGTCATCTGTCCCATTACTCTGATCTTAAAATCTTATTTTTGAAAACATTTGGATTTTTAGAAGGATTGTAAAAATAGTATATAGAGTTTCCATATACTCTTTACCCAGCTTCTCCTAATGGTTCTATCTCACATAACCAAGGCATATATATTTTTAAAATATATTTTATTGATTTTTTTTGCAGAGAGGAAGGGAGAGGGATAGAAGGCTAGAAACATCGATGAGAGAGAAACATCAACCAGCTGCTTCCTGCACATTCTCCACCGGGAGGGGGGGGGGGGGGGGGAATGTGCCCGCAACCAATGTACATGCCCTTGACTAGAATCGAACCTAGGACTTTTCAGTTCGCAGACAGACGCTCTACCACTGAGACAAACCGGTTTCGGCAAGGCATATATTTTTTAATACTAATACATTAACATTGATACACATCATTAGTAAAATTATAAACTTTATCTGCATTTGACCCATATTTCCACAAATACCCTTCACCTGTTCCAGAATTCTGTCCAAAACACTGCATTATATTTAACAGTCACAGCTCCTTAATCCCCTCCCACCCAGTGCAGTTTTTCAAAATGTCCTCTTTTTTGATGATTCAAACACTTTTAAAGGGTATTTGTTAACAGTCTCTCAATTTGGGAAAAGAAAGCCACAGACATGAACATGAAGTGTTTGGCTCCCCTCTGCAGATAAGAAAACCAAGGTCAAGGTCATTTACTCACCTGGCCAATGTTGTTTATCTAAGAATCATTGTTATCTCAAATTCCCAAAACAGTGGTCTACCAACACCTCACAACTCTTTCAGAATGTTTGTAAAATAAAAGGTTAAGCATGGAGACAATCGGAAGAGATTGGCTTTAAAGGAAAAGGCCAGTTGAGGGAATTATCTTTTTGGTGTCCTGGCTCCAATGGAGGAGACGACGTCCAGATACCTGAAATCTTACCATAAAGTTTAAAACACTATCTGGTTGACATAAGTTCAGCCATGTCTAAATTTTAGTCCGGGCCCCTGTTTTTCAAGTCAAACAACACTCATTGAAGCTGTCAATCATCTACTCACTGATTAATGTCTCTTTCCCATTCATCACCAACTGTAGAGGAAACACTAATACTGAAATTGTGTGTGTGTGTTTACAATATTTTTACAACGTGACTTTCATTTAACCCTAAAACAAGTTAGTAAAGTTTTGAATTAGTCCTATTTCCTCACATGAAAACTGGGGAAACTGAGTCTCACGATGGAGCAGAGGAGTCCGTCAGCATCTCTCAAGTCATCTAACAAGTATTAGTGACCTTGATCTTAAGAGATATCCTGACATAGGCATTAGCATCTCCATTGTAAATGGGAGGCCATGATGAGAACCATGGCCCAAGTTCCTGGGTTAAAAGGTGGAGGCGATGCTTCAGTGTCACCCGAGCTCCTAAGCTCTAGCCCAGAGCTTGCTCACTTTCACCATTCTGTCAGGTCAGGTGACCCAGGATTTGCCAAAATATGTGATGACCTCACAGACTGAGATCAGCAATGCATCAACATCTCATGTATCGCCTAGGAGCCACCTAAGTGCCACCAAGACTTGAGCACATTTTCTAGCTCTACTCTGTATTCTAAAAACAGCATGGATGCCCTAACAGGTTTGCCTCAGTGGATAGAGCATCTCCTGCGAACTGAAGGGTCCCAGATTCAATTCTGGTCAAGGGCATGTACCTTGGATGCGGGCACATCCTGAGTAGAGGATGTGCAGGAGGCAGCTGATTAATGTTTCTCTCTCATTGATGTTTCTAACTCTCTATCCCTCTCTCTTTCTCTCTGTAAAAAAAAATCAATAAAATATATTTAAAAATAAATACATAAAATAAATAAATAAATAAATAAATAAATAAATAAATAAATAAATAGCATGGATGGGCAAAAGAGATTAAACCAGGTACTGAAGTGGTTGCTTTTATTTCTCCCTCCTCTTCCCCCTGCAGCTAGGTACACACTCTAAAAACAAGTTATTTCCCCCTCATTAAGTGATGCTTTTATTCAGTCAGCAAACATTAAGGAATATCTGTGCACAATACACTGTCTTCGATGCTTCTAGAAAAACAAATTGGTGAATTGGGTGAGTCTAATCCTTAAGGAACTCAATCTTTGCACTGGGCAGTGCATGAGTGGTGAGTGTGAGTATGTGTGTAGTGTCTAGGTAAAGTCATGTAATTTCTAATGCATAATAATTCTCACACTATCACTCAGTGGTCCATATTACCACGCCTATTTTACAAGTGAAAATGTGTGCCTCTAAAGAAGTTTGTTTCTGTGCTTGGGGCCCTGAGGAAGGAAAATGAAGAATTCACACCATCACCTGTGTGACTTGGTGCCCAGTGCGCCTGTGCCAGGTTGCTCTGGTGAGGAAGAGGAGAGGGGCACTGAGGATGGGATGCACACTGTATAACTTGGCCACCAAAAGTCAAAATGTGGCCAATCACAACCATAAACTACTGGGAGGTCGGGCCGGTTGTCTTTTTACCAAGGCAAGGCATCTGAGATCTCACGGAGGAGGCAACAGTAGACGGGACTGCTGTCTTGAACATCTCGGTTTTGTTTTGTTAGTATCAGACCAACATCCCATCCACATTCCCTCCTGATGCTCCAGCCTTGAGCTTCTCAATGGAACCCCCCCCCCCCCCCAGCTTCCGGGAGGAGACCATGACACAAGCCAGGCATTGAGCTTTCAGGATGATCATGGGACCTAAACCACAGGCATGAGAACTGGCCCTAGGGTTTGGCTGGAAAGAGGTTCTCTTTCTCTGATGCCATCTTTGCCACGATTGATGTAAAGTTGACTAAGGTAGAAACCAGCACAGAACCTGGAGCCACGGTGTGACTAGATCCAGCTATGCTTGAAGCCAGCCCCTCGCTTAGGTGGTTACCTGAGGTCATACTCAAACCTCTGTCACTTGCTACCAAAAGATTCCAGGTGAATGTATCCTGCATTGGCAGCTAGCAGTGCAGTCAGGGAGAGAGGAGGAAGGAGAGCTGGCACACAGCTCCTGTTGGCTGAGAGGTTTGGCCTTTGAACAGTTTTGGGGGAAGTTGCTCTGAGTGGAAAGGAAGACAGAGGCAGCATGCTCCTGAGCCACGCAGAGATCAGCATCCGAGTACTACTCAAACCTCAGCGTTTTGACTGCGTTTCCAATTTAGCAGAATCAATTTGGTTCTTCCTGATTCACTTTAAGGCAATGGTTTGAACTCAGAGGAAAAATTAATAGTCGCTCCCACCCTGTGAAAGCTGCCCTCTTGCCTTCTCCTAGCATCGACTCGGTGCCCAGCTTCCCCGAAGGGCGAAGAGATGGGGAGAGAAATAAATACTGAGTGCTTGGCTGCTGGGTAGCCAAGTGTGTGGTTTTGTAAAAGGCAGGGTGCGGTGGTGCAATCCCACACCCCGGGCAGGGCAGGCGATTTTTGAACCTGAAGTTGCACTTTGAGGTGAGCCCTTAAACCTTTCCCAGGGATGGCCAAGTTAAAGCGCGCCATTGAACAAACCTGTTTCATGTCTGACCACAGCAATGCTAGCTTCTCTCTCTGGGCACCTTCTCGGGGCCAGGTCCCCCTCCATTTCCATTTTCTGACTATTTCTTAAAAACAGCACTCCTTCTGATCCTTATTGCAAAGGGGATGGTTGTGAGGATCAATTAGGGGCGAGTACCACACCTGGAAAGGGATGGGACCAAACATGCCAGAGGGAAGGAACAGAGAGGAAGCCCAGAGCGGCCACCTGCCCCCTAGAGACGCAGAGCCCCCTCGGAAGCTTCCTTGGGGATTCCGTGTGTGACACTGAGGAACTGTCCTGTCCCATGAACACATACATGAGCTTTTCTCTCTCTTTGCAACCGACATGGCTGCTTGGGGAGCCCAGTCCTCTCCAACGAAAGACTCTGGCTAATAACTCGCCATAAAAGATGTGGCTCACTCTTAAAGTCATTCCCACCACAGAGTGGCCGTGAACTCGGGTGTGGATTGAAATAGGCTAATGTCTAAAGAGACGGCATCAATTTGACCTGCATCGCATTCTGGCATCTGTGACGCAGCCCAGGAAACGGGCAGAGACACCGGCTTCTCCTCGGCCCTCTCTTCCTATCCTCTCAGCGTCCCTCCTCCTTGCTCGGTGCATTGTCCTACAGCACTGAAAACTCCCTTTCTTAGGGCTGTGAGTTTTTGAAATGACCTCCTTGGTTTTTCCTTTTAAAAATTAATTGGAGTTGAAACCTTCTGCCCCACCGGAGACTATGGTTCTATTTGTGCCAAGATTGTCCATACATACCCGTGTCCCCTAACTCCAGAAAGCTTCACCAGGCTAGGACTCGGGCTCCGCGTGATGTCTATACAAAGCAGATTTCCGATGGCAACTCATCGGAAGTCCACACCATGTGTTTTATCTTTGTTCTTGTTGTTGTGAGTTGTTTGTTTTATCCCTCTTCTCTGGATAGATTATGTCAGAGAGAAACACATGTCTGGGAGAGGGTTTGGCTTAGGTCTGTCAACCCTAAAAACTCCTAATCCCCCCCAATGTAATGAGTTTGAGACGTTGATGATTTGGTTTTCCCTAAGCTTTTCTGGGTGCCATCCAATCAATGTTTAATTTCCCAAACTGCCTCTTGGAGAAGATTTAGTTCCTTCTGTGTGTATCACAGTCAATATTTGCTCTAAACTTTGCACAAAATACAGGGGGGGCAGAGATGCTGATTTTTTTTCCTATTTATATTTTTAAGAAAGAGGTGTTGAAAGTGAGGAAAAGGCCTGTCCGAGAGAGAGTTTGTTGGGGGAGTGCTGGTGGGCTGGCTGGGCTTTGGTGCGCCAAGCCCATAGATGGAAATCAGCCCTTCCAGCCCTCTTCTCCACCAGCCACTGTCACCCGTGACAGCTTCCTTCCCACAGAATCCCCGTGGAGCTGTTTCCACTTGATGCTGCCCTGTGTCATCTCAAGTTCCCTTGTCTTTCCACGTTTGCCTCTCACTAACCATCCCTCCAATGACCACCAAGCATGGCCTTAGGCTCCTCTTGTGAAGTGCTGGGCTTCAAGCCTGTCACCCTCCAAGGACATGCCATCCTCTAACCAAACTCAAGGCCACCACTTCCTTTATCTTCTGCTGCATCACTAGTCTTCATCATATTTGTGCTTTCTTTCTCCTCCGTTACCTGAACAGATGGGACTTGTTCTTAGAAAAAACCTGAGTGTCTGGTATGACACACACACTTAGTACCAAATAACCAATGATTCAGTTGGTAAAAATGGCCCATTCTTGAATTTTTAAAATAATTTTATTGGTTTGTAAAATACATGCATTCAAATATAAAGGAAATGTGCATGATACAAAAACTGTAAGGACAAACAAATACGTTTCTAAAATGCTTTCATCTAAAAAACTGACTTTTCACAGTTGGTTGATATCAATGCAAACACCTTGACAAAAAGCTAGATGACTACACCCAGATGCACAGGTGGGAATCTAGGTGAAAGTGTTTTCCAAAATAGGTTTCACTTATTATACAGACTACTTTTTAGGATTTTAAAAATAATTTTATCTATATCTATATCTATATCTATATCTATCTATCTATCTATCTATCTATCTATCTATCTATCTATAAAAGGCTAATATGCAAAGTGTCCCCTCCGGAATTTGGGAGACCAGGAATTATGATATACAGTAACCACCAGGGGGCAGCATTGAAGGAAGGAAGGCCCAGCTGGCAGCTAGAAGGTCCCAATCAGCCCTGATCACTGGCGAGGCCTAGGGAACCTACCCATGCATGCATTTCATGCACCAGGTCTCTAGTTTGTATATAAAAGTAGAAAATGTTGATGTGAAATTGTAGTAATTGCTGAACTACAAGTTAAATGTCTCTTCACAAATCTGGTTTGCCCTTAATACCCAGATTTAGTTACAAAAAATAAAAATAAAGTGAAATCAATTGGAATTTGGGAATTATTGAAATTTTATTGTCTTTAAATAAAACTTAATTATATATATTGACTCTTTGCCATAAAAGGTGGAGGCATTTGCACAAATATGTTTCTCTTACTTTCCATCCCATCTCCTGGGATTTTTTAAAGTTGTATTGTTGTTTTTGTATTTCCAAAGTTTATAACATATATGTTTGATTCTGTGACCATAAATCCCACTGTTGTTTATTCTGAGCTCAATATTCTAGCAGATTTAATTCCCAGTACCAGCCCTTCTAATTTGTTTTCTCTATTTCTAAATTCTTTGTTTTAATCTCTCACTTTCCCCCCAAGAGCTCATTTATAAAGTTTTTGAGTTTTTGAGACTTTTTGTGCATAAATCCTATACATGAAGGATGTTGGAGTATTTTGCTAAGAAGAGAATTATAGTTTATTGAAGGCAGAAACAGATTTAGAAATAGAATGTGTTGAGCCAATAGATTCAGGGAGGAACATTGAGGGAAGCAGAGAAGATGGGTGGAAATGCCCCCACATCTTTATAACCTAAGGATCCCATCCACGGGTGATCCCAAGCATGGTTGGCATGCAAGTGAGTGGAGAGGGAGACGTACCTGGTTAAGACTGTGTTTTGCAGTCATTTTTTTTCCTGGTTGTGTGTCTTTCCCTCATTTAAATTTCTTCACAAAGAAATACACTACACAAGAAAATGGAATAAACTGTATTATGGGCTGGTGACAGCACCCCTCTGTTTACCTGGTGACTATGCAAAGAATAAAGGCAATTTGATATAATATGTGATTTGATCAGTAGACCTAGCACCCTCTTGGAGGACAGCATGGAGACAGTTTGGAAGGGACAAAGGTTGGGATACCAAAGGGATGAAATTGACCATGTCAATCTGTGAATTAGGAACTACCAATGTGCTAACAGGACCATGGCTAAAACAAAAGGAATCCAGGTTGAGAGATGACAGGACCCTCATAAATGTGTTTGGCACACCAGTGGTTGTGATAGTTCCCTGACTTGACATAATTCTGTTGCCAAGAGCAGACTCTACACCCATGAGCGTTAGGTGAGCATTGAATATGGAGATGTACATGGCTTCCCAAGACCCTGGGACGCACTGCTTTCCAGTCTCATGACACTGGCTTTTGCTGTGAAGACACCTGGGGTGAAGCCATGACTCGAAGGGCGTCTGCAGAGTGAGTGGGGCCCTTTTGGCAGGTGGGGTCCCTTTGGCAGGTTGGGTCCCTCAGCCTGGCCTGTGGGGAAGGGGCCAAAACTGAGGGGTCCCAGAGTGGAGAGGGCACTCTGCAAAGTTACTGTCCTACAGGGTGTGGATTGCAAATGCAACTGCGCAGTAAACCAGATTCTGGGCCGACAGTGCCCCAGCAGCAACATAACCCATGCCCAAAGGTGGAATTGGGCAGCCCTGTGAAGAATCTGGCTCCCTCTTCTCTGATTTCGGGATGTGTCACCTGAGAACCACCACTGCCAAGTCACTGCAGCTTGGCAGCTCCTGCATTGAGTGTCTGCCCCCTGGTGGTCAGTGTGTGTCATAGCTACTGGCTGGATGGACATGTAGCATATTAGCCTTTTATTAGAAGCCCAGTACACAAAATCTGTGCATGGGTAGGGTCCCTAGGCACCGGGCCTCTAGTAAATAGATATAATATGTGCATTATATTTATATATGTTTTTAACCTGATTTGTCCTCATTTCTGTTCCTCTTGTCTTTTCTTTCATCACAATTTTTTAAAGCCCTGCTATTTGCTTCCTGGTATTTTCTCATCTTTGGATAGAAGCAGCACTGCATTCTGGGCTAGTATTTTGTTGAAAGCATCAGTTTCTGGCATTCAGATGCCCCCCAAGCATCCCATGAAGAAGCCCTGGACCACAGCTTCTTAAGCTATAAAATGTTCACTGTGGCTTCCTCTCCCTTCAGCACTTTACCTGATTCTTGTCCCTGTTCCTTGGCTAGGAGACAGAACCACATAAAATAGAGAAAACACACCAGTACTTCTCTTTCAGCTCCGCCTACCTTGTCATTTCAAGGCACAAGTCTCAGTGGAGAGAAGCATCCCTGTCCTGTGTTGTTTCTCTCCTCTCTGTGTCAATCCTCAGCTCTAACTGCAAGCATCCATGGCAGGCAGGCTCAGGACTGTGAGAACAACTGTTCCAGGGCCTTTGGAGCCCACTGCCTGCTGCCAAGGTCTGAGGAGGTCTGTCCTTCCCCACCAGGTTCAAGTTTCATGGTATTTGGCACAAAGTCTTCATAGCTTGTGGTTTGGGGTTGTGGCCATTTCCTTGTTGCTTTGAAAATGCTATTCTCCTTTTCACTCTAATTAGTGTGTGTGTGTGTGTGTGTGTGTGTGTGTCAGAAGAAAGGCATTTTAGCTGGAATTAGATCCTCTGATCACGTTTACTTAACGGTTACAGAATGTATACATGATTTTTTTATTTTTTGGAGATGCAGGAGAGAAAATAAACATTATGATAGTGATGTTGAGTTACCTGATACCCACTCTGTGTTCTGTAGAGACGAGCAAGCAGAGAAACTTCGAAGGGGGCAGAGATGCTATAGTGATAGCTTGGTGCCCAGTATTTAATGCATTGCCCAATCGTCAAGGTCATCTTGAGAGGTGTTTTTATTATATCTATTTTAATTTTTTTATTGTTTCTTGTTTTTTTTTTTTTTTTTTAACTTTCTTGGGCTGTTGGATTCCCAGGTTGCTCAGCCAGCACAGTCTGCTTCCTGTCCCTGACCCTGGTAGCTCCCAAGACTTGGGCTTGGAGCAGAAGGAAGGCACCGGCTTTCTAAACCTGGCTATGACTTTAGCTCTAGGGCTTGCGGGTCATCCTGCAATGTTTTTCAGGCTCCGTTGGTGTGAAATGGGGGTTTATGTCCATTGAATGCAACTGTACATGAGAAAGAGGTTTTGAACTGCAAGGCCAGTTGCCAGGGGAAGTGGCCAGAGATCAGGTGGGAGTCTGGGAGACACGACCTCCACTAAGACAGTCTCTCCTGAGCTGTGAGCTGCTGTCCTCGCTGAGCCTGTATCCCAGCACTCACTCCCTGCCCTCACTCCAAGCTTGAAGGAGATGATCACACAAGCGGAGTGCCTGGGGGCAGTGATGGGAAAATTACTGAATGTAGGTTAACCACTGCCTCTTTCTACTTCCCTGCTTCTGTCTTTCCTCATGAAGGAATTGAGAGACCTCTGGTGTCCACATTCAGAGGGACCCTGGCGTGCCCTCTCCCCTGCCTCTGCCAATCAGGGGCAATCACCTTCTTGTCTGCTAAGTGCTTTCTATTTAACACCTGCCTGTGGAGCCACCAGCAGTAAGAAACTACACAGGAAGGTGGGCGCAAGGAGCCTCTGCCTGGACTCCTGCCCTCGGGGGTCCCGCTCTCCTCTCATTTGGGTGGTCTCGTCTCGTCTCGTCTCTGCACTGAAAGGTTCCCCTCGACTGCCCTACCCCTGGGCTGCTCTGGCCCCAGAACCTAGCCCCGATCTTGCCCCGGCTGCCCTCGCCATCACCGTCCCCACGCACCACTCCTCGGGCTTCCACAGAACATGGCCTAAGCTAAGCTCTGCAGCTCTGTTTCCATCCCTGAGACGTGCGAGGACTGGCTAGATCATCTAGGACAGTGGTCGGCAAACCACGGCTCGTGAGCCACATGGGCCCTTTGGCCCCTTCAGTGTTCTAATGCCACTTCTTCAAAATAGACTCTCCCAGGCTGAAAACCGAATTTTGCACAAGGGCCACGGGGTTTCAATCACACTGTACATGCATGTCTGCATGTGGTATTTTGCGGAAGAGCCATACTCAAGGGGCCAAAGAGCCGCATGTGGCTCACAAGCTGTGGTTTGACGACCACTGGTCTAGGATGATCCTAGGACCTGAGAGGACAAATGCATGAGACAGATTTTCCGTTGTTTCCCGGGCCAATGAGGAACAACCCTAATGGGAGCAGCAAGATCTCCAGTGCAGCCTGGGCGGGTCCAGCCTGCCAGAGGGACCGCAGGTCCGTTCGTCCCTGCATGTCCCTTCACATCCCTTCGCTGTCAATCAATGACAGTGGTCAGAAGAGGTGTCTTCTTGCTTTTTGGAAAACTCAGTGCCAAATGCTATTCCTCTGTGCACAGGTGGGGGTGGGATGGGTGCAGACCGGAGGGGTCAGAGCCCTGGTCCCTGCGTGTGAGCCATGAGTGGGGAAATGGAGCATCTGTGCGGGTGTGGGAAGGGGTGGGGGCATCCCTGGACTTCTCCCAGGGAGCTTCTGGGGATGATGTGAGTGGAGCGGAGGACAGGCCGTTCTCCGAGGGAGGGAGAGGCAGCATTAAGAGCGGTGAGAGCTCCTGCCCAGCTGGCTCCCGCTCAGCGCAAAGAGCAGTTCCTGTAAGGAAGCGCTGTCTGGGCCAGCGGCGTTATCAGCGAATAATTTCCTGAAAGGAAGCGGGTCTTTGGAGACCGTCCACTGTATGTGATCTCCGCGCCGGCACAGGGCGCGCGGGACCGTCTTTGATTCAAAGGAAGGCAGATAATTGTTTTCCAAACAGACCCTCGCTGGAGAGCGGCTCCTTCCCTCGGCGGCGACTCGTGCTGGCAGCCGGGGGTCGGCCCCAGACAATTTTCTTGTTTTGCTAGGGAACAAATTGCTCTTTTGGGTAATTCCAAGCAAGTTTGCCAAGTTCACAGCCATCCCGGGGGAGCCATGGGGGGAAATGCTCTCTCCAAAGGCCCTCTCCAGCCCTTTGAAAAGGAAAGCAAGCGGGTCATTTATTTATTTATTTATTTTTAAGAATTTCAAAAAAAAGCAGCTAATTCTGAGTGATCCAGTCCACCCTGGGTCCCGGGGCTGGTTAGATGCTGGGGAACCAGGGTCCCAGGCAAGTTGGCAGGCGTGCGACTAAGTCATCGAAGATGGGAAGCCAAGGAGGACAAGGCCACAGAGAGTGGCCAGCCTTTCACTTTCAAAAGCTGGCCTGGCGGGCGTGGGGGGTGCACCCAGCTGGAATTTGCTCTCAGGAATGACTGGGTGAAATCGGGAGCTAGGGAAGAGTAGACGTCCATCCGTGTCATGTGACAGCTGGGGACGTGGCCCCTGAGCCACACTGCCCATGCACAGTCTGGTCTGCCCCTCTCAGCTGTGTGACTTCTAGAAAGTGCCCTGTCCCTGTGAAACCAGACTCATAGTAATGCCTACATTATGTTGTTGTCCAATTGTAGATAAATGTTTAAATAAAAGTGTTTACATAGATACAAAAATACACGCGTTACACAGGTAGGTGCACGTGTTACAGAGAATCTACCTGCACGGCCTTGAAAGCACCAGGTTCATTGTAACTGTGGACTATGAGCTGATGATGCTGGGAGGAAGTTCATGAGCGATCATTTGACAGGGAAGCCAAGGTACTTAGCGTGTGTAGTGGTTCTTTCCTTCTGACCTTCCCCCGGAGGATGTTTTAGAGAAACCCAGCCTCACAGAACAGGCGGAGAGAGAAGAGGTGCTAAGTTTAGAAGCTGGTGAAAAAGCGATTCCCACAGCGAAGGGGTGGGAGCCACGGCCCGGGCTCCCCGGAGGAGCGGTTGTTTACGGCCTGTGTTTAAAATAATATTCCTGCTCGGCGGCCGCCCCTCGGGACCAGGCAATTTCTACAGTAACAGAGGATTCATTAGCGCCGGCCCTCTGGTGGGGCTGGTCATTCCCGGGGGAGCAGGGGGCCCCCTCCACACCACACCGGGAAGGGGACAGCCTGCTGGGAGGGCAGGCGGACGCGGCTGCCCCTTCTGTGTGATTTGATCACTGTCTTCATTCCCTCTGTGGAAGCCAAGAGAGGGGATGAATGAATACAGAGGGTGGAGTCTCCCAAAGCCGGAGCCAGGAAGGCTGGCCGCTGGGGCCTCCTTGGGTAAGGTGACCAGACGTCTCGCTTTTGGCGGGACAGTCCCAATTTTTAACAATTTGTCCCTCCTCCCGTCGTTGGGACTTTTGTAAAATGCCGCAGAACACGGGACAAATTGTTAAAAATTGGGACTGTCCCGCCAAAAGCGGGACATCTGGTCACCTTATCCTTGGGCTGAGGGGCCGAGGGGCCGAGGGGCGGAGGGGCTTCATCTCAGTGCCAGCCGCCACCCACTTGGGGGCCCTCGGCATGTGGCCGCCCTCTCTCTGGGCCAGCACTCATTGCAGGTACAGACAAGACCCCCAGGAGCTGGGTCCTGAGGAGGCGCCCAAGCCTGGCCCTCTGGAAGCTCTGAGGATGCGCAGTTGGAAATCCACCCAAGGCCCGTCGTTTAGGGGTGCAGTGCGCTCACCTGAGGGCTCATTCTGGAGCCCGGCTGACATCAGCCACAGCCAACGCCAGCCCCTCTAGTGACACACAGGAAGTGCGGGTCCCTCAGCCTGAGAAAGGAGTCACCAGGGAGTTTGGTGTGATCTTAACCTCATGCTGATGTTTACTCACATTTTCCCACACGGCCATAGTGTGTGGGTGACGGAGGGCCAGCCAGTTAGAAATGGAATAATCACCCATGGTATCAAGGCTTGCACGGGCCTCCTGCAGACACGTGCCTTCGCAGACATTCCCTGCTCTGACGCTCCCACTCCCGGGTGAGGGGGCGGGGTGGGGGGCAGGGGGGAGCGCCAGGTGGAGACTGTTGGTGTGAATAGTTCAGGTGCAGAGGTGAGACCCCACTGGGTCCTCAGCGCACGTGGCTGGGCTGGGTCTCAGCACAGGCTCGGGGTGGGCGTGCGGTCTCGCTGGCCCGCTCTGTCCTGCTCTGGGAGGCCAGGGTGGGGGCAGGAGAGCAGGTGCAGACAGGGCTCTCCGGGAGCTGCCTGGCATCCCCGCGGCTGGCTGGGTTGGCAGGTCGTCTGCCACTGTGAACATCCGCTCTTGGACCATGCGGAGGTGTTGAGAGCACAGGAGGCGAACCTGTGTCTGTCTTTTCCAGGTGAGAACTCGCTTCACCTTCTCAGGCAAAGCCCGCCCCTCTGCCCCAGGAGAGCCAGGCTCCGCCCACAGGCTTGTTCTAGAACACAGGCAGCGCACACAGTGGGTGCTCTCTCTGCCACCTTCCTCCTCTGCACTTTCCCCTTTGCTCCGCAGGCTGCAGGGGTGGCTAGAAAGAGGCAGAGGAGGACAAGCTGCTCATTCCTGGCCCTGCAGGGAGGGTCCAGGCTGGTACTGGGTGCTCCCCAGAAGTGTGACAGCTTTTTTGTCTGGTGAAGGTGCCCGAGTGGAGGATGGAGGATGGAGGATGGAGGATGGGGCAGGCTGGCTGGTGCTGTGCCCAGCTGCTCCGAGGCCCCAGGGCCTGAGCCCTGAACTTGCTCACTTGTCCCATTTCTGTTTCAGGAAAACCACTCCATCCGCCTTCCTTCCTGCTTGCCCCTCGGCGGGTGAGGCAGGGGGGCACTCCTGGTCGCTGAGGACAGCGTGGGAGGACTCACCTGCAGTTGGAGAGGGTGACTCAGGCCTTTTGCATAATTTAGCAAGAAGGACTTGAACTCATTGTTCCGCAGCTGGCGTCCTGCTCTCCACTCTGTGTGGGTTCCCAAGGGGCAGGGAACAAAGCCACCCCAGTGCCCCAGGACAGGGCAAGGCCCACAATGAGCTGGGCCCGGCCGTGGCTGCCTGGTGGGGGTTGGGGGGCGGGAGGACAAGAGCAGCTCCCTGGGGCTGTGCCCTCTGTGGGTGACTGATCTGTCACCCGGCTCCTGTACCTACTAGAAAGGAATCCATGGGGATCCGGGAGCCGTGGGTGCTGTGACCTGAGATTGGGGAGCACACCTGGAAATTAGGGGTGTGATCTATTTCTTAACCTTTCATACGGCTTTGTGTAAAGCATCGGTGACCCATCCAATTGAAGCTACCTTGGCACCTGCAGTGTTAAAGAAATCAGCCAAGTTCTCACTTCTGGGGGAGCAAAGGACATGGGCATGAAGTCCGGGTGAAATGTCCTCCTTAGGCTGTGTGTATCTCTTATCTCCTTGTTCAGTCACATGACTCTCCCGCCCATAGTAACAATCACAGTGATTGCTTTTACTGGGGGGGAAGGTGAGTCAGGCACTCACCTGTCCAAGCGCCTTCCTGCTCTAACACTTAACCCTCAGCGGGGACAAGAAGCCACTGTGATGCTTGTGACCACCTGCAAGGAGGCGACCGTGATTCAGAGGAGGAGTCACCTGCCCAGACCGACCCCCCCAGCGAAGGCAGAGCCCAGTTCTGGGGGAGCTGGAAGCCATGGGCAGCTGCTGTGTCCTTCGGCCACTCTCCCCCTGAAGTATCCAAGTTCAGGGCCAGGCTGAGATGCACCCTTCCGATGGCCAGCTGGGCCTGCAATGCAGACCCTTCCATTGTCATGGACATGCCATGCCAGGCCTCCTTTGTGCCGCCTGTACATCCTGCTGCATTCAGATTCCCGCACAGTGGGCACCAGGGCCAACCCTCCTGACTCTGAGGCCCTGGGCATGCCCAGCCAGGCTGCTCCCAGGAGCTGCTTCCTGTGGGGCCCTGGGCGTCTCCTCCAGGGTTGGCACTGAGGAAGTGGGTAGGAGGAGGGGTGGGAAGGGAGGAAGGCAAGGTATGGTACAGGGTCTCCATGTGCAGCCACAAGCACCTGCATTTTAGGTGAGATGAAAGCATTAGGGATTGAGAAATGCAGTCACCAGGGAAACAAAAATGAGAGTAGACGCTGTTTTGCACGTCCACTTGGTCAGCATGTTCACTGGGAAAAAGCACACCTTGGTACCTGAGTTTATTGCTGAACAGATAAGCTCCATCATCACCGGTGAGATCGGCCTCGCACACACACCCTTCTTCCTCCCCTTGTCCCTTCAGTGGAGGCTGATTTCTCAGCCACACGGTCAGGTGTGCACATGGGGGGAGGGATGCTGTGAGGAACCAGATGTCTCCGTGATGAAATGTGTATAAGGCCATAGCTCCATGTGCACAGGGTCCGCCCCCTCCCATTTGTAAACGTGGTGATACAAGCTGCTGCCCTCTCCCCCATTGGTCTCATGGGCCTCACCTTCCCCCAAGCCTCACCCACTTCCCTCACAGTGGTGTTTCCCCATAGCGCCCCACCCCAGGCATGCTGCTTTCAGGCTTCTGTGCCATTATTCATTTGTTTGTTCCCTGGGCAACTCATGTTGAAGACAAGGACCGCCCCCCGCCCCCCCCCTCCTCAAAGAATACCACCTACTCCCCCCTCCACAAAGCCCACCCTTTCCCTAAAAGAGCTCCCTGGTTCCCCTCTTCACCATTGTGCCTGAACTTCCATCTGCGCTGTCTCTACCTCTATCACAATGGTGTCCTGGGATCTCCATCTTCTCCACATGCTCACAAATGCCTGGTGGCTATGGATGGTGCCAGAGTCATCCTTGCAGCCCTGACACAGAGCATGGAACCTGGCATGGAGAGGCTTCCACAGAGCGTGGTTGATTGAGTGGATGGATAAATGGATAGATGGATGGATGGATGGATGGATGGATGGATGAATGGATGGATGGAAGGAAGGAATGGATGGATGGATGGATGGATGGATAGATGGATGGATGGATTGATAGATGAATGGATGGATAGATGCAGGGATGTATGTATGTATGGATGGATGCAGGGATGGATGAATGAATGCAGGGATGAATCAGTTAGAAGGTCAAAGAATAACAACCAGCTAGATGCCCCGAGACCTGCCCCTTCAAACCACGGCTGAGAAGCTTTGAGGAGGGCTCCAGCGAGAGGGATGGGCAGATCTTCTTCCCTGCATCCCAAGCTCTGGCCCTCAGGTGCTTGTACCTGACACACAGAGACTGCCCACCAGGGTGGTGCACACACATGCTACTGTATTTACATTTTCTTTTTTATGTGATAACTGTTGCTCTCTCACAGAAACAAAATTTGAACTGTCTGCCAGCGTTATATCTCCTCATCCAATGAGCCTTTTCCCTCACAGTGTGGTATCTCTTTGTCCTATAATTCTTTAAATATATCTTTATTGATGTCAGAGAGAAAGGGAGAGGGAGAGACAGATAGAAACATCAATGATGACAGAGAATCATTGATCGGTTGCCTCCTGCACCCCCCACTCTGGGGATTGAACCAGCAACCTGGGCATGTGCCCGGACCTGAGCCATGACCTCCTGGTTCATAGGTCGATGCTCAGCCACAGAGCCACGCCTTCCGGGGCATCTTCTTCGTCCTTTAATGCAGGCTGAGAGGAGTAGGATGGTTCATTTCATTAGCAATCATGACAGGTGCCCCCTGCACAGCTGCCAGGGCTTGTCAGCACTTCCACAGGCACTTGGCCCATCACAGGAGCTGAGGGTCCATGCCCCACCTTTGTTGATGGAATTGAGGCTCAGAGAGGCTGTGTGATTTGCTCAAAATCACAGAGCTGGAGAGGGATTGAATGATTCCTGTGCCCTCATTGTCTCAGTCACAAACAAGGCTCTCTCAGATACTTTGAGATGCCTCGAATTAGATGTTTGAATTAGATGTGAAAAAAAAAATCCCATCCATGTTCCATGTGATGGATAGGAACCGTGGTGTGGCTGCGGGGGCTGTGTGTTGGTGGGGATCTGAGGGTGAGGCCAGGGTTCGCCATTCCTGGTGTGAGCCACGGCTGCAGCTCAGACACTGGAAAGTTCTCTACAGGAAAGAGAAGGGGATGCCAGGAGCTCAACAGATGGGCTGCTCGCCTGCCCCGGAAAAGCACAGCGTTGTACGCGAGTCCGCTGGGGTTTTCCCTGAGTAGCTGCACAGCCCATAGGAGGAAATTAAGGAGCTAAAACCTTTCCAAGAGCCTGCTCCCATGCAAAGATTGCCACTTGGTTGTTTGTTGGCACCTCTCCTCTTGTCCCGGAAGCCGCCTGAGCCTGCCCCACTCCTGATCCCCGCCTGGCCCTGGTCAGGTCTCCGGACACCCCACAGGCATCACTGCGGCCGCTGGCCCTGAGCATCTCTGCCTGCTCTGTGTCCTGCTTTCCAGGAGGCACTTAGGTGCTGTTGTCTGTGATTGTGCTGTTGCTGTGCGTTTCTCACTGAAGAGAGAAAATTAACATTCGTTCCTCCAAACTATCTCTTCTCCATCTGGAATCAATGGGGGGGCCCTCAGCGGATCCCCCCCTGAGGACGGCTGATGTTTATAAGATCTTAGTCCTGGGGGGACAGGCTGGCTGCGAAGGCTGGTAATGGGAGAAGAAGCCTCTGCTCTCCAGGGCACCCGCTGGAGCCCAGCCCGGCCCCTAATGACGGGAAGTTTCCAGCAGCAGGAGGCTCTCTCTGCAGAATGAGTGAGGGCTGAGTCCACGGTAGACTCCTACACCGCCTTCTAAGAGTCGGCTGTTTCAGGTTCAATGTCAGAATTTCCATGTCAATGTCAGGCGGTACTGGGCCTCCAGGAGATGCTGGCCCTTGTGAGCGTGGCGTGGATGAGATTCAGGAGAAATGGGAACATGTTTCCTCCCTGGTAGAAAAGACCTACTATGTGTCATGCGCTGTGCTAGGACAGAGAACACGTTGCTCATTTGGACCCTAAGAGAGGTTCACTGAAGCAGGTGGTGGTACCCATGTTGCTACAGATGAAGAAACTAAACATCAGAGAGGTTGAGCAGTTTGCCCAAGGTTGCTCAGGGAACACCCCTTTCTGATGACAGAAGCTGTCGTCTTTTCAGTGCTTCCCAGCAAGACAAAGCCTCCTGTGCTAAATGGAATCATCTTGCCGATGATGGGATAGTATACACACCAACACATACACCAACACACATGCACGTACACACACACACACACACACACACACACACACACTGCCAAGGTCAATAGCAGCATTCGGCCTTCAAACCATATCATAGAAATTACTCACAACATGATCATAGGTTCATGGCTCATAGCAGGGGTTAGCAATTGCTTTTTCTTGACAAGGGCCAGAAACGGGTCAGTAGCTTTTGCTCTGCTGGCCACACGGTCTTGATCCCAGTATCTTAACTTGGCTGTCATCGCATGAGAGCAGCTGCAGATGACAGAAAAGAATGGCCTTCCTGGGCTCCAATACCTTCCAGTTCCCGAAACAGGTGACGGGTGGGCTTGGTCGATGAGCCATAGTTTATCCATACCTGACTTAGAAAAATCCTTCTCCCATAGGATAACCCCTGAAAGGCTCCCTAGTGGAGGTGCCATCTACGGTAAGCTTCAAGGACCATGTGGGGGCAGCGACGGGAGTGGAGGTATGACCCGAGGATGAGAGAGCTGCTTCTGAGTCATCACGAAGTGGCTCTGTAGGAGGGACAAGGGTGCACTCTATTCATGGGTGCCATTCGCTAAGCAAGGAGGAGCAGGCAGGAAGGTGCTGCTGCAGGGAGCTGTGTGAAGACAGCCACAGAGTCTGTGTGATGACCCGATGGGAAGAGTCGTGGGTCCCTAACGATGCCCCCATCCTAGTGGGACTGGTGACAAGGTCCCCTTTGGTGGAAAGGAGGACTTGACAGGTGTAAAGTTGAAGACTTTGAGATGGGAAGATTATCTTGGATTATCTGGTTGGCGCTAAGTGTGTCAGGAGAGTCCTTAAACTCAGGTAACCTTGCCCAGTGGAGTGTGGGCAGAGGGAAGGAAGCCAGAGCAGCTAGATATCATGGTTCTGGATTTGAAGGAGAGGGAGGCACCTCTGGCCAGGATGGCGGGAGCCTTCAGAAATGGGAAGGGCCAGGAGGCTTCCTTTCCTCTGGAGCCTCCAGAAAGGAACACAGTCCCACCAGCACCTGGATCTAGTTCAGTGAGACCCATGTCGGTCGCACTTGTCCCCCAGGGCTGTGGAAACATACCTTGTGCTGCTTCCAGCCACCCAGTTGATGGTAATTGGTTACAATAATGACAGATGACAAATACAAATAAGTGGCCCCTCTTTTTTTTTTTTTTTTTTAAACCAACATTTTTTATTGATTTCAGAGAGGCAGGGAGAGGGAGAGAGAGAGAAATGTCAATGATGAGAGAGAATCATTGATTGGCTGCCTCCTGCATGCCCCACACTGTGGGCCAAGCCTACAACCTGGGTATGTGTCCTGACCAGGAATTGAACTATGACCTCCTGGCTCATAGATTAATGCTCAACCACTGAGCCACACCAGCCAAATACCCACTCCTTCTCTAGCCCCATACATAAACCAAAAACCCTATGAAAGAGCAGAAAGCTCCCCAGCCATGGCCTTGAGGAGCCATAGTGCATACAGCCTCATCACCTACGACATGGATGAAATTTCCAGAAGGAAGCAACAAAGAAGACCTTCAGGGGATCGAGATATGAGCTTACCCACCTCACCTGGTTTAGTGCAAGGAATATTGACTTTCTTTAGGACACGCTGTTCACATGACCTGCCCAGGACCCTAAAAGGCAGCATGGGACAAGGGCACCTGCGTGGGACCTCCAGTCTCACATACCTCGGTTCAGAGCCCACATTACCCATCCATGACTTGTATATCCTGACCTCTTTTCTCTGCATTGCAAACCTATTAAATTCCTTGCAGATCCTTGCCAAAACTGGTTTGGCTCAATGTATAGAGCATCGGCTTGGGGACTAAAAGGTCCGGGATTCGATTCTGGTCAAGGGCATGTACCTTGGTTGCGGGCATATCCCCAGTAGGGGGTGTGCAAGAGGCAGCTGATTGATGACTCTCTCTCATCGATGTTTCTAACTCTCTATCTCTCTCCCTTCCTCTCTGTACAAAAATCAATAAAATATATTTAAAAAAAAATTCCTTGCAGATCCAGGAACCCAGCCTACTGTTACTTTTTAAAGATTTTTCTAAGGTTGGAGTGCTTAGAGCATCCCGCTCATCTACACCTCTGGAATACCTGGGTACCATCGACTGATCTTTCCAGACTTAGTAAGAAGCTCAGTTCTGCCAGGAAGCCCTCAGTGGTCCTTCCTTGCTCCCACTGAGGGAACTAAGATGAACTGGAGGACCTCATTGGGCCCCTGAGAGACCCAGTGTGGTCTTCTTCCCACTTTTCTGTGTCCTTTCTTAATTCATATATCCTACTAGAGGCCCAGTGCATGAAATTTGTGCACTGAGGTGGGAGTCCCTGAGCCCAGCCTGCAGCAATGCAAGCATTCTGCGCCGGCCTGGCCAGAGGCCCTTTGCAGCCAGGCATGGAATGCTAGCCTCATCATCAGGGCAACAATGCAAGTGTCCCTTCCTCACCCAGCCACTCCATGCCCACTTCCCAGAGGCCCTCCAGGGGCCAGGATGGAAAGCTTGCCTCATTGCCCCAGGAATGAAGCAAGCATTCTGCCAGGCCACTCACACTGCCCGCTCTCAGCGGTTGCCCCTGCCCCTCCAGGACTGGGGGACTCTGGCAGGGCTGAGAGGCCTGGGTGCTGCTATCTTTGTGATGGAGTGATGGTAAATTTGCATATTCTCTCTTTATTAGATAGGATGACTATCTATCACCCCATGTTATAAGGTCAAGAACTGCCTGGTCACCCTCTATTTTCACTACTTCAAATACAGATTTTGATACTTAGAAAGTGCTTTGAGATATTTGGAAAAGAGAGAGAGACGGAGTGGAGGGAAGGTGGGATAGAGGGAGAAAGAGAAGGCAAGAAGATAAAAAGAAAGCAGAAATCAGAGCTGTAGTTGCCTAGCTAATCCACATCATTTTGAAACTCATGTTAACACGCATATAAATGCTGGGGATTCCCATTGCTAAATTCAAGTTTGCAAAGCTCTGGTCTTTCCTACGATGACGTCATTTAAGAGGAAATCGCTACATTTTTTAAAGAGGAGCCAGACCAAATACTGAGAAGTGTATAATGGGAGAGAGAATAATAAAACCCAGAAAGCAATTGCCACAAGTGTAATGTTCACCTCCCCCGGCACACACACATCAAAAGGGCTCTGCTTTTGCTGAATCTGCAGTAGCTGAAGTCATTAATTGAAACCATTTCCAAATCCACTTTCGCCAGAATATTTAACCATGCTAATTGGTCTACTATAAGAACTCCAAAATAATAATAATAATAATAATAATAATAATAATAATAATAAATCAAGTGGAAAAAGAATATATAGGTGGACCTATCCTTCTAACCACTAAGAAAATTTTAGACTGATGAACAAAAAAAAAGAAAGACAGGAAACTTCCAAAGTCATCGAACCAGTTGGCTGTGGTCTGTCAGGGAAAACACTTTTCTTTTGTGTGAGTGGGAAGGCCTCTCCTGGTGTGGTCCAGCATGCGCTCCAGCGTGTGCCATGCCAACAGTTTCAGGCTTCATGTCCCTTGTCTTCCTTCCCGAGTCCACCGTTGGCTGCAGGAATGAAGCCATCTGTTCTGAGATAGGTCCTCCCATGAAAGCCAGGATGGAAGAGTCAAGTTGACAACAGTCCAAGACACAGTGGAATGAGCAGGGAAATGAGCCACGGATGACAACTCCACTCCCACTGTCACTCTTGCCTGAGGTCCAGCGAGGTCCGTGACATGTCTGTGACTATCCCTTACGTGCTTGAAATCTTCACCTGTGGGCACCGCCTGTGTCTGACTGGCTCACACACCAGGATGGCCTGTGAGGCTTCTCCTGGCCTCTTGCCAGTCTGTCCTGGAGGGGCAATGGGAGACCCAGGCGTGGCTTCAGGGCTGCAGGGAGTCCCGCTGAGAAACCCTTACATGCCACCCTCCCAGTCCCAGGACAGCGTGGTGTTTGAAGTAGAACAAAATAGAAAAAGCCTGATACTCTTTGTGTAAAGGGAGGGGGACAGAGTCAAAGGAGACATCCTTGTGTTCGCAGGTCCAATAGTATGAGAAACTAAAGTTTTGATAGACTTCATTCCTACCGCAGGAGCATATAAAACAGCAGAGCTGAACTGCCAACAAAAACCAGGACCACACCAAGGACGCTGCTGGCTCTCCAGTGGCGACCGGCCAGGTCCTAGAGGATGATGAAAGCTTGGTATCCAAATTACTACAGTGGGACGAGGCATGGCCCTGGTCTGGGCAAAGTCTGAGGTCTCCATGGCTGACCAGCACACTGCCCTCCCTGGCCACGGCCATCTGTGTCCCTCAGAGGTGTGCATCTGGAGAGGAGCTTTGGCAGAAACCCGTGTGTGCCTCTGCAAACACGCTTGCACACGCCCTTGCACACTCCATGAGCTCTCTGTGCATGTGTGTGTGAATATGGTATGGGTGTCTGTCCGTATTTTTTCCCCACCAGCATTTCTTTACCAATTACAACAACTCACAGATCTTTCTTTGTCTTTTGCCTAGTTGTTGCCATTCAGACCAATTTTCATCTTGCATATGATTTTAATACAAGCACTTGTAATATGATTACAGTAACTGGGAGCCATACCACCCTGGCCGAACCCAACCACAAAGTTCTTTTTTTAACTGCGCTGGGAACGCCTGGGTTCAGCCTACAGAGTTAATTCCCCATTAGAGGGCCCTGGGCAGAGAGGCCGGTGTGAGCTGTGTGTCACATATGCAATTGCATGACTGGGTGCGATGGGGCAGAAGAAGGGTGTGGTAGGGACGTGAGCAGTGCACATGCTTCTTGGAGTCAGAGGAAGTTCTCCTTTCTCGATTCAAAGCCTCTAGTGACTTCCTGGAAAGCAGCCCGCTTTTAAGTTTGGACTTTGGTAAGCTGAGCAGAAGTGTCTTCTCTCTTTTTACTCATTCTCCAGAGGAAAGTTCCAAGACATCTGTGAGTAGTGGCTGGTGAACAAAGGGGAGGAGGGTCTTCTGTGGTTTATACAGAAAAACTCAACAAGATTCTGAAGGTACAACTACTATGATGATGATGATGATGATGATGATGATGATGATGATGATGGAGGAGGAAAGGAAGATGATTGGGCTCAGTTCCTTTCTATTTATAAATGTAAGTGTGAGAAATGAATGCAGTCAGTATAGGAACCATATGTCCCAATTGCTTTGTTTGAATATTTGTTTCCAGAAGATGTCAAGATTTCCATCCCATTGTCTTAATAAAACAAAAAAGGAGTCTGTAAGTCCACTAATTATAGGATAAAAACAGTGTCCTCTATATGGCCTCTATTTTTTTAAATATATTTTTATTGATTTGAGAGAGAGAGAGAGAGAGAAAGAGAGAGAGAGCGCACACGATATCAATGTGAGAATAAAACATTGATCAGCTGCCTCCTGCACACACCCTATTGGGGAATGAGCCCGGAATCCCCCCACGTGCCCTTGATCAGGAATCAAACCTGCAGCCTCTTGCTACATGGGTTAATGGTCAACCAACTGAGACGCTCTGGTCCAGGGCAACCTTGTCTCTTGACATGGGAATATTCTAAGAATTGTTTTTGTCAGAAGATGCACCTAGAATTTTTGTTTTGATTCGGGTAATGTAGTGATCCTGTCATTTAGAGAAATGTGCATGTGTGTAGAGGGGGTTCTGCAGTGGAGGAGTCAGACAAAACCTCATTTACTTTCTCGAACCTGCTTGTGATTCTTGTTAGAAGAATGACACAGCCGCCCGAAGTTTCTGGTCCACTCCCTAGCCCATGAATCCGAATGGCTGGGGCTTTCTGGTGTGTATTGTTTGTTTGTTTCTTAACATAGTATGTGTATACAGTGAAGGAACACAGTGTTTGTGTGGGTTAGGTTCCCATTTGATGCTCTTTGCTTTGCTTAGGGATCACAGATCTCGTAATGGTGACAAAAGGTGACCCCATTCCTGAAACCCCCGAGCAGCTGCAAATGATTTTGATGATTAAAAAAAAATGTAGTTCATGGAACTGCCATTAGCAGTGGTTTCATTCTGTCCCATCCCCCACCACGGAGTCCTTTGATATCAGGGCAGAGGGCTCTTCGGCTCCGAACTGATGTGTCTGCAAAAATGTCATCTGGAAATAGTCGCTTTCCCTCCCTGCCCTGGAGGAGGTGGCCTGATTCCAGGAGGAACTCACTTCTGCGCATTCTCACTGAGAACCGCTCTTGGCAGGGACCCTGGTCAGCCAGTCCCAGGGGTCTCTGCTTCTGAAGTTTTAAAGGAAAACCTGTGCTGATGACAGGCCAGGTGACGCTGCTCAGGGGCCCCCAATCAGAGCTGGCTGAAGAGGCCCCAGGCTCCGGAGTGTCCTTAGGAGGTGATGTATCTTCAAATCTACTTGAACCTACCCAATGGGCAACACCTGCTCAGACTTCTCCGGAATGGTTGAGAGTGCCTCCTTTTAAAGAACCAAACTATAACAAGGACACTAGACCATTATTATTTGATAACACATAAAGCCTAGGCACAGGGAGCCATTGGGGGAAGAAGCTAGAGTTTGGCAACCCCAGTGGAACCTTTACCCATTGCTTCTCTAAAGAGTGGAATGTAAGTAGATCAGTATTATGGCTCCTAAGCTCCCTGAGGTCAATGAGCCCCATTCACCAATGGCTGTCTCAGGAGAAATAGCCTTGCACTGAGGAGTTGCCTCTTCCCTTGGTGTAAATACTCCTGCCATGGCCAATGTCAAGCTGCGAGCATAAGCGCACTGAACATGGACTTGGGGAGAGGTGTAATTGGCTCTCACAAGGCAGACCAAAGATTGGCTCGTATTCCTGTATGCTCTTTCCTGGTTTAGAAAAGTTTCTGTGGGATCCTGGTAGTACCTCCAAAAAACAGGAGAATTGGAGCCTTTCTAGGTGGATATGATGCCAGCAAGAAACCACAGGGGATGTTTCCTCTGTCATGGACAACATGTGACCTGATGGGTGCACGGCCTACACCGAGGGCTCCCAGGCATTGTCTCCTTTCACCCTCCTGCGCCTTCTAATGCGGGCAGTGCTATTACTTTACAGCACAAAGTCTAGGCCTTCGAGAGGTGAGAAGCCCGCTTCTAAAGGGTACGAGCCCATTCCAGCAATATCCACACAGCCCATTCATTTCACCGACCATGAGAGGCGTCATCGTTTCAGTTTTTAAGTTAGAAAAATATTTGTCATAGATAGAGGGATATCCCCTGGGATCCTGAAGTTAGAACAGATCTCCTCAAGAGAGGGAGATGACTGTGACCCCTCCCCATGTGACACCAACTCAAATGCCCTCCTTTTATTGCCTCCTGTTGGTTAAAGAGTGTCAGGAGCATGCAAAAGTCATGACCTGCATTCTTTAAACATAGGGCTGGTTGACCTCCGGAGCTATGGAGGTGGCTCATTGATCTATGTACCTTCCACTCTTTAGGGAAGCCATGGGGAAAGGTCCCATATTGGGGTTACCAAACGCTAGCTTTTTCCCCGATCTGTTCCTTCACCAGTTGAGTGACCTTAGTTGAGTCATTTCCTTTCCTCAAGGTTTCAGAAACCCTCATCTACAAACCAAGGATATTTATCAATTTGTCATTCTCCCTCTCTCACTCTCTGTCTGTCTCTCTTCTTCTGTGTGTATGTTTGTGAGTGTGTGAAAGAGAGAGAGACATAGATAGACAGACAAAGGGAGAGAGAGAAAGAAGGTCCATATCACCACAGTAAACTCCGTGAGGGCAGAGCACTCGTCTCTTAGTCCAGTGCCTTCAGCAATAGCTATTCACAACAATTCTGTCCGTTGAATGAGCCAATTGACCTGGAACACACATCAGCACCTGGAAGACACTTAACAGATGTCGTGATGTGTACTCCAGTCCCAGAGACCTAGTAAAACCCTGACTTTGGGAAAATGGCAGCTCTGTGGTTTTACAATTTCCAAACCAACACACGGCACCTATTTCTTTAATGCGAGCTTACCTTCCATGTAAAACAGCCTCTCCAATGCCACCCCAACAAACAGCTAATAAATGGGGATGATAAAGATCTTTATAAACTGATGAACCAAGAGACAGATATAGAGAAAGTAAAGCAACAGGCAGACTGTCAAATTACAGTGGGGAGGGGAGGGATATCAGGGGGAGATAATAGATCAACCGAAGGACTTGTATAAATGCATATAAGTACAACCAATGGACATAAAACTATGGGGAGGGAGGGGATGTGTGGGAGGGAGGGAGGGGGGCAATAAAAAAAAATCAAGAAAATATGTAAAAAATAAATAAATAAATAAATAAATAAATTAAAAAAAAAAAAAAAAAAAAAAAAAAAACAAAAAAAAAAAAAAAAAAAAAAAAAAAATGGGGAATAAATAATGTACAGCACTGTAAACTGCATCCCCAATAATCTATCACACACACATCTGCTATGGATAATGCCGATAACAATAGCGCTTTGGTTTAATTGGGCTCCGGAGTGGTAGCATATGCATTATAATGGCCCCATTGACATTGTTTTGCACCCGAGGAATCAAATTAATGCCAACTTGCATATTAAGCGCTATGTGGTCCTCCGTCCCCTGGAATGCACATGTGTTGCTATTAGCACCCGCAGGAGTCAGGTCTGGGCGTGGGGTGTGGAAGGAGACCTTGGGGTGCAGGGGCGGTCTAGGCATTGACTTCATGAAGAGCCCACAACCCAGCCAGAGGATGTCTTCCCAGGAATGACAGCAATGTTGGGAGAAGTGTCTGGTAATAGCAACTTAATTGTACTTGTGAGCGTTCAATAAGGACACACACGGTCTATCTCCGGCATCTCCGCTCTGCAGCACAGCCATGTAGATTAGTATTGTCTCCCAGCGACAATCCCTGTGGCCGAGCAGATGACCAGGGGCCACACCTCAGCCGCGCTCCTCAATACTCATGTGGCACATTTCATCGCCTTTGGCACCAGGAAAGGGCAGTTTAATGCTAGCTGCTTCCGTCCTGCTTCTCCAGGTGCCGAGCTATGAAAGTAGTGCTGGTCCCGCTATCAGGTCTCATGAATTTTGTGCCAGGCAGCGAGGGTCTCCCCTGACAGAGGGTGGGGCCCATCCCGGGACATGGGGTCCCGGGAAGAGGAGGGCAGAGGGATGCTTCTCTCCTCCTCCTCCGGAGGGCAGTCTTCTGTGTCCATGAGCCCAGCTCCCGGAGACCCAGGGTCTCGCCTCCTCCCCACCTCCATCGTGCGAGCCCCCATTGCCAACACGCTTTTATTCATTGTCAGGCTGCAAACCCACCCTTCCCAGCCCCGGAGCCTGGAAAGGGAGCAGCACGAGGCAATTATCTGTTTTGAAGGAACACACTGATTTGACATTCTTAAGAAGTCACAGACGTCTGATTTCATAATATAATTTGTAGAAGTAAAAAAAGGCAAGTTAAACATTTGCTTACACATATCATGTTTACATGTGTTCAAAGAACTTTCCAAAACTTTGCAGGCTCGTCCAACTGCATCTTTTTTAAGCTCGCTGCGCGCGTAGGTTTGCAAACAAATTCCACAGCACAGTCAACCGCAAATTGATTTACTTTTGGGGGAACTCCTTGAGTTTCACGACTTTCTTCTTGCTGTTTAACGTACACACAGATGCAAAACAGAAAAAAACAATCTCCGCGCACAGGAACACAAATCTGGCTCCCGGAGGAGCCGGGTTTTCTCATTTATTCTCCCAGGGAGGGAAGCCATCCAGATCACCGAGGAGTGTGCAAATGACTTCCGGGGCCTGCTCGTGGGGTGACTGACAGCCGCGGCTCCGGGCAGCCTGGGGGAGGGAGGGAAAGGCCTTCCCGAGTGAGGGAAGACCAGTGACTGTAATCATTGGGCACATGACCCGGGCATCTGGCCCCCATCACTCAGAGAAGGGCACCTCCCCTGCGGACTGGGACATCTACTACCCACGTGCTTTCCCGCACCTCCCATCGGCTGCCACTCTGCCATGTCTCTTGCAGTGACCTCCTCCTGCTCATACACACCCATGCTGCCCTGTCTCTTAGTCCTGGGGCCCGGGACCTAGCTTCCAGCCTCCCTCTGCCCACCCAGGCGCCTCCTGGCTTGCAGAGAGAGAGGGATAAACACAGTGGATCTCCGGTGCATCCATGTTAGACTTACGAGGATTCTCCTACCTTTGGGAAGAAGGGCCACCTCTTTAGCTCGATGGCACAGGTCTCTCTGGACCCAGGAGCCCCTGCCTCCCTAACAGCCGCATCTCCGTGCACACGCTCCAGGCTAAGAAGTTCTGCCTCTGAGCTGTTCACTGGCCCCGCAGGGCTTTGCACACGCTACTCCTTTCACCAGGAACACCCTCTTGTCGTTTTTCACCTGGAAAATGCCTCCTCATCCTGTGAAATCAGTGCAGACACACTGCGGGAAGCATCCCTGACCCCAAGCCAGGTGGGGCCTGCCTTCCCTGGGTGCCTAGCACCCTGCACATCCCGACCCCAGGGCGTGCCATGCTGTGTGAGTACTGACTCTTTCCTGGAGTTTGCCTTGCTGACATGTAAGTTTCATGAGAGCCGGGCCGTTTCAATCATGGGTTGGCAAAGTTGTGTCCTGTTTAGGACCAGGTGTTGGTCGCCTCTGTACATATAACACTCATACCCCATTTTCGGCATGAAGTCGACATTGCAAAAAGATGGCTTTAAGTTTGTGTCACTTTGTGTAAATTTGTGTCAGTAATTGAATGGATAAATGAGTGAATGGATCAGGTGATGAAAATAACTCAAAAGGTTGTGGCTCAGTCCCTCTTCCCTACCAAAGGCCACTCACAAAATGACGCAAAAACAGTCAGACCACTGAATGCTGTGGACTCCGTGGCTGATGGGTGGGGGTTCGTTAACTCAAGTGCCTGGACCAACCATTGCATTAGCCCCTCATCTTTCAACTTCCCCCTTCTTCCCCCTGGCTTCTGTGCCCATGGCCTGACCCCCTGCAGGTACTGGAGAGAGCCTTGGGGAGACCCTAGAGAGGGATGGCAGGACCCCTCTTCTACTTGGGCTGGCCCAGGGCTTACCTGGCCAAGCACCTCAAGTGCACCCAGCAAACTCCCCCTTGGCTGGGATTTCAGGACTGACCCTTTTATCTGCTCCTGAGAGGATCCGGCGACCTCTCTGGCCCACCCCTCTGCATGTCCGGGGCTTGGTGGTGATGCCAAAGGCAGGGCCATCCACCCCAGGCCTCCACTGAAGGCAGCGCCAGTGGCACACAGTGAAGGAAGTCCGTGTTTACCCACAGATCCGACTTCCAATCTGCCCCGCGTCTGTCCGTGGATGACGGAGCAGATGTCCAGCCTCCTGCCTTCCAAGGTTTTCGGTTTTGCTTCGGTTTGCTTGCTTTGGAGAAGTCGGTGAACAACCAGGTTCAGGCCGTAAAGGGTGACTCCGGAAGTTCTCGTCCATTTGCAACCTGGTGGGCAGCTGGCTGCCCCGGGCGGCCCTCCCTGCAGCCGGAGCTCCACAATTAAGGCTTGGAAACCCGCAGCGCTAATCAGAACCAGGCAGGGAAAGTGAACTGGGAACCAGGAATGTGTCGCGGAGGCTTCCAGCTCCGCTCAGCTGTGTGAGGCCTGGCGCAGTCACGCATGGCCGCAGCTCGGCCTGCAGCGCTCCCGCGGGAAGGCGCTGGCCACGAGGGCATGGGTCCAGGAGCCCGAGCTTTCTGGGTCCAAGCTGAAGACTGCCAGGGAGTCCCCCCCCCTCCCCCCCCAGGTTCCGGGAGCTGACCTGGCCTCAAGACCCTGGCCCTCTGTGTGACTCAGCCAGAATGTGAGCAATGGGTCGGAGGGTCCCAGTCTCCCAGCGATGGAAGAGCTGGCGAAGGGAGAACCCTGGATGAGGGACAGTGGCGATTTGGCAAAGGACTTCCTCCTTCAGGCCTGCTGACCAGGATGCGTGACTCATGGGCCAGAAGGAGGCAGGAGTGGACCTTGACTTCCAGGGTGACAGAAAATTCATTGGATGCTATTGATCTGCTGTGTTAACCTTGAAACCTGATCAGGCCACTGCACGTGGGTGCGAAACGGGACAGAGAGGAAGGCTGTCAGCAAGGCTGGGGGCTGGTGCCTCTCATCTGCTCCAACATGGGCTGGGAGGCACAGCCACCCTCCTGCCTGCACTGTGCCACCCGCGTGCACACCCCCTTGAACTTGCATGTCCCCAAGGAGATTGCAAACATAACCTGCAGCTCTCAGCAGACAAGGCAGCCTCACTGAAGATGGGAGGGGGAGCGTCCCCAAGCTCTCACCTCCAAGGCCAAGGTAGCTGTTGTGGTCACGGAGTGTCAAGGGGGTGGGGTGGGATGTTGGGGCTGGAGGGAAACCCCGCTACTCTCCCAGGCCTGGCTAGCCCTGGGGGCATGAGGGGGTGGAGGGTCCCCTGAGGATGGACAGTACTTCAGGGCCTGGCAACATGGCCGATCTTCAGTACATGTTAAGTGAATGCGTCACCACCAGCTCCATTTTCCACTTTCTCCTTGTGTCTTTGACTTTAGGTTTGCTTTTCCATGGAAAACTCAGACCCTTTCAGAGAGCAGAGTTGTCACGTGATCTTATTTAAACCGGCCCGGAAGTGCCAATCATCCCATTACATGTGTAAAAAATATGCACATATGTGTATCTGTATCTCTATATCTATCTCTATCTATACCATCTATATCAAATATCTATCACACATGTATAGGTACACACATGTATCTATATATACATATATATTTCCCTTATAATCATAAAGAATAATTCATTCTTATTGTAGAAAATTGGAAAGACACGGAATAGAAAAGAAGATGCAAATCACTCATGATTGCATCACCAAGAGTCTGAAATCTATTCACATCTTGCTGCACTTTATTCTTCCAGCAAGCGTTATTTTACATATTTGAGATCACACTGAATAAACAGTTTTATATCTGGCTTTTTTCCCCTGTTCATGTTATATTGTAGTTAGGTTTATTTTATTTCTTCCTAAGTGAAAGGCATCTGTCTTAGGTTAGTTTTAATTTTGCTTAATAAAGATATTCTTATATAATTCGAGAACAAGGAAGACAGAATTCTGAAGTCCTGTTTAGACACCTGAATGGTCGCCCCTTCTCTGGATTTCTACATCCTATTGGTTGTTTGAACCAAATAATAAAATTACCTGCTCTCAATGCCCAAAATATAGGTCACTTCTTTAAAAGGAAATTAGCCACCACGAACTAAAAGATAGCCTGATCCCCCTTACAGAAGAGCTAGGTGAGGCCTAGAGGGGCAAAAGAACGGGTCTGATGCCGCAAAGCCACCAGGAGACTGAATAAGTGGTCACCTGCTCTGTGCTAAGTCCTACTCCTGACGGCTCAGGTGGGCGGGGGGCTGGCTGTCTAACTTCCCAGGAGCTATTTTGTTGCCATGTTTACTCATTGATTGCAGCAGGTGAAGCCAGCCTTGCCTTCCACTGTAAGTAATCCCTGTGTTTCTTAACCAAACAGAAAGCTTTCAGACCAGCCTGGATAGAAGTTTGGTGAGATATTTTCCATTGGTTTTGCCATAATGAGATAGACGGTTTTTGTGTTTTTGTTTTTTCTTCTAGTTGCATGTATGTGAATTCTGGGAGAAGGTCATCTAGGGGGTTGGATTACTGGTGTAAGAGAAAAACAATTCTATTATGACATCAGAACTTACTTCATTTTTGTCAGAATAACTTAAATGACAAGAACCCTCTTCTTGGTTGAGTATCCGATTTACCAGTTGGTAGATCTGTTCTTCGGTGTTCAGATATATAATGGTTCATTTTATCCAGGAACCCTTGGGAACATTTAAAAGAACCATTACTCATGCCAAACACTGTGAGAAATAGGCAGATTCAGAGACAAGCTATGTCCCCGACCAGCACCCAAGAACTCATCATCATATGAGTGAAAGGATGGATCGAGAGGCGTAATATTAATCCATATGGGAATCTGAAAATACCTTAAATTATAAGCAGCTAAGCCCTGTTCTCTCAATGCCCTCTTTTCATTATCTCTAAAACGAGACCAGTGGGAGGTCACTGTGCCATGGGCATCCTACCTGCACTCATCAGGCACCCAGTAAAGAGCAAACATGGAGAAAGCTGGTGCATCATCATAATCCATGAAGGATTCCATGTGACAATGGCACATCCTATTCTCACTCACAAGTGTACTGGTGGCTTTCCCCACATGTGGCTGCCCCAGCCCAGGCAGCACTCTGGAAAATGGGAAAGTTACTTTAGCACCTGCTTATTGAGCATCTACTACATCACTGTAAATATAATCTTTTTTTTCTAAGCAAACAATCCATTGTCCTCTTCAACAAACATGGTGTCTGAGATTAGAGAGGAGGACATGCCCATACACACTCATAGTGGGGAAGTGAGTCAGAATGAAAGCCAAGGCCAGCTGCCATCTAGCCTCCATGCTCTAGGCACCACGCCATACTGACCCTCATCCTGTGTCTCCTCATCCTGATGAGAAGATTCAGTGAGATAATGCACATGAGGCTGCCAGCAGAGGACCAGCTGCTGCTCATAATAATGTGGTCATTCTTCCACTCATGATTTCTGGGCACCTGCCATGGGCCAGGACCAGTAGTGGGTCCTGGAGATGACAGTGACCCAAATTCCCATCATATCTATAGGATTCTGGAATCCAGTGGAACCAGGGGTGTATCAATAGAAAAGGAAGCACAGCTTTATTAGCACAGGGGGAGGCTGCAAAGACACCCAACCCCTGCTTTCTTCTGCTTTAATTTTAATTTTTAATTTTTAAATATATTTTACTGATTTTTACAGAGAGGAAGAGAGAGGGATAGAGAGTTAAAAACATCGATGAGAGAGAATCATCCATAGACTGCCTTTTGCACATCCCCCATTGGGGACGTGCCCACAACCAAGGAATCAAACCCGGGACCTTTCAGTTCACAGGCCAACGCTCTATTCACTGAGCCGAACCAATTTTGGCTTCTTCTGCTTTAGATTGTGGTCCATCTCTCACATCTGCTGTGAGATCTGGGTTTGGACAAAACCTTGAACTTTCATGTCCCATGTGGCCTCTTTCCTGCCGAATCCTCTGCTTATGCTCAGCCCCAGGCCTTGCTTCAGTCCTTCTGCCAGAGTCTTTCTTCTTCCTTAAATTCTAATGAGGAGTTACGGATGTACTCAATACACACAGGCCACTGTGACCACACAGCTCTTAGTTTTGGCTTGTATTTTTGGCTTTATGTGGAATTTAAGATTCTAAAACTCCAGATAGTTTTCATGTCTCCTAGTATAATCACCAGCGCACTACAGGCGGTCAGCAGGCGTGTTTGATTTGTAGACTTTGAAACCTTTTCCAAGGGGCTCAGATAGGTACAAGCAGCTCCTGAGAGTCCATAGCTGCCATCGCAGAGCCCAGCCCAGCAGAATGCATGGATCTCCATGAGATTGTGTGCCTCAAGGGGCCACTGAGATGGGGCTGATCAATGAGTCAGAGCTGAGAGAACCTTTAGGACTACCAACGGTCCTTGTCCTGGAGTAAGATGAGGGAGGCCAGGGGGCAAACATGTGTGTTAGAGACAGAACGTGCTCATAAACCCAATCTACCAGACGAGCTCACTAGCCCCACTTTTGAATGGAGCACTGCCCATAGAAAACCAGACAGAGTTGTCAATCGCCTCTGTCCAGGTAGCCAAATGCTGAGGTGGTACTGGCTGATGTGGATCAGATTGGAAGCAGACCTACTGTTGTCCTTCATTGATAGATGTGCATGTTTTGCTAATTCATTCACTACAGGAGGCTCCTCAGGCCATCAGATTACTTCTTGGTGAAAATTTAAGAGCCCATCTCAAGCAAGAGAGAAAACAGCCCCTCAGTCAATAGGGAAGCAGTTGCTTCCATCAGCCCAGAACTCTGTGTGTTCTCTTTAAATCCCCTCGGTGTTTGCACTCTCTGGGCACTGACTTATCTGGAAGGAGGAGGTTTGCAAACTTCTCCAGCAGCACAGAGGCTGGAGTGTTACCATTTATGTTCCAGACAAGGGAAGGCCTGGTTTCATGCTGGTGCCCAGAGACCACAGTGGCCCCTTTGGAGTGAGAGTCTTGGCTATATACACAGATCTGGCTGGATGGTGGCTATTTCCCACTGAGAGGTTCCTCTGGGCAGAAATAAATCAGGGGAAGGAGTGACCATGGACCCATTCACTTAGCACTTCTGCTTCATGTCTACCACATGTCAGGGGCCACATGAAGGGCTAACAAGGGGGACGTCTACAGGACAAAGCCACGGTCCTCAAGATACTCAGGGCTGTGCACTAAGCTTGAGATGGCACATGCAGTAAAGGGCGTGTTCCTTGTTGCTCTGTTAGGTATGGAGTGGTCTGGGCTTTGAGGTCAGACAGAGACTGGATCCTAAGCTCCATGCTACCCTATTTTAGGTATTTCTCCTTGGGCTTGGTGTTGCTCTCCAAGACATTCTGAGGTTGACCTTCTGATTTTTCTTCTGCTATAAACATTAGATAAAGTGGACGGACCACTTAGCACCCAACCCTGCACTTTGTATCTGCTGAACACATGTGAGCTTTATCATCATTATGATTGTTGTCATCATTATCATCATCTTCTATCCTCATGGGTGAGAGAAAACTTCATAATCAAAGAGATGATCAAGTATGGTTTTAAAAGGCATACAAGGATGGCCGCGGTGTTTGAAGGTAGAACACATGCTAAGAGATGCAAGTTTGTGCAAAGACTTGGAGGTATGGGGGGTGTTTTTCAGAGATCAGCAACAGTGGAAAAGATGGACTTCTGGATGAACTGAGGTAAGATGTGTTGGTGAATGGTCTTTGAAGAGCTGGAGTGCAACATGAGAGATGGTGAGCAAACCATGAGAGGTCTGGAGTAGTAAAGAGCCCCAATTGTGCCCTGGACACGAGGAAAGGCACTGACAGCATTAGGTCAGGGCTTAATTGGCAGGCAGATTGGAATCTGAGTTGGAGGGACTTGGAGATATGCATACCCAGAGAAACCAGGGAGAAGAAGGTACCAGAAGAATGGAGTTGGTACTAAAAGTAGCCAGTCCAAACAAATCCAAGACAGGGGGCTGAGGCTAACCTCAGGACGAAGATGGATTCCTTCCACCTTGTACCTCTCCAAAGGCTGTTCATTAGTTCAACAAAACACTTGAGATGCTGCAATTTAGAAATATATGTACAAAGGATTCTGTGGCTACATAACTAGCTGGCAGTATACCTGGCAGATTTGAAATGTGGATTCTCTCTCTATGTGTATCAGGTCCACTACCATGGGTAGACTGAGTTCCTTGTAGCTCAGAAAATCTGCTTCCAGGGTCCGCTCCCTTCCAGCAAATGACATCTGCAGGTCCAGATCTTTCAGAAGATCTGAGAGAACTGGGGGTAGGGGGAGGAACAGAAAAGAAAAAAAAAAAAAAAAAAAAAAACGAGAGAAAAAGTATGTGATTTCTTCTTTGTGTATCAAGTTCTCTGGTTCTATTTAAAAGATTCTAATTTAAAAAACAATATGCCCCCAACTTTTCTGGAAGATTTTTATTGTGCAATGTAACAGGCCCGTGAGAAATGTCCTTTCATATGTGCAGAAGTTGTGCTGGGAGTATAGAGATGAAACAAATGTTGCCCCTGGCAGGGCGCAGGCATGGGAAGGCTAGAAGGGAGGCCCCGCAGCGACCGGAGGGGAGCCCAGAGGAAGGCAGGGCTTTTGTGGGAGGGTGAAGATAAGCCATCTGTACCAGAGGGTGAAGATGCATTTGCCATGTGGTGACCATCTTTTTTGAATCAAAAATCGGAATAGATGATTTGACACCAGGCCTGTCGATGGGACCGAATATTTAAAATCAAGGCTGTCCGGGGAAACCCAGGACATATGGTCACCATAACTGATCATTATCATGCATAGATCAGGCCTGGTTTGATCCACAGAAAAACCAAAGCCAGAATCTGGGCAGATAATTTACATAAATGCTTAGCTACAGCTGTGTAAGACCTGCTCTTCCTGACCTTATCCATCAGACGAGGCAAAGGCTAGGGTTCTAAGTAGCTCATAGTAATCCTGTCCAAAGCCAGGCACGCCAGGATGATAGAATGACCGTGCTGAAAGACCCTTAGTGACCATATGGCCTAAACTTCACCTTGCCAATTTGAGTGGAGAAACTGAGGCTCAGCCCTCCAAAGCATGTGTCTGTGATGGGATGGAATTGGAGCTGGGTGTTGCCAGAAGCTGAACTGGTGTTTCTCCTCTGTTTGCATTTGGAGATATGCCAGAAAAGCCATGAATTATGAGAAACCAGAATACACTGGTCTTAGCTCCATGAAGGTAACATTCAGTAGACCCTTCCTTACCTAACAACTAGGGCGCCATACTTGATGGCCTTGAGTTGAGACATTGCCAGGCTATTGAAGAGGCTCCCAAGATGAAAATGAGAGTGCCAGGCCATTTAAGATGCAGATGAGGAGGTGATGACAACACTGGCAAAGCTAAAGTGTGCCAAGGAACCTAGTCATCTTATATTCTGCTGACAATTCTCCACTGGTGGTAAGACTGTGCCCAAAAGGGAAAGACCATAGCAAAGAAGCAGGGATTCTGAGCATTCAGGAGTCAGAATTCGGTCACAGTGGGACAAGCAGAAAATCAAAGGTCCACGTGTTGTGACTTTCTCCAAGTTGGCACCAAGCACAAATAGGAACACATCTGATGACTAAGTCCATGGATCTCTAATCCCCAGCCTTTCCAACTCGGGGGACATAGCAGTGTATGTGGCAAGTCACACTGAGTGCCTTTTCAGCCCCCCAAAAGTGCAAGACACCTGTTCAGCCATGAGGAAGGTACACCAAAGGTGGCTTTCCCTCTGGGTGGCCATGTATAAGCCCAGAGTTCTGAGATTATAATAGGGATGACAGTCTTCCCTTGGGGTGTGTCTGGGCTTGGTCTGCATGCCCCTCTGGAATCCCACAGCAAGCCCACTGTGAGGATCAGAGCTGTTTGTGCGCTTGCGGTCCAGACTGGAGACCACCGATGCATTTTCTCTTTCTGCCTCTGCTTCCCTTCAGTTCACTTCCCTCTTCACTTCCCCTCTCTGGGCTGACATAAATAGTCCCTTGAATTAAATATAAATTGTTCTTTGCCCAGATGCTGTTGAGATCTGAGACACTCTCTAGATATATTGATCATTCATAGGCATCCATCCACATGTCCACCCATCCACCCATTTGCCCATCCATCTCTCTTACCATCCACCTAGCTAGGCATTTATCCATTCTTCCCTTCAGCTCATATCAGCAGGCATTTCCCGAATCACATATAAGTGCCAAGGACCTATGCAATAGACTCTGGCAATGAAGACAAATATGACCTAGACCTTGAATTAGAGGTATCACTCATCATCTAGAAGGCAGACTTGTAGTTATGTCTTGATAAGTGCTGTGGGGTTTGCTAAGTGTGTGAGAAGGGCAGGGCCCAAGGTGCCTACTGTGCAGTCTTTCCATGAGCAGAAGCTGGCCATTTGCAGGGGGCAGGTAGGCAGGAAACATGAAGATGGGAGCTGGTAAGGCGAAAAGCATAGAGACAGGAAGACCTGCCAATGGCCGGAGTTTCTAGGATGGGAAGTGTGAAGTGGTCAGGGGCAGAACCAAGCCTGGGGATCTCAGGAGGGTCCATGTCAGAGAGGAAAGAGAAGCTACCAGCAAGAGTTGTTTTTTGTTTTTTGTTTTAAATATATTTTATTGATTTTCTTACAGAGAGGAAGGGAGAGAGCTAGAGAGCTAGAAAAGTCGATGAGAGAGAAACATCGACCAGCTGCCTCTTGCACACCCCCTACTGGGGATGTGCCCGCAACCAAGGCACATGCCCTTGACCGGAATTGAACCTGGGACCTTTCAGTCCGCAGGCCGACGCTCTACCTTTGAGCCAAACTGGTTTCGACAGCAAGTGTGTTTTTAACCCCATCCTCTTACATGCCTGGAGTCACCAGCTTTCTTGCTCTGCCTGGGACCGAAGGGGTGCCCAGGATGTGGAACTTACTCTCAGGAAAACCAGGATGGACCAGTCACACTATACGTGCGCCAACCTGTGTGGTCAGAACAAGGATGCCCAAAGATGTCCGCATCCCAACCCCCTGAACGTGGTCATCTGTGACCTTCTGTGAAAGGGGACTTTGCAGATGGGTGGATGGTGGACTTGGTCCTGGACTTCCCAGGGGGTTCTCTGTAATCACCAGGGGAAAGAAGGAGGGTCAGAATTGGAGCAGACATCCTGACGGAAGTACATATGAAGGTGATGTGGTTTCTGGAAGGGGGTCACAGGCCAAGGGGGCCACGTGATCCTGTAAGTGCTGTGCAGGCCAAGCGCGGAGCTGTGGGAGCACTGAGCACGGTCCGGTCCTCAGCCTGACGGATCAGGAGATGTTTTCCGCAGCTTTCCTTCAGGCATGTGAACTGGAGTTTAAAAGACAGGAAGTTGAAAAGTTATGTCCACATAAAAACCTGCACACCAATGTTTATAGCAGCTTTATTGACACCTACTCTTTGAGAAGCAACCGATGCCCTTTAATAGGCAAAGGAATAAACTGCAGTGCATCCATACAAAGGAGTATTATTCAGCAATAAAAAGAAATGAGCTGTCAGGCGAGGAAAAGATGTGGAGGAACCTTAAACACATATTACTACGTGGAAGTAGCCAAGCCAAAAAGGTGAATCCAACTGCATGACACTTTAGAAACGGCAAAACTGTGGAGCCATTCGGGAGATCAGTGGTTGCCAAGGTTTGATGGCAGAAAGCGAAGAATGACAAATGAACAAACAAATTATCCCGACATCCAATGCTCTTTTTGCATCGATTTGAACTTGTTCCAAACTTGGTGTTTCACCTCTCCCCACCAGATCCGAACTCTGCCAGCCTCTGCCAATGGGGTCACGTCTTGGCACACCGGGTATCCTTAGAGAGAGAAACAATTAGCAGCCAATACACTGAGCATGAGGTCACCACACTTTCATAGACTTCTGCCTCCGTATTTTCACTAGATCATTGTTAACCATTTGTGTTCATTTCCTAGGGCTGCCTTAGAAAAATGCCACCGACTGGGGAACTTTAAGCAAGAGAAACTGATTCTCTCTCAGTCCAGGAGGCCAGAGGTCTGATCAGTATGATGCCGGCACCCCTGTGTTCATCTGAGCATTATTCACAGTGACCGAGACGGGAAATAATTGCAGAATCCTCCTACAGATGACTGGATCAAGAGGGCTTGGTACATATATACCATGCAATATTTCTCAGCCACAAGAGATGAAATACTGCCATTTATGACAACGTGGATGGATCTGGAGAATATCATGCGAAGTGAAATGTCAGCCAGAAAAAAGCAAGCAAAGAACCATATCATGCCACTCAGATGTGGGCTATAGAACTGAACATCATGGATGCAGGCAGCTGCGTGGCGGCTGCAGAGGGAAGGGTGGGCTGGAGGAGGCCTGCTATAGGGTGATGGAAGACAGTTTGGCTTTGGGTGGCGGGCACACGGTGCAATCAATATACAGATCTTGTATCTGAAATCAAGCAGTTCATTAGGTTACGGACTGTGTACACCTGAGCACAGAGACAAACTCCCCAGATCTCAGGGACTATTTCTTGTGCTGTGTTCACAGGTGGGGTTTTAACGAGATGCGTAATGAGATCTTGCCTCCAAATCCCTATTCCCTGGTGAATCCACAGGATGGGGTGGGGGTGGGGGTGGGAGTGCTGGTTTGAGGAGAGCTCCTATGGCCTGTGTTTGTCTCCTGATGCTGAAACCATGCTGTCTCCCTGCTCTGCCCTGCTCCCTGCACCCCACCTCCCACAGCCCCCTACATGGAGAGAGCCACCAGGAACCTGCCTTTCCCTGTCTCACTAAAGACCTTATGACTAATGGCTAGGCTCCCATCCTCCCTGGTCCTCGGACATCCTGAGCCCACACAGCCATGTGGCCAGGCCTCTGTGCTTTAGTCTCCTCCACATCTAGAGAACTATAGCTGCTCTTTAACGTCCATTACATTCCTGCTTCTTTCCTCTCACCCAGTCAACAGTGCTTGGTCTCCAGGACTCAGTTTTCTGATGAAAATTACAAGTGAGGGAACCGCACCTTCTGCTTCGGGGACGCGGCCCTCTCCCGGGTGGACACCTGGCTCCCCCACATCTGCTCCGCTGGCTCCTCAGGGAGGAAATGGCGAGTCCCCAGGCCTGGAGCGTCTGGCTCCCGAGGCAGAAGCAAACCCTGAGGGTGGGCATGAGAGGAAAGGTGTGGATTTCTCTTTCTTCAATTTTATTTGTAGGATTTTAATGACTCGACAGCAGGGTTCCCTTCTATTTATCTGCTTTTTATCCTCTTCTCTGAGGGTGCACATGGGTCCTGAGCTGGGTCATTCCTCCTGTTGTTTCTTTATCATCCAGGGACATGGCACCCTGCACTTAGACTGGCCTTGTAAGCGAGCTCCCTCATCGTTTTGCAGCGGGTTCCTCTTCTCTGCACAGAATACGTTAATATAAAAAAGAGGTTCTCTGAACCTGCTCTAACCTTTAAAGTCTGGTTAAAATATAAATTTTAAAGTTTTCAAAATATAAATATGGGGCCACACCACTCAGCAATTGTGAAAAATAGGATGCTCCCACCCCATGATGTGGGTTCCTAATGCAGTTGGGCATCAGGACTTACAAAGTGGCTTGCACTAGCTGGCTGGCATGGCTCAGTGGTTGAGAGTCGACATATGGACCAGGAGGTCATGGTTCAATTCCTAGTCAGGCCATATGCCTGGGTTGCAGGCTACATCCCCAATCATGGGGTGTGCAGGAGGCAGCGGATCAATTGATATTTCTATCTCTCTCTTCCTCCCCTTTTCTCTCTGAAATTAATAAAAGTATATAAAGTGGCTTGTACTATTTAGCATCATACTGACAACTGTTACTTTAGGCACCATTCTTAGGTGTTTACTCCCTCCCTTGTGAGAAGACGCCAGGGCTGACAGATCCTATCCCATCTTCAGTCACATGGTCTATACGCTTTCTTACTCTTTCTTCCCCACCCCTGTCTGCTACACAGCTTCACGGTTTATTCCCTTCTCTGCTGGAGTCCTCGTACCAAACCTTCCCCGTGTTCTGTGCGAGGCGAGCTCTGTGGATCAGGCAGGCAATGGCTTGAACTACCCACCTTCTGCTGGAGCTGAGAGAGGCAGGCATGGGCCTCTGGAGACCAGGTGGCCCAGGCCCAGGTGATCATGGTCCAGGTGAGACCAGAAAGGGCAGGAGGTGAGGGGCTAATGGGCTCCCACCATCCGCCCACGGAGAGCCCAGGGGGCTGGAGGCTCAGCATTGTGAGCCAGGCTAAAAGAGCATTTCCGCTCTCCCAGGGGGATGATGGTTAGCCTGGACAATTAGGCCACTTACACTGACCATATTTTGTGTTAGAAACAAGGGAATTCCTGGTGCAGCCAACCTCAGCTTTCTTAAGTTCGCTGGGTGAAGAGGCTGATGAGAGCACAGCAGGCTGCACTTGGCCTTGGTGAGCAGAAAAGGTGCCTGCGAGGAGCTCCCTCAGGGTCCTGTGTAAGCCTTACCTTCACCAGAGAGGCAGTGTGTGTGTGGAGGGGTGCATGGGACAGGTGACGGCCATTGGTTCCAAATGATGAGGTTATAATAAACTCAAGAAGGAAATAAGCAGGTTGTGGGGGGGGTGAGACTGTCAACCCCAGGACAGGACAAAATTCAGACCACTCTGGGGAACCCACCTTGGCTGGGGAGGAGAGGAGTTGGGGTGAGGGTGGTGGGACCATGACCCTTTACTGAGGCTGGAGGGTGCCAAGGAGCAGAGCTAGGCAGAGTTTTTAGGAAGACGGACCATAGGCTTTGTGCAGTGATCTCTTAAATCATAATTTGCATGCAATTTACAATTAAAATTACATTTAAATGTAAGAAAGAATGCCTTTGTGCATTTTTCAGGTAGACTTTTTAGACCCTTCATGACCCAGGTTGGACTCACACTTCCTCCAAGAAGTCTTCTGTTATGTTCCCACACCCATCTGTCTTCTCCACCTCTTAGTCTTCTCCGGATCCTGACAAAGCTGCATGCTCATGTCTATCTGGGCGCTCTCTGATGTGGGGATTCACTGTGAGCTCTGGGGGACAGTATTCTTGCTGTGGAATTCCTCTGAATACCTACCAGTCCCTGCTCCTAACACTCCCAGCTAAATGTAGAGTCCCCTTTAAAAATAGGTTTCTTGCTCTAAGAAAATGAAAACCACACAAATCAAACTTTGCCATGATATATCTGAAATCTCATTTTTTCTTGACACAATGTTCTCTCCATTTCAGTTTACCAATTGCAGGTGTTTAGAACTTGCCTCCATATCAATGTGTAACAGCCCTACACCTCAGGTACAAAGCTTCTTTCTTGGATTTCTGATTCTTTTACACAGCACTTTAAAGTATACAAAAAACTTCTGGGGACATTTTCACCTTTTTTTTAATTAAATATATTTTATTGATTTTCACAGAGAGGAAGAGAGAGGGATAGAGAGTTAGAAACATCGATGAGAGAGAATCACCGATCAGCTGCCCCCTGCACCCCCCCGCCCCAACTGGGGATGTGCCCACAACCAAGGTACATGCCGTTGCCTGGAATCGAACCCGGGACACTTCAGTCCACAGGCCGATGCTCTATCCACTGAGCCAAACCGGTTCCGGCGTTTTCACCTTCTTATTCACAAAAAATGGGTGCATTTTCTATCCATTCAACAGATGAAGAAGCTGAGGCATAAGAGAAAAGCCAAGGGTCATCCCAATAAACCACAGGAGAGGAGGAACCTAAGCTATCAACCATCACATTTTATGCTCATTTTTCTATAATACACCAGCTTTTCTCTGGCCAGTTTTACTTTAAAACCACATTCAGATGCATTTGCCTAAGAACACTAACTGAGAACCCAGTGAGGTGGGGAAGGACAGACACACGCTGGGGCTGAGTGAGAGATGGCAAAGATCTGTGTCTCTGTGGAATAAGGCGTAGATGCATCCTCACCCTTTCTCCTCATTTAAGAAATACAACTGGGTAGCAGGGTGTTGTGCTTCTTTCAAAGCCAGTTCAGTCTGTTGCAAAGAGCTCTTCAGGAAGCAGCAGGGATGGCGGTGCCCCTGTCATTTTAAATCAAAAGGTGTTCACTATCGCCCTACATGATTTGGCTCAGTGGATAGAGCATTGGCCTGTTCACTGAAGGGCCCTGGGTTTCAGGCTCGATCCCCAGCAGGGGGCATGCAGGAGGCAGCCAATCAATGATTCTCTCTCATCATTGATGTTTCTAATGTTTTTATCTCTCTCCCTCTCCCTTCCTCTCTAAAATAAAAAATATATATATATTATAAAAGAGGTGTTCATTATCAAATGTTCCAATGGGAAACCAAAATAACTGTTGAGAGCATAATGCTTTCAAGCAAAGCAGGAAGATGGGGAGAAAACTCAAGAGACACGTCATCAATAGTTGGTGCTTACGTTTCAGTGCCATTGACCAGCTCAAAAGGACAATGGGATTTGAGGCGAATGCATGCGGAGCTAGAGGTGAAGGTCCTGCCCAGGAACGGGGTGCCTTCCGGGGAAGGAAGGAGCGCTGGGAACTCCTGAACTGGAAGGGCAGCCCCTCTGGCTGTGCAGTTTCCTGGGGACTGCACCTGGGCTGTGATGTGCAGATCTGGGCTGTGTGGCAGGAGAAGGATGCATGCAGACTCGAAGGCATTCAGCCAAGGAATCCAAAAATAATCACAAGGAGAGTGAGATCACCTTTCATGGGCACATACAAAGACCAACTGTATGTACTTACCCTAAATGACAACAGAAGGAGACCAGATAGGTAACTGAAGGGTTGTGACGATCAAAGGGCTGGGGGATTTGCTCTCTCTGGCACAAGGATCTAAAATTGCAAAAGACAGAACAAATGTAGGATGCTCAAATGCATGTTCCTTGACAAAACACCATTTTTTTCAAAACAGAAAATTATTTTCCCTAGAAAGACCTCAGTGTGGGGACTCTTCAAAATCTACTCTTAGGAACTATTTTTAAAAATGCATTTGGAAGGGAGGAACCATGTGTGCTCAGTAAAAGAATAGCTTAGAAGACCTGCCAGGACAGTTCATCTTAGCTCATGTGGCAACTTGACCTAAAATCATCAGCTCTGTGTGTGTGTTGATCGATCTTTTATGCATCTCCAAGCAGAGCTTTGGGAATAGACACTGGCCTCTTATATCTAGGAGAGAACAGAGAACTTCTCCTTGGGAGACGTTCTGGCATAAACCTCAATGAGAACATGGAAACATTTCTGAAAGTGTGAACTCAGGGGCATCCAGAGAGTGAAAACAAGGAGTCAGATGAGAGAGGTCAAGTCTTGACAAGTTACTTCTGGAGTTGACCTCAAGAAAAAGGGAGGCGATTCAGAATTGGTTCAAAGATACATATTTCCATTATTTTAAGCGTTCATTCATGGCACTTGCGATTTAGCAGTAGGCAAGATAGGAGAAATTCTTGAAGAAGTAAACTGCTTGGAGATGTGCGAAAGTTGAGGAGGTATTGAATAAGGTTGGGAAGAGCAGCACATGAGAAGGCTGAGACCCAGAGGGAACAGAGCTCAGTGCAGAATCAAGGGGGGTGCACAGGGGCTGCAATGCCCAAGGGTGCAAGACAAGTAAACTCAGACTTATTTCGAATACAGGCCGAGATCTGTGTGAACAGTCAGAGGCTCTGGGCATTATCCTCAAACCAATGAGGGACCCATTGAAAAATCTCCAATGCAACAATGGCAGAAAAAAGCATGTATTTGAGAGCAATCATTCTGGCTATTGAGTGGAGAATAGAAGTCAGGGCACATCTCGGAAGAGTCACTTACACGTGTGCTTCTCCATGATACCATGAGCAGCTGACAGGAGGAAGCTAAGTCTTCTACCTCTGGATCCCGACTGTGGGGGTGGCTCACAGTCATACACGTGGACATTTTATTGGACCCTGGGCCTCCAGGAGTGATGGGAATCACTCTGTATATTCTCCCTGATGTTGTGTTGCACCTGTTTGATTGTCATCACCTTTTCCTGGCACAGAGGGCAGCATCCCTGTTTCTGTGAATGTAGAGACAAGGCATCTAAGACCTGCCTCGGTTCACAGGGCTTGCTAAGTGGTAGAGGGGGAATTGAACCCACAACATCTCACCCTTCATCCTAAGCGATATACACACATATCAAGGGTTCTCATTCATGCCCTTGGGAAAGTGCTGGTCTCAGAGAGGTGGCCTCCGAATATAAACAGGTATGTGCCACCTTTCTGTCTTGCTTGGGGTAAATCTGTGAGTTCCAGTCAAGGAGCCCCACTTAAAAAAAAAGTGTGTATATATATATATATATATATATATATATATATATATATTTATATACTTAGTAGTCACAGGTGACTACTTCTTTGATTGTCAATGGTTTCCAGAGTGTTTACTTGTCTTCCATCACAGCCGTGAAGACAGAGGCTCTCCTCCCAGTAGGGGTGGTCTGGGAGATCCCTGTGCCCCGTGTGACGTCCTGGCCACCAGGCTGTGAGGGAGTGGGTAAGGATGAAGCGGTGAAAACTGCCAGTATGGATCATCACCATAATTGCTTTACGGAAAACAACACATTTGATTCCCATGAAAATGTCCTTAGAATTTGCCAGGACCTCTGATGGGAAAAATAAAATGCCCTTCCTAGAAATTCCTGGTGCTCTGTGGTTTCTAGGCGATTCCGAAGACTCGGCAGAGAAACCTAACTTGGTGAAACAATTTTGGAATCTATGTTAAATTCCCTGCTTCGTCAAATTCCTGTGAACTCATCTAAGACAGACAGTAAAATGCAAAGCCTGCACTGATTTCTGAAAATCCTATATAATAAAATGCTGATGTGCAAATTGTCCCCTTGACCGGAAGTTTCACCAGGGAGCAGCCCAGCTGGCCAACCTCCTGATTCCCCTCCCCCTGGTGAGCCCAGCTGGATTGGCCCTGATCGAGGCAGGCCAGCCAGACTCCACTCATGAACGAATTCCTGCACTGGGCCTCTAGTATTTCTATTAAAACAATGGCACTATGGTCACTTGGCCTGGGTTTAGTCTTACCACTTATTTAAGGTAAAAAAAGCCCAGATTTTGTTGTATCTAAAATAGGCCTAATCTTACACATCCTCCTAAGTTTGTTAGTTGCTTTATATGTGAGTCCAGAGTTGCCACTTGGCCTTGAGTTTGGCACCATGCTTGTCAGTAATGATCCTGATTACAGCAAGTGTGTCAATTCTCAGTAAAGTGTGTTACCACTGAGCTGTTTACGTAGCTGTCTCTCCTCTCTCTGCACTGGTGCTTCCTTCCTGAATTGATTGACTTGCTGTGCACTCAGGAGAATTTCCTCCAAAGGCTGTTTTGTGCCCACAGAGCCCAACCATGCCTCAGGGGTCACCTCCAGTGCCAGGGAAATGGCCAAGGCCATGGAATTTTTGGAAGAGTCCCGGCAAGCTGAACTGTTGGGTGTTGGCATGAATAGAAAGATGGTAAGACAACTCAACTCCTATCTTTTTAAAATATATATATATATATATATATATATATATATATATATATATATATTATTGATTTTTTACAGGTAGCAATGGAGAAGGATAGTTAGAAACATCGATGAGAGAGAAACATCAATCAGCTGCCTCCAGCACACATCTTACTGGGTATATACCTGCAACCAAGTACATGCCCTTGACCCAAATAAAACCTGGGACCCTTGAGTTCGCAGGCTGAAGCTCTATCCACTGAGCCAAACCAGTTAGGGCTCAACTCCTTTCTTGTGATAATTGAAATCATTGCAATCCATTGCCTTTGTGTTTTCAATAGTGAGCAAATCTTGAGGAAACCCATTGATCTGAGCAGTTGTATAATGCGTGAAATTAATGGACAAAAATGATATTCACCTTTCTTCCCTTTATAATAGCGTTTTCTCTGTGGCACCTAAACTTTGGTGTGCTGGGGAGGCTATTGTGGCAACAACGGGACCACCGGCAGACCTGTGACCTTGGTTGTATTTAACAATCATTGGATCTGTGGTGAAATAAAATAAAACCAACTCAGGTTTTGACACTGGGATAATAAATTATAAATTATGAAGTCTCCGCCACCAAGGAGCTTGTAAACAACAGGCTGGTCTCTTAGCAACAGAGCAAGGCGAGCAGGTTGTGGGGAGGAACGGGGGCAACCAGGGTGTTCTGCAGGGACTGCCAGGGAGGACCTGGAGCAGAGTGGAGCCCCTGCCGAGGCCCCTTCTCCGCCCATCGCTCATTTCCCCAGGGGTCAGCCTGGGCCCTGGGCCAAAAGGTGGCCTAGGATTCAAGAGCCTCTTCGCTACCCACCCAGGAGCCCTCGCCAAGGAGAGATAAAAGGAGACACAGACAAGAGAGTCAGCGGTGGGGAGGAAGGGCCCCCTACCTGCACGTGAGAGAGTGAGAATCTGAATAGATGCGCTGTGACTTGACATTGTCTGAAACTGAAACTCCCCATGGGGCTCTCTTCCTCCCTGCCCCCAACTCCTTGGCTTTCGCAATCTCTCTTAGGCTGGTTGTCATGAAGGCATTTGCACAAGACTTTGACAATGTGCCAACAGGGTTTATTTTTAAATGTTGTTCCCCAAAGCACCAGAATATTAAGCTGGAGCAAATGTTGCTTGGATGCGGAGAGGGGTTGTGGTCACACAGACATCGAAGGAAGGGTGGTGAGGTCCAAGATTGGTAGACTATATTTTGAAGTATGTTTTTATTGATTTCTTAGAGAGAGACGGAGAGAGAGATGGAAGCATTAGTGATGAGAGACAATCATTGATCAGTTAAAAAAAATAATCGAGTAAAAATCGGTTTGGCTCAGTGGATAGAGCAAATTGAAAGGTCCCAGATTTGATTCAGGTCAAGGGCATGTACCCTGGTTGCGGGCACAGCCCAGTGAGGGGTATGCAAGAGGCAGCTGGTCAATGTTTCTCTTTCATTGATGTTTCTAACTCTTTATCCCTTTCTCTTCCTCTCTGTAAAAAAAAAAAACCACAATAAAATATATTTTTTAAAAATCATTGAGAGGCTGCCTCCTCCACGCCCCCCACTGGGGATCAAGCCCCAAACCCAGGCATGTGCCCTCACCAGGAGTCAAACAGAGACCTCCTTGTACATGGATGGACACTCAACCAATGAGCCACACCTGCCAGGCTAAGGTTGGTAGATTTTAATTAACCAAGGCAGTTTGGCTAGAGGGCACAGAGACTTGGAAGCATAGGTGTGTGTGTGTGTGTGTGTGTGTGTGTGTGTGTGTGTATGCATGTGTATCTGTGTGTGAGTCTCTGTGTGTGTCTGTCTGTGTATGTATTTGTGTGTGTGCCTGTGTGTCTGTCGGTGTGCGTGCATGTGTGTGTCTGTGTGTGCCTGTGTATCTGTGTGTATCTGTGTGTGTGTGCCTGTCTGTGTGTGTGTGTCTGTGTGTGAGTCTATGAATGTGTGTTTGTGTGTGATCTATGAGTGTGTGTGTGAATGGAGGCATTTTCAGGCTTTGGAAGCAGAAAGAGGTTTTCCTTAATCAATTAGATATTTACCTCAAGCATCTTCTCTCTGTGGTTTAGATAATAACCTGTCCACATGTCAGGAATGAGAGTCAATAATGTCTCTTAGAGGAGAATTTTTCCTTAAAAAGTAACAAACATACATAACGCCCTGGCCTCTTAGCAGCAAAAGGCCTCTCTTTCTGAAGAGAACCAGCCAGCCCTGCGTTGTCCACACCACAAGGCGAGCGCAAGCCGGGCCCACTGGGAAGGTTCGGAGAAGACCAGCCGTCGGTGCGGGGTCACAGCCCGCGTCTAGCTCCACACCCCGGCCCACATGCTTTATTGTTTGGAGTAAAGGCAGCTGGCTGGAGTGTGAGGACTCTGGACTCATTTGGTGTCATCTTAAACTTCCGTGTATAGACTGACCATTCACAAAGGAAGAGGGGTTCCCTGCTCTCTCAGGGCCTGGTCTCCCTGTGGGCGCCTCCGATGCCATGCAAGGTGGCTCCGTGACTTCCTGCCAGCCAGAGGTTTTGGGGATGCATGCGCACTCAGAAGCCATCTGCAGGGATGGAATTCTATTAGGGCCCTGGCCCCAGTGGGGAGGGCCCCCTGGGCAGGAGCCCCCCACATGGGCATGTCTAGTGCCCAGAGCATCTCCTGCAGTGAAGACTCTGGGCCCGCTCTGTAGGGGGCGCAGAAGATGCCACCAACACCAGCTAAGGTTCCCAGCTCAGAGTCCAGTGCCCTGAGCCCATGAGAGACATCCAGGTTTCTGCTGTCTGCACTGCAGTGGTCCATCTGGGGGACAGGTCATAGGTCATTGTCAGGTTCCCTTTACCCTGCTAGCTTGCTTTTTCTTACTTATTTGTTAATTGTTTATATTTAAGTATGTTTTTTATTGATTTCAGAGAAGAAAGGAGAATGGGAGAGAGAGAGAGAGAGAGAAATCTCAAGGATGAGAGAGAAAGAGAAAGAGAGAGAGAGAGAGAGAGAGAGAGAGAGAGAGAGAGAGAGAGAGAGAGAGATACATTGATCGGCTGTCTCTTGCATGCCCCACACTGGGAATGAAGTCTACAACCCATGCATGTGCCCTGACTATGAATCAAACCATGACCTCCTGGTTCATGGATTGAGGTCCAACCACTGAGAAATATGTCATCCTATAACATCATGAAAACTCAACCATACAGAATATCTAAAATCGTAAGGAAAATCTCTCCTCATCACCTCTGCTAACCCTAAAGACACTGCTCCTCCTCCCCAAATGTCAGAGCAGGTCATGTTAGAGCTGACTTACCCCTCTGCCGGGGAGTGTTTCTGTAGAGGAGAGCAAGCTCGCTCTTCCCCTTTAATACGCTTCTAGCGGGCGCATTCGGAGACATAAAAAGTAGCCCCTGCTTTTGAGTGTTTCCCAGGACTTGCAACACTGAGCCCTCTGAACTGTGCCCCCACGCTCTCTCTCTGACCCTGAGTCCTCCAGGTGCACCTGTCCAGCGCTCCTGACCTTGAACCCGTGGACCCTGGGGTCGAAATTCATAACTGAGCGCCTAGAAGTTCTAGTGAGTCCGGTCTTGGCCAGACTTCCCCTTTCCCCAAGGGAGCGGGGTCGGCATGTTCACTCCCTTCCCAAGGGGTCTGTGTGCACCCCAGGGTGTGAGACATGCAGCTTGGGACTCCCTTCTGCAGAGAGAGGAGCCATGGACAAGCATGGTGAGCAGCTCCCAGAGCTGAGACTCCTGGAACGTTCTAGAAGGCAGCCTTGGCGGCTGTCAGCACGGCCCCAGTAGCAGAAGAAAAGTTGAGAATTCCGAAGAGGCCCAATTTCCACTAAATTCCAGCAAAAGCTCTTGATACAGCTTCCCACATGGAGCCCCCACGCACCTCCAAGGTGGCCTGATGGGTGGGCCTTGCCCCAGGTGAGGGGGGAGAGCCGGCTGGGCCCAGGCCAGGGCAAGACGGAGCTGGCTTCCTGGTTTCCTCGGGGCGTGGGCTCCAGTCCTGCTCCCAGCCTGGCCCGCACGAGCACCTTTGCAGGCAGCACCTCCGGGTGCCCGGCCCCACAATGCCGCGCTCGGCTGGCAGGGGTTCAGCTGCACACTAAACACTTGGCTCCGTTTCAATGCGGCTGCCAGGACTTGGCAACCAGAGAGTTGCAGGCAAGCAGCAGGCTGCTAAGCCCTTTCCCATTTTTAATTAGATCCACACACCCATGTCTTTGAGCTATCATAAATACACAGATGACATGGAGAGCAGGATCCGGGGCTCGGCAAACACCGGAGCCCACCCTCCGCCGTGGTAGCTGCCTCGCTGGAACCGTGTACCTGGCGTGCGTGTGGGGCCGGGAGGACTGGGGAGGGCCTGCCATCGGCTAAGGGAAACCGGCGTCTGCAGATGGCTCTGCCCGGGTTCTGGGAACAGGCAGGTCTCGGGCACCTAGCTGTGCTGCGGGGCTGAGAGCATGGCCAGGAGAGGGCATTCTTGGCAGCCGGGTCCTCGCAGGGCGTGTCTGAGGAGTTGTCCCTATGCCACCTCCCCGCTTTGGTCACTGATCGCCTGACCAGCCCCCAGAGTGGGAGGTGGGCGCTCTGCTCTGTCCTGCAAGCAGCTGCTGCTTCGGCCCAAGTTGCTTTGAAACGTCTGTCTCTTTCCTAGTAGCTCTCTCTGCCTTGTCTTAGGGTGTCCTTCCTGCAACATAAATGACTGCTGCCTCTTATTCCTTCTAAACCTCTTTCCACAGCCAGCTCTCCGCTTCTCCCTCTCAGACCCAGTCCCTCCCCCTGCCCCACACTGTCCCCTGTCCCGCTCCGCAGCTCCGCAGCTCCTGAGTGGCTCTGAGGGAGCAGGGTCAGAAATTCAAGCCTGTCCCTTGGGTTCCTGCATCGGGGAGGTCCGGAGATAGTTGCGACCTCACAGATTGGCTCTGGGGGTTACATGACGTCATAGATGCCAGGCTCCACCCAGCCAGCCCCTCACACCCAGGGCTTCCTGTTACTGGGAGATGCAGAGGCCTAGCTGACAGACAGCAGCTGCCATGCCTGCTTCTAGGAATGCTGTCCCTGCCCTGTCCCTACTCGCTTTTGCCACGGAGATGCCCGTGCCTCTCAGACAGAGGCTACTGCATGGAGCTGAGCCACAAGGGCCCAGGCCCGTGCGCTGCTGTGCACGCCTCCATCTGAGAGGTCTGATCGGAAGGAAATGAAACACTTGAAATGCCAGGAAAGAAGACTCTCTGCTCGTCCCATCTGAGAACACCGCGTTTATAAATAGAAGCATCGCCAGCACCAAAGGCTGCACACAGCCCTCAAACACAGGCGTGGCTGCGTGGCCTGTTTGTGACAAACCCCTGCACCCTGCTTCGACCCCCCCTCCCAGGGAAACCACAGGCCCGGGGGGATTCTCAGCATCAGGCCTCTCCCTGCGCTTCTTTGATTCAGTCTTTCCCAGATGTCTTGAGGAAAGACCACATTTTACCGTGACAACATGTCCTTTACATTTTACCTGCAAGCAGGACAGCTGGCTGAACTGGGAGGCCTGGGCCTAGTTCCAAGGGCAGAGATCATTCTAAGCTGCATCAGGAGGGGCTGGCAACCAAGGCACCTTTAGCATCCCCTGAAGTTCCTTCTGCTCCCAACTCCTCACCCCTTTGTCCCCCCACACCTCCAGCGAGGGGGAATTCTCTTTAGTTAGGAGGAGAGCAAGGGCGCAAGCCACACACACACACACACACACACACACACACACACACACATGCACACACATGCACGCACACGCACACCTGGAAAGAAGAGGACCATGGTGATCACGTGGCCTGGAAGCCAGGCTGAGCCCCAGGTACCTCCAAGGTCCTAGCCAGGCTCCTATGGGGAGAATCCGGCTCCTGGTTCCTGGGTATTTATACTAGAAGAGGCAGCTCCCTACAGTGTAGAATTCGGAAGAGGGCCTTCCTGGGGCAGAAGGCATCAGGCTGAGGGCTTCCTGCTTTCTGAGACATCACTGGCTGCCACCTGCATGCCCACCCTCTCCCCCCTCCCTCCTCCAAAGCACTGAGGGGCCTACAACCCTGGCCCTTCTTGTGCCTTGGTGGGGCAGGCCTGGGGTGCGGGAGGGTCATCTTGTCTGTTCCGCTGCTGCAGCAAAGTACCTGGGACTGTACTTAAACACAGACATTTCCTTCCTAACAATTCTGGAGGCCACAAGGCCAAGGGCAAGGTCTGGCTTCTGTGGCTTCTGTTGCACGGTCTCTTCCTGGTTTGTAGAGAACCACTATCTCCCTCTCTACTTACAAGGCCTTTTCTCGGGTACATGCATGAGTGAGGTGAGGCGGTGGGAGCGAGACATTGGGATTGAGATAGAAAGAGAGAGAGTCTCAGGGAGAGACAGAGAGAGAGAGAGAGAGAGAGAGAGAGAGAGAGAGAGAGAGCGCGCTCTGGAGTTTCATCTTAAAAGGACACGAAGGCCCAGCTCAAGGCCGGAGCAGGAGCCTGTCTCCTCGCTGGGCTGGGCCAGGTTCATGCGGGTTCTGGGACCTGCACTCCAGCCACCCAACCACGCCTCATGCTGAGAGCTGCTGGGCATGCTTAGGGGCTGCAGATCGGCCTCCTGGCCCCACACTGCCTGTGTGTTCTGGATCCTGGGCTGAAGTGGGCTGGCCACTGGAGGCCCAGGAGGACAGGCATCCAGACCACAGCAAGTGTGCCTCATTGTGTCCTGCCCCAGGCATGGCAGTGGCTCAGCCAAATCAAGGCCACGCTGGGGACTGAGGAAGCAGTGAGCACAGCACGGGAGAGAGTGAGGTTCAGCTGAACCATGAGCAAACTATCAGGAAGTCCTGCAAACAAGGACGGTTGGAAAACCAGAAGAGCAGCAAGCACTCGAAGCAGGTCTTTCTAGTGGTTTCTAGCCACCATCCCTTCTGATTGGTCCATCCCAGTTCTGATTGACTGACTCTCACCCTGTGATCAGTGACCAAAAGGACCAAAAAGCACTGGCTCCTTAGGCCTGCACTGCCAGCACCCATGAGCCTCCACCCAGACCCTCACCATCTAAAGGCTGAGCCCGGCCCCGCGTCAGCTGTGGCATGGATGTGGTTTCTGAGTCAGGGACCGTGGCATGAGAATCACAGCTCTGAGCCTTCCTGAATGTGTGACCTTGAGCAAGCGACGTGGCCTCTCTGAATCTCAGGTCTTCAGGGGGATGGCTCCTGGGCTTTTTGGAAGTGCTCGCTATAGGATGAGTTCAAATCAGCCAAGCCATTACAGTCTCATTACAGTCAGTTCTCACTGACTCATGGCTCTCAGCCTCTTGGGTTACTATCAGAACGAGCTTCTCATCTGTCAACACAGGCTGGGCTCCTGGGAATACTGCAGACCTTACTGAGACTAGATAGCAACAGGCAACACAGAGGCCATGCCCTGGGTACTGGGCTCGGGGGCGGGGGGAGGGAGGGGCTCAGCCGCCTATGCGACCCATCAGGCCACCCAACACCCTCCTGTTTTTGCTCGAGGCCAATCCTGGGGTTACGACGAGAGGAGGGAATACTAGATGAATGAGGAACAGAATTCCCGCTGTCTAGACCTTCCCAGGGCAGACTTTAAAACCAAACCAGAGGGGTTTTCCAGAAAGCTCCCCACATTCCTGGAACAAGCAGTCTCCATTTCCCACACTGGAACTATGGCAGCCAGAAAGTCGGCTGTCATCTGCCCCCGGGCACCACACTCATGAGATGTGAGCATGGGCCGTGTCTGGGAGATTCAGGGAGAAAGTCAGAGAGACAGTGATGACTGTTATTGTATAGAGAAGTGAATGTGTGTTACCTCTTTTCATAAAAGAAGGAAACATCGCAAACAAGCATCAGGGTCAAAAATAGAGCCACTCCAACCAGGAGTAAGGACACAAGATCAGCATGATCTCCTCCCTTAGACAGAACAAAGCATCTGACAAATATTTCCCGAGCACCTAGTCTGCACCAGGCAATCAATCAGACACAAGGGCCAACCAGGTGACTAGGCCAGGTCTCTGTCTCCCAAGAGCCTCCTTCACTGTCCGCACCTGAGTGGAGAACAAGGCAAGAGTGATTCAATCCATCACCCTAACTGGCCCCGGGGATCCTGTCTTTATTTTACAAATACTGTGTTGTTCATCATGGATTTCCCCCCACCCCCAATAATTTTGAGTTCCGAAAGTATTGAGTTGTTCAGGAAACATTGTACAGCATTTATAGCTGCCAGAGGGAACTTGGACAGTCTCCCATCTTTTAAGAGGACCCAGGGTCCACTCGTTTGACACAACGCTGTAGGATCCAGTTGTGGTCCATGAGCGCTGGCATCTGCTTTGCTGTCATTCCATTAGAGATGCTCAGCATCGTGTAGGGAAAAGGCACTACCGGTGTCTAAGTTAACACCTGGTTAGTTATTTCTGTCAATTTTATGGTGTTTGATGGCTAATATTTCTTTTATGAAAAGTTGTCACTTATACCTGTCTACTGCCTGGAAATAACATCCCAAGGCAAAGCCGCTTCTGTACTGTCATGAGTACAGACCCGGTCACAGCTCCAATGCCATGTCTGTTGGGAGGCTGAGCACTCGAAACACCAACTGAGGCTAGAGTGCAGGAGACGATGTATTTCATGCCAACAATGCTTCTGACCCATTCAGAAAATACAGAGCTTTTCAAAGTGTCACCGCCCCAGTTTTTTTCCTTAGAATCTGCAAATATACACTCAAAAGCGACACTTATCCTTTCTGCACTTGCTGCCAATAGAAAGCTCATTTACTTATCAGTGTCCCACACAAGTGGCTGGAAATTGAGAATTTCCTAAAGAATCTTAATTCTGATCTTACTTCAGAAGAGTCTCCTGTTATGAACCCTTGAGGCTACATACATCCTCGTCCCCCTTCTGCGTCTCCTCCTTCGCTTGCCATTGGCCAAATACCCTATCATTACTGACCCCTTAACCCGAACCCAAAAAGGCGTTTGAAATACCAGCCAGTCCTCCTCCCAGATTAATTGTTGACAGCCACAAACCGTCCTTTGATGTTTCTAGAAGAAGAAGATGGAAGAAGGCATAATGAGTTGGTATTTTAATGTGTGTGGTATTTCCCACTTTCTCTAATTCTTTTTGAGCTAAGGTTTGAATTGTCGAGTCAAAGAAGCCTTTGGCAGGAGGAGTGATTATATGTTTCAGAGGTCAGAAGTGTGACCTTGTGCTGTGAAAGTGCCTGAAGGTGAAATTGAGCCAAGTTCAAAGGGAAGTCTAATAGACTGCTCTTGATCTATTATAACTTCCTTGAGAATTAGTGCCCTTGGACTCTCAAGCTGCTGCCTTGGGGTGTCCAGAATGGCCCTCAAGAGATGGTCTTTATGTTATTTTAAAAAAGTAAATTTATTGGGGTGACATTGGTTAATAGGTTCACATAGGTTTCAAGTGACAAAATGGCACTGTTCTTCTTGGGCAAGATGGCTTCCGCCCTGAATCCAGCTCAGTTATTTATTCAACAACATATGTTTATTGGGTACCTACTCACGGTGTGCTAAGCAGCAATCTTCCATGGGAGTTGTGTTTAGATTGTTTAGTCCTGGGACTAATGCTGCCTAACATTAGAAGCTGTTTATCCTTTCCACTGTGTTAATGCCAATCAAAGAACACGTCTTTGCAAAAACAATGCCAAATCATTTATGTAAACCATTCTTAGGGCCCCATCAAAAACCAGGATCTTGCTTTATTTTACTCCCATTGAGTAAATACCCTTACCCCTAATGATGCTAAAATTTCCCTCTGTCCCTTTCTCCTCACCACTTACATATGTTTCTGTGTTGAACATTCTGTCCTGTTTGCCCTATTTTGAGGGCCCAGGAGAGGGTATCGAACATCCATTGCTTCTTCCCTTGGAAAATTCCCCAAAGTGGACCTAAGAAAGCCATCGTGTGCTAAGACCCATGTTTCTCACTTCAATTTCAACATCCCCCCACACACTCATTATATAGATGATCGGAAATATGAACAAAACAAATTTGATTAGGTTTTGCCTACTTGACTAATAAAGATAGGGGTTATCATGACGGAAAGACAGGAAGGCCCTTGTGAGTCCATAGGATGCCACCTCTGTCTCAGGTAGACCTCCATGCAAACTCTCTTAATAGGAAGGAGGTGGCTAGTGACTCAGGTTGTCAGTATGGCCATTCATACAAACAACTAATAAATTAATCCCTTGGGATATCAACACACATCTCACTCCCACTTTCATTTCATTGGCCAAAACTGGTCTTGTGGGAATAGGGCCCATATGTTCTCATGAGATAAGGGACTGAACAATCTACAGTGACAGGCAGGGATAGGGAAGGACAGCAAGTATTTGAGCGCATCATTACAGTTTAGCACATTGGCATATCACAGGTGCTTAAGAAACGTTATTTCACTGGACAAAACTTATATCTGAAACCCATAATTAAATATGGGGGATGGTATTACTAAAGACATTGCTCCCTTAATTTCAAACTGTACCTTTAATGAAGAACTGCTAATGTGAGTTTTCTTAGCTCTAAGTACCCTACCCCCTATTTCATTGGCTACTAGGAAGCTCAGGCCTAAAAGAAGACTCCCCTTGGACAATCACTCAGAAATGTATGGAAACCTTTCCCGGCATTGACCTCATGTGTGGCATCATCATATTTTACTCCCATTCTTATTTGCTCAGCTGTACTTTTAGTGTGCTGTCTTTCCAAAAACGACTTTAAAAAATGTGGATTATAAACAAATGAGCTTATCTGCCATACACCCTTTGAGGCTGTTTGAAGCTCATCTGCCCACTGGACTTCCCTGTGCTCGTGTGCAATGTTTTAGCTGTGCCTTTAAGAAGTAAACGAAAACACATGTGCAAGACAAATCACTCCTTGTCCTCCCAAATGCGCCATGAACTGCCTGATCAAAGGGAAATGAGAGAAGCCACTTTTCAAACAGGGCCTCAGGGTCCCTGAGCCAAACCAGTCTCTCTGGGGCCATGGAGGACAGATCTCCCAGGTCAGCTCTGGCTTGCCAAGGCGCCTGCCGGACCCAGACCCTTTGCCCTTGTCGTCAAGGGGAGGAACCTAGATACAGTCCTTTCTGCCCCTGACACCGTGGGAAATAATGTCACAGACAAGCCCCGCACCCCCAGGAGGCACCTCCTCAGACAGCAGGGTAACAGATAAATTGTTGGTACCCAGGGGGCATGTCTCTAGCACAGCCTGTCTGATTTTGTGGATACAGGGCCTGTCTGCTCTCTAAACATAATTTTAGAGCAATTTCTTCCTCATGTGTGGGTCCCAAAGAGGTCAGTCCAGAAGGCCAGGGTGTGACCATTTCACGCACCTTTTTGAGTTCTATGAGTGTCGCTTTCCTGTGCCTCGGATAAAGGCAGAATCACTGACCTTGGTTTAGGTGTTTCCGTACACTGGCTCAGGCCTGCTCCTCATTCTCCAGGTCTTGCTCTTCCCTCCTCCTGCCCATTGCCAACCAACTTCACCAACGTGTTTTTGGCTCCTTAAACTCCGCATGCTATTGTGGAAGCCCATGCCTTTTCAGTGGCTATTTCCTTGGCCAAAGATGCCTTTTAAATTGATGATGATAGTGATGATGATAGTGATGGTGGTGATGGTGATGGTGATGGTGATGATGGATAGCATAAGCTCTAGCTAAGTCCTATTTATTCTCTCTACCCAACACATCACCTGGAGTCTTTTCTGTTTACCCCTGGGGATGGACTGAGGGCTCCTCTGTGTGAACTCAACTGATGCCTCCATCTGTTATATAACGTTGTGCTTATAAGTCTGGTTACTCAACTAGTTCACAGCTCCCCAAGCCTAACTTTCATATCGAGCTCATGTTCCTCCCCTGGCCACTAGCTGAATAGCTGGTATGCATGAGGTGCAGAATAAGTGCTAGACAAATGAATATGCGGGTAAGTTAATCAGCCCTCAGACAGTTAAAATGGCTCAGAGAGTCACAAACAACAAACCAGCATGGAGACGGCCACAGGGAACAGAACAGGAAGAGGAAACCGCTGTGTGAACTGACAGTGTTTACACCAACTCAGGCCCAGGTGAGGGATACATATTTTATTTTGAAAACTGTCCTCCAGTTCAGCCATGGTGTTGCAAAGGGTAGAATTTCCTCCTTTTTTGTGGCTGCATAGGATTCTGTTGTACAGATAGACCACATTTTCTCATTCATCTGTCTGTGGACATTCAGCTGCTTCTGTGTCTTGGCTATTGTAAATAAGGCTGCAGTGAACCCAGGGGAGCGGTATCTCTTTGGGATCTTGATTTCAACCCCTTTGGATACAAACCCAGATGTGGGATTGTTGGATCATATGGAAGCTCTATTTATAATTTTTTTGACAGACCCTCCATACTGTGTTCCATAAGGATAGCTACTATGTGTTATTAATTATATTCAAAACCTAAAATAGTCAAACTCCATACAAGCAGAGAGTGAAATGATGGTTGCTAGGCACTCTGGAAGAGGGAGAAAAAAGAAGGTATTAGTCAAAAGGGTACAAAGGTTTAATCAGTTATACACGATGAGTCATCCCTAGAGACCTACTGGACTGCACAGCATGCCCTAGAATTACCAATACTGTGTTGCATGACTGAGATGTTTCTAAAGGGTGTATCTTATGTTAAGTGTACTCATCACAAATAGTAGTAATTATAATGACTAAACAAATCCTATATAATAAAAGCTAGGATGGCACAATGCCCTCATGCAACATCATCACAAGATGGCCACCACAAGATGGCCAGCAAGGGAGGGCAGTTGGGTACAACCAGGCTGGCAGGGAAGGGCAGTTGAGAGGGACCATGTCTGTAGGGGAGGGAGATAGGGGTGACCATACTGGCAGGGGAGGGCAGTTGGGGGCAATCAGGCTGGCAGAGGAGTGGTTAGGGTATGATCAGGCTGGCAAGTAGAAGTGCTTAGAAGCAATCAGGCAGGCAGACAGGTGAGCAATTAGGAGCCATCAGTTCCAGATTGTAAGAGGGATGTCTGACTGCAGGTTTAAGCCTGCTCCTTGTAGGAACGGGCCTAAACAGGCAGTTGGACATCTCCTAAGGCAGTGGTCAGCAAACTGTGGCTCGAAAGCCACATGCAACTTGTGAGCCGAGGTTTGCTGCTCTATTGACTAATGAGTTTGCCAACCACTGACCTAGACTCTCAATTCCAATAATTACAGGCTGTTGTTGTTCCTTGTGATTAAGCCCTATCCCAGTGGTCGGCAAACTCATTAATCAACAGAGTGGCAAACCTAGGATCGAGAGCTGTAGTTTGCTGACCACTGTCCTAAGGGGTCCCATATTGGAGATGGTGCAGGCCAGGCTGAGAGACCCCTCCCCCCATGCATGAATTTTGTGCACCAGGCCTCTAGTAAAGAAATAAGCAGGCAGAAGGAATGTATGGAGGCAATAAATAAGTTTACAGATTGGAATTATGGTTTCATGGGTGTACACTTATATCTAAACTCATCAACTTTATTATGTACAGACTTTTTTATGTAAAAAAAAAAGTCAAGAAAGAGGCAGGCACTCCCTTCTTCACAGAGTTGGAGGGGAAAAAAACAACGACGCTGGCTCCAGAGTGTGACCTTTAAGCTCATGACTTCAGAGTGTGACCTTTAAGCCCATGACTTCTGAGTTTAGTCCGCGACCTTTGGCCTTGGGATGCTTCAGGAGAATCTCCTGACTGGCCCCCAATTGGGCAGGGTGAGGATACACCTGAGATGACAAGAGCGACTATGTAGGAGCAGCATCCTGCATGGGCATGCTTTATCAGGGAGAGAACCAATCAGAATGCAGTTTTCCCAACAGCCTTAACCACTAAGCAGACTCTTAATACCGTGGGTGGGAAAGTGTGTGTGGGGAGTGAACCTGAGACAGTGCAGCCAGCTGCCCAGGAAAAAAAAAGCAGACTGGACTCAATTTCTTCATCATGGAACAAAGAGAGAAGAAGAGGTGCTGTCCGCTATAAATATCATGAGATAGGCAGTTTAAACTTTCCTATTTACCACATTTTAAAAGAACAAAATATAACATGTGACATTGTATTTTATTTAGCCCAATTTTTCCAAAATATCTTTACGAACAGTGAAGCATCTAACATTATCAATGAGATATCTTCTTTTCTGGTCTGCGTGCTGTGCTCCGACTCCAGAGTGCATTTCACACTCCCACACACACACCTCCCTGCAGACCAGCCTTATTTCAAATGACCCACAGTGAGTGCAGTCCTGGGGAGTGCTGGGTTCAGCAGTGTGGTTTTGTGTTGGGCCATGTCTGTGTGTAACTGGCTTAGAGGAAATGGGAAGTTCGCTTTATGGCAAGAAAGAGACCTCAAGGAGAACCAGAGGTTAGAGGGGTGAGACTTCTGTTCTGGGGGCTCAAGGGACATAATGAAGGTGCCACAGAATCTTAGGTGAGTCCCACCCCTCAGAATGTGTGGTCTAAGTCAGCACTGGCCAAGTGCACAGTGTAAACCAGATCCTGATGGTCTCTTCTTGAAGACACCTCCATGTGTCTCTTGTAACCCTCATAACCATTGGGAAGTTGGATGAATGGATATCCTGAGGCTTAGGTGTAGGACAAGGTATCAAGGACCATGTTCCAGCAGGTCCTGGAATCCAGGGCTTAGGCCCCATCTTTGTCTACCTCCGCCCCCCCCCCCCCGGCCCCCCCCCCCCCCCCCCCCCGGCTTGTGAGCCATGCTAAAAGGCCATCCTTTGCTCCTTACTCAATGAAAAGATGCTGGAGCTTTGAAGTGTGTCTACATAACAGATCTTATTGGCAGAACCGCTGCAAGTGGCCACCTTGCCAGCTAGATGCCTCTGTCCCGCGCCACTTCCCGCCTTCTCAATTAACAACTGCGCGGGCGCCTTTCATCCTATTTAGGGCAGAATAGAAGCACACTTCAAACAGGCTTCTTCCCTCTGCCTCTCTCTGTGCAGGCTGATGTGGGCTCTCGGGCATTCACAGAGAAGCTCCTTGTCATTTTCTAAGAAGAGGAAAAGGGGAAAAATATCAAAACACCAGGCAGGTTGTTATTGCAGCCTCAGAAATAGCAACAGGAGCTGACTTAAATCGCTGGCTCCCCAGAAGCGGGAGCACACCTCTAACGCATTCTGAAGCTGCTTGGCTCCCTGCAGGTCCCTCTCCAATCCGCTCCACCCTGCTGGTCCCCAATCCCTTCCCCTGCTGTCCTCAGACTACTGAGGTGGAGAAGGCCCATGCACAAGGGCCCTGGTCCCAGGTGGGACCTAGGGGAACTGTTTAAAGTATGGATATTGTTCTCACAGGCACCTAGGTTCAAATCCAGGTTCCCTACACAGCATGGGACTTTGACATTGTCTTTATTATGTCTTTGCCTCAGTTTTCTTTCCCTTAGTGGCATATTAATAATCATACTTCTCCCCAGGGATGTTGTGAGTATTAAATGAACTGTGCAAGGAGTCCATCTAGTAGAACCTGATGCAAGAGGAGTGCTCACTGAAGTCCAGTTATCCTGGCCATTGTGGTGGGAAAAATACAGATGTAGGAGGTGTCCCACGTGACTCCTTAAAGCCGTGTGAAAATGCTTGTCACATCTTCCTCAAAAGGGCCAACTTACCACAGATTAAAAAGAGATGGTAAGCCTCGCTGGTGTGGCTCAGTGGTTGAGTGTCGATCTATGAACCAGGAGGTAATAGTTAGATTCCTGGTCAGGGCATATGCCAGGATTGTGAGCCTGATCCCCAGTAGGGGGTGTGCAGGAAGCAACTGATCAATGATTCTCTCTCATCATTGATGTTTCTCTCTCTCTCCCACCACAAAGCCCTCCTTTGAACCTTCTATTCTCCAGAGATTTCCTCACCTCCTGTCCACTTGTCTTTACCATCCTCTCCTTTTCTATGGTCTCCGAGATCTCTACTCTGCCCTGGCTCTCAGCTAAGTCCCATTTGGAATATCAGCATGCCAGCTGGTATCTCTGGATGATAGAGAGCTTCTGGGCACCAAACAGGACCCACCGACCTGCTCATCGTGATTATGGATACATGGTTCCTGACCACAAGGAACTGGAAATCTAAAAGGGAAGATGGACATGCAAAGATATGAGTGACTAAATAAAAGGAGAGAGCTTTGCTAAGCAAAGCATACAGCTACCGTCCAAATAAGGCATGGCTTTTGCAGCCTGAAGATGTCAAACTGAGCGTGATAGAGAATGGACATCTGAGCCATCAGATGATGTATGTGAAGGAATGTCTCCAACTGAAAAAGGAGGTATTCTACACAAACCAGGATATTCCAGGGCATAGACTTGTGGAAGGGGGAGGGATGTTCTCAAAATTCAAATTGTTTAGGACTGTTTTTGAGCACCTGGTCTTTCCTGGGAGGAGAGGATGAGAGATGGTGGGAGTGGGAGATGAAACTTAAGGGAAGGCTTGATTGAGCATGTTCATGAATTTGAACTTGATCTTGAAGGTAATGAGAGGCAACTGAGGGATTTCAGACCAAGAGATGGCATCTCGATTTCTATTTTTCTAAAAAAAGGATAAATCTGGCTGCTGTGTTGGTGAAGAAATGGTGAGATTATGGGAAGAGACAAGAGTTTGTAAGCAATTTGAGGGATATAGGTGAGAGAAGGATGGAATGCCATCAGTCTCAGAAAACCAGCAAGTGAGATAAGAGAGCTGGAGCAACCAGAAGGTAACACTAGTACACGCACTGTGAGCAACATGTGGCTTACCAAATGCTATGACAAGATGTCGCCCCACAGACACAGGCTTCTGTGATGGCTTGGATGTGGACCTTCCACATAGGCTTCCTGGGGGTACGACCAAGTGCTACTGGGTTCCTGTTAGACACCAAAGTCATTGTTCTCTCCAGGGTAACCCTGACTCCCAGTGAGGGCTCATCATTCTCAACGGAGCCCAGTGATGTGACCAGCCATCTTTCCTCTGGGTTTTTCACTTCCTTTTCTTCTGATCTTTCTCATCTTTGTACTAAGGAATCAAGGTAGGTAGGTGGGGGAGGGGATGCCGAACTTGACTTCTTCTGTGATTAGCAGCACCAGGTTCAAATTTATGAGTCCCAGGAGCAGAAGGTTAATGAGTTAAATGCCCTGATTTAATTAAGCCACCTAATGGTTTCGGCTTACATAAATTCTCACCTGATCAGTCCAGCATCTCTTAAATACGTTATCACTGGCTACTGTGCAGGAAGACGGAGCCTTAGACCCCGAAACTCGAAGCAGATCCTGGTCTTTAAGCACTCAGCTGAGAGCTAGAGAAGAGAACAATCCAACCAGTCTCAATACCTGAATCTTCCATGGTCTCCATGTGACAGCCTGCCAAAGACAATCAATGTCTCCAGGGCCTGGCCACCTTCTGGGGGTGGGAGACTCAGACTCTGTGATCCATTACTCTGCTCTCTACAAACCCACTTTTTACCCAAAGAAGTCAAGTGCAGTGATTTGATTCATGGTTCAGTTGTCAGAAACATGGGATTGAGTTGCTTAATAGTTATGCCAACAGAAGAAGTCACTTTACCTCCTGGCTTCCTGTGTTTTTAATAACAAAATATGCCCTACAGTACCAGCATCACCACAGTACCAGCATCACCACATGGCTGTGAGGGTTAAAGAAGGTAAGAGGCATGAAATGTATGTCTTCATCACGCATGCTCATTATTGTAATACTGGTACAGGAAGCAGAAGATGCACCTGAACTCCTAAGATGGTTGTTGCAATATATTCAGAGGAGAAAAGATCCTGTGTAATTTGACAGTGGAGGCATGCTGGCAGATTGTAAATCAATCCAACTAATCTCTCCAGCAATGATGCTAAAGGTGCATTTGGTGACCAGAGGGTTGAAATTATTTGCCCAGCCTTGTAACTGGGCAAATAGGTCTCCATTTAAGAATTCCAACTTTGGACTCTACACATAACTCTTCTCTTCTCTTCTTCTTTTTTTCCCCACACCCAAGTCCAGGGAAATTAAAAATAAAAACAAATTTTAAAAAGTATTCCACATAGGCAAGTAGGCGGGACCCTGGGGATCATAAAGTGAGGTCAGGAAGTGGAGAAAGCAGAAAATTATGCAAAGCATATTTGAAAAGCCTGCAGTGTGGAGCCATTTAGTGAAGAGGACAAACTGAGCTCCTCACTACATTCTCTTTTGTGAGAGAGGGTCTTGTGCCCCTAAGGGTTTCCCTGAATCAGGCTCCATTGGGATCATGTACAGGAGCCTCACTTCCAAAGGATGAAATAGAGAATGGCTATCGTCCATTCAAGAAAGTTGCTGTTGTTAACTTCATCAAAATGATGGCATGAAATATTTGGAGCTTCCAGGGACAGATCTCTGTGGCACTGTGTTGGTTGCATTGATGAAGACTGCACGACACAACGAGCAATGTCAGAGCTCCAGCCCAGAATTCCAGAAAAAGGGTCAGGGTGACTGGATACTGGAGGCCATTGGCCACTGCCGTGTGGACCGCCTTACCCTTGTTCTGAGATCAGCACACAGGAATTTTGAAGGCACAGGTCCGGGAGCACGTTCACTATGCATGATGGGGCAGGAGAGGGAGCATTCTCTGATTCTGCTGAGGAGGGAGTCTCTCATTCTTTGAATCCCTAAGAAAATGTTCTGGCGATGACACTGTGTTTGAAAGCATTTGAAATACCTTTCAGAGGTCCCTCTAGGAAGACACCATGATATGTCAGTAAGGAATGAAGACCCTCAGACAAGGCTTGAACTCTTAGCAGATCAAATGTCAGTTAAAGGGGTCTTTCTGTAAGTCTCTGGATGGGAATCAAAGGCAGGTTCTGTTCGAGTGGCATTCAGCAAGCATACCTTAAGCACACAGCATGTGCTTGGCACAGCACCTGTGCCCCCAGGGGAAACCCGAGGCAGGACATGGAAGGCAAGATGTCCTGAGAGCTTTGGGGAGCATGGCAAGTGAGTTGGTGATGGACCGAGTGCCTCTAAGTGGCAGCACAACTCTTTGTCAGTTCCATTCTCACAGTGCCACAGTAAGTGTAGGTTAGCATCCCAGTTTTACAGAGAAGGAAACTGAGGCTGCGAGAGGTTACACAATTTGCTTCTGTGTAATTGACAATAGCATAATCTCTATAATAAAGAGCCAGGGTGTAGCTACTGACCATGCCCAAAGGCTGACCAATCAGAAGTCAGCGCTGGGCTGCCATGGCGACCCAGGGCTGACTACTGAGGCTGCAGACCCAGTGACCCAGCAGTGACTGCTGAGGCAACTTTGAATCAGGCCTGGAAAGAGACCTGAAGAGAGAAGCAGGGGCTGATCTGTAGAATCCGAGTCAGCTTTTGACCAGCACTTGCCTCTCTCTTTCCCTACAAGCCTAGGAAGCATCCTTGCCTCCATTTCTCTTCTAGCCTCCACCAGCCCTGCCTTTCTAATCAGGCCCTGTTGATAGGCCCAGAGACGCTGACTGGCATAGAAACTGGCCAATCAGAACCAAACCTGGGTCAACTGTGAAGAGCCAATAGCTTCCTAGGAGATGGAGCTTTTGACACTGACTGGCATAGCAACCTACTGATTAGAACCAAATTGGCCAGCAGGGGAGGGCAGTTGGGGTAACCAGGCAGACAGAGGCAGTTAGGGGTCATCAGGCAGGCAGGCAAGTGAGTGGTTAGGCTCCAGCAGTCCCAGATTTTGAGAGGGTTGTCCCATTGGAGAGGGTGCAGGCTGGGCTCAGGGAACCGTCCCCTCATTTCATGCACTGGGCCACTACTAAAATAATAGTCGTGGAAAGTATCATATATGCCACTTGATTGCTCATTTCCCTGAAATGCCAAGAGTTATGAGTATTTATATTTAGTTAGGACATTCTTGTCTGTGATGCTGAATACTGTACTATACCCTCATTCTGAAAACATGATTGTTTTATCCAAACAATTGGCCAGTAACAGGAGATATAGAAAAATAGATAGATAGATATACAGACAGACATATGATTGTCATATCAAACTTGAGCCCATTCCCCAAGCCAGACCATGTTGAAAGGCTGAGAAACCACCTCCCCATCCCATGAGGTCAGGATAAGTTCTCCTGTCCAGGTTTCTATACCCCTACAGGCAAACTCCCTATCAAACCCTGACACTTAAAGTCTGGATGGATTTTGCCCCCTCCAATACCATCTGTTCATTAGAGTCATCATTACTTCTCCTTGTTTCAAGGGCCCCAGGCAATCCTCAAATTGTCCTGAACGAGAGGAAAAAGCTGCCATAAGTTGAAAGACCAAAGAGTGTTCATCTTCTAGAAAGGGAGGGAAGGGGGAGGAGAAAGGCAAGGAAGAAATTAGAGGAGGAAGGAAAAAGGGGAGGGAAGGGGTGAGGAGGGGAGGGGAGGGGAGGGAGGAAACAGGAAGGAAAAGGGAAAAGAGAATAGCCAAAGCAGGAGTTCTCCATCTTCACCACATGGACTGTGGATTTTGATTCAGGACTGATTTTGCAGAATCTCTATCCTGGGCTTGCTGTCTTGTGCATAGGAAGGTCTTCATCATGGAGCTGCTGTGATGCTGTCTAGAATGAGTCTTTTCTTTTATCTGCCTTTCTATCTTTTTGTGTGTGTGTGTGTGTGTGTGTGTGTGTGTATGTGTGTGTGTGGACATTCAGAAACAGAGACTGGCACCTTTTAGCATCCTGCCATGTATTTTTTAGAGCAGCTTTATTTAACTGGAAAAGTGAGCAATGCATTTTTATCCATTGCAGAGGAAATCTAGGCTTAGGCAATCACTGGCAAACGCGTGTATTTAGTTACTGCTGAAATCTGTGGGACTCATGAGGCTTCTCCCCTCCCTCCCTCTCCACAGTGAAATATACACATTGCTCCCCCCTACCTGCCTGCAGCAGGAAGCATAGCTGGTCCTCATTCATCCAGGGACCCAGTCGTCCCAGGGACACTGACACACCTAAGAGCCATGCTGGGGAAGCAAAGCTGTATGAAGACAGGAAAGACGAGTACCCTTGGGGTAGGAGCCATTGTGAAGTCAACTTGTCACCTAAGTGTCTTGGTGTTATGTTCATCCTGTGCTTTCCTGGAATGAGGTGAGCACACCCCTTAAATAGCAAACTTAGAAAACAGCAAAAGTAGACTTTTTAAAAATTCTGGGTGACATTTCAATGGCAGAATGTATGACACTCAGGATATTAAGGTCTTTTTTCCCCAGGAAAATCAGAACAATAAAGCTGAGGAGCTGATAGAGATGGCTTTTCTATCTATCTATCTATCTATCTATCTATCTATCTATCTTATATCATTTATATATTTATCATCTATCCATCATCTATCTGTCTACCTATCTATGTATGATGAACCTATCTATCTATCCATGTATTATTTATTTATGTTTGTATTTATTTTTCCATCCATGCATCCATCCATCCATCCATCCATCCATGCATGCATGCATCCATTATCCATCAATTTATCTGACATCTATCTATGTATGCATCATCTATGTATCATCCAGCTATGTATCTATTTGTGTACCATCTATCTATGTACTAGTATGTATCTCTCTATCTATTCATCTATCTATCTGGACTGGGGCATATAAGCAGTTTGAGGAAAGATACCTGGAACCCTCTGTGATGGGGATAGCAATCCAATGGCCTGCAGACAGGCAGGTAACACAGTGGAAGCCTTGGGTCCAGTGAGACCTGGGAAGGCAATGAATGCACTCCAGGTTAAGAGGGACAACCACTGTGCACACGGCCCTGTCAAAGCTGACATTAAGAATCCATGGGATTCTCGGCTGCATTGCTCCTCTAATTTTTAAAGAAAAATTTATGTAGGTTCATATCAAAACTAACAACAGCATTTTGAAGTTCACCCAAAATTTTGCCTGGGACCAGCCATGTTCATGGCCAACCATTGGGGCCCTCTGATCAGATAATAATAATAATAATAATAATAATAATAATAATAATAACAACAACAACAACAACAACAACAGCAGCAACCATTATCATCAATGATTATGTAGAGTCATCATGGGAGAAAGTGTTGAGTGGCACACGAATGTTCAGACTGGCAGACGCCGTGTGAATTATGGCCTTTATAGCTCACCTGCCATTTTCATCTGTTCTCTCTGTGCCTCCACACTGAGCAAAAACAACCCCAGACTTCTCAGGTTGTGCTAGGGACTGCAAGTGATTACCCAGAAAGTTCTGATTACATAAAGTTCTGGATGCCAGCTGTTAGTGTCAGTGTGGTGGTGGCCAGTTCCATGAATAGATCACCCATTGGGCCTTCCAGGAGACTGAGACCCATAAGCCCCATAGGCTTATCCAGTAATGGGAGCCAATGAGATGGTCTAGCCCTCTGTGCATCAGGATTGCTCAGCAAGTGAACTGGTAGGCGCGTGCACATGCACACACACACACACACACACATACACACACACACCAGCACTGTCACACTTTTTGTAAATTGATTCTTATTCATTCCGAAGTCTTTAAAGTGTGTTTTTATCACCACGTTATTATTTGTCCTATTAAATAATTAGTTTAAATGAACCAAGATCAAAATATTTTGGAGATAAGGCCCCTCCCATAGTCAGCATCCTTTCATGAAGCACTTGTTACTAAGGGGCCACAGATTTCAGCCTTTTCTATTTTTAAAAAATATATTTTATTTATTTTTTCCAGAGAGGAAGGGAGAGGGATAGAGAGTTAGAAACATCAATGAGAGTGAAACATCCATCAGCTGTCTCCTGCACACCCCCTACTGGGGATGTGCCCACAACCAAGGTACATGCGCTTGACCGGAATCAAACCTGAGACCTTTCAGTCCGCAGGCCAATGCTCTATCCACTGATCCAAACCAGAGATTTCAGCATTTTCTAAATAGAAATAATTCTATATATTGCTTTACCCAATCTCCTATTCTTACAAATTGGGAAACTGAAATCATTTGTCTCTGCTTTACAGAAACAAAACATTCCTGAAGCTGCCCTAGCAGCCTTGGCTCAGCGGATAGAGCATTGGCCTGCAGACTGAAGGGTCACAGGTTCAAATCCACTCAAGGGCATATGCTTGGGTTGCAGGAGGCAGCCAATCCATGATTCTCTCTCATCATTGATGCTTCTATCTCTCTCCCACTCCCTTCCTCTCTGAAATCAATAAAAATATATTTTAAAAATTCCTGAAGCAAATAGTCAAAACAAATTTACTGCAATATAAATGGATTTATGCTAATTTTTTATATTCTTAATAGTTATCTGATGACATTTTCATCATCTATAAAGAAATTATTGAGATTGTTAGCTTCTTTTCACAACAGCCTAGAGGACTTGCTGTGTGACCATCAGGAAATCCGTTAATCTCTCAGTATCTCATCCAAAAATTAAAGTTTGATGTCCTTGCTGGGTATGGCTAGAGCATCATCCCAATATGCCAAGGTTGTGGGTCAGGACACATACAAGAAGCAACTAATGAATGCATAAATAATGGAACAAAAAATGGATGATATCTCTCTCTCTCTCCCCACTTTCATCTCCCTTCCCATATTTCTAAAAATCAAACTAAAAACAATTAAGGTTTGTGATCAAAACCTCCCCCCCCACTTCAACTATAAAACACCTTGAGTTTCACTGCCACCATCTGTACTTCTGTAGTAACCTGGAGTCCAGCACTTTGACCATGGGAGCCACGTGACCTCCAGAGTGGACTGCCAATCAAACCCCTTCCAGGGTCACTGCCTAGATGAGCAGCACAGAAATATGTTCATCTTATAAAACCTGTTTTCTTGTTGTGGCTATTTTTCCTCAAATATTTTCTGTCGCTCTGAGAAGCTGAAGGGCATCGAGTGTCAGGAAAAGCTCCAGGAAGACGCTGTGTAGGTGAGGAAAGGCTTCCTCGCCACCAATGACATTCTCTTTAGGAGTCCCATGTTGGTTCACATTTGGTAATGAAAGACTCGGATCCACATTCACACAAATAGCACACGCTTGCATTGGTTGGTGCACAATCACACATCCATCCTGATTGCCATGTTCAAGGCCTGACACCAATGCCAACCCATGCTGCCTTCCCTGGGGTCTGTCTGGAAGCATTTCTGCTCCCCTGCCTGGGCCCCTCAAACTCCCCGGAGCTCTACCTTGGTCTTTCCCATTGATTGATGTCTAACTCCATATGTAGTTAGAGAGTAGTGTGGTGTACTTCAAAGGCTGTGGACATTGATCACTCTGATTTGGTTTCAATCATGGTTTGTCATGGAATGTGGCATCAGGTACTTACTGAAGGTAAGTAAATGGGGTTCTCGTCAGGATAATGTGCGTCATGGCATCTGTCTTTAACCCACCAGAGCCTTAAGAAATATATATATTCCAGCCTGACTGGCATTGCTCAGTGGTTAGTAGCATCCTATGAACCAGGAGCTCATGTTTTGATTCCCATTCAGGGCACATGCCCTGGTTGCGGGCTTGATCTCTGGAGTGGGGCATGCAGGAGGCAACCAATCGATGATTCTTTCTCATCATTGATGTTTCTATCTCTCCCTCCCTCTCTGAAAACAATAAAAATATATTTAAATATATATGCATATCCCCCATCATCTTTACCTAGTACAGGCTCCTTGGTGGTGAAGTCGATCTCACACCTATGTCTAATCCCCACAGCACTATGTTGTAGAGAAAAGGAGAAATAATCCATAAATGTTTGTTGAATGAATGTGTAACTCTATTCATATTCATTTCTAATTTCATGTTCACTAACTTTTGAATCAAATTGAGTTTTCAAGGTTCTACCCACCACTATCTGTGATGTGGGCAGTAAAATAAATTGAATGTAACAATATGGGGAAATTAGTCAGAAGGCCTTATGTTACTGGAGAAAGTAATGAATCAGATCAAATTTTCAAGACTCTACCCATGAACTATCTGTGATGTGGGTAGTAAAATAAATTGAATGTTAAATTATGGGGGGATTAGGAAAAATACCTGAAATGGCTCCGTAATGAAAATGGAGCCTTTTGTACATGAGCGTATAAACGATGGCTAGACCTGAAGGCCGGGTGGCTGTTTGCTTTCTCAGTTGTGTTATTCTCAACCTTTCTCCCTACGTCTTATTGGATTCTTGAAAGTCATTCTTTGTGTGCTTACACAATTTCAAAACATCTGCTACCTTGGGGTTCAAGCTGTGCATTCGGGCTGTGAGGATGTGCAGAGAGATTTCTGAGCAGGTCTCCCATTCTGAAATACGTGGTAGGAAAAGCAGTAGAAGCCTGATCTTTTATGAGAATGCCACAGCTGTCCTGAAGGGTTGGCAACCCAATTCCTTTACAATTGCCTTGTTGTGCTGTTTCCTACCAAACTGTCCTTCAGTGATGTACATCTCCTTAAGGGACACGATGGTCCATCTGAGCCAAGGGATCCAAAATAGACACTTCCGGCCTTTAGTGTTCATGGGGATGCTTTCTTTCTGGCGGGGGACCATGCACTGCAGTGGCTGAAATTGTCCCATAGTCTGGGCAGCCCCCATGTCTATCCTGAGTCCTATCCCATCACACTCATAGCTCAGGGCTCAGGCTCAAAGCCCTTGCCCAGTCCAATCCACACATCGTCTCAGTGACGCGTGTCCACTCGGCTTTGGACTCCTACCCTCCTGATTACAATGCCCTGATGCCCCTCCTCTCTTCCATGAAATCCGCTATCAATTTACAGCCACCTCCGTGTGACCTGGAAAATCTCATTCTCGGCTCCCCCGGGCAGACTTCCAACTTCCCCGGAGCCTCTTGACCTTGTCCTCCCGGTTCCTCCGGAGTCCTGACAGTCTGAACCAGAGAGAAATTAAGAGCTTCCTTTAAATACTATCACTAATGGTGGATATAAATAACACGGCTTGAATTAAAATGAATCTTAGGGTGGAACTGGAATATTTTATGTGACATTAACAAGTGGTAAAATTTTGGGAAATTTTCTGCCTTCCCTGTAGCAGTCATAAGACTTACTCAAACCTAGTGGTGCAATGGGGAGCAGAAGCAAACAGAGAAATACGGCAGGCCAGATGAGGGGCGTGGCCTTAACTCTAACCTCAGCCTTTCCCCCTCTAGAAGTTCTACTTTGGGCAATACATGATGTTGGAGAGTTCTTGCCCGCAGTTCATGGTGAAGGCATTCTAGTCCTTCTTCTGAACTAATCCCCCAGTGTGATCCTTCTTAGCAATAGTTTCCTATTGCCTGGCCGACGTGGCTCCGCAGTTGAGAGTTGGCCTATGAACCAGGTGGTCATGGTTTGATTCCCAGTCAGGGCACAGTTTGATTCCCAGTCTGATTTACAGGCTCAATCCCCAGTGTGGAGTGTGCAAGAGGCAGCCAATCAATGATTCTCTCCTCACTGATGTTTCTATTCCTCTCTCCCTTCCTCTCTGAAATCAATAAAAATATATTTAAAAACAAAAATAGCCAAAACCGGTTTGGCTCAGTGGTAGAGCGTCGGTCTGTGGACTGAAAGGTCCCAGGTTCAATTCCGGTCAGGGGCATGTACATTGGTTGCAGGCACATCCCCAGTAGGGGATGTGCAGGAGGCAGCTGGTCAATGTTTCTCTCTCATCGACATTTCTAGCTCTCTATCTCTCTCCCTTCCTCTCTGTAAAAAAATCAATAAAATATATTAAAAAACAAAACAAACAAACAAACAAAAAACACCCAATAATAATATTTACCTGTCAAAGAAGAAAGATGGAATCCCAGGGAATCTCAGAGACAAAAATAATCACCTTGATGGTGGAAGCAGCCCCCACCACCATGGATCTTTTTGGAGGCTGTTGGGAGTGGAATTAAGCCTCAGATGAGATGCAGTGGGTGCCTGGGATCAGGCTTGTCGCTACTTCAGGAGTGTAAAGGTCCCCTCTGTCTTTCACTTTGGAATCCAGCTCATTGTTTGAAACAATGGGAATTGTTCGGTAAAGTTAGGAAATCATTATTCATCACAACCACGTCATATTCTCTGCATGTCTGCATAAATTCAGCCACATGTAGAATGGGCGAAGGATGAAAGGGACACAGAGGGTGTCCAGGTATCTGACCAGAGTCAACCTTTGCCCCTGGGACTAGAGTGTCAGCATACATCACACAAGACCATCAGCCCCAAAGTGTTCCACTTTCTTTTCTAGCCAAAATGACTCGGTCCACTATCTTGATGCCACGGGGAATGAAATCCACAGAATAAACGAGACCCACAGCTTGCCTTAGAACGCTATGCAAGTGCAACAAAGGTAGAAGAAAAATTTGTTTCTGGAAAGCAAACCTTTGAAAGTCTTCTTCTGCCCCACCTCCGGCAGGTCTGCCTGTCCCACCACCTTCTCCCAGCCCAGAGGGTAGTCTCTTGCTGACATGCTGTAAACTGAGTGAAAAGACTGCACCCACTCTGGGTCTACATGTAATTTACACATAAAATAAAACTGCACGTGGCCTTGTCTCATAGCCTATTTGTTTAATTAGCCACCTTTGAAAATGCTTTTTTCTTCAATTAATTTCCAATATTTAAAAGAATAACGGCGTCAGTTTATCTGCACAGGCGATCATTATATAGTGCGAGGAGTAATGACATCACCTGATGGTGGAAATTTGTCCGCCTCCCATAACTAACATCTAGCAGGCGCTGTCCTCACTTCCTCCTCCTCTAGGTGGGTCTCCCTTCCTTCCTAAGGGAAGGGGGTTGGGTTGAGGGGACGTTCAATGTCACTGCCTCCTCTGCACATCGATGGGCCTAGCTTTACCCTGAGAAAGTCTTCCAGGTGGGGCTGCCTGAGAAACTGGATTTCCGATTCCTGCTTAAATTCACATTTGTTTCCAAACTCAGAGAAGTTGGCTCATGTAAGAAACAAGGGAAGCACCCAAGGATCCCCATGAATTTTTATGCTTCTATTTTAAAGCTGTTTGCTGGCTCTGGGTGGGCCACTCCGCCAGGAGTCACACTGGCTTAAGAACAACAACAACAACAACAAACACAAGCTGAGTGGCCACTTTGTGGAGGGCCCGGCATTGGCCTCTCAGGGGCTTTGTGGTTCCTTTGTGATGTCAAAGTCGGGCTCACCGAGGCCCTCAGGCTGAAGCCTTCCACTTCCCCTCCGTGCCTCTCACCCGTGACCTGGGGAAGGCGGAAGTTTCTGCCCGGGGCCTAGGCAGGGAGGAACAATGCTTTTTGAATAAATAATATTCCAAAAAGAAGGTTTAAAAGGACAAGGAAAGAAGAGTAGCATTTGCAAAGTGCACGTCCCATGTTTTAGGCTTGGGGATTTTTAAAACTTGAACACGGTGCACACGCACTCTGATAGTCTTTCATTGGACTTGCCTGGACATCCATGAGCTAAATCTGCAAGGTCATCAGTCATTCTTTAAAGATATGTTTTTATTGATTTCAGAGATTGGAAGGGAGAGGGAGAGAGAGAAACATCCACCATGAGAGAGAGTCATCCATCTGCTGCCTCCTGTATGCCCCTTACCAGGGATTGAGCCCAAACCCTGCCTTGTGCCCTGACTGGGGATCAAACCAAGGCCACCTGGTATACTGGCTGTCACTTACCCCTGAGGCACACCTGCCAGAGCAGTTAGGCTAATTTTAAATATGACCAAACTAGGTCTTCTTTTCTTCTTTGTTTCAAAGATGGCAACAGCAAGGCTCAGAGAGGACCACACCACCACCCCACGTTTCTATTGCTTCACACTCTCTCTGTACAAGTGTCCCCAGGTGTGAGTCCTGAAGTACCCATTTCACCTTTGGGGTCCATAAAATCAGGGTGTGTGTGCCACTCTAAGTGAGACAACCAAGAGTGCACTGGAACATCAGCTGTGTCAGTTCTCTGGGGAGTGGGAGACATACGGAAGCTCTTTTCAAGTGACAAAGGACAAACCAACAACGCCCAGCTTTGGAGTTGCCCCAGACCAACTCTGCCGGACAAGGCCATGGCCACGAGGCTGTTTCCCTGGCTGTTACCACAGGTTTCTGCCCACCACCAGCAGCAGCCTGTGCTTCCCTGGGGGATTCTGCAGTCTGGGGTGCCAGGGTGTGCTGTCCTGTTCATACTGCGGCTTAGCTCCATGGGTGACTGGGACCTGGAGACCCGCCTCAGTGGCAGGGGAAGAAGAGGGATCCAGGAGAAATGAGTGCAAAGCTGGAGAGCGTCCAAGCTAAAAGATGATACATCTGGGAATTATTTTTCTCTTGTAACAAGAATTGTCTTACCTACAGAGAATTCTGGAAGTAGGCTGGAGTGGGGCTGATTCAGAGGTTCATCAAGGCCCTCCAGGACCCTGGGTGTCCCCACTTTCCTGCTCCACCACACAGAGCATTACTGGTAGACAGATGCTCTCTCCTGTTCCCCAGGTGGCTGCAGTGGCTCCGAATATCACATCCTCTTGCAGCAAGGTGCAAAAGCAGTAAGAGACAGTCTCTCTTTTCGTTTTTTCTCTTTCTTTTCGAATATGTGACAGGTATTCATTTAAGGGCATTACTTATTACATTTTATTTCATCAATTGTCCTGAAAACCTGCCTTTTCCCCCTAAAGACAAGATGAATGAATCCATCCATTTTACCATTCATCCCACTATCCATCCATCTATCTATCCATCCATCATCCATCCACTCAAACAACCATTATCTCAATAACACATTTCTACTACATTTTGGGTTAGACCTTATATCTTTTTTAAAATATATTTTTATTGATTTCAGAGAAGAAGGGGGAGAGAGAGAGAGAGAGAGAGAGAGAGAGAGAGAGAGAGAGAGATTGAAATATAAATGATCACAGAGATCCATTGATTGGCTGTCTCCTGCTTGCCTCCTGCTGAGGACTGAGCCCACAACCTGGGAGGTACCCTGACCAGGAATAGAACCATGACATTCTGGTACATGTGTCAGATGCTCAGCCACTGAGCCATTCCAGCTGGGAGACCTTAGGGATCTTGAGATGACACAGGTAGGCTTCCTCTTGCTCTTCTGGACCTCACCCTCCTGGGGGAGATGCACATGGAAATATCACCTAATTCGACATTGTATGTGCTGTCATATGTGTATGTCCACTAAATAGCCAGAAGCCAGAGGGACAGGGCTGAGTCTCTGAGCTCCAAGAACAAGATGGTGACTCTATCTTAGAGCAGGTGGTTTACTGTTTCAGAATTACACAGTAAGACCCTTTCTTTGAGTCCAATATTAAAGAAGCATGGCGCCGAGCAAGCTTGAAATTCCCTTACAGGTGTCTAAAGCTAGCATTCAAGTAATTTCCCCAAGCTCTCATTCTAAACTAAAGATAGGAGCTTGCCACTGTCAACCCACCTAATTTCAGAGATATGCAATTTCTCTCGGAGTTACATGCTTTCTCTGCAATGGCCTACTTTAAAGGTCAAGGTGATGCTCTGGATATGAGGGATTGTGTTTTCTTCTTACCTTTGGGGAGAAGAGGGCAGAGAACACCCAGTTACACCCCGTGGATAGGGCTTATCTAGAAACAAAGAGGAGCACCTGGGACTCCCTGTCTGGAGGTGGATAAGACTCCGTGTGGGGGAGAGGCATTTAGAGAAAGTCTGCAGGGAAACCAGATTCATGGCTGTTTCATTGTGTGACTAATAGGATTTGCAGATTTCACTCTTCAATGTGTGACTACCTCCACTCCACTGCTTCCCACAAATTAAAATTAAAGAGTAAACGCCCTAAATGCCTACTTCCAGTTGATTGGTTCTTAGCAACATATCAGTGAAAATTGTATTTTAATTTTGACTTTTCTTAAGAATAAATAGGCCAACTGCTTTATCTCTTCAGCTCCTCCATTAAAAGTCCATCTAAATGCAATCAGCTTTATTAGCTCGCACAAATATTAAATTTCTTCCAAAGGTGAGTTATCATAGTGTAATTCCATGGCCTAGCACTTGCTGTAGATTCAAAATGCCTCATAAGTTAAGCTTAGCAATACATTCTCAACAGTTCGAAGGCCAGCTCTGAGCTCTAGTCTTTTTTTTTTAGACAAGCATCTTCTAGCATGTTACTGTATTCATTCTTATGTCAGTTCCTTAATTTATTTGTTCCAATTATTTATTCTGTAGGCATTTACTTAATCTGTATCTTAAAGCCACCCCCTCCCCTACACACACACACACACACACACACACACACACACACACACAGGCAGATGTTTGAATGAAACAGTGCACACAAAGCTGAACCAGCCTGGTTTGATTTAGCTCATCCCTCCTCAAAAAAACTAAACAAACTAAAAACCAGGACATGAAAACCATGTTGCACCAGCATCCGGGATAGATCACCCAGATCTGCCTTTACCCAGATGGCCTCGCTCTACCAAGAGTTGCAAATTTATAGACGCATGGGCAGCCTTGGCCCTTGGCCACATTTCCTGATGCTCAGTGTCCTGGAAACCCCGTGCTCCAGCTTGGAGAGAAGCATGTCTCCTCTGGATGGCCCCACCACCCCTCAAGTCCAGGAGGAGACCTGGAGCCGACTGTGAGCTGTGATCTCATTTTCAATAGCAGGATTGCTGTCTAGGGCTCAACATGAGGGCATTTCTCCAAAGTCTTACTTACTTACAAGTCTTTCTTCCCCTCTTAATTTGCCTGGAGCCAGGCTTTCATCTCGAGTTTTAGCCAAGAGGCACCTGCTGAAATATTCATCGGCAGAAATTGTGCCATGGGTGCTTTCTCCCATTTGTCCACTTGTACATCATTAGACCGAGGGTGAGGCGAGTGGAAATGGAGTTTGACACCAGACAGTGGAATCCACTCAACTCCAGGTAAGAGGCAATTAACCCTTTTAAACAAAGGAAGTATCGAGAATAGACCTTTGCAGACATTATCTACTCAACCCAGGCATCAGTTATTCCTGGAAACTGTTCATTCTTTCAATATACTTTATTGAATGCCTACTGGGCGTGAATCCCAATGCTGGACACTCGGCAAATCCAGATGAATCAGATTTAGTTCCTGCTCATCAATCTCACAGCCTAAGACAACAGCAAAATAGGGCAAGTGGTTATGAAGTTGGGTGCAAAGGTGCATAGAGCATGACTCCCATTTAAGAATGGGCAAGGGCAATGGATGCAACCTTCTGGAATCAGAGAGCTGACTCTGGAAGGCTAATGCATGGTTTTCATTTGAAGGGGAAATGGGTGTCAGGGTGGAGGTTTGGGAAATGTTTAGAGGAAGGGACAGATTCTTCCACAGCAGAAGGAAAGACAGAGATGCCAGAAGAGCCGTCTCTATTGATGACTATGAGCAACCTGGGTTGATGAAGGAAAAGGTATCATTAGGTGATGAGAGGAGCAGCAGCTGGGTTCAGGTCATGGCCTGGCCTGCACATCAAGGAGCTTGAACTCTGTCCTTTATTTCTTGAGTGGAAGAGAGCAGAATTGATGTGCTGTAAGCAGAGGGAGATGGTGGTTATATTCTGCTTTGGAAATACTATTTACTTTTCACTGGAAGCTGATGTTGGCAACAGAAGATGAATCAGGAGGTTGTTAAAAGAGTCAGGGAGATGAAACCGGTTTGGCTCAGTGGATAGAGCGTTGGCCTACGGACTGAAGGGTGCCGGGTTCAATTCCGGTCAAGGGCATGTACTATGAGTGTGGGCACATCCCTGGTGAGGGGTGTGCAGGAGGCAGCTGATCAACATTTCTCTCTTGTTGATGTTTCTAACTCTCTATTCCTCTCTGTAAAAAATCAATTACATATATTTTTAAACGTTGGTATTTTTTTAATATATATATTTTATTGATTTTTTACAGAGAGGAAGAGAGAGGGACAGAGAGCTAGAAACATCAATGAGAGAGAGAATCACCGATCAGCTGCCTCTTGCACACCCCATACTGGGGATGTGCCCACAACCGAGGTACATGCCCTTGACCGGAATCGAACCCGGGACCTTTCAGTCTGCAGGCTGACGCTCTATCCACTGAGCCAAACCGGTTTCAGCCAATTACATATATTTTTTAAAAAAGAGTCAAGGGATAGCCGAAACCGGTTTGGCTCAATGGATAGAGCGTCGGCTTGGGGACTAGAAGGTCCCGGGTTCGATTCCGGTCAAGGGCATGTACCTTGGTTGCGGGCATATCACCAGTAGGGGGTGTGCAAGAGTCAGCTGATCGATGACTCTCTCTCATCGATGATTCTAACTCTCTATCTCTCTCCCTTCCTCTCTGTACAAAATCAATAAAATATATTTAAAAAAAAAAGAGTCAAGGGATAACATGGTTATGAATGATGGTAGAGATAGTGTGGATGAACTGAAGGACAGAAGTTAAATCACACTTAGAACTTCTAAAATTCATTGCAACAGCCTGTCACTGAGCCCCTGATCCTACTCTAGGTAAGAGGAGGGGATAGTCTGTTAGGGACAGAGTCTATTTTCTTTCACACAATTTAACTTCCTAAGTGGATTCAGTGATCCTGCCTAGCTTTTCAGAAGAATCAGATGGTGATGGTTGGGTTCAGAAGAAAAAGAGATGGAAAAACAATGTTGGTCATTTGCCAAAGGCAAGAGGGTTGAAAAGCAGAGAACAGATCCTTTAAAGTTTCATGAATGTGGGCTCCATGAATGTGGATATTTTCCACACAGCCCTTTTATGGCATTTCTGGTTTGTCTTGCACTGGTAAGAATCACGTGAGTTTTTCAAATCTCCTCGGATGAAGGCATGAATGAATCAACTCAGTCCACAGCAGCTTCCCAGAGGGTCCAAGGCAGGGATGGCTGACCATTTGATGCCCATGGCCCCATCGAAGAAGGCCAGCTCACATGCCAGGTGGCTTTTTATTTATTTATATTGATATATTTTTTAATATATTTTATTGATTTTTTACAGAGAGGAAGGGAGAGAGATAGAGAGCTAGAAATGTCGATGAGAGAGAAACATTGACCAGCTGCCTCTTGCACACCCCCTACTGGGGATGTGCCCGCAACTCAAGTACATGCCCTTGACCGGAATCGAACCTGGGACCTTTCAGTCCCCAGACTGACACTCTACCATTGAGCCAAACTGGTTTAGGCCCAGGTGGCTTTTTAACAAAGCAAATCTCTGATTTCCAGTGGCTCCACGAGGCTGGCATTTATGCGAGAGGGAGGATTTATTTTTCACATTTTCTCTGGAATGTGGATGATATAGGCCCGTTTGCTGGTGAGCCCCATAGGCAGCCTCCATTTCTGTGCTGGTGCCCACATAGATATAAAAGCACATCTGAATTTTGCTTGGAGTTAAATCACTGTGAATGTTCCTGGCTGGATGCGGTTGGAATCTGGTACCAGGGAAAGATGGCATGGTAAACAAGAGTTTGGAAGTTACTTCTGCAAAATTAAATCACGTGAATATGTATTGCATGCTGTATGTATGTACGTACATGATCCTTACACACAAAGGGATACCTGAGGTGGAAAGGGGAGTCGCTGTCACTTTGGGGTTGTTGGTACAAGTTCACAGGAGCCACGTATTTCTGACCCAGTGTCCTCATCTGTAGAACAAGGGTGATTATGTTTATGAATAAAACACTAGGAGTTCTTGGCATGAGAGGAATACATGGTTGGGAGGGAGCAATTTCATGATGAACCACAGACAATGTGCAATCCTTGGCCACCCAGGCAGTGCTCCTGGAGCCCGACTATTTCACTGGGAGCTGATAGATGGAAAATGCCGATGCTCACTCTACTATAGAAATGCGCATTGAAGCTGCTGTTTGTGTAAAGAATGGAACGGAAGATCCGTAGACATGGCCGGCTGCCTGTGGGATTCTCAGCAGCCCAAATGCAATCAGAAATCCCAGGCTACAGCACGGTTGGTTGAAAAGTTGTTTCTTCACTATGCCACTTGTGCAAAGCCCCACATCTTCTGACCGGGCATGATGAATCTGACTAGACTGGAGTCCTACCTACTGCTCCCCCACCCAAGGTGGAGGCTACACATCTATACTAATAAAAGGGCAATATGCTAATTAGGTGGGGAGACCTTCCAGGAGACCTTCTGGACAAAGCCTTGGTGGTTAGGGGCGATCAGGCTGGCAGGGGGGTAGTTGGGGTGAGCAGGCTGGTAGGGAGGCATTTAGGGGCAGTCTTGGATTGTGAGCAGGATGTCCAACTGCCAGTTTAGGCCTGATCCCACAGCAGTAGAACATGCCCCGTGGGGTTCCAGATTGGATATGGTGCAGGCCAGGCTGAGGGACATACTCACCCACCCCACCCACCCTGTGCATGAATTTTGTGCACTGAGCCATTAGTTTTTCTATAAGAAGCTTTTATGAGCAGGGACCCAGGAATCTCCATAGTCTCTCTTGGTATCGTCAGTACCTATATCCTTTGTTTCATTAATGGTCTATTGGTTCATCACAAAGCATCCAATCTTGTGGCTGAAATCAACACAGCTGTGTTATCTCACAGTTCCTGTGGATGAAGAGTCTGGAACCGCTGTTCACACTCAGCGGGTGGGAGTCAGGATGATAACCAGCTGTTTTACATAAGGTAACCCAATCAAGGGAGTGACTGTCCCATCAGCTTCTCCAGCCATGCCCACACTGAAACAAAAGGGATGTGTCATCTGGGGGGGGGGGCATCTAGGGAGGATGCCCTATTGGAATTCTTCCCACCACCTGTGCCATTCCTGGTGCCTCCTAGGTGCACATCAAGGGAAAATAGTTCTCACCTGCCCAGTCAGGGTGTAAACACATTTTAGAATGGAGGCGATTTTAACCTGGGTTTAGAAGGATGAATAGGAGTTAAAGTTGAAAAGGAAAAGAGGACCATCCTGGGCCCAGTGAGTGATGGGGTCTAACCAGGTGTAATCTATCAATAGGTGTAATACGCGTACCTCCTGCTTTTCTGTCCTGTGCCTCTTTCTTCTGCCAAGGACCCAAAGCCTCCACTTTTCATGTGTTATGCCTAAATCTTACAGTGTAGACAGGAAGAGATAATTGAAGAAAAGATGTACAATCACCTTCCTCCACTACTCTGACACAATAAGAATAAACACATATTTAGAGGTGCATTTCCTATGTGTTAACACTTATGAGAATTACCCAATATTCTTGAAAAACAAAAGGTGAATTCTTGAGTTCTATCTCCAGAAATACTGATTCAGCAGAGCAGGTGTGACAGCCATGGATCTGAATTTTGACAAGCCCTGGGATGCTTCCAAGGCACATGGTCCAGGGCACTGCTTGGATAAACAGTGTAGCGTTTTACCAGGACCTTTCACAGACATAGTCACTTTCTCCATGGGTACAACATGCTGCCCATTTCACAGATGAGGTAACTGAGGCTTAGAAGTCTTATAACCGATATATGGTAAGAGCTGGGGCAAATGCAGATGTTCTCTGACGACCTCAAGCTCTGTTTCTCATCGTCTCCTCAGATGGCATTTATAGACGTGGGTATTGATCTGATCTACTGCCAACTGGTGTCTGGGCTTTTCCGTTGGTTGTTGTCGAGACTCCATTTCCTTAATACTTATTTGCACTAGATCCAAAGGGCTGCCTTGGCCTTGATTCCTCTAAAAAGCCTTTGAGGAACTCACATTAGCACTTCCATAAAGTCATAAAAGCTGGGCACACCACTCCGAGTTTAAATATGGAAGCCGAAACCCTAATCACAGTTTAATAAAACTAAATATGTACATACTTTATGGTCAATCATGCAGACCATTTACAGGGTCTCTTGGCTTTGAAATGACTAAGTCTCAGACGGGGGCGTAGATGAGCCGGGCTTGACATGACATATATTGAAATAGACTGCGGGGCGATCACTTAGGGATGAAAACCGTGCTTCAGCCCCAGTGAACCAAGGCTAAGAGGCAAATTATTCAATTACAGTAAATTTACAGTAGCTTAATATTTGATAAAAGTGGTTCTTCCATCATCAGAGCATCTTATTGAAAACCCTTGAGCAGCGAACTAGCGCCGGAAACTCTTAAGATGTTTTAACCACTTATTAAGAAAATTCATCTAGCTTGATCTTTTATGAGCAGTCTGCTTTGAATATATATGTGCATTTTTTGTAATTGGCAGGTACTTTGTGCAGGTACTGGTGGCCTCAAATTAACCTGCTAATTAAACTGCTAAAGTAACCTACAAGCGGGGGTGGGTTGGATGGGGCCCTTGGGGCATCCACTGGGGGGAAGGCTGCCTGGGGCGAGAGCCTGGCATTGCAGAGGGGCACCGTGTCTGTCCTTGGACTTGGAGGTGAGGATGAGCTTCCTAGGACTGGCCCATGAGATGTGAGGTGTGCTTAGCAAGGGGGCAGACTGAGCTCTGAGAAGGGCAGTTGCACATCACATGACAAGTTCAAGGCAAGGTTGTTGTCTGTCCAAGGAAGCTCGAAAGCGGGCCTTCTTAAATTTTAATGCAGAGGAATCCCCGAAGGATTTGGTGGAAATGCAGCTTCTCATTGAGCCCACCATTCTGCATTTCTAACCAGCTCCTGGTGAGGATCGATGGGCGCCCCACCCCTCCCCTGCCTGAGGACCCAGTGTGAGTCCCAGAGATGCAGTGGGTGCTCCTGGTGCAGCCACCTGGATGACCTGCATGCAGACCCGCAGTGGTTCCCAGCTGAGACCTGCATCACAGGGTGACAGATCATAGTGGACACGCCCCTGGTGGATCTTGAACCTGGGCTCCATCAGTGTATGGGCCTGTGGAACCCGTGGGAGAGAATACCAGGCCCCTGGACCTGCAGAGGGACACAGGGCTGGTCTGTTCGCTTGGCTCCTCCAGTGGATATATTTAAATACAAATGCCTGCACTGCAGCCTGGAGTCCCCACCATGGAACTGAACATTCCCTCTGCCCCAGCCCCTCCTTGCCAAGCCTCCCCCCTCACCCCCCACCCCCCACTGGTAATGTTGATGCCTCTAACTTCCAGAACCAGAGCTCTGCTTCTTAATCTGGGTTTAGTTAAACTTCTCCTCCTGCTCAGGCACTGTCGTCAAATATAAAAGAGGCAAGAGAGGGGGTGGAAATGCTAATTAGGCCCTGTCACCATTCCAGGGACTGTACGGAGAAGTCCCAGCATGCAAATCAGGTTAAAGCTGCCCTGAGCTGCTCAGGGGGGCAGGGGCGGGGGCGAGGGGGGCACTGGACTGACAATCACAGGTAAGAACTGGTGCTCAGCTTCCTCCCTGGCCTCTCCCTGCATCTGTTCATCCGTTCTGCAGTGGCCATGAGGCGCCTGAGCGGCAGGACACCAAGGAGGCAAAGCAGAATTCCAGGAGTTGAGTGTGTGTGCCAAGTGTGTGTGTGTGTTTAAATAAAACACTTTCTGCCCCCCAAGGTTGCAGCTGCATTCAGAGTAAAAGTGAGCTAAATGGCTTTACACACACACACTCACACACACACACACACACACACACACACAGCCACCATTCAGCTCAGTATAAATGTCACAGCGTCAAATACCAAATACAGAGAATTATTAACGTAAGTGGCCTCCTATAATAAAGCTCATTATTAATAGGCCTATTAGCTTGGCATTCATTTCAACTGACAGCAACGGTCTCTCTGAGGCAGCTGTTGGCTCCCTTTTTACATCCCAGACCCCTCCTGACATCGCCATGCAGATTAAGAGGCAGAGGCAGGGGTAGGGGAGGTGGGAAGCAGGGATGGGAGTCATGTGGATTATTTTAAAAGGGGAAGGGAGGCTGGAGTTACTATTTATCGAGCACACAGTAGAAAATAATGGTGAACATCCCTAAGCATGTGTCACGCGAGTTACATGTGTTATTCTATCTGACTCATGGAAAAGGCAGGACACCAGGTGCATTTGAATTTCAGAAAAACAACACGTTTTTAGTGCATGTCCTGAGTATTGCCTGGGGCATACTTAGAATAAACATCAGGTGTGGTTTATCTAACATTAAAAATGAACTTGGAGTCCTGTGTCTTTATTGGGTAATTAGAAAGCAAGTTCTGTTGTGATCCACATTTTACGAGTAGAGGTACTGAAGTTTAAAGGGGTGAAGTCCAAGGTCAGACCCCAAGTTGGGTTAGACTCCCCGACTTTGAGCCTGATTCATTTCCAAGCTCATTCTCTGGCCACTGTTCTCCTGAGGCTGCCTACCCACCCGCCAATCATGACGCATAGCTCATACATTCATCTTCCCATTCACCTTCCCTGAGTTGCCCATAGCTGTCCTTATTGTACCCATTCTGCAGACAAAATTGAAGTTCTGAGCAGTTGGCTAACAACAGAGTCATTTCAGTTATCTATGGAATATTCATTGAGTGTCTCCCAAGCCTGATTCTCTGCTGGACTCTGGATACAATACAACTCAGACACAGGCTCCGTCTTCAAACCCTGTGGATAGAGTAAATGGAACAAGTGAAATGGACATGGGGTGCGTGGTCTCTACTCCCCAAAAAACTGAAATCAGCATTTCAGTTTCTCTTTTGGAAAAGGTCTCACCTGGTAAAGACCGTCTCGGGCAGATGTCATTGCTGATCCTTATGTCCAATCTTAAAGGAAATCCGGGATTGCCATATGAGAAAACAATGTCACAGTTTCAGCTTAAACATATTGTAAAAGTCCCAGTGGAATGAAATGTAAGTGAAAAATATGAGAAATTTAATAAATGGGAATTTGCAGAGACCAGTTTAATATCACACAGAAAATGACATGAAAAGATGGCCGTCCCATCATTCCTCAACCTGAGCTCAGGATCGAATGATAGAGATCAGATTAGTTGACATCTGCTTACTCAATAGTTATTAGATATTAGTAGACAGCAAGCACTGTACATGGAAAGCATGCATTGCTGTCAGGGCGCTCTCAGCAGTCACATACCCTCTCTGAGTCTCACGTTTCTCTCCTGTAAACCAGGAAGTGCACAGTAGATATCAGGGCAATGGGAATGCCTTGATCAGAGTTGACTTGGAAAAAATGATCCTAGTGGAAATGACAACAATAATTTGGAAAGAGAGAGACACACACAGAAGGAATGGAGGTGCATTTTCAAGGTAAGTCTTCTCTGTGCAGCTTTGAAGGCCAGTGTTTTGCTAAACACCTAAATTTTGTCCAAGAATATCTATGGACTTATGGTTCTGAGGGACTCAGATTCCACAACAATTTCTCTAACTTCTAAGAGTTCTCTAAACTCTTTTTTATTTCATTGCTGAGGTTGTCTACTTTCTATTATTACATTAAATATGTAATAGATTGTTTTCTTTTTCAACAAATACATCATCTATGAAGATGAAGAGTCCAGGATAAATAAGTTGAAAATCTTAGGCTCATTCAGTCGTTAATCATTTATTTTATTTTTAATCCATTATACCTGAATCCCATCCACTGATCTTTCCATCTTTCTGCCTGTCCAATCCTTCACTATTCTATCTATGTATGTTCCCATATATTCACTACTTACCCTTCCCTCCATCCATTTCACTATATCTCCCTCCTCATCCATCCACACATTCACTCAACCACCCACTCATTCATCCATATATCCATTCAGCAATTCATCTATCTATCTATCTATCTATCTATCTATCTATCATCTATTCATTCAATCATCCATTTTATTTCATTTACTAAATGCTTACTGAGCATCAGTTATATGCAATCACAATATTAGTATTGACTAAGTCCAGTCCATTCCCTCTATGGATCTCACAGTCACTCAAAGAAATGAGCCTTTAGCAGCCAAGTTACAGTAGTATCTTAAGAAGATTCAGTCTCTTCTTTTGGATATTTTCAAAGTCCAAAGACCTAACAAGGCAAGGATTATACAACTCTTGGCTACAAAGAAGGTCTTAGCCTTCCCGAGGAAGTAACTCAGTTGCCCAACAAGTTTTTGAACTACATCAGCAAATGAAAAATGGCGAAGAGTACGTTGGCTTCACTTGGGGTCCATTCCAATGTCCCAAATCCCAGGTGCTTTCAGAGGGTGAGTGAGTGTCTTTGCTGCCCCAAAATGCTACAACTGAGCATAGTGAGTGTGACACCAGATATAACGGTCCAATAATTTCCTATTTGAAGTCCAGTTTTTTTTCCCTTGTCTCTTCATATTTCAACTAAGTCCAAAGTTATTCATCCTGATGTTAGGTTATTAATCCCTGCCTCTGCATAACAGAGTGGGAAGAGCTGTGCTGCTCAAGGACCTAAGACACTACTTAACCTTGAGTCTCCTTGGCTCTGATTTAAAGCCTTTCAAGCCCTTTTTAAGAGAGAAAGACGTTTCTCATTCTAAGATTAATATCCGCACTCTCCATTCCCACCTGGAGGAAGTGATATGAGGCTTAGAGCATATGTCTGGGTCAGAATCCCCAAGAGAGAACTGAGCTTTTGTCGTCCATTCATCCATCCATGGATCATGCATTCATTAAGCATGTACCAGTGCTGGACACTGTGATGCCAACGATGACTCTCTTTTCCATGAGAATCGTGCAGCCAATTAAGCACCGTGGCTATAGCTCACGCTGACTGAGAGTGACGGGCTGCCCAGAAGAGTATAGCTATGAGACATAAGAGCGAGGAAAGATACCAGCTCATCAGCACACACGTGGGTAGGAATCCAAGAGGTGTTTGCTGATTCATTCATTCCTCTAAAATAATCTTGGTCATCTACCATGTGCTCACTCTAGGGATAGAATGGGTGGGTAACAAGCAGCCGGTCTCTGCTCTCTGTGGTGTCTGTAGTTTAGTGGAATGTTGAAATGGATTAGATGGTTGAGGTCTGGGAAGAGGAGTGTTTTGCAGGCAGAGGGAACAATGTGCACACCCGTCGCTACATGGGTATGGTCAGCAAGGTGAGAAGAAAACAGTGCGCTCAGTGGGACCATGAACAGTAGCAGCCAGATCAGGTCTTCCATCAGACCTTGAAGGAACATGACTGCATCCCCAAGTGATAGACTCATAGGAGCCTCTGAAGTTGTTTCAGGAAACTGTACCAGATTGCAGGGCTGACCCTGCAGGGAAAGGAAAAATGCAGAGGAGGCAGTCCCAACCACAGGAGCAAAGGACAGGCAGTCCTAACCACCGTGGCAGTCCCAACCACGGTGAATGCCAAGGGGAAAATGTGAGAGGAAGGACAGAGAGATGCAGGGCAGCCACGGCTGCCTACATAGAGCTGCTGAAGTCAAGAGGGACAGGAGGGACAGGAACCTGGGTGCTCACAGATTCGGCTCATGAGTCCTGGTGCAAAGATTGGCACTGGCTTCTTCCTCCCTGAGGGGTCGATGTGGTCATATGCCTGAGGCTGGGCCAGTAGACTGTGATTGGGAGTCTTGTATGTCACTTCCACCCATAACCATGTCAAAGACCTCTCACCCATAAACTCTGCGCTCTCACCACCTACAGGGAGCAGAGGGGCCAGAGGACAGAAGAAGGGGTTCCGTGAGGGGTACCTAGCGGGGCTCAGCAGGTATGTCCACCCCAGGCCAATGAATGGCAGTGGCTCTGTCCCAGTAAAACTACATATGAAAACAGGTGAAAGGCTGGCAGGAGCACCTGGATTGTCATTTGCCAGCCCCTGGCCCAGAGCAAAACACCCCGTCCAGTGACCTCATTGGACAATGATAACAAGAGACAAGATGCAAACTTTTATTTGCTAAACTTCTGAGACCTGGGAGTTGCTTGTTATGGCCTAGGCCTATGGAAGAGGAGTAGGGAAAGGCTATGCAAATGCCCCATATTCCTTGGAAAATGAGAGAACTTATGAGGTATATGGTGTGAAATACCGCCCCAGGTTTTAAACCATCCTTTCAGATTGAGTGACTGGGAATTTGTAGGAAAAAAGACCCCACATACCTAGCAAATTCTGGGGAGATGCAGCCTATGAATCGTCCAAGGATTCGGTATTTCATTGTAGAGACCTGGCCTGAATGGCGGCTGAGGGCCCCTTATTGTGACGCGGCCTGGAAATCGGGGTTTAGACACATTTGTTCACGGATGGAAAGGTCTGCGGCTGCATCCAGGACTCACAGGAAGACAGGAAAGGAGCTGTCTCTGCGCCAGAGGTGCACTGACACAGTCTGTGGGAAGCCCTCTGGTACCTACATCATAATTTAAACTTTGTCCAACAATGGGGGTCACTAATTATAGAGCTCCCCCTCTGCCTGCTTCCACTTCTCCTAGTGAATTTCACTAAGCGAAAATGTGGGGTGTGTGTGTGTGTGTGTGTGTGTGTGTGTGTGATATGGGGCTCATGTATGAGTATGTGTGTGTGCATGCATGCCTATGTATGTGCCTGTGCCAGTGTGTGGTGGGGCTTGTGTGTGAGTGTGTGCGTGCATGCCTGTGTGTGCATGTCTGTGTGTGCATGCCTATGTATCTGTGCATGTCTGTGCATTCATGCCTGGGTGTGTGAATGTCTGTGTGCATGTCTGTGTGTGTGCATCTGTGTGCATGGCTGTGTAGGTATGCATGCCTGTATGTGTGCGTGCCTATGTGTGCCTGTATGTGCATGCTTGTGTATGCATGCCTGTGTTTGCATGCCTATATGTGTGTGCAGGCCTGTGTGCTCTCTCACTCAGAGTCAGTAGAGTTGGAGCAGGTGATCCTGTGTCCATAGCCTGGATAATTGGATTGGGTTCCTCGTGCCCCACCGCACAGGGGCCACACGTTTACCTCTGCAGCCACTTGCAGACTCCTCAGGAGCTAGCCTCTTAGTGAGACCAGCTGCGAGCACTCCCAATCCATCCTCGGTGGCATCCTTCAGGCCAGATTGGAAGGTCTTTTTGATTGACTTGGAATTGAAAAGCAAAAAGACAAGAGTGCCTTTCTTGCTGGCACCCACTGCCTTCTCTTACAGAGACCGCCCCTCCTGCCTGAGTGACAAGGAGTTTCAAGTCTCCCTAAAAGCCCAGGAACCAACACTCCAGCGCGAGGTCACCTTGAGAAGCACGTTCCCTCTCCAGGCTCTCAGCTTCCCTCCAAGGCACAGGAAGGTCTGTGGCTCATGCACTGAGCCGTTTATGCTGTGTATCCACAGTGATTTCACATGGGTCCCAGAGAGGTGAAAGCAAGGGGACAATTTTCAGGCTACTTGGGCCAAATCCAGATTTACAACAGATCCGCTGTGTTATGGCTGACATGTCACACCCTTCTCTGGGCTGTGGCTGCCTCCTGCAGTGTACAAATTTAGAGTTGCATCAGACCTCTGTTTTCCAAAATGTGTTCTAAAGGATGTTAGTAATTAAATGGACAAGGGTTCTGATGATTAATTTCATCAGGGATTGTGTTTCAGTCCTAATAAATGAGGTCAGAAATAACAGCAGCTTAAACAGAATGAAAATGCACTTTCCTTTCAAGTGAAGAAAGTCCAGAGGTAGGCAGTGTTGGGCTGGTTTGGTTGCTCAACGTTTCTTCTCTGCCATCCTTAACCATGGCTACTAACTTCAGTGTCATGCTGTAGCTCAAAATGGTTGCCAAAGCAGTAGCCATCACGTCTCCATCCCATGGACCAGAAGTGAGGAAGTATGAAGCCTGGTGGACAGAATGATGCTTCCCCTAGATCTCTCACTACCCTCTCAATGGCCTTTCCTGAAGTCCCTTATGACACTTTCATTTTTAGCTCATGGGCCAGAATGTAGTCACATGACCACATTTCGCTGCAAGAGGTGATGGGAAATGTAGCACTTTAGTCCAGGGTATTGCCAATGTGAATGAGCTCAGAGTTCTGTGACCAAGGGAGTTGGAGAGAAAGTGTGTTCAATGACAACTAACCATCCAGGAGGCGTGCTGTACACTGGATTGTTGCAGAGTAGAATTTTCTTCTCTGTGCATTTCAGAGATTTTTATATGCCTACGGACACTCTCAGATTTCCTGTGTGAGACATGTCCCATAATTATTTGATTATAGACTTCTTTCATTGAAGAACTTCACATGCAATGGAGTCTAAGACAACTGAGTAAAACTCTAGGCAATGATCTTAAATGCCCTTGGTTAATGACAAGGTGCTGGATGGTCTAGAGGAGGGGTCCCCCTCTTTAACCAGATACTTTGAGGGCAGCCACAATTCCCATTCATCTTTCCCTCATGCCGACCTCCTGGGATGACTAGAGAGACCTCTGTGGGCATTGGCCTCTGCACTTAGGGGGACTCTTGAAGATCCCTTCTTCCTTGTCACATTTACGCATGTGTTGGTGGGTTTTTATTGAGATGAGATCATGGGGTGTTAGGCAGCAAAGTCTTGATTTGATTCACATCAAGTGAGGATGTAATTGGAAGCAATCAGACTGAAGTGTCCCATTTTAGGAAAAGCCCTTGATGCAGCGAAACTTAGTGACAGTGCAGTCATGATTTAAAGGGCCAGTTAATTAGAAAAGAAGAGAGAGACTGAGAAAATGATTTTGCCATGTGTCCCCTTCATACCAGGCTCTGTATTTGTTCCATTCACAAGGTAACAATCCAGGATGATGTCCACATACAATCCTAAGTTTCCAACTTTCCAGGGGCATCACTGCTCCATTTGTACATGTGTGTGAGCCCCGGCTATCTCAGAAGCCCTTCGTCTTTGTCCTTCAGAAGCTCACAGTCAAGCAGAAGAGAAGAATAGAAACAAAAGTCAGAAAACAGTTTCCAGGTCCTTGTAGAGGAGCAGATGGTGGGTAGAGAGGAGCCAGGTGGTGAAGGGGTGAACGCTGGAGGAAGAGGGGCCTTGGCCACTGTGCTTTAGACTTTCTGGAAATTATTTGACTTATTTGTGCCGTGGTTTCTAATAAGTAAAATTGAATAGAGAAGAATTCCGCGTCCAGCCAGTGTGGCTCAGTGGCTGAGAGTTAACTATGAACCAGAAAATCATGGTTCAATTCCAAGTCAGGACACATTCCCAGGTTGTAGGCTCGATCCCAAGTGGGAGGCATGCAGGAGGCAGATGATCAATGGTTCTTTCTCATCATTGATGTTTCTGACAATCTCTTTCTCTCTCCCTCTCCCTTCTTTTCTGACATCAATAAAAATATGTTATTTTTCCCCCCTAGCTGGTTTGGCCTAATGGATAAAGCATCAGCCTGTGGACTAAAGGGACCCAGGTTCCATTCCTGTCAAGGGCACATGCTGGGGTTGCTAACTTGATTCTCAGTAGGGGGTGTGTAGGAGTCAGTCAATTAATTAATTAATGATTCTCTCTCATCATTGATGTTTCTATCTCTCTCTCCCCTCTCCATTTCTCTCTGAAATATATCTTATATAATAAAGAGGTAATATGCAAATTGACCATCACACCTTCACAAGATGGTTGCATGTGAACAGGCCAGTAGGTGGGGGTTAGTGAGGGACGACTAAACAACTGAAAAGCAGGCTGCATGGGGCAACCAGATTGGCAGGGGAGGCGGGGGGCATGAGGGGCAACCAGGCCAGCAGGTAAAGCAGTTGGGAGCAACCAGTTCAGCAAGGGGGGGCAGTTGGGAGTGACCAGGACAGCAGGGGTCAGTTAGGGGTGATCAGGCCGGGAGAGGGGGATAATAAGAGGCAACCAGGCCAGTGGCGGTGGGGAGGAGGGTGATTAGGGATGACCAGGACAGCAGGGGGAGCAATAAAGGGTGCCAGGCCAGCAGGGGTGGGGAGGGTGGGAAGTTAGAGGCAATCAGGCTGGCACGAGAGGCAGTTGGGCACAACCAGGCCAGCAGGAGGGGCAGTGAGAGGTGATCAGGCCGGCTGGGGGGAGGGGGAGTAATCAGGGATGATGAGGCAGGCAGGTGAGCAATTAGGAGCCAGTGTTCCAGGATTGTGAGAGGGATGTCCGACTGCCAATTTAGGCCCAATCTCTGGGTTCAGGCCTAAAGCGGCAATTGGACATCCTCTGAGGGGTCCTGGATTGGAGAGGGTGCAGGCTGGACTGAGGGGACCCTCCTTCATACATGAATTTCATGCACTGGGCCTCTAGTATATATATATATATATATATATATATATATATATATATATATATATATACACATGTATGAATTTATACACACACACACACACACACACACACACACACACACATATATATATATATATATATATATATATATATATATATATATATATATATATGAATTTCCCTCTGACAGGATAGTTTTCACTATAAATCACTCACTTAGCCTTGGACCTGGCATGGGAGCACTCAGTGGAGGCTTTACTGTTGTAGCTGCTCTGTTGTTCTTAATGTTATCTACTCTTCTTATTATTGTCATGGAGCCACACAAAGGGGAAGAGGACAGTTGAGGAGAGGGGCTGTGTGAAGAATAGCTTCATACCATGGCACCATTGGACTGAACTGCAGAAGAAAAAATGCCCCAGGAGATGAACGTATCTCAATGGTCATCTGGACCAGCCTGCCCAACATGTCAGACCACATCTGTGGCCACAGCTGTGCTCTTATTGGCTTCCAGCGGCCAGTTCCAGCGAATTCCGGCCAGCACACATCTTTTTTTAGTTGGCTCTGTCTACATATTTAAATTGGAATGATTCTCTCCCATTTTATGACTGTCATCCCCAGTTCCTATAGAAGTTTTATCTGATATCTTTCTGACCATCTTCTAGGTAAATATATATGTAAAAGAGAGAGAGAGAGAGAGAGAGAGAGAGAGAGAGAGAGAGAGAGAGAGAGAGAGAGAGAGAGGCCCAGCCCTTTGGAAGGAGTGAGGCCTGAATCAAAAGCTCACAGTGAGGCAGAAGGCAAAAGGTAGAGAAGGGGCTGGACCGCTGGCCAGGTGAGGGAACCTGGGCAGAGTGTACCGAGTGAGAGTGTTCCACCTCCATAGGCCCATTCAGAGCTGGTCACAACTCTTCCTAACCATGAAAGGACGTTGGGCAAAGGACCCCCACCTCCTGCAGCCTCCAATGTCTTCTTTTCAAAAGGAAGGTGTGGGTTAATGGTGTCAAGAGGATCTGACTCCAATTACCCGGTCCTCCAGAGGCATCCTAGGAAGGCTTTGTCGGGAGGAAAGCATCTCCATCTATAGATCCACATATGTTACCCAGAAGCTTCTGGGACTCGGAATTTCTTGTATGAAGTCCTGCTATTCAGAGGATAATCCCCAGCATGGCAGTTTCTTTTGATAAGCAGTTACGTCACCTCTTTAGATGCTACCACCCGCAGCCTCAGCACACAAGGGTTGTTTGTGAAAATGCAGGCTCTCAGGGTCACCCCAAGAAATATGGTCTATTCAGACACAGGGGCCCCATCTCTCTGCCCCCTCTCTCTGACTCAGAGCCGAGCAACAGGGCTAGTTGGAATTTCAGTTTTGTTCTCATGTTTTAATTTTATTTATTTTTCAATTGACATACCATATTTTATATATATATATATATATATATATATATATATATATATATATATATATATAAGGTTCTAGTGAACAGCATGGTGATAAGACATTTATATAACTTATGAAGTGATCACCCCAATAGATTGCATGCCCATCTGACATTACCCATGGTTATTATGATATTCTTGTCTCTATTCCCTATGCTGCAGTATTTTTAGTACATCCATGTGACTTTTTATAACTGGCAATTTGTACTTCTTCATCCCTTTCACTTTTTTCATCCAGCCCTCCCATCATCTCCTTCCCTCTTGCAACCATCAATTTTGTTTTGTGTATATACTAGTATGAATGTGTTTCTATGTTGTTTGTTCATTTATTTTGTTATTTTTATATTCCACATATCAGTGAAATCATTCAGTGTTTGCCTTTCTCTGTCTGACTTATTTCACTTAACACAATATCCTTTATGTCCATTTATGTTGCTGCAAATGGCAAGATTTCATTCTTTATATGGCTAATATTTCATTGTATATATGTATCACACCTGTCAGAATAGCTACCATCAATAAACCAACAAACAACAAGGGCTGGTGAAGATGTGGAGGAAAGGAAATCCTCATGCATATTTGGTGGGATTATAAATTGCTGAAAGATGGTATGTAGATTCATCAAAAATTAAAAATAGAACTATCATAAGACCCAATAAATAAATAAAAGCATTACTTCAAAGATGTATATACACCCCTACGTTCCTTGCAGCATTATTTACAATAATACAATCATAGCCAATATATGGAAGAAGCCCAAGTGTCCATCGATAGACAAATGGATAAAGAAACTGCTTTCAACATTTAAAGGAAATAGCTCCTCAGCCCTCAGCTTTCCTCCTATACTCACTGCAGTGCTTAATAATGTTTCATGACACTCCTGTTCACAAATGTATGAAAGCAAAAATTAAAGCAGAGCTTTTGTGATGAAAGTTAAATGATTTTTTTTCTCACTTTAAGGCTTCTTGAGGACATTAAACTAGTTTGTCTACATCCTGTGCCTTGTTTTTTTGTTTTTTGTTTTTTTTCATTGATACATTGGGACTATTAATAGGGAATATTTCTCATAAAGCCAGGGGAGCGACCATCAAAAAAAAAAAAGGCAACCAGAATGGGCACAGGGATCACGTTCCCACCCAGCAGAGGCACAGAAGATGGAAAGTTGAACACTGAAAAGAGTTCTTCTCACCTGTCCATCTTGGATAAGTAGTGAGCATTGACCTATGACCCAGGAAGTCTCGGTTTGATTCTTGGTCAGGGTACATGCCTGGGTTGTGGGCTCAATCCCCAATGTGGGGCTTGCAGCAGGCAGTCAATCAATGATTCTCTCTCCTCATTGATGTTTCTCTCTCTCTCCCTCTCCTTTCCTCTCTGAAATCAATAAAAGCATACTTAAAAATAAAAGAGCCCTAGCTAGTTTTTCTCAGTGGATATAGTGGTGGCCTGTGACTGAAGTGTTCCCGGTTTGATTCTGGTCAAGGGCACATGCCCAGGATTGTAGGCTTGGTCCCTGGTGGGAGGTATGCAGGAGGCAGCCAATCAATGATTCTCTCTTTTCGTTGATGTTTCTCTCTCTCTTCCCCCCTCTCCCTGCCTCTCTGAAATCAATAAGGCAATATATATTAAAAAATAAAAGAGTTCTTCTCAGGGTAGCCAGTGCATCAGTCTTGAAGGCAAATGTCATCTGTGTGTGTCTTCATGGTTGAGAGCTGCCACGGTGGCCAGGATGGATTTCCCAGTGTGGGCTAGACTCCCAGCACCACACTCAGTAGCCATGCAACATAGCCAGTCTGGATTGAAGTCTACATATGTAATGATCATATATATTTTATGGAATGTCTGTGTGTATTAAATTCAATAGCAATTGTCTGTCATATAGCAAGGACCAAACACTGTTGACGACTTTCTTGTTTTTCTCCTATTCTAGGCATGGTTTCATTCATTCAAGTCTTTTTCCAAAATGTAGTTATCTTATGTTCTTGGGGCCCGGAAAACCTAGTACCAGCATATGAACTACATTTTTTAATTAACAAGTCTATATTGAACATCTTTTCAGCTTATAAACTGTGCTATGTACCATGGGAAATGCAGAGTTGGCCCTTTATTCTAAAGAAGGGTAATTGGAATGGCAAAGCAGAAGCACATGCATAATTGAATGATTGTAAAAGTCTACAATGGAATGATAAGAAGGGTGCCCTATGGCCATTTGGGACTCGTGGATCAATAGTAGAATTATTAGCATGTGTCTGAGCTCTTCAAGGCAGTCAGCTACACTTCTTCATCTCTGCATGCCCCAAGAGCATAGTCAGTGACACAAAGTAGAGTATCAGTGAATGTGTGTTAGGTGAATGGATGAGTGGATGGATGAATTAATGAATGAACCGTGTTCTATTTTTTATTTCTATGGCTGGCATTAGGCTCACAGATTCTGTGGTTGGCCATATAAAGAAGGCAAAGTGGAGGTACATTTCTCTGTCCCCAGGTATCTGGAGCCTCAGCCGAAATACTTGAGTGAGGAAGGGCTCAATGGCTGGCACCATCTGAAGGCTCATTCATTCCCATGCATGGCACTCAATATTAACTGCAGGCTGCTACTGATGGGGACACCTGCGTGTGGCCTCCTTGTGTGGCCTGGGCTTCCTCACAATGTGTAGGTTCTATGAGTGACATATCTCTAGACAGAGAAACAGACAAAGACTATATGTTCTTTATATACCTAGTGTCAGAGGTCACGCAGTATCCCTTCTGGTCTCTTAACAGCTAAGTCCACAGTTACAAATGGTTCCCAGTTACTGGGAAGGGGAAAGACTTCCCCTCTTGCTGGGAAGTGCTTAGGTTTTGGAAGAACATATAGATCTAGAAATATTGTGGCCATTTCTGGAAAATCCTCCATTAATGTAACACATCTGAGTGGATAAATGAATGAATGAATTCTTCTGATTTCAGACGCACCCAAGTTTGAGCTGAGGTGGGTTGGAACAGATTTTTCAGCAGCGTTGGGACAAGGAGGCCTGGGGAGTAGAATTTGACAGAATGTTGAAGACTTAGTAGAATTTTGAAAGTCAGGGGTGAAGGACCTCTTGTGGACTTAGTATATAAAGGAATGATTCCAGGGAACACAAAGCAAACCAATTGAATAGGAGACCTGAAAATCTAAGGGGGGTCTGAAGGAAGACAGGACTGGAGGAATCTTCAGAGCTGAGGACCATGGCCACAGAATGAATCACCATGCAAAGCTCATCTTGCCATTTCCCATATACTTGCTTGGAGACAGGGCAGGAACCATGGGTGGTGTTTCAGGTCAATGTGTAGTGAATCGGCAAAACCCACTTGAGAGAAGATGGGAGAGAAGTACAGGCATAGAAGGTTGATCCTTGTGACTCTGGAGACGAGGAACACTGAACAAAAAAGACAATTACTCAACTGCTTTTATTTAAAATGACATCTAAATCTTTTCTTTCCTGAAGAAATAGACAAGGAAAAGAATGAACATATCCATTTTCTTTATCACTGGAGGCCAACAGAGGTGGAAAGTGCTCTCCAAGGAAAGAGAGGTAAGGTCACTGCTTTTACCCAGCTCCATCCCCTGAGCTTGACATGCAGGCTGGCCTGTGAGGAACTTTCATTTCTCCCTCTGATGCTAATTGAATGTGCAGATAGAGGTACCAAAGTGACTACCACATTAAAATGAAATATGTCCCCCGAGTCCTTGTTCCATCCATTCACTCGCCCACTGTCCTGTACCCTGGCAGAATGATAACTTTTTCTGGCCAACAAAGACCATATTCAGTTATTATTTCTCTTTGTCTCTTTTCATATTTTCTAATGGAAGCATTCCAGTATCTGCTGGCGAGAAAATTAGCCATCTGAACTATGCTTCTTCCTCCCTCTCATTTTCTTTCTTTCCATGTCTCTCTCTTCTCATCAGATTAGTGAGAAAATTCAGTATTGAATCTCTTGCAAGCTCTTGGCTCTGCACAGCCTGGGTAACACATGGAAGGGGCTAAGATTAAACCTTAATTTAACTCTGTCTCTCACCCACACGTCACCAGACTCCTGGCCCCGTCTGACTCTTGATAATTTTCTAAGAAGCCTGCAATGCCCGCTCCTCCAATGTGACCTTCTTTGCCTGGTGGTAAAATCAAAGATGGAATTAGGAAGGAGAGGAGAGTGTGAAGAAATGAATATGTATTGAGTTCTTGGCATATGCCAGGTACTTTAAATGCATTATCTTTTTTGATAGAACAGCCCTTAGAATAAGTATATGATTTTTCTTGCACTGATTGCCAAACTGATTTACATTGAGGCTGGATTAGTTCTGAGTGTGCCCACTCAACAGCACAATCCAAGTGACCAGGAGTTCCAACAATGGCTCTCCAAGTTGCCATTCCCCCTTTTTAGACAGGAAACTCATGCTCAAAGAGATTTAAATAACTTCATCATCCTTCACACATTCAGTGGTGAATAAGTTGAGGCTGGAACTTAGCTCTCCTGTAGCTCAAAACTCATGCCTGTTCAAGCGGCAGTCATGGTTTTGAGTATCTGCACATAGACCCAAATCCTATTCTATCCACTTCACTTGAGGCCCTTGGAATATCTGATATTTTCCACTCAAAATCCATCATGTCTTCAAATAGCATCCTGGTAGAATGGAAAGAGTCAGTTATGGGCTTATTTGTTTGTTTCTTCCTTTGTTTTTGTTGTTGTTTGTTTTATTTTTAATATGTTTTATTGATTTTTTACAGAGAAGAAAGGAGAGGGATAGAGAGTTAGAAACATTGATGAGAGAAACATTGATCAGCTGCCTCTTGCACACCTCCTACTCTGGATGTGTCCACTACCAGGGTACATGCCCTTGACTGGAATCAAACCTGGGGCCTTTCAGTCTGCAGCAGACACTCTATACACTGAGCCAAACCAGTTAGGTCTGTTTCTGTTTTTGGAAATTTGAGAATATCCACTCTAATAGGACCTGGTGATTAAAAATGGGCCCTGACCAGACCTGTCTCTGGGGTAAGAGATCTAGTCCTTAGGAAGAGGAACATGGTACCCAAATTGGAGAGTAATCAGGTAACAGGCCAGCAAGAATCTGCCATACAGCACTGATGACTCTCCGAAAGTCAGAGAGATAAAATCTAGGGATGGAGTATATGACATTGAAAGCCCAGGGATGATACAAGAATTCTACATTAGATAAGACCATCAGCAAGCCCAGGTTGCATGCATGAAAATTCGTTCACCCTAGTGTTCTTCATTACATTAGCCAAACATATGTAAATACCTATATAAACATGTATATGTATATACACCCTATATAATAAAAAGGGTAGTATGCAAATTGACTGAATAGCAGAACAACCAGTCACTGTGATGTGCACTGACCAACAGGGGGTAGACACTCAATGCAGGAGCTGCCACCAGCCCGCAGGCTCCAATAGCAATGGCCAAAGGTGAATGGGAACCCAGGGATGGGTGGAGGTGGGGACGGCCGGGCTGCTGGCAGCTAAGGAAGATGCCCCTGATGATAGGCCAGGCCTAGGGACTGTACCCATGCACAAATTTCATGCACTGGGCCTCTAGTAATATATAAATGAAGAATCTTCTGTATAATAATTATTGAATAGATATGTACCGTATACAACTCATACCGTCTTCCTTGTGTACACAGGATCCAGATCAGCCTTTCTCAACATTCTTGCCCAACAATGTCCTGCATCAAAAGCTGCCTCTGTGGTCCATGCAGCCACCCCACACCCTTTTCTCAGCCCCTCCTGTAATTGCTTGTTCACCTCCCCTTGGGATTCTGGCCATCTTGGAGGGATGATGTTCATCTTTTCCTCCCAGTAATTTCTGTGCCTCAGTCGATGCCTGAGACCTCCTGGAGGCATAGGCATGCTTATGGGAGAAATGAACCAATGCCACCTGAGGTCTTAAGACCTATTCTCTTCAAATGTTGAAGTGTCTCTTAAAAGAGGCCCTCCTTCACCTAAAAAGATCTTTCCACCGAAGGATGATTAATTTGGAAATGAAAGTGCATGTAGGAAGCAGTGCACGAAAAGAAGGAAGGCTACAGATACTCAAACTGTCACCACACTTAGGCTCCGTAGGACCGTTTCATCATTTAAGAGGAAGGCAAAACCACTGTGCATATAATTGAATTTAAATGGTGAAAATCATATTCCTTCTCACTGTGCATTAGAGATACTATTTTAAAAGTATTTCTAATATAAACACTTTCTCTCCAGCCCTCATTTTTCCCCTTTTGCTCCTGCTCTCAGGCACAAATTACTGTTAAGTTGGGCTGAATAATGAATGAAAACAGTCAGTGTCACTAATGACAAAGTGTAATATTGAGCTGATGAGACCTCTTGTTTGCAAAGCTGTTTTGTTTTGTTTTTTCAAACATTCCTCCACCAGGATCACTGGGAAAATGATTTATATTCAACTGAGTATCTAATTGAAAGCTTATGAACCCGTGGAAATGTAGACTAGCAGGTCTGATATCCTGAGCAAAAAAATATAGGAATAAAATGCCCTTCTCCTCGGATGATCACACTTACTGGTGTATGGCGGTCTCTCATTCGGAAGAAGAGCTTCCACTTTACAGCTAATGCAAGTCGCACACAGATAAGCTCTTGGCTTATTAGTGTCCATCATGGCATCTGAAAAGGGTTTACTTGAGTAGAAGTTCATTTTGCCCTGTTACGGTTGCTGAAGTGTGGCAAGCCCTGACATCAACTTCCTGGCAGACACATGTTCGTTGGAATGTGAGGGCCATACAGATGAGCATCATCTTGGAGAGGTTACATCCACTTTCCCAGGTCCAGATGACCTTGAGACGGTAGGCAGGGTGGGGTGAGTCCAGGGTCTGAAGGGTAGGGTCTAATGGAGGGCTGGGAAGCTCCAGGAGCCCTGGCTTTGATTTCCAACTCTAGTACTTTCTAGCTTTATTTTACTTTTCAGCAAAGGAGGTGTCTCGCCCCAGTCTGTGAATTTTAGAGATAAAAAACGTTAAGGCTCTAATGTAGTTCTTAAAACGGTCTACTCAGAAGATATGTGGAGGAGAAACGAATTCTAGAGGTAGGAAAGCCATGGGTTTGTAAGACCAAAGGCCACCAGAGCTTAGAAGCATCTACCATAACAATGATAATCAAAACTGTAGCAAACTAGGTGATAGATATTAAACTGTGCTAATACGTTCAGGTGCACCAGCTCCGTTAAAAACATCACACCTCCTAAATAAAGAAGATTCTATGCATCTTCCTAAAGCTTGGATGGCAAAAAAGAGGCTCATAGATATTAGTATCTCATCCCAGTCCAGATTGATGCTAGAAACTGGGAGACCTGGGACTTGCACTCAGGCCAGTGTGACTAGTGCCCATTATCTTGGACCACACCCATCATCTGTCACTATTATAGGCCACAACACAATCAAATATTTTCAAGAAACAAGTCTCTGACCTAATAAATGTGTATTTTCTACTATTGGTGGTGGTTGTTGGAATAATAAATACATGCATCTCAAAAACTTGCTCTTTTCGCCTTTGCTGCTTCAAAACTCTGGACTAAATTCATTGCTCAATCACAATAATTTTATTGTACCTCAAATTAAATGTGTTCACCGATCCTTCTATAGGGATTTTAAATTTCTGGTTTCATTTTCACTGTCTTAAAGGATATTTTATTATAAAGCATTTCTTCTGGATCATTTTTTAGGAGATTTGTATAATTAAGAAGAACTTTTACATTAATCAACCTTATTTGTCAGGTAAGGTCCCTTTGTAGATCAGGAAACAGAGGAAGTTAAAGGACTTGCCTAAATAAGTGAACTGGGAAATTCTGGAACCAACGCACTTTCTAAGTAGGGATACTTAGAAAGTGCGTTGATTCCAGATTTTCAGTGAGTAGCCCATTCTATCACACTGCCTATAGCATGTGCAGAAGTAATATTATTTTTTCAAAATTAAATTTTCACCAGACAGGTCCCAGAGTGACCACAATGAAAAGAGGTCATATCCACCCTGTATGAGAAATGAAATTCAGCTGCAATTGTCTATTGATATTTGAGACGTTTTTTATTCCAGAATAATATGGCTTCTTCTGACAGGAACAGCCTACCACCATGTACAGTTTCCCTGACCGTGGCCATAGCCATTCCTCGGAAGCAGCCTCTGTTCTCTTGTCCATTCTCTACTCATCAGATCCCATTAGTGATCTCAGCTTCCCTGCAAGCCTGGTGTCTTAGTCAGCGTCACCAGGGAAACAGAACCAATGGGATGTGTGTACAGAGAGAAAGACACATTTTAAGGAACTCACTCAGGTGCTGTGGGAGGCCATCAAGTTCAACATCTTCATGGTAGACCAGAGGCTGGAGACACAGCAAGAGTTGCATTCTTGAGTCCTAGTCTGTTAGCAGAAATCCCTCTTCTCACAGGGAGGTGGGTCTATCTGTTTCCTCTTCAGTTCTTCAACTGATTGCATGAGGCCTACCCACCTTACGGAGGATAATCTGAGCTACTCAAAGTCCTCTTATCTTAAACTAAATTCAAGCTAAAAAGTACCTTCACAGAAACATCCAGAACAATATTTTATCAAATATCTGGGTACTATGACCCAACCAAATTAACACACAAAATTAAACATCAGACCTGGTTATAGACCCAACTGTTCACTTTCTCTGCATCTGCCCCCAAGGAGTTGATTGTGGCTGGAGAATGAGGCTGAGTGGATGAATTTCCTTAAGTGAGCATGTCTGACTTAGGCATTTAATGTAATTGGACAATCTTATGTTTGTCAATCTTATGTAAATATCCACTTTCCCACCTTTAGAGCTGATCATTTCATGGCTGCTTTTCTCAAATATCCACCCACCTCCACCACACTCTCTACTGCTGACCCCACCTGGCGTTGCAAAGAAGGTGAACAAAATCAGATACAGACTCGCCACCTTAATTTCTCCAGTGGCACTGCATGAGCCTGCATCCACAATGTCCAACTTCCCCCAATGATGGAGGGGCTCCCCTTCCATCCCTACAACCAACTCCTTCTCGTGTGCACACTGCCCCATGACCTCTTGCTTCCTCAAGAACTAAATTGGTCCAGTATTTATTTATTTTATTTTTTTAATATATTTTATTGATTTTTTACAGAGAGGAAGGGAGGTGGATAGAGAGTTTGAAACATCCATGAGAGAGAAACATTGATCAGCTGCATCCTGCACACCCCTTACTGGGAATGTGCCCGCAACCAAGGTACATGCCTTTGACAGGAATTGAACCTGGGACCTTTCAGTCTAGAGGTCAACACTCTATTCACTGAGCCAAACTGGTTTTGGCAGTATTTGCTTATTTTAATCATCATCATCTTTTTTTTTCTTCTCTACCAGAGCATTCTCATCAGTGCACAAATACACCATAAGATAGCCTTCCAAAATAACCTCCCCCCCAGCTCTCCCTTCCCCTCCGACTACCATGACTGCTGTCTAGGTGTGCACAGCAGCATCCACACCCCCAGAGTTCTCTATAAAGTGACAGCAGCTGTCCCTCCTCCCTCATTCACCGATGACCTCCTCAGCAAGGTGCTCTGAGGCCTTCCTAGCTCATCCCCTCTGTGCACTGAAAGTTTCCTCTTTCTGTGGGGTCACCTGATGGAATTATCACTATGGATGTCTGTGCCTATTTATTTACTCACCCCTGTGTGCTGATGACCTACCTCAGCCCCTTAGAATAGAAGCCAATTGAAGGCAGGTTTTGGACCCCGTCCACAGCCCCTACTTGCCCAACCCCCACCCCCATATTCCATGTCTGAAGGGTCACTCTTTTGAGGCAAACTGCAACTGGCTTGAATTCTCACCTAGAAGGGAAACGGGGCTACATACAAAGCAGCATCCACGTCTGCAGACATGCCTGTCTGGCTCAGAACGGCACTTACCGATTCACATAACACAGCAGGGCTCCCAGCTTCCCAGGCTAGCGCACCTGCGTGCTCAGGTTGGCCTGGAGTGCTGGGAGGGTGCCTGCTTAATATCCACCCCCAGGTGGGGGCGGGGGGAGTACTTCCAGGCCGCAGAGCTGCCTCCACCAGAGGCCAGCGCCCACCCCAGCTCCCAGGGAGGAGAGCTGCCTGCAGCTTTGGAAAGAGAGGACGCTTTTGTGGCTTCTCTCCTGCTGTGGCGATAGCTGTTGATTTGGTTTTTACTTTCAGGTACCACGACCCACCAAGGTTACGGAAACATAAAGCCTTGCACCCGGCCCGGGGCATGGCGCCCTGCAGCCGAACACTGCAGTTTATGTCGCTTCCTTGGGATAATTTTCCAGATGCTGTCTGCAGGGTCTGAGGGCACACGCATGTTTAAAGGCTCTGAGACCGAATGCCAAATGGCCCTGCGGAAAAGCAAGATGGCTCGATGTTCCCCGCGCTGGGCTGAGAGGCACCGGGCCTCGCCTGCAGGATGCACACTTCTCTCTGGCTCTGCAGTCTGAACACGGGGGTCCTTTCCTATGTGGGGTGGGGGTTGGGGGCAGGCAGAGCGGCTGGTGCTGCCTCTCCCATCTCCACAGGTGCCAACCCCTTTCTAACAGCCCGATCACTCCGTCCACTTACGGTGACCCGTGTGGCCTCTCACCCTGCTTGCCAGGGCCCTGACTGCCTCGTGGAAGCAGCCAGCGCTGTCCTCCTGAGATGAGTAGGTCCGGGGGTGTGCCCACACCCGGGTGCCTGCCCCCCCTTCTCCATTCTAATGCCATGCCCTCCCGGCCGCCCCCACAGGAATGGACTCAGCTCCTGCGTTATCATGCCCTGCAGCTTATCAAAGGCAGCAGGGGGCCTCCGGAAGAGCTGGATGTGAATGCTGGCGGCTCCCGGCCAAGTTCATCACGCCAGGCCCCACAGCCCTGGTGCCAGGTCACGGCCACGGCCTCCGCCTGGCCCTGGGGAATAAAACTCCCGGGCCCCGCCGAGCTGGGGGACTGGATGAGCCACACAGTGCTCTGTTCTCGCGTCCTTCCCCTTCGCATTGTCATTTGGGGGAAGGTGATGGGATGCGGGATGCAGGACGTGGGCCACCGGAACCCACAGGCTGAGTCAGTCTGCGACTCCGCAGCTGGCTGTCCCGTGGAGAGGGGACAGAGCTGCTGCATCTGATTGATGCCAAATGTCCCAGCAGGTGGTTCACCTCCGCCTGGCCCAGGGAACATATTATTCATACAGTCACAGCGTCCACCCAGAGGATGCCAGACATTCCCCTGGGGCTTGGTATACATGACATACACACATATAGACACACATGCATGGGCACATGCACAAACACACATGTAGACTCATCACACACTCATGCACACCCACCCGTATAATGTCACTGATTCCACAAAGGACATCTGCTATTATAAAACTGGCTGTGCAACTTAGAGAATGGATGCTTCCCTTTACTAGTGAAACGGTTAACATCCTCTAACATGCTCCGCATTCATCTCAGCAGCCCCGCGGACATGCCTCCCTCCTCCCCGTGTGGAGAGGGAACCCTCGTCCTAGAACGCAAGCCCTGTGCGTGCCTCTGGTTCCGCCCTCCTCCCGCTGGGTGCGGGTTCTCTCATCTCTCGCTAAGATGTAACTACACTCTGTGCCCTGCCCATCTGAATACCAATGGCCACTCTGAGCTTTCGGAGATGCTCATGTTGAGAAAAATAATAATATCGGGTGGGGATTACTTCTGGAGCATAACATTCTGAATCTGACTTATTGTAGTTGCCTTCTTGCCAGTAAAATGTCTTATTGATTACAAAATTATAGAGTGCTACTAGAGAATCCTGTGCGTGCGGGGACAACAGCAGCATCTGAACAGACAAACCCACCAGCGAGTGGGTGGAGACAAGTGGTCACGTGATGAACTTTGGGGATCAAAGCAGCAGGTATTTATCCTACAGCGGGAGGGGTGTCCGTGGGAGATTTACACCAAGGGGATGGATGCGGCCACTGTGCGTTGCCATCGCCTTGAGGAAGGGACATTTCTGCCCTGGCCGGTTAGGCTCATTGGGTAGAGCATCAGTCTGCAAACTGAAAGGTCCTGGGTTCAATTCTGGTCAAGGGCAGGTACCTCTGTTGAGACTTCATCCCGGGGTCTGGTCCTTGGTCAGGGCATGTGCAGGAGGCAACCAATCGATGTGTTTCTCTCACATGGATATTTCTCCCTGTCTTTCCCTCTCCTTTCCCCTCTCCCTACAAATACCCTTGGATGAGGATTAAAAAGAAAAGAAGGGACATTTCATTTGTGGACCAGAACCCCAGCTGCTGTAGCCCCTGGGCCTAGGGAGGCTTGTGATCTGTCGCCTTGGCTGATGTCTGTGCAAATAGCTCCACTGTGGCTCGTTTCAAGCCACAAAAGGGTGTCACTAAACGCAGACTTGGGAAGTGGGGCACCCGAGTGGCTCCCACAGGGATGGGGAGACGTGAGGTGCATGGGATCCAGCCCTCCACAGGCATGGGGTTATCTGTTCCATTTCCAGGGTAGCACCTTGGGTTAGGCTGAGAACCCTCCAGAAGCAGACACTAAAACGACCTCTGAGCTGTAGGACATTCATCGAGGGACATGTCTGAGAATAATAAAGAGGAGAAGGAGCAGGAGCAGGAGGGGTCTTCAGAGATGTGGGATGGACGCCTGAGAAACAGTCAGGGAAGTAGGGTGGTGGGGCGGGGACAGCCTCAGGCCACAGGCAGGTCAGCTCTGTGAAAGTCCTGCCAGGGCTGGAGGGGCCCCAGAGCAGACTCCCAGGTAGAGGGACTCTCTGGGCAGCAGAAATGGCCTGGTCCTATGCCCCCAGGGGGAACCTCTGGCCACCTGCTGGGGGCAATCAAGAGAGTGATGGCAGCCGCGTGGGCACCACTCAGGATCCTGCCCCAAGTGTGGCACCTGGATGGTGTCAGCAACTCCACACCTCGGGATGAAAGTTCTACTCAGAAGGTCTGAGCAGCCCCTTCCCGGGTGGCCTCGTGCCCGAACCCCCTGGGAGGGCGGGGGAGGCAGCCTGCACAGGTGCCCATGACCTCCTGCTGTGGCATCTCCGGGGCTAGGTAGGAAAATACAGCTTTCTGGGACTTTTGGAATGTGGGACTGGACTCTGGGGAATGTACATTTTTAACAGGTCAACTTTGTTTGTTTGTTTGTTTGTTTGTTTGTTTGTTTGTTTTGGTGGGCTGATTAATTCAAAATAGGATGACTTGTTTGGGTCAGATCTTGGAAGAAAAGCTTTCTTTAGCTCCCTATGTGCAATTTCTTTGTCTACCACGTGGATGGGATCCTAAAGTGATGATTTGGGTTTGACCTTTTAATCTTTATCCTTTGGATGCTCTGCTGTGGCAGAATGCTGGTACCCAGCACACCCTACATTCATTACCATTGTGAGGTCATTAAAGCAGCAACCTTGCAAATAATTCCATTATCTGACAACAAGAGAAAAGCTATTATGGTGTCTATGGTTTCTCAACCCCGGGGCACATCAGGGTCTCACGAGAACTTTAAAAGTACCGGGGGCTGAATGCACTGGTGGGGGAGGTTGGGGACCCTGACATTAGAGTTTTCCCTGCGTTCCCCTGCCTCGTTCCAGTGTCCAACATCCCTCATGTGATAGACTGTGACAACATCATAAAACTAGTGTTCCCGAGCATTAAAAAAAAACCCTATAAAATGCTTATGTTAAGCCTAAGTAGCAAGAAACACCAACAATGTCAAATGTATGTGCAGAGGTCAGAGGTCAGAAGGAACTGTAATACAAGGGCAGCTGTTGGTTCTGGGCATGTAGTTTATGGATTTGTTTTTTTTATTTCCAAACGTTGGAAACTTTCTTTCAGGAGTGTATACACACCTGCTAACGACCGCCAGGAACAGGTGTGCGTGGAGTGGGTTACCTGTGGCAGGTTAGCCATCCACAGAGAGCACGCCAAACTCGGGGCCCTGCCCGGGGACCCCGTCAACCTACTCAGGACTCCTCTTCTCACACTCGGCAGCTCCTGCAGAGCAGGGGCCAGGACTTTCTCCCCGTTTTGTCTCCAGCCCCTGGGACAGAGCGGGGCAGAGAGGGGACACTTAGTAAGCATTTGTGAAGGAGTGCCGGCCTGGCACTTAGGAGGACACAACAAGATCATCTCATAACGGAGAGACAGTGGGCACCCTGGCTACTTTCCCAGGCTGAGTGTCCGCGCTGCAGGATCCCGGTACAGTGCGGCCACGTGTTCCTTCTGCAGCCTGAGCACCATTTTTAACGTCTAGAGAGAGCTTTTCAAGTTGTTTGCAGCGCCATCCCCTTCACACTCGCCCGGGTCTCCGACCGCACTCTCCTCCGGGCGGCTCAGCCGGGTTTATGGCCCCTGCACACGCAATAAAGCATCCGAACAGCTTCCCCGTCACCTTCGATGAGTCCCAGGCCCAGAGACGGCGGCAGCGCGCCCTCCTCCCTGTGCGGAGTGGGACTCCCGTCTCCATTCCACAGGCGGGAGCGGAGCAGGTGGCGGATACCCGTCCTGAGACGCCGAGTGGGAAAAACTGCTCCTCCTGAGGCCCACACACCCCTTGCACCTTAGGAAGCCAGAGAAAGGGCGCTCTGAGCTGCTATCTGTTCTCACCTTAATTCTACTGAATTTCCCACCATGGAGATCCCCACCCCTCAAGCCACCTCCACTGCCGGTGGCTAACCTTCCGACATGGATGCATGCACGTGGCACAGGGGTTTCCGGCAGACATTTGCTGTGATCGGAGTTGATGTGGACGAAGGCTAGTGAATTCCAACAGGTGGGTCCTGATTAAAATAAATGAAGAAAAAGGCGCCTTCCCCATGACCCGGCGCTGGTTTCTGAGGGTATCAGCGGGCCTTACCAAGTGCGGTGGGGTGCACACCTCAGAGCATCCCCAAACTCAGGGTTCTCATCTCCAGAATAAACACAGGTGGGGGTATAGAGTTTTACCTTTGGTTTTTAAGTCGTTCTTGGAACCATTGGAACCATACAGGCCCCACAGTGATGCAGAATGTCTCAGTTATGAGACCTGTCCGAGGGTCCCCAGAGGCCAATAGGAACCTGTCATTCCCGTTCAGCCAGGTCTGACCCCTGACCCCGCACTGCCCCTAAGACAGGCTCACGTTTGCTGGGTGCCATGGATGTGCCAGAGGGATGCTGGGCGCATGGACACCAGCGGTCACTGCCCTGACTCACCTGTTAAAATGACCACTGTGGAGAGATGAGGCTCGGAGGGCCTGGCCCAGGGTCAGTGGCAGAGCCAAGATTCCAGTGGGTTCACCTGACCCCAGAGCTCATGGTGTCTTTGACCTTCCTGCTCTGCCTCACACAGCAGCAGTGGCCTCGGACCCACATCTTCTTTGAAGGCTCTTATTCTACAGATGCTGATATTTTGGGTGAAATTAATGCTCCTGGATTCTGGAGCTGGAGAAATGTGGATGGAAATTTCTGCTCTAGCACAAATCCAGTGCATGGAAGTCATAGCAGTAGCAATATAATGTAATGATATAATTCATATAATTAAAATAATCTAATATAAATAAAGAGGTAATGTGCAAATTGACCATCATTCCAACACACAAGATTGCTGGCAGGGGAGGGCAGTTAGGAGTGACCAGGCTGGCAGAGGAGGGCAGTTAGGAGCCATCAGGCAGGCAGGTGAGTGGTTAGAGGATGATCAAGCTGGAAGGCAGAAGCAGTTAGGGCCAATCACGCAGACAGAGAGCCAAGCAGTTGGGAGCCAGCAGTCCTGGATTGTGAGAGGGATCCCAGATTTGAGAGGATGCAGGCTGGGCTGAGGGACACACACCCCTCCCTGCCCTTCATGAATTTCATGTACAGGACCTCTAGTATATATATATATATATATATATATATATATATATATATATATATATATATAAAAGCCTAAGCTACTTTATGACCAGATGATGACTGGACAACTTGCGGGTAACTATGATGTGCACTGGCCACCAGGGGCCAGATGCTCAATGCAGGAGCTGGCCCCTGGTGGTCAGTGTGCTCCCACAGCCAAGCCCCCATGCCCGACCAACCTCCAACTGTCCCTACCCCCAGCCTTGATGGACCCTGATTGCCGGCCAGGCCAAGGGACACCAACTATGCAAGAATTCGTGCACTGGGCCTCTAGTATAATATAATGATGTTAAATAATATAATGATGTTATATAACATATATAGCATTATATATTACATATATTATGTATAATTATATGATACTCTATTATAATGTAACATATATGTAATGTACCAATATATTATATTTAAAATGAATAATATATAACTATTTATGTAATTATAATATAGCATATTATAACAAAATAATATATTTATATTATAAGATATTATGGTATAAGTATATAATTTTATAAGATATAGTATAAGATGACATAGTTATACTGCTTTATAATTATAACATAAAGTATTTTTTATATATAACATTGCATTCATGTTATATTGTTTTATATTAACATATGATAACATTGATGTACTATGATGTGATATATTATAATGTAACATAATATAATAACAGTTATTATATTATGGGTTCACATAGCTCACGAGGGTCAGGGTTTGGGTCTGAATCACACTTCTGGCCTTCGTTCTGAGTCCCTCCAGGTGGCTCTGGCACCGTGAGCCCTGCCCTGCCACAGCCACGGGCTACCATGGATTATAGGAGCAGCTCTGCCAGCTCACAGGCAGCCTGGGCCCCGGCTCAGTGGTGGTGCTTTGTCCCAGTGGCTGTCACCCTGCGTGCTTTGGTGTGTGACACCCCTCAGGCGCATGCTCTCCAGAGGACAAGGGGCTGTACCGCTGGGAGCCCGCCCATCTCCCTTCCAGGGCCAGGCAGGCCAGGAAGTCACCGTGAAACTGATGGGATTTCAGAAAACAAAAATAAACTAAATCACAGTGAAGTGACCTGAGGGTTTGGATCAAGTTTCTGCACAAACAGAGACAAACTAAATACCTCCCCTGGAATGTGGCTTGGCAGGAGGCGACAGGCGCATGAATGGATCTGTCTGCATACCTGTGAAGTGCTTTTCACTCTCATTTTCACTTAAAGAAATCTTGTCTAACAAATTCCACTTGCTTGTTCCCTCTTTCTTTTCTTCTTGGTTGGCAGGACGACGGGGTGAGTTGAAGGGGTTGGAGGTCAGACCATCACTTATTGCTCTGTGTGCACTTCAGTAAGTTTCTGTCACTACCTGAGCTCAGTTTACAATTCAGTAGGGTGGGTAGGGCATGAGAGTTTGCATATCGAACAAATTCCAAAGCGAGGCTGACATTGTTGATCTGGGATCACACTTTGTCATTGGATTGGAAGAGACAAGTGATGTATTTATTCACCATTTCACAGCAAGTGAAGGCCAGGGACAGAGATAAAACCCAGTGTGGGAAGATAAAATTATTCTTTGCAATTCTTCATGAGCTTCCTATGCTTGAATTATATAGCCATGCCTTTGTCTCTGTGATTTTCCAAAGCCACCTACTGAAGTGATATTTCACTTCCCTGCTGTGTAAATCGGTAGAGGGTTGTCCATGTGACTTGGTCAGGTAATTTGGAATTTGGTGGAAGAAGAGTTGAGCATTACCAAGCCAAGACTTTAAGACAGATTATCTATTTGTGTAGACTCTTGTGGATTCTTGCTCTTGGCCATGAGCAGAGCTCTGGTTAGCTCCAGTGCAAAGAGGAAGAGGGAACACAGGACATAGACATTTTTCTAACTCCCTGTTTAGATGCAAGCCCAACAGACCAGTGTCCTGAATCACAATTGCTAAGTCAAGGCCAGAATAGTTCATCCAAACACAGATGACCTGTGGACCTAAGTGAGAGAATGTTTGTGGTAGCAAGCTATTGAACATTGGGGTTGTCTGTTATACAACATTAAGGAACTAATTTCTGACTAATACACACTATGTGTTAGCACGATGTTGCAATCATCTTTCAGTCCAGAAAGGTAAAGAAAGAATGATGTAATAAGTATCTATTATGTGCCAGGACTGTGTTTGTAGCATTGTATGTAGGATGGTCTTGCTTCCATCATTTTATTATACATCTCTCTAAACTCAGCGCCCTTAAAAAAGGTGGTTCCAATAATTGTAGCTTTTACTGTATAATAAATAAATATTTGATATCCCCCCAAGTCTCGCAACTACATCTTGACATGTCTTGGATAGCTCCCTCAAGCCTGTCTGGTGTGTGTGGCTCTGTAGTTTATGATTAATTATTCCAGCTTTAGAAGTCACCAAAGACTCTGCTTACAGTCTTTCTAACTACTCCGTATGCACTGTGGCATTGTTTCATCCCAACACATACTTGGAACAAAAGGGGGGAAAAATAAAACGTAAAATTGAAACTTTAGTTTGTGGAGATAGGCAACTTTCGTTTCTTCTCCTTTCAGGGGGAGGGGAGATGGCGAGGAGGGTGCCTTTTCTTCTTATGAATAGGTAGGCAGGATTGACACAGAGGAAGTACTTCAAGAGCTGAAGTCCTCCGCTGAACACCAATGCGGAGATATTCTGTATATCTTTAAATGTTTTATATGCCCCAGTCATATATAATTTATTATGTTGTGAAGCTGAGTCCTTCCTTGAAAGAAAATTTTACTGTCAGAGCCTGGGGTACTTTAGTTTGATAATTTAAAACTCCCCATGCACTCGTAGCAAATAACACATTTTTATGGCAGGCTGTTTGTCCAAGAGGTCAGCTTTCAGCAAGTAGCACATTTCCTCAGGAAAATTATTGCAAAGCCAAAAGTATACCTCCCAGTCTAATTTTTCCTGCAGAAAATGCACGTGCTGGGTGTCCATTTTTCAAGAGGGCACTGGGCAACAGGGATTTCAGATCAGGGCTGCAAGGATGCAGTTTGAATCTTGTCTTTGCCCTCAACTGGCTAAGCCTACTGGTTTTAAGGATAATGGGAGGCTCTGAATATCAACTCTCAGGACCTAATTTGTGAGGGTTAAATGAGATGGTAGCTTGTCAAAATGCCTGGTCCACAATTATTATTCTACCTAATTATTCTGCAGATCCCATTGTGAAATGAAATCGTCACAGAGAGAGGATGTACAAAAATAATGAGAGGGTTCAGTCAGTTCATTGGCAAAGATTTAGAAAATCTAGCCAATATTGAAAAGATTCAGCAATCAGTGACATGGACAACAAGGGCAGCAAGGGCACAGTAAGGAAATGGCAGTTACAAAGTCATGAAAAAGAACAGTGTGCATTGCAAAAGTACACTCAGTATGCTTCGCCCTCAGCCCTTTCTCTATCTTCACACTGTGAGGACCTGTAGACTAGGAAAGGTAGTAGGATTACATTCATCCATCCCTTCATCCATCCATCCACCCATTCATCCACCCACCAAACCATCCATCCATTTATCCATCTCCATCCATCCATCCATCCATATGTCCATTCACTCATTTGTTTATTTCTATTTATTTCATCTTTCCATCATTCAATCACTCCATGAGCAAGAAATTCAGGAGCGATGATAAGGCAGGTTCTGAAAACACCAAGAGGTAACCCATGTCTGTGGCCTCTGGGTATTTAGAAAGAAATTGAGAGGCACATCAGATGTAGCCATCATCTCTTCAAGGCAGTGTGCTCAATATTGTAAAGGAAGGGTGAGAATCCTGGAGAGAATTTAGCTTGTGACAAATGGTGACTGGGATTAACCTGACACTCAGAAGGTCATGGGTAAAAGGTTGAGAAAAGGGTGGAGAGATGAGCACGGATGCCCTCAAATCGGGGTGGGCCCTGTGCCCATGTGGACATGGAAAGCACACAAGTGCAAGACGGGGCCCACCTCTGGCAGGAAGAAACCACCATGAGAAGACATGAGGCACTTTGGTATGGGCACTCCATTCAGACACCACCAGCACCTCAGGAAGCACAACTGTGGGCCAAGTTTCCGAGTGCCGCTTCCTCTGCTTCCTCCCTGAGCTGAGTGCTTCTATTGTATAACCCTCAGGTTTGACTGGGGAGCAACCCCCTGGAAACTCAGTGGGCGCTGATGGGTTTGGATTTAAGATTCCCTTCCCTTTGAGAGGATCCTAAGTGGAGCTGTCTCCAGAAGATGTGAAGTTCATTTCGGAGATCTGCAGAGAGAGGCGAACACCTTGTGCCTGCCTCCTATGACATGTGCGGGCGTCAGGGGAGGAGACCCCCAGGGAAGCTGCAGGTCACCGCCTCTTTGCCCTGCGATCAGTGCCCCAGTCTCCAGGAAGCAGGGTGCATGCTCATCCCCAGCAGAGCCGCCCTCCATCCCCCCTCGTATTCTCCGCTGAACTTATTAAGTTGGTATCAAGTCAATGCGCCCCTTCTTGATAGTACACAAATTCCCCCAGTGCTGTGGAGGCCCGTGCCTGTCCTCCCACCTGTCACCGCAGCGCCCATTAGTGATGTTAAAAGAAATCTTTACTGTCACTCATATCACCCATTCACTTTGTTCCCCGCCGGTGACACCCTTGTTGTGTTTCTCCCAGAGCCACAGCCAACTCCCTCGCCTTGGCATTCCCCGGATTTACACGCGCTCATTAGCCTGAATAAATTTAAAAGCTGCTGCTCCCGAGCTTTAAAAATGTAGCCCGGCTTCTCCTCGGATATAATTGAGGCGTCTTTAGAAAAGTAAATTGCGGTCTGACTCCCAGCTCGGCATGCTAGGAGTTGCGAGGCAGGGCTCTTTGGGGCATCACCGGAGCTATAAATATCTGGGGAGGAGGAGGAAGAAAATAATGCAATCCCTCAATCAGCGCTGCCTTCTATTTACTCTGCCCCCTTCCCTCCTCCCTCTCTCCGAGCACAGAATACCACGAAGGGTGCCTCGAAGGTGGCCAGGTCCCATGCATTCCCCCTCTTCGAAGAGACCAGGGGCAGGCGATGCCTGGGTTTCCCAAACCGTCGCCCAGGGGCCAAGAGCACGAGGCTGTGAGCAAACACGTGGGTTTCCCGGGCCTTCCCTCGGCCTCTGGCACCTGACACCCAGCCAGGGCCTGGCAATGCCTGTTTATCACACCTGCTCTTTAGGAAGTGGGGGGCTTCCTCTTGCCATGGGCTCAGTGCAGACTTGGGAGCCTTTTTGGCCTAGGAGAGAAGCCAGACTCCACCATTTCCTCGACGGCCACGCTAGGCAAACTGTCGGCCCCCAAAGGCCCCAACATTCGCTGCAGAGAGCTTTGCATTCAGTGCAGAGGGCTGAGCCAGCCCGTGTTCCTGCAGGGGGTCGCTGGTACCAAGGGCAGTTGCTCCCCAGTGACTCTGTCTGAGCTCCTCAGGGTGTGAGTGAGAAGCCCCCTGCGTGGTGGTCTCCTTGGCACCATGCTTGGGGGCAGGAAGTCTTCCTTTAGGGAGCATGACTAGCACCTCTTCCGGGATGGCCACAGCAGAGGTCCCCTTTAATGCCCTCTTAGACACATACCAGGCCGCAAAGGAAGTGAGCTAAGCACGCAGGATGGGGAGAGTGCCTTGAAGAAAAACAAGGTCCTGGGGAGATCCTGCCAGGCAGGCGATGGGGACTTCACTGAGAGGAACCATTTGGGCAAAGACATCCAGGAGCCAGAACTATCTGGAAAGAGCTGACAGCACTTCCCACGGCAGGGAGGGCTGGCAGCCCCAGGGGTGGGCCAGGGTGCATCTCGTCTCATATTAGGGCCTGTGTGGTGGGGACAGAGTCCAGGGAGCATGTGTCTATCTGCCCAATTCCCCAGTGACACCCCCGTATAAGCACTCATGTTTCCACAATACTCAAATTTTATTTCTTTAATTACTTATTCATTGTTAAGTGGTTGCTATACAAACTCATACAATGAATATACAATGAAATATGCATACAACTGGAATGTTATGACTGGAGGGGGGACACATGACTAATGATGCAAACATAATTGAGTAGGTTGACCTTCCAACTTGTCCCAGAGCTTTCTGGTGTCCCAGGTGAGGCGGAGGCATGATCAGTCATGCAATGTTAGCTGTTCACAGAGCAGGGTCAGGCTGGTCTCTTGAGGGTAAGTTAATACGTTTTCTAGCTTTGTATTCTAAACATAATTTTTCATAAAATATTTTATATCATTTTATATGTTTTTAAATGGAGAGATCTCATGGTATAGGATTACATATACAGAATACTGTGGTAGCCTTCTTTCAGTCCCAGCTACACCATCAATAGGCTTATTACAAGTAAACAGCATTCACTTTTACTCTCCAAAGCATGTTCGCCATGTTGAGAAGACCGAGGACAATATATATAAATGGTGAGTGTGGCCTTGTCAATTTTCTGTATGTACTTATTATTAGTACTGGTTTTATTATCATTATTTGGAAGCATGGGGATGCCAAATGATTGAGTGAACAACATCCCCAAACATAACTCCAGTGAATGGGCTTCTGGTAGAATGACAGGCAGGGTGATCAGAAGACTGTCTTATCTGAAGTACAACCAGGTCTTGGGTTAATTAGAGATTAACAACACAACCATAAATAAACATAGTTTTAAAGTTGTTTGGGCTTCATAGGATATAAGGATGTATCTATGAATTGAAGACATGCAAGCATACAGAAGAGATGACTGAGCTGAAACTAGAACATGAATCTTGAACAATAAACAAGTATGTGTTAAATAAATTAAGTCTAGATTCTGGCACCACTGAGGAGCTCATTCTGCAAAGTATGCTTTGGACACAGAATCATACAAGGAGCCAAATAATACTGGATCTGTGGAGTACTCTGGTCTTCAGCAAAAGCAAATGGAAATCCTCTCTGAATATCCTATGTCAAATGCAGGTCCTATACACACACACACACACACACACACACACACACACACACACAGAGTTTTCAACGTGATGCAAATAAATGTGTGTAGTATTTAAAGAAATAAAACAAAATGATAACATACCAAAGTCCAGTGAAACATGTCCACACAGATTTAAAATACAACCATACAACTAATGCTTCTAAAAAATAACCGTAAGCATTTTCTAAAATATAAGAAGTTCAAAACCCAACGAGTGGATTAAACATTGAATAAGACACACGTGACCTAAAAATTGGGGATCACAAAGGTAAATCAGAAGAAATACCCACAATGTTTGAAAGAGAGGCAAGAAAATAGAAAATATAGAAAAGTCTTAGAATATAGGAATATAGAATATAGCAAATAGAGTGTAGATCTCACAATATTAAACAAAAACTCCACACTTAGACATATTGTTGTAAAACTGAGGAACTTCAAGCAATATTTTAAGAAATAGCAGCAGAGATTAACCAGCGGACAACAGGCTTCTCAATAAAAAGAATGGAAGCAAGAAGACTGGAGAGACATCTTTCAAGTTTGTAGAGATTGTAACTTTCTTTTTTAAATATATATATATATATATTTTTTTTTTACAGAGAGGAAGGGAGAAGGATAGAGAGCTAGAAACGTTGATGAGAGAGAAACATTGACCAGATGCCTCCTTCATACCCCCTACTGGGGATGTGCCCGCAACCAATGTACATGCCCCTGACCAGAATAGAACCTAGGACCTTTCAGTCAGCAGGCCGATGCTCTATCCACTGAGACAAACTGGTTTTGGAAAGAGAGAGAGATTGTAACTTTCAACCAAGAATTGTGTGTCCAATAAAACTATCATAAAAATCAATGTAAAACAGAGAAATATTTTCTGATAGCTCAAAACTTAGAATACTGTGACCAACATAATTCTCTTTTAAACATTACTAAGCATACATGAAAAAAAATGAAGTATAACTCTTGAAAATAAAGAATTAATATGTATAGATCCAAAACTGGTAAAGACAAAACAAAATTAAACTAACAACAAAATTGCACAATTGATTCCCACACTCCATCTTATCCCAAAATTCTAGAAAAGTGAACAAAGAATCATAGAAATAGCATCATTATTAAGACATGCTAATAATGTCTTAATTTAAGATGCTATAAAAAAGACCAATGACATGGACAATCACAAAATATATAAATGGACTAAATTCAGTTAGTAAATAGTTGTTAACTATAAGATTAGTTTTTTTAAAAAAAAAACAACAAAAAACCCCACAATTATATGTTGTTTACAAAATTTTATTTAATACATGACAATATAGAAAGGTGGAAAAAAAGGTATCCAAGGATGTAGTAGATAAATAATACTAACAATATTGAAATTAGATAAGTAGAATTTAAGACAAGTAGATTATGTGTAGAGAGAGTCTCTATATTGACAATAGGTGTCAATGCACCAAGAAGACATAACTATTCTCAACTTAACTTCAACATGCATTATATTTTCAGAATACATAAAGCAAACTGGAACAGACTTACAGGGAAAAGCTGGCGGGACCACCTTCCCAGTGAGATATTTTTAAATTATTTTGCAAATTCAATTACATATGCAATTGCTCAGAAAATGTTTATTGAACACCCATACCCTAAATGCTTATGGTTATTTTTTAGAAGCATTAGTTTGAAGCTGATGACATAAAATCAAACCTTGTCAAAGGCAAGAAGCTCTGGCAAGAACTGGGATGTGTGGGTTGGCAATGCAGGCTTCAAGAACAGGATGACTGCATTAGAAGTGTCTGAGGTAGCAGAGGGTGGACACACTGAACATCCATTACAGGAACTTTTATAAATCTTGATCAGGTTCAGAGAAGCAAGACAGTCTGATGATACCTTCTCTGAGCACCCAGAAGCGTCTAGATTCTGAATTGAGGGAAGAGCATTCATTTATGGAAGTCAGTTGAGCAGTCATGAGGCAGCCTTTTGCTGGCAAGCTGGAGGGGCCTACATGGGACTCTTGTGGATGGAAGGTCCTCATGCCCCCCACAGAGGGGAGAGGGTCTCAGCAACCCAGTGTTCCTCTTTAAAGTATAGACTCTGCCTAATCAGCAGGGAAGCCATCCTTCTTAAACTAGGTTAAAACGGCTTCATGGGTGGATGAGATGGCTTTTAAAAGATGATTTGATTTTGAGACCAATGGCCTGAATTACAGTTCTGACTGTACTCTTTAGAAATTTTGTGATATATCTTGATTTAAGCAAGTCCATAGATGGTGAGTTAGGGTTTTTACCTATGCCCCAGTTTCATACCTATGGCACCCACACCGTAAGAGAGTGTGAATGCAAAAGCACATTAGAAACTCCAAACCAGGATAAGCATGGAGAGATGTGCCATCCTTGTAGTCCAGGGAATTATGCCCAGAAATTATCCTGACTCATTTGTGGAATACAGGGATGGGCAAAAGTAGGTTCACAGTTGTGAGTATGAGAAACACAGAGTTTATTTTTGTATTATTTATTAATTGTTGTATTATTTTTCCATAGGAACAACTGTAAGGCCACTTTTTCCCCACCCTGTATGCTCTAAGGAAAAAGTGGAAAGTAAGGTTACCAGATAAAAAGCCTCTATCTGCTTTGAAGGACTGCTTTGAATATCATCAGAAGTTCAGGTATGATTTAGGAGAAGCATGGATGCAATTATTGGTGGTGCTTGGGCAGGGAGGAGGATCCTGAAATCTCTGTGGCATCTACAATGAACTGAAATGGATATTTATTAGTTTGTCAACTAAAATAATTTTCTTCTGATATATGCTCTTTCAAACCACAGTGTTCTATTAAACTTCTCCACATAGTGTATTCTAACTCAAGGTGGTCATGTGACCAAGTTAAGCCAATCAGAAGTCTTCCCTTAATTTCCCCCCCCCCCCCAACTTAATCTGAAAAAGAGAATCACTATCTCTCTCTCTAGGAACAACAAAATGATGATGCGCTTCCCAAGAACTCAAGGGCCAGGATGCCTGCTCTGCCTTGGGAATCCATTGCCTTCCTGTGGGGACGCAGGGCACAAGACAGCCTGGCCTTCATGCTAGTCCCACCCTAGCCCCGAACGCTAACCTTATGCCACATGCTATCCCAGATGTTCCACTCACATCGTTGCATCTAGTCTTCCCAGCGGATGCATGACGTGGTCACCGCTGTTGAAACTCAAAGGCAGGAACTTGGAGTGAACAGACCAAGGCGATCTTGCTGAAAGGTAGAACCACCCCTATTCCAACACACCCAATGCCTGCTGTTTGCCCTGGTTTTGCCCATATATTAGGCCAAGAATAGGTTGTAGCTGCCCTCAGCACCCTGTTTTGGAAAGAGCTCTCATCCCAGCGATTTCCCATTCCCTCTGGGGACCACAGCACCGTGCCACGTTGCCTTAAACATCATTAGTGGGGGAAACACAGAGCGTGGCGGCTCTGAAGCCGGGCTCCCCTCCTGACAGTGACAGGGGCTTTGAAATCCTGTGCTTGGCGCTGGCAGGCAGGGGCTGAGGGAGAGGCTTTTTGTGCTCCATGGAGTTGGTGCTGATCAAGAAACTGGTTTAATTTGCAAGGCAGATAGATGCAGCTAAAAACACACAAAAACAATGACTAAATAACAAACCGGAATAAAATCCCCTTTAAAGCCTGTTTCTCTCCCAGACAGCATAGCTCAGTGGTTGAGCATCAACCTATGAACTAGGAGGTCGAAGTTCAATTCCAGGTCAGGGCACGTGCCTGGGTTTCAGGCATCATCCCCAGTGTGGGGTGTGCAGGAGGCAGCTGATCCATGATTTGCTTTTCTCATTGATATTTCTCTCTCCCTCCCTCTTCCTTCCTCTCTGAAATCAATAAAAACATATTTTTAAAAAGCCTGCTTCTCAGTGTAACTTTGGAGCACAAATTGCCCCTGGCCCAGTCACTCCTCTCCGTGACACCAGGATATCCCAATGCAATGAGACGTGGACATTCCTTCAGAGCGGCATTTTCAGGCCGCGGAGTTTTGAGTTTGATTAACACATTGATAAGACATCTATTTTCCTTACAACAAGGATGCCTGTGGGATTTGGGGGAGTGCATTCCAAAAATGAGGCCACACTGGAAATATTACCTACGGATACAGTAGTAAAACATTCCGCTAAAACAGCGATAAAACGGACCTCGGATGGGCCCCTGGAGGAATTAGAAAGAGCAGCTTTATTCGGCCGCTGTGTTCCCACAGAAATAAATCCACCCGCGGCCTCGGAGAAACAAGACCCTGGAATGTCCTCATTTCAGCTTCGTGGGGTGCCACGTGGGAGCGGAGGGGAACGGGGCTTGTGTCTGAAGCTGCAGATGAACCGAGTGGTAGTTTTGGTGTTTCCGAGGGGAAAGGTCATCTTTGGCAAGGTCGGATGTTCTTAGGTCATTTCACACAGAGCTGTGTCTTCCTTTGGCATTGGTCCAGCGGAGACACAACCCTTCTGACACAGGGATGGGTTCTGAGCAACCCGCTGGCTGTTCCTCTCAATGTCTGTGATTCTTATACAAAGTGAAATAGGCACCCATTGTAGACAGCGACCCCAGCCTCTGCAGCGGGAGATGGAGCTGAGAGAATGGAGAGTACGTTTTTATTGTTATTTAAAGGAATAGTGATAATATATTAAAAGTAAAAGGACAAGGCTTGGCCAGTGTGGCTCAGTAGTTGAGCGTTGACCCATGAACCAGGAGGTCAGGGTTCAATTCCCAGTCAGAGCACATGCTGGGATGGTGGGCTTGATCCTCAGCAAGAGGCATGCAGGAGAGAGCCAATCAATGATTCTCTCTCAACACTGATATATATATATAGTGTGAATAGGAACAGGAAGCGAATGTAAGCAGTATTATGCTGGCTGTGACTCTCCATCCCAAAAAAATGCACTTCAAAGGAAGACATATTTAATTCATTTCAAAATGCAAACAGGTTACCCTGCTTACAGGAAAGGCAGCCGGAGGTAAAAGTTAATAATGATATTTGTTAATTAAGTTACCGGAGGTTATTTTCTCATCAGATCGATTGTGAGCACGTGACCACAACAAGGTCATTCCCTGTCCAGAGCCCAGGGCAGGCCCTGGAGCAACACTGACAACCTCTGACCCTACGCCCTGCATCTGAGCGTTGTTTGTGAAGGTCCCTGAGAGGGCAGGAATCAATATCATTATTACCTTTCAGAACTGATGATTGTGCTGCTGATTTTCATAGCTGCACACAGCAGACGTAGTTTTAAGTCACTCGGCCGCCATGGGACTTAATCTAAAGAAAATGCCAAGTAAGGAAATTATTGCTATGTGGAACCTGATGAACAAAATAAGCAAAGTAGAAACAGACTCATTGACAGAGAACAGACTGACAGCTGTCAGGGGGCGGGGGCTACGGGGTTGGGCCAAATGGGTGAAGGCATTAAGCAAAAAACACCTCATAGACACAGACAATGGTATGGTGATTACAGGAGGGAAAAAGGGTGGGGGAGGGAGGAGACCATCAGGGGGCGTGGTTAATGGTGACAGGAGACATGACATCAGGTGGAGAACACACAATACAATGTACAGATAATGTGTTATAGAATTATACACTTGAAATCCGAATAATTTTAGTAACCAATGTCATCCCACTAAATTCCATAAAATATTAAAAAATAAAATAATGTAAGAAATACAAAGTGAATAGATAGCAAGCCTGGCACAAGTGTCCCCCAAAAAGCTGATCCCCAATCCAATCTTCTCCCAGTATCCTGCCTTTGGACCTGGAAAGTCCTTGAATCAGAGTAGAGAACAGTCCTTGTTCCATTCCATCTGCGTTCAGGAAGCTCTGTTGTCTGAACACTTCCTGAAGAAAACCTTCCTACTGCACCTCGCAGAACTTGGGTGTGGATCACTCCAGGGCCCAAGGGACCTGGGATGAAAATGGCCTCAAGGAGGGGCAGGAGCAGCTGCAGGGCATGGGCTCAGGGCTCAGGGCTCAGGGAGGCCAGTGACATGAAGAACCTGTTCCCTCCGCCCTCACTGCTCCCCCATCACCCCTGATCCCTGTGGCTCTGCAGGTCCCTCGCAGAGTTGACTGTTCTGCCCAACGTTTCAGCAGGAAGCAAAGGTGTGTGGCCACCATCCAGACCTTGGGGGGCCCAGGTGCTCCCCGCTGGAAGATATCCAAGTGCCCCCAGGGCTCAAAGAGGTGAACATCCAGGTGTAACTGCTGGGACTGTTTCTTGTTGCTGCTCCCCCATCGGAGCTCCCTGCCTCCATTTGAATGGTCTCAGACAAGCACCCCTGTCACATGCTCCCACCCTGCCATGCGCAGGGGCTGGAGGCTGCCACGGAGGCTTTAAGGGTTTCGCTCATTCATTTAGGATGATTCAGAAACCAGGGCAAAGCAGTTCCTCTCATGTGTCCCCTGCAGGACCTCCCAACATAGCTCCCTGAAGTCGGGCCTTCCCTGCTTTGCCTCGTATGCCAGATGCTCTTCCTTCTCATGCAGAGGGAGTGGGGTGGCATGCCGAGAGCTCTGCACACATAGGCAGAAGTCAGAGACATCAGATGGTGGCTCTGGACCATGGCAATAGAACAACTGCCCCGGACAGGGCCAGCGCGGGAGTGTGCTGACGATTTTAGCCACTGCCCTAGAGCCTCAGAGTGAATGCATTGGAGAAACAGAACCAGACCTGTTCTTTGGAAGATCACACAAGCTTCAGCGCTAGCTGGAGAGGGGATGGATGAGGTTTGCAGTCATGTGTGTCTGGAGGAGAGACGATGGTATCTAGAACCGACATGGTCATGATGAAGACTGATAGATGTGAAAAGACACAGAGAGTTTAGAGCGGGAACTCTCCTGCCTTGATCATGGCTCAAATTACGGGACCAGTCTCCAGGAGGAGTGACCCCTACGTGGCCCAGTTGTGCCACTTGTGGATGGTGATGCCACTTATTGAGACAGAGTAGGGGTGAAGGTCAACAAGGTGGTCTTGGACACCCTGAGTTTCGTGTACCTTTCAGGGCTCCCCATGGGGGTGATGAGTAGATGGCCAGATACGCAGGTTTGCTACTCAGAGGAGAAAGCTTGGTTCTGGACATCGGTGGGAGTCATTAACCTAGACATGAGGACTAAAGCCATGGATTAGCTAGCTTTGGCCTAGGAAAGAAGCATAAAATAAATTATATGGTCCGTTTCCATGGACAACATTGGGGTCTAGACATGGGCAGGCTAGAGATGGCTTTGATAAGCACAAAAATCAAAATAACAATTTCTGGACCTTTAGGTTCTAGCAGTAGCGGCGGGAGAAAGTGATGACTTTTGCAAGTTGTTATTCTTTGGGAAAAGCTAAACAGCAATTTTCCCATTAATGCACTACTGCAGTCTGTGTTTGCCAGTTATTGCCTATCTTTTCTTCCTATTGTTGTTGATTCTCACTGGAGGATATTTTTTCCATTGATCTTTTTTTAGAGAGTGAAAGGCAAAGGGAGAGACAGAGATAAAAAAACATAGACCAGGGCCCGGGATGGAACCTGCACTTGAGGTATGTGCCCTTTACCAGAATTGAACCTGGGACCCCTCTGTTTGCAGGCCGACACTCTATTCACTGAGTCAGTCTGGCTAGGGCTTAATTTCAGTAATTTTATAATGAAGATATGTCCACTATGTATTCCTGTGATTGAAAGACAAACAATGATATGGCTTCAGGAATAGATCATAATGGCACAGCACCCAAGAAGGCCCGATGGGAGGAGCACAGTGAGAAGGCAGGCAGCCAATGGGGACCGGGCAGGCATCCTCTGGGTGCACAGGAGTGCACAGGTGTGCATAGGTGTGCACAGGTACGCAGGAACCACGTGAGTCTGGAAACCAGAAGCTCAAGTCCCAAGATGCTGAGGAGGCAGAATCCTGTGACTGAGTTGCCAACAGGGCAAGGCCCTGGTCAACAACACTGCTCAGAGTATGTGGTGAGCGGCATGGTGGTGGCTGTGCATTCACAATGGTGAGCCATAGAGAACGTGTATGAGCCAGTGTGGGCTTGGTGAAAGTTTAGGCAGGTATTACACCTAGGAAATGGACAAGTGACTGAGACCAAAACTGGAGGAGAAGTGTGAGTAGGTCGACTCATTTGGCCTGGGTCCTACCTGAGGGGGGAAACTAAGGAAGGACTTCCATTGTCACGTGTCAGAGCTAAAATGCATAAACGTGGGCTGGCGGCCAGAACCAGGTGCCCTGGACTTCTTTCTCCAGCTGCTCAGAGACACCAGGGTAACTCCTGACAGATCGCCAGCAGTTCCAAACCAAAGAACATGTATACTTATATGCATAGCCATGGACATAGCCCATAGGATAGTTAAGACGGGGGGTAGGAGGTAGTGGTTAGAAGGAGGGGGTTAAATGTGGGTGGCAATGGGAGATATCTGTAATACTTTTTATCAACAAAAAATAAAATAAAATAGAAATTACTCACTATACAAAAAGACCAAAGGAAACCTTCTATTCCTCTGGGATAAGGCTGCCCTCGCCATGAAGAGGCCTTGGCTTTGCTCTGGTGGGAATGTTTTCCCGCGTATTCCTTGCCTCCCGCACTGCAAAGCTCTCCCTGATGGGTAAACGGGGGGGCCCTCAAACAGTTCCGGGGAAACTAGGCTTCTGCCTTGCTCTGCGCCAGGCTCGCCAGGCAATCCTCTGGGGCCTCAGTTTCCCCCTTTGTGAAATGGTTCCTTTCTGTTTCCACATCACCAGGCAGGAGCAGCTCCAGCTTGCCCTCGGCCCACACCCTCCTCCCCTCCGGGAGGATAATTGATGGATGGTAGAAGAAAGGCTATTGGAAAGAAAGAAGAAAAAAATTAAAACACGGAATGTATGCAAAAGTGGGGAGGGAGCCCCTCATTACCAGGCTAATTGAGCTGCTCCTTCCTTTCACTTGTTATCCCGCGGAAAGAGCAGCCACCTCCTCGGCAGCGACTCCACTTCCCCGTGATTAAAAGCACAACAGAGAGGCCTGCGTCTTGGATGTGCCCAGTAATCATGGGCCTGGCAGGTTGGTGTGTGTTTTTGTTGTTGTTTTTTCCCCTTTTTAAATATCATACGAGGCAGATGTGTTTTTAAAATCCTGGCAATTTACACAACACCAGGAAGGCGTCAGGCTTCCTAATCAGAACTGCTCCACGCTCCCCCCACCCTTATTAGCAGTAATTCCCACTGACGGATAATGATTACCTTCTCTTAGGCACATCTCGCTGTTAGTGTAGCAAAATGTCCTGCGCTGCCGAGATCAGTATGCTTAACTCTCGCTATAAAGAATGCATAAAATTAATTGCAGAACTATGCAAACGTCACCTCTTTCCATGTCAGCTGCTAATTCACAGCCATCTTATGGATTGGTTTCTGTAGGGGGCTGGTAAGAATGAGCCGTTCTTAAGCTCACATAATGAATCCTTCACGTGTAAATGCTGTTAGGACTTTGACTAAAGTCAGGGGACACCCCTGTTCCAGGCTCAGGAGCTCCGGTGGTGAGCAGCCGATTCTGTCCTCGGTCAACTGCATTGCATTTTGGCCGATACATGTAAGACAGTGGTCAGCAAACTGCGGCTCCCGAGCCACATGCGGCTCTTTGGCCCCTTGAGTGTGGCTCTTCCACAAAATAGCACTGCCTGGGTGAGTCTATTTTGAAGAAGTGGCATTAGGAGAAGTTTAAGTTTAAAAAATTTGGCTCTCCAAAGAAATCTCAATCATAGTGCTGTTGATATTTGGCTCTGTGGACTGATGAGTTTGCCGACCACTGGTGTAAGAAAATGGTTCTTGACCTGCATGCACGAGACTGGACTGGGCCCCAGGGGAGGACTGTGGGTTTGTGCAGGCTAATTTCCTGGAAATTGATGATGTCTTTATGGCAGTCAAGGGCAAGGCCAGCAGGCATCTGGGTCATAGCCCAAAGTGACGGCTAATAAAGGAACTCTGGCAGAGGGCCCTGGAAGAGCTTCAGACACAGGAACGTAACCATCACATTATTCTGGCGTTTGTCCTCCACCCCGACCCCACCTCCCCCCGATTCCTAATTAAAACAGACACACTCGACTATCGGAAAGACAAAGACTGCCCCTTTTTAAAAAAAGATACGACCCAGCAATCGGAAATACAGTGGGAGCTTGCACGTGGGAGAGAAGAACCAGCCTCCTCCCGCTTCTGCAGCCAGGCTGGTCCCTGCGAAACCCTCCCGTGGGGACAGGGCGGGAGTCCCAGGCTTTGCACCCTGTCCTTGTCGGAAGTGACACCCAAAGAGCAGGGGAACTGGGTGTGCGGGGCCCTGCTTCCCTGAACCTTTGTGCATTAGCCTGTTGCTGAGCAAGACAGTGCTCTTTATGGGCCTCAGTTTTCTCATCTGTAAAATGGAGCAGGTTATAGCATAAAAGGTTTCTCAGCCTCTTTCTACTCTTTATTTTCACTTCAAGGCACTATCTTTTGACCCTGATATATATATCCATCATCAATTATATATATATGTGTATATATATATATATATATATATATATATGTATATATATGTAATATTTATATATATATACATATATCTATCTATCTATCTTTCTAGATAAATAGATAGAGATATATAAATAAAATTCTCCTACAGGAAGGGGAGTAATTGAGAACAGAGATTAAAGTCACCATGCACATGAAATAAAAATTTGGCGGTTGAAATATATTCTAGGCAAACTATTTAGCCATCCAACCTCCTCTTTAGAGTCTGATTCCAAACTCTTCCTTTGGGGCACATTTGCAATATGACTAATACACCTTGTTCAGTTCTCTCCCTCTGTGTCTTTCCCTCCCTCTGCAAAACACAAGTTAGGCCAAGCAAAATCAAAACAATGGTCATATTTTATTGCCAGAAAATTTGTTGAATAACTATTCACTTCTTTAACTTTTACACTGAATGATGTGAGTTAATTTGAATAACTAATAAGCTATCTGGTGACAGATATTATCCCTTTCATCACATTGAATTCATCATCAATCATAAGAAGTATCATTGTCTTATGTACCACTAAGAAAAAAAGATACCAATTAAACTCTGATATGTCATTAATTATAAGATGCATCCCAGTCTTAGAGATGGTAAAATGTGAATAATATGTGTCTCAGAGTCAATGAAATATGGTATCTATTATTATATTTCTTTATATTTAATCATGTTTCAAATAAGATCTATGAATCTTCTTGTACTAATCATCATTTAAAAGCAGCTTATGTATGATATGGCATCAACAATGTAAAACTGAAAGATAAGTTAGCATTGGAATACTCCGGAACATTCACGGTGATTGTTATATCCAGAGAGTAAGACTAACCGAATTTTAGTTTCTTCATTGTACTTTTCTCTAGTTTTCTATTTTTACTAAGTTAGTATTAACATCATAATCACAAATATTATTTGTATCTTAAATAATGACATGCCATTTTGTATATGCTGTATTATAAAATCTTTTACATAACTTGAAAATAAAAGTAACAGAAAATACATCAAACATTAAGGATGTTTATTTCTGATAATGGACCATGGTGGCCATTTTCCTTTCTTCTCTCTACTTTTAAAAATAAGAAACTTTTTTTTTTTGCCAGAAAAGCAGGTTATATCCTGCTTACACACACTCTTCTTAAATCAAAAAGTCAATGAATAGTTGTCTACCAAAGAGCCATCCTCTCCATCTTTCTTAGGACAATCGCTTGTCAATTCCATGTGGCAAAATGCTGAGCTGAAAGCTATTCCTGGCCAACATGCCTCCGGAGTGTGGCCTGCGAGTGCATTTCCACTGAAGAAATTTAATAAAAATGGCCAATGACACTTCCAGGAAAACTTTTTAAAACCAGGCCAATGTAGCTTTTGCTTCCTTTCCTCCTTGTTGGAATGCTGCCCCAATGGCCGGAGCTACAGCAGCCGCCTTGGGCCTCATTTAGCTTGAGAATGAGAATCAGTGCCATGTGGTGTGCTGGAGAGGAGGACAGGGCAGCCAGCCCACCACCATACCGCTTGCCTTCAGACCTCCTATGAGAGAAAAAGAAATCAACCTCTCACTTATTTAATCCTCTAGGATTTAAGTCTCTATTGCTAGCTGGGGAAAACACCGAACTATTACAAAGACGGAAATAAAGACTGCTCTCCCTTGCCTCTGCGTTCTATGTCTGATCACGAATGTGGACAAGACATAGGCTCAATATAGTCCCTGTTCTTTTGAAGCAAACAGATCTGCGTTATCCAAGCTTAGCTTCAACTTGGACATATTCCGTATCAGTGTCTGGACAGGAGGAAACTCTGAGATCTCTGTGCACTCAAAAGCACCTGATGCTTGGATGGATGTAATCTCCATTACGAATGAGTCCTTTTTCTGTTTAAGCCATTTCTCCATTACCCACCTGGGTTGGGGTCTCTGACCTCTTGTTTATTTCTTCCCATGCCGCCCTTTCCCAGAAGCACTTGGCTAATTTTGTGCTCCAATGGCTGAGATGGGCATTGGTCGCTCTCCTCAGTCAGGAAGGGAACAGGTGAATGTCATGGTCTCAGCTGCTCGGACTGAGTCTTGGCCCAGGTGACAGCCTTCGGAGCACTTTGCTAGATATGTACACATCTCCAACTTGGATATTTTGTACAACACTCACCTGTGTGCTTCCTTCTAAAAAGGCCATGACAATCAACTTCGCTTCAGAATCAAGTAACTCAGGCCCAAAGGAAACCTGTTCTGAAATCACGTTAAAAGTGCCTCTAAGAAATATCCCGCCTCTGAGAGCTTTTTCTTATTTAAGGACTCGGCGGGCAAATGTTGGTCTGAGGTAAAATAAAGGATCCATTGAATCCATATGACTGCATGATCAATTGTCATGGACAGACTTCTACTACAAAGAAGGTGATAGGCTAATGATTTTTTGGTTGAATTTTGTGGAGTGAAATTCTGTAATCTCTTCTTCACCTTGTAAACTCTGTGGGCTTGATGACTAATTGCAGCATATAATTTATGTAATCCCAAAACCACAAGGATTGTCCTTGGGAAGCATGGGCCTCTGTTGATGGCACTCATTAGAACTCACGTCCAAGGGCAGCTTTCCATTGGCTCCAGGATGCCATCCATGGTTATCCCCCCACCTGCTACCTCCTTCTATACTATATGGATACCCCCTGCCTCAGGACCAGTTTTCTAGAAACCTTTGTACGTAGCTCCCTTTGTCTGGCAGAACTGTAATGTATGGGTCCGGGGTCTGTGTTTCTATCTGCTTATATACATGAAAAGGGTGGCTTTATTCACCCGTTAGAATGGAGATTTTTCATTTATAGTGTGTGCTTGTGTTTAAGTTGGGTTTAATTTTATTTTCCAGTTTCTTAAGGTAGAAGCTAAGGTCGCTCATTTGAGACCTTTCTTCTTTCCATTTAGAGGCACTTTAGTTCCATAAACTTCCCTCTAAGTACTGCTTTGGCTGGATACCACACATTCTGATGGGTTGTGGTCTGATTTTCGTTCAGTTCTAATACCTTCTAATTTCTAATCATGTTTTTTTTTTTTAATTTATTCTGATTTTTGTTGATGATCCCTTCTTCTTGCAATCATTGGAGGTCTTGGATCTATAGAATTATAGTTTTCATTAAGTGTTCAAAAATGTAGTTGCTATTTTTCAAATATTTTTTTTTCTCTCTTTTTTTCAAGGACTCGAAATTTTACGTCATTTGATATTGTCTCACAGACCATTAGGAGTCTATTTTTGTTCTCAGTTTTTTTTGTTTCGTTTTTCCCCTCTTTCATGTTGGACTACAGGCCCGGTGCCCGAATTCGGGCACGTGGAGCCTCAAGGGGGTTGGGAGTGGGGCTGGGAGACTGGCCCTCCGGGCAGGTGGTGGGACACCTTGCTATCCTGTCCTGCTGACATTCACACCAATTGTCAGAAGCCACCTGGCACCCACTTTCATATTGTTTCTTCCTTGTGGAGCATCCAAGGAGGGGAAGCTGTCACAGTGCCAGAGGCCAACTTCCAGAGGCAAGCCTCGGTGTCAGGATAGTGCTGGTGGCACTGGTCTGTTGGTGCCTGGCCCTTCTCCAGAGATAGCCCCTGCAAAACTACTGAGGGAGTGAGTGGCTGCCTTGCGGTTGGTGGGCCACTAGGCTGGGTTGCTCAGCTGAGCAGCACTCCCACTGTGCTTAGGCTTTTATATCTATAGATAGTTTCTATTACTATATCTTCACATTCACTAATTTTTTCTTCTGTGATGTCTAATCTGCTGTTAAGCTTATGCTACATACTTTTCATACCAGACATTATAGTTTTCATTTCTAAAAATATGTTTCTCTTTTTTTGTAAGTCTATGTCTCAAAATACTCATTCATTCCTCTAGATCATAGAACATAAAGTATGTGAAACAAACAAACAAAAAGTTATGCTAATTGTTTGAATAGCCTTGTTTACTAATTCTATCAGTTACGTCATTTCTGAGTCAATTTCAACTGGTTGACTTTTTTCCTCATTGTGATTCATACTTGCCTTCTCTTGAGAATGCCTGGGAATGTTTTATTAGTAGCCAGAGACTATGGATTTTACCTTATCGAGTGAACTTTTACATTCCCTTTAATATTATTAAGCATTATTCTGGAATGTACCTAAGGTTTTTGGGAGTATCTATCTTTTGAATCTTGTTTTTTAGTGAAAACAAAGCAACACATGTAGACCAGATCTGGTTTTTCCCTACTAATGAGGGAAACCCGTGTGGTCACTCTATCTGGGGTCCCATGAGCTACTACGTTTTACGCTCTGGCTGGTGGGAACAGGCCCTGTGTTGAGTTGTAGGATGTCTTTCCTCTGAGCCTTTTCAATGGTTCATTTCCTATCTTGAGCTCATGCATATGCTCATAAGGTTTCAGGTGAAGACTTGAGGGGAACCCTCTATAGATCTCTGACTTCTCTCTCTGTGCAATGTTCTCCTCTCAGATATTCTTTCCCGTGAACTCTACACGTCTTGGTCTCCCATCAATATTTCCTCAACTCAGGTAGAACACCAACCTGTGCAGCCTCCATCTCCTTTGGCCATAACTGGAAACACCCTTGAAGCAATAAACTAAGATAATTTGGGGCTACTTCTTTGCTTTCCACCTCTCAGAGATTCCTGATCTTCCTTGTCTCCTTCGAAGTTCTTGAAAAGTATCGTTTCATATGTTTTATTGGTCTTGTTGTATATGATTTATTTTTAATGGTATATCTCATTTCTGTTACTTCTTTGGTCATAGTCAAGGTTGAGTTTAATTTTCTATTGTAAAAATGATTGATGTATTCAAACCTTTGAGAAGAGGCTGGAGAGATTCTTTTTGCTCATAATTAATCTTGGTATTCTTGTCGGATTGTGGTCAATTATTTCCTTAGCTCAGGGAGCATGTCTTTGAACCAGCTTCTCACGTAACCAACCTCAGGCCAATAGGTGAGTTTCACACCACAGATCACCTCTTGTAAGCTATCTAACTCAGATCACCTAAACTTCCTTACCTCAATATATTTAAATCTCTAAAATAAGAATACTATTACCTACCTAATGCATGTTTAATTGTTAAATTAAGTAGCATATAAAAATGTCTTTCTAATAGGAAGTGTCTGGAACACAGTTGTCTTGTTAAAGGCAATTAAAATTTGTGTACTCTAAGATGTCAGGGCCTATCCATTGTCTCAAAGTCAATTATAGTTACAGATTTTATCTATCTCCCTGTCTACTGACTTTAATTTGCATGAAGGGATGTCTGTGAAATGCTACACTTTGCCAAGGCAACTCTAACTTAAACTTTTTTAAAATTTTATTTTCTGAGTAAAAACCATGCCCTAAAACTTCCAGGAGAGAAACATTTATTGGAAATGTGATGTTTTTAACAGTGTGCTTCCCACATAAATGAGATTGCACTTCCTCTTATAGGGGGATAAAAAGATCCTGAATTAATTAACTCAGCCCAGCGAGAGGGCATTTTCATTTGGGAAACTGCTGAGCCTTGGCAGAGGCTCATAGCGGGCAGAGGTGGCGGTTGCCATAACCTCACCGGGTCCCCCTGGGCCCACGTGCTTGGTCAGTGAGTCCTGCCACCGTCTCACTGGAGAGCACTGAAGATGACCCAGGTGAGTGTTCTCACTCTGCCACAGAGCATTGGTGTAGAGGAAGCATCGGTCTTCATGCTGCCGGAGGGTTCCAGTGGCTTCCAGATGATTTCAGTGTGATCCTACATATGGGCCACTTCCCCCCATTCTAGATGGTCTCTTCTGCAATGACTTGCAACAGACACCAGGGCTGTTTCTTTGCGGCTCTGGAATTCTAGGCAAAAGAAGAGGGAGGGAACATTCCATTTCTTTCCATCTATTTTCATCGGAATAAAAATAAAATCCTTCTTCCCTAACCAGTTTGGCTCGGTGGATAGAGTGTTGGCCTGAGGACTGAATGGTCCCAGGTGCGATTCTGGTCAAGGGCGTGTACCTTGCTTGTGGGCATATCCCCATTGGGGGATGTGCAAGAGGCAGCTGATGGATCTCATTGATGTTTCTAACTCTCTATCCCTTACCCTTCATCTCTGTAAAAAATTAATAAAATATACTTTATAAAGATAAAGTAGGGCCTTCTTAAATGACCACTGAAGTAGAAAAACTTTGTGGTAACTGTTCAACCCAGTGCCCCTTCAACTGCCCTCCTTACCGATGGAGGAGGTGCCACAGATCCAGATTCATAAATATCTGGTCGGCGAGGCCCCTGTGGACAGCAGATACAGGCTGGGGTAAGCACATTTGAAACTGAAACTCATCCATTATATTACATGTGAGATCACCTCCTAACAACAACAAGATCCTTGAAAGGCTGGAGCTGTGATTGGGTACCTTCCTCAGGTGGGGAGGATAAGCAGGATAACATATCTGCAGGTGCAAGAGGAGGCATTGGATTTAGCAAATAAGTAGGCCCATTCCCTAGACTTTGCAGATGCTGTTTCATGCCTTGCCCAAGTCTGGCTGTCTTCCCACTTCTAGGTTCTAGAAGGCATGACTCTGTCCTAAAACTGAATAACCAAATTTAATTCCCACTTTATTGGTCTCTTCTGCTTGGAAAAAAATGCCCTAATGAAGCACAAGTGGCATGATTAAAGAGAGTTGGTCTACACACATAGAGAGAAGAAGGGCACCTAGAAATGACTGAACACCCAATTTAGGCCAAGAGTCCCATGGGAGGTAGATGTAGTAGGTCCATTTTACAGAGGAATAAACTGAGCCTCTGCTAATCCAGGCCATGTGGCCAGAATCATCAAGCTAATAGGTGATGCTGGCACCCAAGTCCAAAGCCAGGTCAACTGACTAAAAAGCTTCTGGTGCATAAGATGCTAACGCCTTGCTCAAGGATGACAAATGACAACGGTGACGTATGGCTTGTGGCTTCTGAAGTCCTTGACCACAAGTGAGGTCTGGTTTATAGACGGATCACAGGGGCTTAGTCACTGAATTGACTTGCACGGGGGCTGAAGGTCACTCAGGAGGGGTCGGATAGGGATAGTCACCAGCAAGGACAATGCATGTTCTCCATGCACAAGCAGCAATTAGGTGAGCTTCCTGCTAATTCAATCAGAGAAGCAGAGAAATGTTGCAATTCTTTGGATGAAGGTCTGAAATCAAATATTTTTTTACACTGTTGACCTTTGTCAGTTTCATGTAGGAGGAACTGATGATGAGCCACTGAACTAGCAAATTAGCTTTGCAGAGCTGTTGACAGGGTCAGGAAGAAGTGACACCGCTTTCGCGAAGAGGGCCTGCTTTCCAAGGTGTGTGACTCAGATGCGGAGGCTTCAACCATGAAGATGTTCAGAGGCACTTCAGACACAGACGCAAAAAATGTACAGATTTCAGTCTTGAGACATTTAACTCTTTTATCCCTCTTTCCCCAATCAGTAAAACAGAGCGTGAGGTTGGCTTGCCAGCCTCCAGAATGGCAGAACTCTTCTTCAACTAGTTAAAACCAAACAGAAGTGTGGGGCATCTCATCTGCCCCAGGCACTGTCCCTGCCATCATGGATTGGCTCCTTACCTCAGAAGCAGAAGCCTTATTCCCAGAAACTAAGGTACAGAAAGGCTGTGTAACTCACTGTAATCTCCTAGCCTGTTAAAATTTCAGATTGCTATGGAGGATGCAGGGTGCAGAGATAAGGAGAAAGCTAGGTGGGGGACCACCAGTTCTGTTCCTTACACATTCAGAGTACAAGCTTCATTGTGTTTCCCAGACTGCCTTGAAGTCAGTGTGATCATGTGACTGCGTTCTCACCAACGGGCTGTCAGCAGAAGTGATATGCAACAGTTGCTTTCCGGTGCATAAAATATTCCACAATCAACTGTCTTTGTGTTACCTCCTCCCAATGGCTGGGCAAAGACAGGCACGGCATTTTTTGAAGCCCTGCTTTAAAAATGGGGGAGCCACAAGATGGTAGATGTCTGGGTCCCTGAAGCACCACTTGGAGGAGAGCCGGTCACTGATTGGGGACATTTATTTTGGGCTTCATATGGCAAAACATAAATTGTTGCACACTCCACACATCAAGACATGTGAGAGTTTGTTGCCACAGCCAGTGTTAACTAGCCTCTCTAGCTCGATTGTCTCTAGGTAAAAAGGGAGTAGAGTATGTGTCTAAAAGGGTTGTTCTGAGGAGGTAGTTGGTTAACACAGGTAAAGTTCTTATGTGTGACAGGCACATGCAAGGTAGTTACCGAAGATTCCCTGTGATTGCAGCATGCTCTTTAACCCTTCTCTACGCAGCGCCCGCAGAGCTGGGCCCATCCGGGTGCACCATGGAGATTCATAAGGAAGTCACAGCCACTCCTCTAAGGAGCATCATCTGATTCAAGGTGGGGAGGGGCAGCTTGCTGCCAGTACTGGTAACACATTGCTAGGTACTGAAGTCCTCTGTTGGGCTCTACCCCGTGTTCGGCTGTCTCTGTGTCTCTTTCTGGTCCTATAGGCCTTCACCAATGCCACCACAGCTCCGAGCTGCAGGGAAACCCAGGAGCAGCCCTTGGGCCCGATGTGGCTGCCAGGCCTAGTTTGCCAGCCTCTGGTTTAATGAATCCTAATGTGTCTATTTCTTTTAATTTTTCTTATATTGGGTCTCTGTCTAACCTCTATTATTTTCAAAATATATTTTTATTGATGTCAGAGAGAACAGGAGAGGGAAGTGGAGATAGAAACATCAATGATGAGAGAGAATCACTGATTGGCTACCTCGGGCACTGCCTACTGCCTGCCCCACACTGGGAATCGACCCCTCAACCCCCGCATGGTCCCTGAACGGGAATGAACCATGACCTCCTGATTCATACGTCAACACTCAACCACTGAGCCACACAGGCTGGGCTAACCTCTGTTCTATAAAGAGTTCTAGACCATTCTCTACGCAGGTGAGCATTCACCCCACACACGCTATATGCCTGTATTCACTATTCAATTCAGCTTGGAAGGTGAAACCTTCAGAACAGCCAACGACGCTGATTCTTGAAGAAAGAGCAAACTCTGTGTTTATATGAACAAATGTTGATGAGCCACATTGCGAATTAACAAAAGACTTCTGGTGTGGGTGTTCGGCTTGGCTGGTTCGGTAGGCATAACTTGTGGTTGGCATGGGTTCTGGTGTGTCCCTGTGATGGTCACTGGTGATCCATCGAGGACATTCATGCACCAACGAAGATTGTCACAAGCATTTGGATAAAACAGGCGCTTACAGTCCCTCTGGAAGATGCCACTGCAGGCTAATCCTCAAGACTGGCCCCTCTTTCCCATGTTGAATACAGGCGCCCCACCCTCCGAGTCCCAGGAGGAGACGGTACCGGGACATGAAATAAGCAAGGATGTGTCTTTCCATAAGACAGAGCCTGAGGAGGCGTCTCTCTCCAGGTACCGCCCGGCCACAGTTCACATCGCTGCTTCTGACTGTTTTGGAATGTTTTCTAACTATATTGTCCAACTCAGCTACTGCCTCTTCTAGTCCTTGGCATTGGCGTTGCCATTCTGTTTGTCCATCTGTTGTTTGTCCTTCTGGCATTGTCGCCTGCCCATTTTTAATGTTTTGCTAGTTTTTGTTTCTCCCCTTTCCCAGTAATTTTGCAACAGCAGCCTACCATTTGATTATCTACTGCGGCCCCTTCTGAATATGCGCTCTGAGACATTCTACCAGAAGGGAACAAGGGGCCTGATATACACTGAGTGGCCATATATATATATATGCACCCAAAATGTATGCACACACTTTGAATAATTATGAAGGCAGTACTGATTATTCCATTTTCAAAATTGAGCTTTCAGCTGTTAATACTTTATACATGTTGGAGGACACCCTGTGTATACGATATAGACAAACTTTTAATTCAAACATAAAACAGTCTAAAAGGTCCTTAGTTGGTTGGGACTGATTTGGCTCAGTGGATAGAGCGTTGGCCTGCGGACTGAAAGGTCCTGGGTTCGATTCTGGTCAAGGGCATGTACCTTGGTTGCGGGCACATCCCCAGTTGGGGGTGTGCAAGAGGCAGCTGGTCGATGTTTCTCTCTCATCGACGTTTCTAACTCTCTGTCCCTCTCAATTCCTCTCTGTGTAAAATCAATAAAATATATTTTTAAATAAATAAATAAATAAATAAAAAATAAAAGGTTCTTAGTTGTTTCTATTCCGAGTTTCCTAAAATGGCTACTAAAGGCAACGCAACTTACCCCAGTTCTTCTCACCTGTGGTTGCAAGGTTTCCGCACAATCGTAATCACAGCATAATATGCAAGGATGTTCTAATATTTCCCATGATCTTTAGCACCTAAATATGTATAAAAATCTAATTAGTTCTTCTAAATTACATACTATGTCTTTGTAGATATGCACTGCAATATTATGATGCATTTAATTATTATTTTCCTGTGAACGTGACATTAACATAGAATCATACGAGCGAATGTACACAGAGCAGAAATATAATCTGCAGAGGAAATTTTAAAATTACTCATAATTTCACCACCCAGAGATACTTACACATAAACACTTGTAAATACAGATTATACTTTTCCTTGTTCTTTACAGAGGAGAGGTGCTAAATCTTTATCAGTGCTCTTAACATTTTCACAGATTTGTGTTATTATTTTCAGTTGAATATGTCTTAATTTGTGGACATGCCGATCTATTGACTTGCGTGAGCTTTTCTGTTATTTTTGTACTTTATAGTTATGGCTCTTCTCAGAGATTGGCTAAGTAGTCACCTTGATACCACATGATTTCACATGTTTCCATGCAATTATTGACTCTATATACAATAGAATTTCTTTAGTTACTTTTTTTTTTAATGACAATCGTATTTATATTGCCTAAGTAGCTAATAAAGTGCCCTCATAATTTCTGTCCTCCTTTCTTCACTGAACTCCTTTTTTTCATGTCTGGTTCCAATTCCACAGAGAATTGTGTTTAAAAATATTTCAAAAGTAAATGCAGATTTGGTGAATGACTGACAGAAAGAATGGGTGAGGAGTGAAGTGAATGAGTGAAGTGAATGAACTTTAACCTTAACCCACTGAGAAAAATAAAGGTCTCATGTCCAACAGCCAGGCAAGCCCGGGAGTGGCTTCAACCAGCACCAGGTGTTAGCTCGGAGTTCTGTGGGTCAGGAGTCTGGGTGCAATGCATCCTGGCCCTAACCATTGTCTCATAAGGCTGCAGTCCAGTGACCATGGCCATGGCCTCCTCTGGAGCCTTGACCAGAAAGCAGTTTACCTGAGGGTCCCCCCAACTGCTATTATCACTCACTTCCTCACTGGTATAGGATAAAAACCCCATTTCCCCATCACTGTTGGCCTGGGACCCTCTCAGCTCCCGGAGGCAGCCCAGGTCCTCGCCCACGCTCCCCTCCAGCCTCCCCCTCTCACTTCCAGGAGGAACAGTAAATGCACATGCTCTGATGAACCCCATCAGGGGGATAGGAACCAGGTACCTTAATCAAGTTCTTCCTTATATGTCTGAGTAGTAAGTTTATACCATCGTAAAACCATTGGCCCTGTGTTTAGAGTTCTACACAGATTGTGTATTCTTGGCTTCTATAGGGAATGAGTTAATTTTCCATGCTATGTTCTACATGATTGCAGCTAATCTACAGAAAAGCTATTGATTTTTAGAATATTTCTTTTGAAATGGTCACAGGACTTGGCTGTGATTAATCCTGCAAGTACTTCAGTGTGTGTACAACTGAGTTTTCTTTACTTGTGTCTTTGAGGTAGAGACTCATAACAAATGTAATAATGATCACTTCACAATCACATAACTTTGCATCTTCTTCTAAGAGGTCATGGCATCTTTGATCTGTTTTATACTTTTACACTGGCTTTATTTTCACAGCTCTCCGGGGGAGTTATTCTTCTGTTTTGTTTTAATAAGTTTGATGTTGGTTTAAAAGGATATTTTTGCTATTACTTTATGTTGGATACAGGAACCCTCCCCAATGTGTTTCTGTTATAAATAAAACCAACCTAGAGTGTTCGTTTGAGTTTATTTTCCTCTATTTTGCTCCTCTCAATATATAAAAGGTGTAAGATTCATCGGCGTGCTGGTTGGAGTTCTCTGGGCTTTGGGCAACATTTATCAGCTGTTTACTTGCAATGACAGACGTGGAGTTTGCTTTGTACATAGTATTTGATTGTCTTGGGGGGAAATTGACATTTACTTTCAAAGCTGGGGAGGGTGGGGGGAGGCAGACTGACCCTGGGGAACCTGGAGGACAGGGTTAGGAGTCTGCTCCACCCCCTGGTTGCTGGGTGGCTCCTGACCCTGAGGAACCCCCTCTTCCCACCCACATGGAAGCAATGATGCATAGTGACGGGAACCCAGGCTCTGCTGTAGGTTTGCTGTGCAACTCAGGGCTGGACTCCTGACCCATGAAACTCTGCAACCACTCTCTGTGGAATCGGTAACCTCATTGCTCACTCAGAATAGCCCTTCCCTGTGCACGTCCATGCTCTCTGCCCGTCCCCTCCCAGGCCTGCATTAGGTGCTCCAAACCCTCCCCTAACAAGTGCCTGCTCTGCTGCCCCAACCCATTGGGATATACATCTGGGGGAGTCGGAAAACCTGGTTATTTTTCACAGCATTGCAAGAGGAAATATGGAGACAGATAGTAGTAACTGTGTTTAAAATATTTGGAAAAGTAAATGCAGAAAATGATGACTGAGCGACAGAAAGGAGTGAATAACGACGTGGAAGGGTGAAGTGGGCTGGACTTTCCTCTTAACCCGCTGAAAAAAAATAAAGGCCCGGCACTCTCAGCCAGCCAGGGGCACTGTGCTTTCCTCCCGACCAGGCGGACATGATCTGGGCTCCTGTTGGGAAAAGAGAAATGCCGAAACCAGAAGAGAAACCCACTTAACACTCTCAGAGAGAAGCAAGGCTATAAAAGTAGCACAAAGGATGCAGTTAATTACAATTTACATACTGATCAGAAAAGACTGTTTTTTTTTCAGCCTGAATGAATGTAGTGAATTCCAAATAACAAACTCTGTGTGAGGAGAGAGAGATGGCCACTGGCTGTGGTTCTGTGCCGGATGCCTGCAGATTGTGTCTTCCTTCTGAGGAAGTCCCGCCTCTGAGTGGACATCCAGACCCAGGCATGCATCCGGACACACGCAGAGGTCGTGTCCGCCTACATAAAGCCAGAGATGGAGCCCGGGCCTATCTGTGAAAGGATGTCCCCCCAACCATTTAGCTGATCATCCATTGCTTGCTGTAATCACCCAGGAATCAGTGAAAACCAGACTTCACCTGGCTCTCCAAACCAATCCCTGTCAGCATCGCAGTGGATGCAGGGAGGAGCAGCCCCGGCCATGGGTGCAATGGAAGTTAATCAGGGCGTAGGGCCTTTATTTTTATTTTTTTGTTAATCCTCACCCGAGGATATCTTTCCATTGACTGTTAGGGAGAGTGGGAGCCAGAGGGAAACACTGATGTGAGAGAAACACATGGATGGGGTGCCTCCTCCACTCACCCTGACCATGGTCTGGGCCAGGGTACGTGTCCTGGACCGGAATGGAGCCTGGGACCCTTTGGTCCACAGACTAATGCTCTATCCACTGAGCCAAACCGGCCCGGGGCTAGAGGGCTTTTTATAGTTCTCTGAGCATCTCCCGGAAAGATGCCTTACCATTTTTTATGACGGCACCACTCTCTGCTCAACCAGCTCAGGGGAAGGCATAGGCTGACCCAGCTTACAGAAGAGGGAACAGAGGCTCAGATGGTGATAACATGGGCACAAAACTATTCACAGTCCTCCACCTAATGACCAGACTCGGACTGCTTCCTCTCCGCTGCCCAGTGCCAGGAGATCACCCTCCTCCCACATCAGAGGGAGCACCAGGAAGGAAAAAATCCCTCTCCCTCAGGAACAGCTGGAGGAGGAAAGCAAGGCAGGCATGCGTGTATGGCCTGACTCTGTGCATGCACACGCGAATGCACGGATAGGTGCGTGCATGTGTACATTTCGACGTGTGCAAAAAATAAAACAAACAAAAAACCATCCTCCAGAAGCCAGAGGAGGGACTGCCGGGCCCGCCCTGTATCCCTGAGAGGTTCAATTACGGGCGGCAATCACAAACAGCGCGCTTCCTCCCCGCGGTGGATGATGCATTGTTTTTAATCTCGCCGCCTCGCCTTCGATCACATTCCTATAATTCTTCCGACAGGAAAAGGCTTGTTTCATGAAAATATAGTCCCCGGCGCTTGAAATATACGTTCGCGTGCGGGCAACAGATATATCACGGGCGCCGGCGAGCTCAGTCACTTACTTAATCCACTAAACTTCAGGTGCTCCCTATATTATGGGAAATGGCTCGAAACAGGCAGGAGCTGCCAGAACCCATCACCGCTTCTTTGCTCGGGAGAGACAGGGCGCGGGGAGGCGGGGGGCGGCGGTCCCCTCGGCGGGCGGATGCCACAATAACACGCCTTTCATTATCCCGGGTGTCAGGACCCTGGGCCGCGTTCATTGTGCATGCACACCAAATTACTGTTTACCTGCCAGCCCTCCAAGGGCCCGGCCCCTCCCCGCCTCCGTCCACGCCGCCTGCAAACCCCATCCCCTTCCCCAGCATCTGATTAAGGGGAGACCTTTTCTGAATAAGAAAGCACGCGCTTCCAATGCCGTGCTCTCCGGGGTGTTGGGGGGCCGGTGTTTTTATTGGTCCCCTTTTATCACACACACCCCTCTCCCACCCCGTGTCCCAGTGCTGCAGCGGCTCCTGTGTGTGCGGCGCCGGTGGAAGCGGTGGTGGCGGCGGCAGATATATGCAATATTAAAGAGCGCTTATGAATTTTTGACATCTAATTAGTCGCTACCCAGTTAACATGTCAGGGCTCGGAGGGATTAGGGAGGCAGCCCTTTCTGAATAAGTTACAGCGAGGCCCCTGTCCTTTTCATGTATTATTCTTTAATGTAGCGGGTGATTAGTTGGCGGTGATTAATTGATGAGGCTCATTGGTCTGGCAAGTGGTACCGGATCCGCCATCCCTCACTTTTATTTCTCTCCGCAGCCACGTCGTCGGAGGGACTGGCTCCTCCTCTCCGGAGGGACTGGCTCCGTGTGGCCCGGGCGGTTCAGGGCTGTCCCCCCGGCCTGGCCCTGACCTCGCCCAGCGCTGAGGTCACAGGTCAGCGTGGCCGGGGCATGCTGCCCTCTGCTTGTGGGGGGCCCGCACGCCTGAACTCATCCCGTGGAGAGGCTGCGGCTCCCCCTCCTCCGGCCCCTGCCTCTGACACCTGTAGCGCCCCGTGGTTCAGTTTACTGCAGGTGCAGCCGCCTGCCAGCACGCCAGGTGACATGCTGGCTCTCGGAGGCGGCCCTCCATTGTGCCCAGCTGCGGGGCCCTGGGGCCCACACATGCCCGATACACAGCCTGCGGGCACTGGCTCCGCCCCGGGTGAGTGGCGGGGCTCCTAGTGGCAGCAGTGCCGGCGGTGTCGGTGGCGAGGGGCTGCTGGCTGCCCAGAAGGGCACTGTGGCCCGCTCAGGTCAGAGCTGGGCTGGGACGCAGGCACTGGTGGCCACCACGGGTTCTCGAAGCCCCTCGCTCTCATAGCCGCTCCAGCTCCTGCTCCGCTGGGCCAGGTCCGCCCTGGTCCGCCCTGGCCGGTGGGGATGGGCCTGGCGGCCTGGGAGCTGAGGGGGCACCTTGGAGGCTCTGAGACAATGCAGCAGGGAATGGCCTGTGCCCACAGCTCTTTCTGAAAGGGGCTGTGACGCTGTTTCTTTTTGCTTCCTTTCAATTCATGACTCTCCTTCAACACACCCTATACACAGGCACAGGCATGTGCACACAAGTACACACATGTACACAATATGCACATACCGTACACAGGCAAACATATACATGCACACACACACATACACACACATAAGCACACACATGTACACACAGACAGACATGTCTGTACAAATGTATAAATATACACAGGTCCAAACATGAACCCATAATACACATATACCCTTGCACAAACATACCCATGTGTGCACATGCACACATGCATATATATGCATATACATGCACATATAGACAGACACACACATGTACACACACCCTTGCATAAATATGTATATATACACACATGTCCACACATGAACCCACACATACAAATATACCCTTGCACAAACATGTACACAAGAACACGACAGGCACATGTTATGTAAGCACTCGGGCACATGCTCCACACACACACACACACACACACACACACACAGACTCACACTTCCTCCCCCAGGGCTTTACAAACAAAGGCTGTGTCCTCAGCCTTTCCACCCGGCCTCCCAGTTTCATGGGCACATCCTTATTTTGTGCAAAGCAGAATGCCCCGTACCCTCCCCACTGCTCCAGCCATAATGGGGGCAGTAACAGCTCTGGCCAACTCTCTTCTTCTAAATGCACGGACTCTGCTCAAACCGTCCTAAAATCGTGTAATTAGACAGAAGCCTTCGCCCACGTCAGCTGGTGGGGTTTTTAATTGCTGCACTTGATGTCAATCAAGGCCAGCCCAGGCCCCTGTTGGAGGCAATTTCAGAGATACTGGGGGACCTGAGCTGTTGTCCTTCCTCTGTTCTCTACATTCACAGGGGGAGGGAGGCCAGGAGGGGCAGCCAGGAGGAGAGAGGGGTACGGCATTTTCCCCAAGGGGCAGGGTCCTGCCAGGAGACCTGGGACCCACCCCAGACCTGCCTTTGTCCCCAGTCCTTTCCCGAGCAGAGCATGCTGGGAGTGGGGTGCCTAGGTGCTGAGGGAAAGGGGTGCAGGTGGATGGTATTCCGTGGGGCGAGGCAGCAGAGAGCAAGAATGAGGGGTGCTAAAATAAAATAAAAAAAATCAACTGATGTATTTCCAGTTTCTCCTCCGCGGCGGGTTTTACCCGAAGGAAGCGCTGAACTTTGTAGTGTGCGCGGCAGCTGAAATTTAGAATTATTGTTTCCTTCTAACAGAAGACTCATTTTCCACGGCCGCATTTGCAGCATAATAAGCTTTTTGTTATTTTTTCAATTAGAGTCAATTGACCTAACAAAATGCTTGGCAATTAAGTGATTTTTGTAATGGTCCGGGGGTAATTTAGTCGAGCTTGTCAGCTGTGTTTCATGAAGCCGGGATGTCTTTTTTTCCCCCCACTGCCTCTCTCTCTCCCTCTCTCTCTCCCTCTCTCTCGCTCTCTCTTGAGCATAATGGCTCATAATTTCGAAATCTTTTCCTTCTGTTTCCCTCACAATAATTCGCAATTACAGGAAGTTGTTGGAGGTGATTTTTTTCCCCCTACCTTGCCTTTTGAGTCAGTAATTTTAAATAAAATGTACATACTCAGAAAAAAGGCAGCTATTACTGAAATGACTTTTTGTGTAAACTCAATTATTTTATGAATAGTGACATCAGCTGATACCGGTCCTGCTCCGGAGGCTGCAGCCTTCTCATCTTCGGGGTAAAAGGTTTGAGACACGCAGACCCTCTTCCCAAATCCACCAGCTCCCAGGGAGGCAAACACCATTCAGGCCAAGGGCGGGACACATCTGGGTTACCTGGTGGTGGGGCAGGTCCCGGCTCCTGGCCAGCCCGGTCCCCTCAGCCAGGCCTGGCCTGGGGGAGGGGTGGCTCTCATCCTCTGATTTATGAAGAAATTCCTTATTTGCCTAATTCATTCATTGTCTTAAGACGACATCTGGAGTTCCATCTCCCTTTTAAAGGGCGCAGTTAGATCTGATGGCAGATCAGAGGCTTCCTCCCTGCAGCCCTGGCTGTTTACACCTGCCCTTAAGAACACGCAGTTGTATCCGCACTCGGGCCCACGTGGCCAGGAAGCCGGGGCCTTGTTCTCACAGAAGCTTGGACAAAAGCAGCAAGGAGAGCGGTTGTGGGACGGGTGTTATCAAGGTTGATCTATAACCTTCAGGACGCTGGCGCAGCTTCTGCTTCGGGGTGTGTTTCCAGATCCTCTCTGGTTGCCACACCTCAGCGAGAACCCCCCTGCTGAGCTCAGTGACCCCATCCTCCAACACAACCTCAGAGCAACCCGCTTCTCTCCTGGGCAGGGACGTCTCCAGGAGGGGGCAGTAGAAGAGCAAGCCAGCCAGCCTCAGCCCCATGGTGGGAGGTGGCAGCAGGGGCAAGGCCACCAGCTCTGGGGTCCCCTCCCCTCCTGGCTCATGTCTAGACACAGAGCTAGAGAGATCCTTTAATGCAGGAACTGGTTTCGTGCTGGTCCTCCGGTTCTGTCTGAGTAAGGTCTCCATCCAACGTTCCTCCTCTGCTGGGAGGGTCTCTACCTTTCCAAAGGGGTTCCTTAGAAGTCTAGGGTGCTGTCTGCTGGGTGCTGGGAGCCCTGGGGAAATTCTCAGCCGAGGCCACTTAGGCAGCACCAGCCTCCAGTCACAGCGGCTCTCGCAAAAATGCCTTAAGGAGACAAAGACAAAGGACCACAGCACTCAACTCCTGCTGACTGAGCTGACACAAGGCCTTGGCCATCATTTCTCTTGCCTGCATCTCAATTTCTTCAACTCTAAAATGAGAAGGTTGAGCTAGACACAACCTGCAAACTGATGATGCATTCTTTCATTCTTTACTATAGGCATTCATTCACCCATTCATTCATTCTTTATTATATATGTTCATTCCTTTTTAAAAATATGTTATTGATTTTTTACAGAGAGGAAGGGAGAGGGATAGAGAGCGAGAAACATCATTGAGAGAGAAACATTGATCAGCTGCCTCCTGCACACCCTCCATCGGGGATGTGCCCACAACCAATGTACATGCCTTGACTGTAATCGAACTTGGGACCTTTGAGTCTGCAGACCAATGCTCTATCCACTGAGCCAAACCCATTTCAGGTGTTCATTCATTTTTCACTAAGTGTAGCTTTACAGGCAAAAGGTATTCTGTATGTAAACAGGGTCAACATATTCTTGGATTTGATTTTATCATTTTTTAAATATAGGAACTTAGTTTAAATCCAACTGCTTGTCTTTAAATTTATTATATTATTATTGATTGGCTGTATAATTTGTCTTTACGCAGGCCATAAAGAGACTTTAGAGACTTAACCTTATTTATTACCTTTTAACAAAAGTGTGTGCTTCCCACAGTGACATCTCACTTGTACTCTGAGATGCTTGGCAATCCCCCCGCTTTCTCCAGGGTAGCAGCTGGCCCTGGGTTTGGTTGGCTGCAGAGTCCCCAGCCCTGTGGTCCGGCCAGGTCCGGGCTGGGCCACAGCTCCAGGCTTTCTGAATTCTCTCATTCTCCGACTCTGAAAGGAGAAGCCACGGCTCTGAATGAGCCTCTTGCAGGAGAGGGAAGCCAGAGCAGAAAGCACTAAACTTTCCTCCAGCTCCGTAGGAGAGATGTAGTTATTAAATCTCAGCTGCTTATCAAACTGATATGAAAGTCATTTTGCATGATTGCTCCGCATCCTCAAATCTTCCGCTTTTATTTGCCATGCAGCTCTGTGCTTTCTTATTAGAAAAATACTCAGAGGATGAAAAAGCTGATAATATTATTCAGTTTTGACAATTAGGTGGAGAGCAGAAAACATCCAGGGAAGTGCTTTTTTATTGCAGCTGGTAGCAATATCGGGGCTCCTCTTGACTGCAGTCTGTACCGATGCTCCCCAAGCTGGCACTGGCTTTGTCTTTGAATTGCCGTGTGCTGGTTGTACGGGGGTCGGGCGAGGGGGGGCTATTTCCAGTCCTCTCACTGGTACGCATGTCCCTGGTTTATGGGACATGAGGACAAATGCTCATCCTCTCAGATTCGCTCTCCCTGCCTCCTGGCCTGTCCCCTCTGCTGTTGGACTCCAGAAAGGGACGCCCCCTTTATTCAGACACTTTGTCCAACAATGGCCAGGTGCTGGCACTGTGCCGAGGGCCAGGGGTGCTCCAGGCAGCCATCCACCCACAGGTCAATCTCACATCTTCTTCATGAAGTCATCGTGGTTTACTTTTAAATACACATGGAAATGATCAGTTAGGTCTATGTCTACCCATGTGCAGATATATGGTTAGTTTCACCACTTCACTGTCTTCCAGTGGCCAGTAAAAATACAAAAATGATTTTTGTATGGACTGCTGGTTTCACAGGCCTTATTGCATGTCAGGTCTCCTGATAACGTTAGGCAGCAGAGACTCAGGATCTCACTGGACGGCAGTGGGAGTCAAAGCTCAGAGAGGTGAAGTGACCTGCTCCAGGCCACACAGCTGGGACGTGACAGGGCCAATTCAGCCTTAGCCTGCTGCCAGCACCAGGCTCCCCAGTACCCTGTGTTTCCTGGTGTTCAGAGGTGTTGACCCAACTGGCATCACCTGGTAATGAAAGTGAGCATCAGGCCTCCAGGAGCAGGGATGGGGTCTGAGCACCCCATTAGCCAAGGTCACGGAGCCATACCTTCCTTCAGACCTGCTGGTCTGCCTCTGCTGCTCTTAGGTAGGAAGATGGCATATCGTCACCCCATCGATGTGCCTGGTACTGACAACAGGAAGGCGCAGCTCCTGAACTGCAATCCTGGGGAGCGAATAGAGCCCACAGCAGAAGAGGGGGTGGTGGCCAGGGCCACGGGAAATCACTCTTACCAAAAGTCAAGAGAGACTGGAGTTAACTCAGCAAGATTCGTGGAGCACCGCTACGAGCCAGGCGTGGTTCTTGGTGCTGAGACAAATGAAACAAAGCCAGGCAGAGCTGCGTGGTGGCGGGGACCCACAGCCCACTGCGGGTCAGGCTCGCAGCAGGAGGCGGGGTAGCATGTCAGGAGGCGGTGAGTGCTATGGACAAAAAAGGAGCTATTTCCCCAAATTCTAAATTGCAGAGGTTGAGCTGGATATAGTCTGCAAACCAATTATTCATGCGTTCATTCTTTACTGCATGTGTTCATTAATTCTTTACTGCATGTGTTCATTAATTCTTTACTGCATATGTTCATTAATTCTTTACTGTATGTGTTCATTCATTCTTTGCTATATGAATTTATTCATTCTTCACTGTACGCATTCACTCTGTTTTTACCAAGTGTGGCTTTATAGGCAGAAGACAGTCCACATGCTAACAGGGTCATCGTATTTCAGTATGAAATCGCCTGCGGGGCCACAAGGGAGCCAACCTCAGATGCATGCGTCTCACACAGTCTCTCCCTCTGGGTCCCGGAGGCCCTATGGCAAGAGAGAAAATGGAACCAAATCAGAGGCTTCCCAACTTGACCGATCTTAGGAATCACCAGGGAGGTTTGCTGTGTTTTCTTTTCTTTTTCTGTAGAATCCCAGGCTCACCTTCCGATCCAGGCTCTCAGACTATTATGGACCTCGGGCCTAGCGATCTGCACTGTGGAGAGAAGAGTCCAGGTGTGCAAGCGAGTTTCAGAAGGCTGGGACTCAGTGTCCATAAGCGAAGGGCTTGGGGGATCTTCTTGACTTGTAATCTCTGACGTTAGAGTTGTTCTTAGACACTGGAGTTCATCACTCCTGGGTAGGTAGTGAGGGTTGGGACATCACTGGAGCTCTATATTACCTTCCTATTCCTTGTAGTTCTGACCTTAAATCATATTCCTCTGGCCCTAACTGATTTGGCTCAGTGGATAGAGCATCTGCGTGTAGAATTAAGGGTCCCAGTTTGATTCCAGTCAAGGGCACATGCCCAGTTGCCAACTCCATCCCCAGGGTGGGGCACGCAGGAGGCAACCAATCAAATAGTATCTCTCATCATTGATGTTTCTATCTCTCCCTCTCTCTGAATCAATAAAAGTATTTTTAAAAGCACACTTCTCTGGAATAATTCCACAAAACAGAGGTGTTGAAAGAGCAGCCTCTAGGTCTATAAAAGATGATAAGAGAGGAGATTAAAGGATCGGTGAGGTGGTTACCCCGCCAAGGGAGAAAGGGGACTGGAAGCCATCATGCAGGCAGGGCCCATTTTACCAGAGGGTTAGCAGCATATGCCTGCGTTCGGCTGAGTGGATGAAGAAAGGGTGGGCTTCAGAACTCTCATCATGAGCGCCTCTGTATTGGAAGGACCCCATGCCCTCCCATCCGGGGTGATGGAGGAGGAGGGCCCTGACTCCAGTGGGCTCTGAGCCCTGACATTCTGCCTCTGTCCTCAAGTTGTCTGTGTACCAAGCAGATGGCTTTGTCTCACTCATCACCTCCACTCTTAGAAAACGAAAATTGTAGTTAAAGAAATAAAAATGAAGCAGAAAGAGAAGCACCTGAGGTGAGAGGCCACATACATATTCATCTGCGAGGGAGTGGATCAGCCCTCCCCTGGTCTCCCGAGCTCATCACCGCCGACGCCCTTGCCTGCTCTGTGCTGATGCAGGACTCGCTCCCACCCGAGGCAGCGTTGGTTTCATGGGGGGTGTTTCTGGGTTCTGTCTCTCTCACTAGAGTGAACACACATGGAAGTCATGGCTTCGGGTCGCATTCATTGCTTTATGCTTGACCTACCACAGAGCAGGTGGTCAATACGTGTCTTTTTGGAGTAAATGAATTTCAACTCACCCTGGTTTCATACCCATCATGCTTTGGTTTTCTCTCCCTTAAGTTCCCCTAGCCCACAAAACTGGAGTGCTTTTGCTATACCTAGCTGGTAGGAAATGACAACGCATAAGAGAGACAGAAAATAAAAGTAAAGGGAGAGAGAGGAGAGTTGCAGAATATTGAGCATAAAAGTGTTCAATTTAGCATTATCCCCTTTATACATCACGGTGGGTGCCTGTACACACCGTAAATATCAGGGCTTGATGTTTAATTTCGGGCACACTTTTATGGAATTCATCATGTAGAGGGCAGAACAGGATTTTAATGGCCAAAGGCAATTGGCAGATTCGTTTGCAAACTTGCCAATGCCTGATATATTACGGGGAAATGGATAAGGCAGACATAGATTTGTCAGGAGTCGAATATAAATTTTGTTTTTAAGAAACACACTTTGATTCATTTCAGGTACCTAATTATCTCCTCAGTTTAACGACTATTTCTGTTGAAATGACAGCATTTTAAATATTTGACTTTAATGAGGCCTCCCCTGAAAACTTGTTATGCTATTAATTTGATAATTATTTAATGAAATGTTCATTTGGTAAAGGGAACCCCGTGCATGTCTAAAAAAGCCAATCCCTTTCAAGAACAGTGTCCAAAATAATATTTTGTCATCACCTCACCCAAATGACCCGCTGAGCATCTACCTGGCCAGCCGCTTGACGGTCTTGAAAAGTGTCTTTCTGAGCCTGAGACCCGGATGACCACCTGAGGCTGGGCAGGTGACGTCCCCAAGGTCATGTGGATGGTCGCTGTGGGAGGGATCCTCCTTGTAGTTCAATTTCTCGATGCAACTTGAAAAACTCAGAATTCTATCTTTCCACACATGTTGGGGACCGTGATGCTGGAGATGTGTGTAACGTGTAGATGGGCCTCCATCCCGTTTAATAATGGTTTACGTACCAGCAGCACATGAGGTGTGAGGAGAAAGGATGGCTAAGGGCCTCCTTCTTCCCACAGTGTGGTTGTGGGATGTGGGACACAACTCAGAAGGTCTGGACTCTGAGCCTACTCTGCCACTGACTCTTCTGCTCAAGCCCCACATCTACATCCATACATTGAGAATCGGGACCAGCATTAATATTCTTTCCGTTTACAAAAGTAAAGCGCGTGGCTATGGACCAGCCACTGGATTTGCTGGAAATTCAAGCCGGCAAGCAATTTATCTAATCAATGTTCTGGGCAGACCAGCACTGCAGTCTGGCTAGGGAGTGGAATTAAAACATATACATACACGTATGCAGAAGAGCGCACACACACACACACACACACACACACACACACACACGTGTGTGCACACAGAAATAGTGGCTGCCCACAGGAGGATAGCAACTTCGGGATGCTTACAAAGGGAGGCAGAAGCAGGCACACTCTGGATTCAGATCTCACCTCCATCCTTCAGGTCCTGGTGACTGTGGGCGAGTTGCTTCATCTCTTGACCACAGTGTCTTCGTCTGAAGAGCAGCAATGGCGTCCCAGGGTCCTTGAGATGGTCATCGGCCACCAACAGGTCTAGGCACATAGTAGGTGCTTGGTGGGCGATGGGAGGTGTGACGGCTGTGCGGGCAGTGGGGACGATGGGAAGAGAAGGCTCCTGTTATGCCGTTCTATGAATAAGCTCCCAGGACAATAGGACATTTCGGCTCAGAAGCTGCACGTCAGGGGCCCAAGGCTGTGAGTCACCATGTTGCTTCGTGCCTGTCAGCTCGCTTTTGAGAATCCGCAGAAATAGACAGGTTCTATCAGACCCACTTGGATTGCCATCTGGCCCACACATTTTCCTGGCACGGCCCAGAGGCCAGCGCTGCCACTCTCCCTCCCACCAAAGCCCCCGGTTTAGCAGAACAAAATCTGGTGCCGAAATGCTTCGGGCTCAGCATCAGCTCGTTACCGCCACCAGCAATACCAGCAGCCGGCATGAGGCGATGGACGGGAATGATAATGGAAGCCGGGTTTCAGGAGTCACTGTGGCTACGGCTTACAAACTGCCGGGACACCGTGCAGGGAAGGAGGGGGCGCTTGTTTCAAATGGCTCTCGGATTCGCCAGCTCCTTGGGTTTATTATCATCCTCGGTTTCTCTTTGGGGAAACTGAGGCTGGGGACAACAGAGACTTACCCCAGGTAATGAGCTGACATGTGGAAAATCGGGAATAAAAAATCCTGTCATCTGACTGCGTGTGCAGCTAGCCCTGCGGACCGAGGAGAGACACGCTCCCCAAGTCAGGCATTGCTGGGCTCAGCCCCCAGGGGCACAGGATGCAAATAGGGAAACCGAGGCCCAGAGGGGTGCATGATTTACCTCCGGCAAACAGGGCTTCGACACAAATGCCAAATGGATTTTTAGACAGAGGGAACTAGAGAGAGAGAGAGAGAGATGGCCACTTGGTGCATGGCCCTGACTGGTGAGAACAGAGGCCAGGGCCTACATAGATTTTTGTTTCACTTACTTTGTGATCCTCTTCTTGAACCCGGAAAGTGAGTGTTTGAAAATTCTCTGATCTGAAAACCAATGCTCAAGTCTGTTAAAGATGCCTGTTCACCAAGCAGGTTTTTTTTTATTATTATTTAATATATTTTATTGATTTTTTACAGAGAGGAAGAGAGAGGGATAGAGAGTCAGAAACATCGATGAGACAGAAACATCGATCAGCTGCCTCCTGCACACTCCCCACTGGGAATGTGCCCACAACCAAGGTACCTGCCCTTGACCAGAATCGAACCTGGGACCCTTCAGTCCGCAGGCAGACGCTCTATCCACTGAGCCAAACCGGTCCCAGCATCATCTAGCAGTTTTGCTCTCAAAGAGTGGCCTAGCAGCATGCGTCCCAACATGGGCTCCTTTAGCTCTCATTCTGCAGCACAGGGACAGCTACTATGCAAGAATAGGATTCCTTCGTCAGTCAATTACACTTTAAATATTGTGGGTTCAAGCAGGAAGGAAGCAGGTGTGTTTTTTATGGCTGCCCTTTTTGGGTTTTCCCACTTAAACATGCAAATAGCATGCTGTGATCCCATCCATCTCTGACCGTGAAACGCTCTTCTCTCCGAGCATCCCTGGAGACCCATGTTGGAAAGAGCACCGTTTGGGAAACGTGGACCTGGTGGCATTTTCTCCGGGTTTTCCTGCGTCTCCTCTGGAGCAGGTATTGCGGATGCTCACAGGCCTGCTGGATTTCTGCCTGACTCTCTGGCTGACATACATGGAAGGCCCTCACATGATAGAGGAAGGCCAGAACAAGCTTGTTTCATTTCAGAGGCAAGGATTTTCGAAGCAACTCAACCCACAACACATCTGAGGATGCTGATCGCCTTTCTGAGCCCTCCGAGTTCCCGTAGTGACACACACTTTCAATGGCTGTCTACCAAGGGCCTGCATGGGGCCAGTTTTCACACAATTTCTGGCTGTTTTAGACTCCGACTTCTGGACCTGGGCTTCCTATGGTGAGACATCGAAGAGGAAGGCATGCACAGGAGGGTGGGTATATGTAAGTTTGGGGGCTATGATGTTAGGCAGTTGCACTTGCACATGTAATTTCTACAAATCCCCCTCCTCTCTGAGTGTGACAATATAAATTGGGGGTGGAATCAACCATCTCTTCTAGGTGTCCCGGATAATGTAGCTCCTAGAAAAAAAGCAATGAGAGACTTTGCTCAGATGAGGACTTCTTTAGTAAAATAATAAAAATAAAAAAAGAATTGTGAATACCTAGGAGCCCTCGCCGGTTTGGCTCAGGGGATAGAGCATCGGCCTGTGGACTGAACAGTCCAGGGTTTGATTCCAGTCAAGGCATGGACCTCGGTTGCAGGTTCCTTCCTGGCCCGGGCCGTGGTGAGGGCATCTGCAGGAGGCAACCAGTCGCTGTGTTTCTCTCTGTCTTTCCCTCTCTTTAAAAACCAATGGGGATAAACATCCTCGGGTGAGGATTAAAAAAAAATAAATAAATAAAAAATAATAATAATAATAATAATAATAATAAAAAATACCTGGGAAGGAATGAGACAAGTCTAGAGGCAAGGTTTGACCAAAAACTTGGCAACACTTGATGCTCTCAAAGACACATTTGTTTTACTACAAACCCTTAACATTTATAAGTTGAGAGATTGAGAAGTGAGTTCTCACTGATTTAAAACTTGGTTTCAACTGTGTTCCTCCTGGAAATCTCATCGTTTGGTCCTTTTTTAAGGGAAAAAGAAAAAAAGGTTGACTTTGGAAATTGCATGAGAATCAGCAGAGGCAGGGCGGTGCGGGGCATGGACGTTCTGCCTTCATTTCCAAGCCTTTCCGTGGGTTTCGCATTTCCAATTTGGAAGGGAAGCTCCTTTTGGCTGTTTTGAACAGTAAGTAAGTAAGTAAGTAAGTAAGTAAGTAAATAAATAAATAAATAAATTAAATAAAAATCTAAGAACAGCCCAAGTTCTGAGGTGTCCAGGGACCTGCAACTTTCTATTAAAAAAAAATATCATACATGCAGATTTTTTTACTTTCCACTGAACGCCCTGTTATTGAAGGCTGTTCCTCTCCTGGTCCCCTCTTTGAATATGTAAAACTCTGCCTGCATTTAATGGGCCCTTCGATTGTTCACTTGTACCTTCAAATTATGGGACAAGTGGCCAATTGGGCCTGCAATTGGCTAATTGCGCTGACAATTAGCCAATTGTGGGTATAATGAGCCGCATGTAGCATTAATCATATGCACAGAGTGGGCAGCCACCCTCCGAACACGGAGAACTCAATGTGGTCTGGGTGAACATCTGTCCCGGGCACAAAGGGACAGAGGGGAGGACCCCGGAGGGACCACACTTAAGAGAATCATTACAGGACATCTCATGCCTGGTTAAAAAGACCATGTGGTCCAAAGCTGAGCATCGGTCTCCCCGCTCCCTCCACCAGGAGTTGGGCATGGACGAGGCAGAGGAGAGCTGAGCATGGAAAACAAGTCCTCCGATCAGGAGGTCTTGTGCAGGGAGCCATGCTGGGGCTGAGAGCCTCCGACTTCATCTTTCTCTAACTACATCTTTAAACTTGTGGGATCGTGGGTGCATTGCATCAAGCAGACTCTGCCACCAGGGTCCTCAGGACGCAATGTAGCTCATCTGGGTTCTAATACTGACCACCGTGTGATTTGTTACCAACTCACTGAGACCCAACCCCAAGCTTCTCAGATGGTGCCCATCTCTTCCCAGGGGGGCCAGGGCATAGTCCCAGTGTAAACACAGTGCATGTCTCAAAGCACCAATTTCATCGGAAGGCAAGCAGTACGAAATACTTTTCAATATGAATCAGCAAAAGACTTTGAAAGTGGTTAAAGGCCTAGTGCAAACATGCCAAACTCTCAGCCCACAATGAATATATTTTGCAGCCCAGAAAAAATTCTTATGGTATGTAAGAAACATTGTTATAAAAATTTTGTAACTTAATTTTTACAATATCCTGTTATAGATAATTATTAATAATAAATGACAACATTCACTAATGGTTACTATAATTATGTTGCATTCATTTACTTTACCCACCTTACGAGTAGGAGCACCATTTCTCTCACTAATACTAGCAGTGAATATTTTAGCAGCTGATGGCCAAGACATTAGTTTTGGACTGACTTGTTTGGTGTGCACAACAGGAAATATTTTGCTTTCTGAGAACAGAAAAATAGGTTTATTTGCACTAGGCTTATTAATTTGTGCAGTTATTCAATGTCTGATAAGTTAATGTTCAAGTAAAAATATTAATTTTCATTAAAATGTACTATTATTTTATGTTAACCATTACTCATTTATTTCAGCCATTTGTATTAAGCATGTATCTATCAAAATAAACCTATGTTTCTATGAAAATTGAAGCTTTTGTTCTTTGCGGGCCACATACACTTAAACCTTGTTTATTTGGCCCATGTTAGCCCTTGAGTTTGACATGGTTGTCCTAGTGGGTAAAATTCCTCTACGCACTCCTTTGCCTAATGTCCTCATCTGGAAGGATACACTACCTGGGAAATGACACTCCATGTGAAAAGCAGTCAGTCGATGCTTCTGGATTACAGAACAGAATCCAGGCTCTTTGCCTGATTCCAGCCCTCCTCATGTCCCCTGAGCTTCCACTCTCCCTGTGCCTCCAGTCAGGGTGCTGGAGGCAGGTTGGAACCCTGAGCTTCCCACGCTGCTACCTAGCCCCTCTGTTTAGAAGGACCATCACTGATTTGCAACAAAGGTCACATGAAATGGACAGGGGACATATCCCAAGTCAGAGGTGTTGAAGAAGAGAGAACTACCAATGTTGAAATGCTGCCTAAACATCAAGACATGTTTCTTTATTATGTAGACACACATGTTTGCTCCTAAGTTTTGGCTAGGTATTATGCACATACCCCCTTTTTAATTTTATAAAATTGTATACACGTTGTACGTTGTTCTAGGAAGGGAGAAGAGGGAGATGTGCTGGGGGGCTGCGGATCTGCTCCCTGGGTTCTTCTCATTTAGGGTCCATATGGAAAAGAACAGCCTTGCCTGCTGCGTGCCTTTGCTCAGAACAAAGGTCAGGGGTAAGAAAGTGGGTGGCAGCTCATGCCGCCTCCAAAAGCTGTCTGTTAGATGTAGTCCTTTTACAGGCCATGGTCCAAAGCAAATCATAGAGTCCACCCCTATGTCAAAGACATTCATAGAGTTCAGAGTTAATATCTATGTCAAAGACATGGGGAGGTAAACTCTGTCTCCAAGGTGGCAAAAATGGAGAAAGTGAATATTTATGAAAAAATAACCAAAATCTATTGTGTTATCAAACTACATAATCTTTCCCCTATGATCAATAAAGTGGGAGAACGTAAAATACCAATTCGCCTTCTCATCTCTTATTACCAGCATAGAGTGGGTACCCAGAGAAGGTGTCTTTAACATGTGAATGTGGTGTTAAGTTTCATTCCAGAGCAAAGGGATGATAGAATCGGGTGGCATTTTCTGAAATGGTCAAATTGTACCAATGTAGAACTTCTGTACTCTCTCTCTCTCTCTCTCTCTCTCTCTCTCTCTCTCTCACACACACACACACACACACACACACACACACACACACTCACACACAGGGACTTTCCTTTAGTAGTGTCATTTTAGATAAAAGGAAACCAAGACTTCAAGAAGCTGAGAAACTTGCCCAAGTCCACCCATCAGGAAATCACAGGATGTTGAATCAGACCCAGGGTTCTTTGACTGCAGATTGCATGACCTTCACCCATAAGCTCCAGTGAACTTGACCTCCTTGTCTTTAGAGGACTTAGTGAAGGAAAGGAGAAAATGGGCTTAGCAGAGACAGCTGCTTAAAGGAGCTGCTGAGGTATTAGAATCAATTTTGTGTTATGTTCTTCTTGCTAGCAGATGCAACAATGATGATACCTCCTGTAAGAGCATCCTTGTAGAAATGAGCGGCTGAGACACTTAGATGATGAAAGTGCTAACCTAAATTCTTTGCCTAAATTCTTTACATCATGGCTCACACAGAAAATGCTTTTATTTGTGTGACAGCCACAGGTGGAAAACAGCAGAGGTGACTGGCCAGGGGCTGCCAGTTGCCGGAGACCCCAATAGGCCACCTCAAAGCCCTGGAGTATACTCTGCTAAGAACAGCCTACTGGAGGCAGCTCTATACTTCTGAAGCACACATGCTCACTCTAGTCAGAATCAGAGACCAGCAGGGCTGGGAAAACAGTCATCTCAACTACAGGCGATGTGATCTCCCGCTCTGGATGGCATATTTCTCAGCAGTTTACCAAGCACTCTTGTAGATACCAGTAAATTCATTATCCAAAATCCAACTAGAGACATCAGCATTGGCATCAATTATAACACAACTAGAGGCCTGTTGTATGAAATTCATGCATGTGGGGGTCCCCTCAGCCCAGCCTGCACTCTCTCCAATCTCAGGGGATATTCGACTGCCAGTGTAGGAGATAGGGCCTAACCTGACAGTCGGATATCCCTCTCACAATCTACGGCCATTGGCTCCTAACTGCTCACCTGCCTGCCTGCCTGATCACCCCTAACACTCCCCCTGCTGGCCTGGTTGCCCTACACAGCCTCCTGTTTAGTCATTCCTGCGAGGCTGTCCTGACCAATTTGCATATTACCCTTTTATTAGTATAGATAGCCTGGGCCTGTGAGACATTCTATCTGACAATGCAACAACCTTAAATGTCAGTATCCTGATTCCCCAACATGGGCTTGCAGGCCTTTCACTCTAGGTTACCCACCTGGGGACCCAGCTCTCCAGGGCACAGCCAAGAAACTGAAAGGTTTCCCCAAGAGCAAAGACCTATAATCACATGAAAGGTCTTCCTCCTACACTGGGGACTCGCTCTCCATGAAAATTGTCATTTGGCTTTAAGCTTACTTAAAAGGGTGGATGACAGAGGTGGCTCATAAATCTTATTACTCAAGAATCAGCTGTTAACAGGTCCACCAGAAAGACAAAAGTGAAAAGAAAAAAAAAACCGAATTAAATAATTAGAAAACGTAGGAATAAAGAATCATGGCATTCCAGGGGCATTTGGTATCAGAGCAAATTGTCCTACAGATCTCAAGATCATGATTGCTTACCTACGTGGTAAGTCTTATACGCAAAGTGAAGGCTGAAGACTGATTGGGTAGCTCTGGATATACATTGCAAAGTTCACTCACCACATGGAAAACAAATAAACAAAAATAAGACTGCAATAGGGACAACTTTGTCTTCCGAGGGAGGGAGGCAAGTAGGTCACCTTTTTTTTTTTTTTTTTTTTTTTTTGATGTCCCACCATATGTCTGAGATGTTTCATATGCTGTTTCCTCTAATCACTATAAAAAACCTTCTGGGACTGTTTTATTTGGTGTTACCCATGAGGCGGAAGGATAACTCTGTGCTTAAAGTCACTTTTTGAGTTTTAAACCTGGGATTTTTTTTTTTTTTAAACCCGTGTCATGACCTCATAGGGGACACTCACTCTCCTGCGGAAATAAGGTGGGTTGGGGTCCTAGGAGCAAAGGCAATGGCTCAAAGGACAGGAACGTGTTAGTGCTGTGCACACAGCCACCTGCAAAAGCCAACGGTCTGCCCAAAGCCTTCTCTCACCGCTCAGCCAGTTGCCAGCCCTTCCCTTTTGGGTGAAGCAAAAGGGGCAGGGCTAGAGGCCATGCTTGGACCCCTGTGTGAGTGATCTGTGATCGGCAGGCAGACCTAAAGCATTGACTAAATGTTGCCCTTTTTATGTGTATTTATAAGTACTACCAGCTACGTGCCGCTAACGCAGTACCATTTCATTTGACCAAGCTGTTTAGTTCCTCGTTCACTCACGGAAACATCCATCATAGTTTTCCAGGGGCTCCGGTGGAGACTGCTGGCTTCCTGAAGCCACAATTAGGAAGACGGGGAGCTGGCCTCCCTTGGAAACGTTGCTGAGCTGTGAGTCTAGGGAGTGAGAGGCTGAGACCCTTGGAAATGTAATTCCTATTTAGGTCATTCACAGGGTAAAACAGCAAAGGGTTCTTGTGTTCCTACTATCTGGTCTAGTAATAATTAATGACGTTTTTAAACATTTGTTTAAAATCTTGCTTGGCGTTGACTTGTATTGACATAACCTTCAAACACGTGGTATCTACAGAACGTGTGAAGTGCAATTAACAATTTTTGCTTGAAAAAGTTTGTGTTTGGTTTGGTTTTTGTTGCAGAACTAGGGCTAAGAAGATGACGGATGAAGAGCATATTCGGCACTGCATGCTTTACGAGTTCCAATTAGGAAGAAAAGCAAGTGAGGCTGCAAAAAACATCTGTAGTGCTCTTGGTCAAGATGCAGTTAGCGCCAGAAAATGCCAGCGTTGGTTTGAGAAATTTCGCGAGGGAAATTTTTCGTTAGATGACAAGAGTGGTCGAGGCCGTGTGTCCAATTTTGATCAAGAAGCTCTTCAAGCTCTTTTGGTGCAAAATCCTCAAATTACCCAACAAGAGCTTGCGACAGCTTTAAATTGTTCACAAAAAACAATTTCCAATCAATTGTGTGCACTTGGCAAAGTCCAAAAGTTTGGAAAATGGGTTCCTCATGAGTTGACCGACAACAACCGTAATCAAAGAGTCACAATTTGCAGTTCGCTCCTCTCTCGTCAAAACCGTTTGCCGTTTTTAGAGCAAATTGTTACCGGAGATGAAGAATAGGTGCTGTATGTTAATTTGAAAAGGCGGCCTCAATGGTTGGACAAAAATGAGGCTCCGCAGCCCACGCCAAAACCTGACTTGCATGCGAAAAAACTGATGTTGTGTGTTTGGTGGAATTTTAAAGGAATTCTTCATTATGAACTTTTACCATTTAACCAAACCATTACAAGTGCAGTGTATAGTGCCCAATTGGAAAGGTTAGCCCAAGCTTTAAGAGAAAAAGAACCCGCGCTGATTAATCGGAAGGGCGTAATTCTTCACCACGATAACGCACGACCGCATACTGCAAGAATCACTGCTGAAAAACTGCGCCAGTTGGAATGGGAAGTTCTCCCTCAACCTGCATATTCTCCTGATATTGCCCCTTCCGATTACCATTTGTTTCGTTCTTTGCAAAACTTTCTTCTTGGAAAAAAAATTAATAATGAAGAATGCCTCAAAAATGCATTGACCGAATTTTTTGCATCAAAAGCACAAGAATTTTACAACAGAGGGATTAAAATGCTTCCTGAGCGTTGGGCACAAGTAGTAGAAAACCATGGCAACTATATTGTTGATTAAATTTTGTTGTATTGTTTAAATAAATTCGATTTTAAAAAGTATTAGAAACGACATTAATTATTACTAGAAATACTATGAGTACAGACTCTGAACTGGGTTCCGCATTGGACGGACTATTTTATGTAAATGTTGTCATTAACTCATCACTAAAACCCAGCAAGGCAGGTCTTTTTGTCCCCATTTTACAGATGAGAAAACAAAGTACCAGAGAATTAGAGCTATTTCACCAAGGCCTGATACTCAGCTGAGATCTGAACACAGGTTGAGCCCACAGCCTTACCAGGACATGTAATCTGCAGATGATTGTAAATGTGCTAATGATAGTGACCATTGACCAGAGTATCCCAGGCATCTTGCATCCATGGCTTCCTTGAATCCTCCAGATAACCTAGCAAGTTCCATTTCCCCGTTATCAGATAAAAATTAAATAAAAACAGTCTGAGGAAGGTAAGATCTCCAGTTTTCTGTGCTTTGTGGTATTTAAAGTGAAATAGTTTATAACAGAGTTAGCATGGAGAGTGTGAACATATGCCTACATTAATGGCTGAATAGTGGCTCCCAAACCACCAGGATCATGGCTAAGAGTCAGTCAAAGGTCAAAGGAAACTCAGTTCATCCAAGGACTCTTCGCCTGGACTTCGTTCTGAAGCCACAAATTGCAGTATTTCTCAGATCGGAGAAATCAGACTCTATTGAAATTGCATATTGGAAATTCTCCCTAACCAAATCATCAGGCATATGCTGCAGTCCATGAGGGTATTCATTGCTGGGTTATTATAGCATAACATCCCTGCAGAGAGTGACTGGTTCTGTAAGTTACCATGCATTCATTCCACTACATACCATGAAGTCCTGTGGGATGACACACACATTTACAGACACATACATACACATCTATGCACACATATGTACACACACATATATGCACACACACGTAGACAAAGACTGTTGCTGTTTCCAGTTGGGAGAAGAGGGGTGTGGATGTGTTTTGCGAGTGCGTGCAGGGGCAGGTTCTGTGCTTACTAAGCTCCTGTCTGTTTGCCAAGTTTTCCTTCTTGAGTGTCACTAGCAAATGAGGACTCATGCCCAAGTGCCCTGTGGCACAGGTCAGTCCACTCTTCCCCAGAGCCTTGTCCTAATTCAGCCAAACGTCCCAAGCCACCTGTTCTGTCTTGGGCCTGCTGGACCTCACGGTGCCTCTGGTCTTAGAGATGCCTGGGAACTGATGCTGCTCTGAATGAAACCATAATGCCGGTCTCCATGACAAACCAGAGGGGACTTGTCCTGAGCATGTGTAAGTGGGTGGGTGACAAAGCCCTACATTTCCTGCCTGGGAGGCTACAATGCACAGCCATGGAGTGTGCATGAAAGCAGGCTTTATCCAAGGATGCTGTGGAGTGGCGACTGTGCCTCTGCCATTCAAACACTTGGCTTTTTGGTTTCCTGAAGGTTTCTTTCCACAACAGAGTTAATTTACTGCGAGGAGGGTCAGCACTCACCCTGGTTCCAAGCATTGGGGCTTCCCTATGACATGTACAACAAAATTGGATAAGAGTGCCCCCTATCTATCTATCTATCTATCTATCTATCTATCTATCTATCTGAAGAGCCAGGTTCCTAACATCCACAATGACCAGAGGCTCAATTGATCCCCAGGCTGCACACACAGCAGGTGAGTGGGTTGAACTGCTGAACTTTCAGAAAGAGAGAGAAAGGCAGGGCTGATCAGCAGCTACAGCAGCTGCTGGTGAGACTAGGAGAGAGAAGGAGGCTCTGATCATCCTGCTTCTCTCTCCTGGCCTCACCAGCAGCTAAGCCTCTCTTTCTCTATCCCAGAGGTCAGAAGTTCAGCCACTTGTCAGCAGCCTGGGGCAGCTACTAATCAGGCCTGAAAATAGGCTGGGGATGCTGACTGGCATAGAAACTGACCAATCAGAACCAAATCTGGGTGAACTGTGAGGAGTCAATGGCTAGGAAGTGGAGCTTTTGATGCTGACTGGCATAGAAACCGACCCACCAGAACCAAATTGGCCAGGAGGGGAGGACAGTTGGGAACAACCAGACTGACAGGGGAGGGCAGTTGGGAGCAACCAGACTGACAGGGGAGGGCAGTTGGGGGCAAGATCAGGTTGTCACGGGAGCCCCAAGGAAGGGACAATCAGGCAGGCAGAGGAGTTAGGGGCAATCAGGTAGGCAAAGGCAGTTAGGGGCAATTAGGCAGGCAGGCAGGTGAGCAGTTAGGAGCTAGCAGTCCCAGATTTTGAGAGGGATGTCTGACTGTGGGATTGGGCCTAACCCAGCAGTTGGTCATCCCCCAAAGGGTCCCCAATTGAAGAGGATATAGGCTGTGCTGAGGGATCGCCCCTCTGTGCATGGATTTCATGCACCGGGCCTCTAGTGTGTGTGTGTGTGTGCATGTGTATACTTTTACACAAAATCAAAGTTATAGAAATCATGAAAAGCAACTATTGAGCACTTTTGAAAATCATGAAAAGCAGCTATTGAGCACAGGGTGAATCCCAGGGGAAATCTCTGGTGTGGGCTCTGGGAGTGACCACTGGGTGAAAACTGAGAGTCCACTCCAGGACTCCGATTGCCCTGGAGGTATTCCCATGAGGCCAGGATGGGGAAGCAGCCCTTCATTTCCCAGCATCACTCCCATCCAGCAAGAGCCCTGTGCCATTGAAGGAGCTGTGGGTTTGCTGACCGCTGGCCCCAGGCTGACGGCTGGCTCCCCCTCCACTTGGGTCTGTGCCTGAGGGCCAGGACCTTCCCCTTTGGCTGCAGTAATCAAGTCAACGGAGAGGTGTGGTCTGTGAATGCCATGCTCTCCCACTGGAGCCTCCTGACACATGAAACACACTGAGGTTTCATTCCCTCAGCATCACATAGGCACGGGCACTGCCACGCCTCCATGGAGAGAAGGCTGTTTGCCAAGAGATTCCACAGCCTCCCCTTCTTCCAGGTGAGGCTGTTTTTAGTTTAGTTTTATTTATTTTTATTTATTTATTAGAGGCGGGGTGGGGGGGGGTCCCTCTGCCCAGCCTGCCCCCTCTCACAGTCCAAGAGCTCTCAGGGGCAGGAGGAGACCTGGCAATCAGGAGAAGGTGATGCCACATCACACCTCTGCTGCTGCCACTGCTGGAAGTGCACGTCTTGGCCAGCCCTGGTTACCTGAGCCTCTGGCGACCCTGGGCTGCTGGGCAGCGGCCATATGAGGCTTACCTGCACCTTGGGATGACCCTGGGCAGCTTCACTGCACACCTGCAGCCCCAATGGGGCTGAGGGGACTGAGTGCTACCATCTTGTGGCTGTGGGTGCCACCATCTTTGAGGGTGGGACAGTCAGTTAGCATATTCCCTCCTTATTGGCTGTGGGCATCACCATTTTTGCAACTGTGTGAAGGTCCATTAGCATATCCCCTCTTTATTGGATAGGATTTTTTATGTTTATATTTATTATTATTATTTTATTGATTTCAGAGAGGAAGGGAAAGGGAGAGAGAGATAGAAACATCAATGGTGAGAAAGAATCATTGATCTGCTGATTCTTGGATGCCCCCCACTGGGAATCCAGCCAGCAACCCGCTCATGTGCCCTGACTGGAATGGAATAAGGACCTCCTGGTTCATGGGTTGATGCTCAACCACTGAGCCATGGCAATGTGCTAGTTCTGTTTTTTGTTTTTTGTTTTTAGCAAGGCAGGAGGACAGACATGTTGTAATTTGCTCTTTCCCAGATTCGACTAATGCCATAGAATTACATCCACTCCGTGTCCCCAGCACCAGGGGCAGGTAAAGTGTTTGTGTTCAGGGGTCTGGGGAGAAGCTTGGGAGAAAGGACCACCAGTATGGGTGGGCCCGGCTAGCAATCCCAGCCGCTGGGGGAGCAGGGGAGCACTCCTTGATCGGGAGCTGAGGGGTGAATCTGAGTGATCAGTGCCTCCACCAAGCCCGCTCCCAGCCGCTCCCTCAGTTAACACCCGGGCACACACAATCCCAGTGAAGGTGATTATCGCTGCCAGCATAATTCCTCCCTAACATCTGCTTTCGCCCATAACACTCCACTAATTTTTCCCTCATTTCATTACACATAATTTTCTTTCAACACAATCTACATGTATTAAGTGGTAATGACTTTCAAGTTAAGAGCAAATCGACACCGAGGGACCCCCGTCCCCCCTACGGTTGCCTGCGGAGCCTGACTCTGGCTATTAGAGATAAATTCGGTACCTCAGGAAGCGGCCGCGAGGTAATCAATCAATTAAGCAGCGAGGACGTACATCCTCAAACTTCCACAGTGCGGGGGGGCAGGGACCATGCTGATCTACTAGCCGCGACTTTTTAGGAATGCAAAAAAATAAAAATAAATAAACACGGTTGAGAGCTATTAGAATCCCAGGCTGCGATGTGCCACTCAAAGTGGGGGCTGGCTTTGTCAGCCTTTTCTCCACCGCCCGGGGAGCAGGGAGGGCCTGGGGCCTCGGATGTGTGCTGTCTGGGCCCAAATCCTGGCTCTTCCTTTTATTGGGGGGTCCTGGAGCACATGAGGGAACCTGGGGGCCTCAGAGTGCTGTTCTTTCAAACTAAAGACCCTGGGATTGCACCCCTTCCTGCCAGGCGTGCATGGGGACCCCCTGAGGCTGGGCCTAGGAAGCACCTGGCCCATCACAGGCTCTCAGAAGCCTCAGCCATCTTCCCGTCCCCTGGACTGTGGCTCTAGGACCATGGTCGGCAAACTGCGGCTCGCGAGCTACATGCATATCTTTGGCCCTTTGAGATTTTAGCAAGCAAAGGCCAGCTTAGGAGTCTCCTAATGTAGTTAATTACAATGTGCCTACCTATATAGTTTAAGTTTAAAAAATGTGTCTCTCAAAAGAAATTTCAATCGTTGTACTATTGATATTTGGCTCTGTGGACTGAGTTTGCCAACCACTGCTCTGGGACATGTAAGGTGACTAAGACCCCCAAGTGCTGGCCTCAAGCTGGAGGTAGATGATACCATCACCATCAGCATCGCCGTTTCTCTCAGCTCCGTCAAGAGAGAGCCTGGAGTCAGACAACCGGCCAGTCCTCCCTGAGCGGCTCTCCGGGTGCTCTTGGTGCCTACACCTTGGTTTTCCCATCTGTAAAAATGGGTGCGTTCATGTCTCACCCACCACAACAAGGGTCCTCAGGAGACTCCAGGAATTTATCTTTGAAAACAATAATTAGGGGTGTTAGCAAATATTTAACTGCAAAATGGTCAGTGTATTGTTGTTTATAATAGCGAAACATTGGGAGCAATGGAATCCAGGGCTGGTAGACTGGTCATTCATTGAGCAACTACTTAGTGCCAGGCCTTGTTGGAAGTGCTGAAGCCACCGAGCAAGGAAAGGGGAGCGGGCCCCATTCTCCTGGGTCTCCAATTGGAGTGCAAGGAGACCCCACGTGAGCAAGTTGGGATGCATCCATGAGATGGAACAGCATAAATTCTTTACTCGAAATATTCACTTGGGGCCCACTGCAATTTAGACGCTGTCCTAAATATAAAAAAATAAAAAGTAAATAAAATACAGCTTTGCACAAGGCAACAGAAGATAGGAAACGTGTAACCAAATATGTGATAGAGACATGTTTGATGAATGATGTAGGAAAAAACAATAGCGGTGTTGCAAGAAGTAAAAATGGTTATATGACATTATGCACAGCACGACTCCATTTGCATAAATAAACAAATTTTTATTGATTTCAGAGAGGAAGGGAAAGAGAGAAAGTGAGATAGAAACATCAATGATGAGAGTGAATCATTGATTGGCTGCCTCCTTCATGCCCCACACTGGGGTTGAGCCTGCACCCTGGGCATGTGCCCTTGACTGGAATCAAACCCTGACCTCCTGGTTCATAGGTTGACACTCAACCAGTGAGCCATGCCAGCCTGGAGCCTTCCTTGCTTTCATCACACTTTATAATGTAGCCATATGTACTCTCAAAAAAAGTGACTCTTACAGCCCTGGCTGTGTAGCTCAGTTGGTTAGAATGCCATCCCTAAATGCCAAGACTGTGGGTTCGATCCCCAGTCAAGGCACACACAACAATCAACCAACGAAGGGATAAATAAGTGGAACAACAAATCGATGTTTCTTTCTCTCGCCCCCTTCCCTCTCTCAAATAAATAAATAAATACATAAATAAATAAAATTATTTTCAATGTAACCCTTCCATGCAATAATGCTACCATTCTGGACTCAAACATATTGTTAATATTTGATTATTTTGCAGAACTTTATAGAACGGTTTCCCCGCTCTTCCTGTTTTAAGTGCTTTCCTACGCTTTTGTTGATTTTTGAATTGGAGGATATCACTGTTTTTCGCCATTTCAAACAAATTATGAGTTGTACCTGAAAAGTGATTTTAACAGGAAGGAAAAAATAATGTGATGAATGGATAGAAATGAATAGATGGACGAATGGACAGGCAGATGGATGGATGGATGGATGGATGATGGATGGATGGATGGATGAGTAGATAAACAGCTACATATTACCATGCTCACACATGGAAGCATTTCAATAATAAATGATCTCGCTTTTCACAGAGGCCGGTTCGTAAATGCTGAGCCTGGGCATCTTTGAACTGCGGGCCGGAGGGAGGCTGTCTTCCTCGCCTGCCAAGGCTGGTCCGGGCCGGGCCCCAGAAAGATGCTGAAAGACTTACAGGACTGACATGCGCATGGGCACCAGTGGAGGGCTCAACGCCACATCAAAGCCCGAGCGCAGGACCCAGTGGCACAGAACGCCATCACTGTCACCGCCCTGGCCTTGGAGCCAGGTCTTCCTCCGTCCGAAGGGGCCCTCCCCATCCTTGCCTCTGAAGCCTTCTACCCGACGGCCACTGGGGTTTGTGGGTGGAGGACACACCGGTCCCTGTTCTGAAAGGCACATGTGGGCCAGCCCGACGCCTCCCCCTCCCGTGTGTGTGTGTGTGTGTGTGTGTGTGTGTGTGTGTGTGTGCCTCCGCGTCCCCGGCTGCTGTGTTCCTTGCAGAGCCAGGCGGCCCCTCGGCCCCTCTCCGCGGTTCAGCGGCCCCTCTCTCCTCCAATAAACCGTTTGCATTCCATCTGGCGAGCGTTTGCTCCGAAGACATTTCCCTGTCAATCTCTGCCGCCACATTAAAAATCTGTCATTACGATTGCATCGCCGCCCGGCTCCTGAGATTTCTGACTGCTTTATTGCTCTCCCCGCTTCTTCTCCCTGCTGCCGCCGCAGCCCAGGAGCAGAAATAAAGGCTTGTTGCTGAAACATGGCCGGGAGGAAAGTAGGAGGCACACATCTGTCAAGGTATTACCTTTCTCCAACCAGGGATTAAGGTGTTTTACGGCACTCGCTACCGAGCCTCACACTGAATAAATTTCCTCGGCAGAACATAAAAATGAGCCTGTGCGCTCTGCACCACGTTCCCTTCCGCCGCTGAGCCAGCCCAGGTCACTCTGCAGCGGCCCAGCACCTGGGGGACTGCATGTCAGGCTGGGAGTCTCCCAGCACCCAGCCCACCTCCGCCAGAGCTGCACAGGGAAACGCCAGAAGAGGCACAGCAAGCATCTGGATCTGGGGAGGCACCAGCTGGGAATGTGCAGCCTTCCTTGCCTGGTGAGAGAGAATGGAAAGATCTAGAAGGAATCCTGGCCCCAGGATCCCCTAGCCAATATTGGCTCTTCCTTTAAGAGCTGGAGCCAATCTTGTCCCTTGGGGAGGGTGGGTCCCCTGACTGCCTACAGCTGCCACCTCAGTACCTGCTGTATGGGAAGACTTAGGTGATAACTGCAGGTTCATGTGTGATCTGCCCCCTGGTCCATGAGCATCTGCATGGCAGGGGCACAGCCCCAATCCCCCCCACAGTGCCTGTGTGTACCAGCCTCTGCAGTGCCTGCTGGGAGTGTCACCCCTGTACCACTTCCCAAGCTCCCTTTGCATTGTGCGCTTGGTACATGGACCAGCCCACCAGGTTCCCAGCACCCAGGGTGGTGCCTGGCACATGAACAGGCTGGGTGGCCAGAGGACTCTGTGCCTCGCCCCAGGTCACCGCTCTCCACTGTGAGGGCAGAGGAAGCTCGGAAGGAGTTCCTGGCACAGCAGGGTCCTTACAAGGAGCAGCCATGCCAGGGGCCCCGTCTGGTCTTGGGGCCCTGGGGCCCTCCAGGCTAGAGTCCCACCCAAAGTCACAGTGGCTCCCAACTCTGCAGGAGGTGGGCCAGCCACGGCCCAAGGGGGATGCACGTGGCTCATGGACCTAAGAAGATGCGGATTCTCACCAACAGCTAAAGGCGTGGACAGTGACACCACCAGGAGATCCAGTCACAGCATCAGTAACGTGGGACTTACCCCGTTGAGCTGCAGTGAGCATTAGGTGAGATACTCCTCAAGGGCTCCCGGCGTCGGCCAGGCGTATAGTAAATGCCCAGTGAGCCCTGGCTGTCATTCTAACCCATCTTGCCGAACACCCCCTCTGGCTGTGCTCCCTGAGTGGAGGTGGCACACGTGGAGACAGGGACCCTCCGCTCAGCTCCCCTCTCTCCCTGCACCTCCTCAGGGTTTACACTTGGCCTTGCGGGTGCCATCTTCTTTTCTCCCCCTGACCATCTCATAACACCAGCTTCAGAGTCCAAAGTGCTGTCAACGTGAGAACATGCATCCGCGTTGCCGATGAGGCCCCGTAATGGGATTTGCACACGCGATTTCTTTAGCTGAACGGCATCACGTCCGCACTGCCGCCTCGGTCCCTTCATCGTCCTGCCGAATGCTGGGGTTTTATTGTTGCATCAAATAAACCTGGGCTATAAATCATCCCCAGATGTCAGCCTAATTGTTGTGAATGGTGGGGACCCAGGGGTCGGGCACATTGGGGGCGTGGTGGCCAGTGTCCCCGAGGCCAGCCTCCTCCCACCCTGCCCCACAGCTCCCGGGGCTGCCCCTCACACACCCAGGGACCTGCAGGCTCTCCCTGCCCTCTCCTGCCAAACAGTCCCACCGAGGCAGCTCCCAGGAGGTGGGGCCTCCATACAGGCCCCCACGTCCTTCTGCAGAGGAGCGCTCAGCTCCTTCAGGATTCTGTGGGGCAATCGCTGACAATCCAACCTGACAGGTGTCTGGGCTGCTTGCTGACCCACGAGAGAAGGAGAGCAGGTGTGGAGAGTTCAGGGGTTGGGGCCCAGGATTTAAAGACACAGAATATACATGTTCACCCTTGTGAACCTGAGGCAGATGTGTGTGAGCCCTGACTCTTTGCATTTTTAAACAGAAGGGAAATTTTTAGGAAATCCATCCAGAGAGGGAGCGCTCAGGACCCTGGCTAGGCCTCCTTCCCACAGAATCAGCCTTTCTTCCTCCTTCCCTGTGGGGTACCCCGCTGTTTTGGGAGCCACGGAGATGCCACTTCCCTCCTCCTCCTCCCACTGGCTGTGCTGCCAGGGAACCCGGCAGGTGGTGCCCAGGCACACGGGGCCAAGGTCACTGTGCTCCACCATGGGTGCTTCTCCCTGTACGGGACCTGCACGTGGTCCTGAAGTCCTCTGATAAACACAATATTTGAGAACAATTGCCTCTGGATCTGGGCTTCTTCCAGGTAGCTAGCTACTTTACGAGAGATTGATGTTAAAGATGCAAGGTCAGCAGAAACCGGTTTGACTCAGTGGATAGAGCGTTGGTCTGTGGACTGAAAGGTCCCAGGTTCGATTCTGGTCAAGGGCATGTACCTTGGTTGTGGGCTCATCCTCAGTGTGGGGTGTGCAGGAGGCAGCTGATCGATGTTTCTTATCGATGTTTCTAACTTTCTATCCCTCTCCCTTCCTCTCTGTAAAAAAAAATCAATAAAATATAGTTTTTAAAAAGATACAAGCTCAGCGCTGGCTGGAGTGGCACAGTGATTAGAGGGTCAACCCTCACACCACAGGTTCACAGGTTTGGTTCCTGGTCAAGGAGCACGTACCTGTGTTGAAAGTTCAGCCCAGTTCAGGGCACATGCGGGAGGGAACCAATTGATGTGTCTCTCTCACATCAATGTTTCTCTCTCTCTCTTTCTCTCTCTCTCTCTCTCTTTCTCTCTCTCTCTTGCTGGCTCTCTTTCTTCCTCTCTCCCCCCCCCCTTTTCTCCCTTCCACTCTCTTTAAAAACCAACAGAAAAACATATTGGTGAGGATTCAGAACATAAAAATGAAATAAAATCCCCCTCAGCGTAATGGCTGTCTGGCTGCGCTCCCTTGTCCCTCTGGCTCCGTGACCACGAGGGGACTCCTCTGTAAGGCCCACCCTTAGCCACACGGCTGCCCCAGTGGCTGGCACCAGGCCTTCCCCCCTTCTGCTCCCAGATGCCAGCGGCCTTTCTGCAAGAACTCAGCCTAGCTTGCCTCCTGCCCCCACATGAGCAGACGAGCAGGTGGGGCCCTCAGTCCCCCTAACCCCCGTCGCTGCAGTGGTGGGTAGCCCGCTGACACTGTGGCTCGTGGCCTGCACTGCCTGAGCCTCCTCCTGAATGGAGGGATCCTCCCAGCATGACCAGCTACGAGCCAGAGTCCCATCAGCAACGGGGTGACCGACAGACTGACCAGACGTGTTTCCAGAACAGGCCTTCCCACCATGGAGGCCTCAGGGTGACTTCGCTCCCCAGTTGCTTGTGGCTTTTATTAGCTCCCGGCCCTTCCACCATCTGAGCATTTCAAACTCAAAGGTAGACACACGCCTGGGAGGGAGAGGAAGCGGAGCGGTGTTTGCGAGAAGGAGCTCTATGAAGGGACGGGGAGTGACTCACAGACTCCAGCACCCTTTGTGGCTCCTGGCTGGGAGGTGGGCGCTGGCCGCTGCCCCCTGGGGAAGCTCAGAGTGAGACCAAGGTGTCAGTGTGAGGTTACTGAGCTCTCGGAGGTAGGAGGTGTGAGGGGCTCTCACTACAGGTGCTAGCAAAACACACAGGCCTGCAGGGGAGCCCTTGAGAGGAGCGAGCATGAGGTCCTTCATGCAACTGTCCCAGTCGCTCACTGCGCTGAGCAGGCAGGGAGGGGCCACAAAAGTCTCCCACGGTCCGCCAGAGACCCCCAGGGCTCAGCCAGAGACCCCAGGGATCAGAGACCCCCAGGGTTCAGTAGGAGCTGACCAAGGACAGTCCCAGGCCCCTCCCACCAGCACCCTGAGGTAGGTTCTTAGTTCCCCCATGCCATTGACCTAAGAACCTGAGGCTCAGAGGGAATAAGCCACTCATCCCAATGACCAGGGTCTCCAACGTGGCCTCGGGGGATGGGCTGGATGTTGCACCCCCTGCGGCAGACCCTGGACCTTGTGCAGGGGACAGGCATGCAGTGGATGATGGGGAGCCCTCAGAGCTGCCCTGCTTGAGGGTTGGGAGCTAAAGGAAGCAATGCAACCGCTTATCCATGAATTTGTAAGTCGGAAAATTTCAAAGAAGTCGCGGGCCATTGGCAGCCCTAGGGTTATTCTGCTGGGACCTTTGTCGTCTCCTCCTGGGTCCCATGCCAGAGGGAGAGGGCTGGACAGGGTGTCTGAGGCATGTCATGGGCCATTCCTGGCTCCCTCCCAGGCCACGTCCTGTCTGCGCCTCAGGCCTTCCTCCCTGGGACATGAGCTATGTGGTGTCTGGCGGGGGCCACGTCTGGTTCATGGATGTCCTGGCCCCTCAGCAGACTCCTGTGTAATTAAAATGTACTGAATTGGCCCTAGCTGGCTTGGCTCAGTGGATAGAACATTGGCCTGTGGACTGAAAGGTACTGGGTTCAGTTTCAGTCAAGGGCATATGCCCAGGTTGCAGGCTCCATCCATAGGGCGAGGTGTGCAGGAGACAGCCAATCAATGATTCTTTCTCATCACTGATATTTTTATCTCTCCCTCTCCCTCTCTCTTCCTCTCTGAAATCAGTTAAAAAACAAACACAATCCCTGACCAGTTTGGCTCAGTGGATAGAGTGTCAGCCTGCAGACTCAAAGGACCCAGGTTCGATTCCGGTCAAGGGCATGTACCTTGGTTGCAGGCACATCCTCGGGGGCGGGTGTGTGTGTGTGTGTGTGTGCAGGAGGTGGCTGATAGATGTTTCTCTCTCATCGATGTTTCTGACTCTCTATCCCTCTTCCTTCCTCTCTGTAAAAATCAATAAAATATATTAAAAACAAAAACAAAACAAAAAAACCCACACAAAAGCACTGAATTGAATGTGGTGAAAACAGAAGACCTGCCCACGCGGGGCAGGTGTGGGCGAGTTTCCACACTGACGGGTAGTGGCTGGTGACCGTGGAGCCGCTGTCCGGCCTGTGGAGAGAACGGAGCTGTGTCCCTGGGCCAGGTTTCTGCGGTCACTTTGGGTGAGTCTCTCAGTGAGAGCGGCCACAGTCTTAGGTGTCAGGCACTCACACACCGACCTCGGGAGCTGAGGATGACATCTTTGAGGGCAGGAGCCAGCAGCACGGGATGACAGAGTCTAACAAATGGGGGGCCAGATGCATGCCCGGATCAGGGTCTGGGAGAATGACACAGCATTCCCCCAACTTCCAGGAGGTTCCGGCCCGGACCAGCTGGTGTGAACTCTGCTTTTCCGTCACAGACAGCCCGATGGGGGTGCCCACACCCCTCACAGCAGGTATTTCCTGAGCAACTCCTTATGCCAACCCCTTACCTGGACACGTGGCACTGTGTGCCCAGGGGCTGGGGAGGGTGGCTGCCCCAGTCCCGGGGTCCCCCTTACACAAAGAAGTGCAACAGCAACTTCATGAGACAGAGAGAGATGACACAGGACCTTTCTAGTTTATTTTAAAATGCAAATCATCCCAAGTCCCAGGACTTCATCAGTGGTTACTAACACGCATGGGACTATGCATGTGCCCTGTTGGCAGGCTGCTGCGAAGATAGAGGGAGGGATATAAACCAGAAAGGTCCCCGGGCTGATGGCTGAGCTAGGTCCTAGCATCCGGAGGCCTTCCAGGGGCCGGGGTGTGGGCGTGACTTTCAGGGCAGTGGGTGTCAGCTGGTGAAGAAGCCTGGGAAAGGCATGGGGGTGGGGAGATCATAAGCAGGAGGCGGGCTCTGGAGAGGAGGCAGGTGTGGGTGACCCATGGACCCATGAGTGGCCTCTGTTGCTGTAGGATGGACAGGCCTGCGAAGTCACTGGAGACAGAAGCCTTCGTGTACTGGGTAGGTGCTTCCTTGTGACCTCCTGACCCAGGTCCTGACCTTGGCCTTGCTGACATCGGGGCTGCATCATTCTCGGTTGTGAGGCTGCCCTGGGCCTTGTGGGATGCTGGTGGCATCGCTGCCTCATCCATTCTATGCCAGCTGCATCCTCCCCGAGACCATGGAGAATGTCTCCAGGCTTTGTCACGTGTCCAACAGGGCCCAAATCGCCTGCTCTGGGAGAGGGCTGCAGGCAGGCACGGAGGGGCAGCTGGTGAGGCCTGGGGGGACCTGGGCAGGCAGCCTGTGTGGGGAAGCTGCGGGGCCAGTGCTTCCAGCCTGGCACGCAGTAGGCACACAGTCGGTCCTCCGTGCATGGCGCTGTCTCCACCTTAAGAAAGAAAGGCTGCTGCAAGGAGCGCTAAGCCCCTCAGGGTCAAACCTTCAGCGCTCAGCAGGGCCAGGCCCTTGTCAGGCCAGCGTCCCCAGGGCTGGGAGGCCACAGTGGGCACCACCTCAGGGGTCAGGGCGTGCTGGGTGGCTGTTTATCCGCGTGCCCAGGGCAGCCTGCTGGGCGTATTAGAGGCCATGAAATAATGATGAGGCCTTGGAGGGGTAATTAAAAGCCAGGGTGACATTGATCTGCGGAGATTTCTGAGCGAGCCCAGAGCCCACGGGGCGACTCTCCACCTTCCTTCCTGCAGCCCCGGCCTGATTGGCCCCCTGGGGATTGCTGGGGCCTCGGCACCTCACCTGTGGCCGGGAGACTCCCAGCGCCAGCCCGGCTTCAGAGGCTGAGCAAACAGGCAGCAGGGCGGGGGGCAGCCCAGCTGCTCTGCTCAGCCCTGGGAAGGCAGGAGCCAGAGAGTCTGTTAAAGACACAGGTCCCCATTCTCTGTGGCCTCCCTCAGGCCCCAGAGACTCAGGCAGTGGAGGAGCTGAGCCTGGCTTGGGGTGGGCATGTCCATCTGACCCTTGGCCTCCAGGGTCTAAGAAGAGGGGGTGACCCAGACAGAGATGAAGGTAACAGTTATTTCTGGACCATCTCTCCTGGATTGGGCACTGCATACACTTTATCAACCAATGAACCTCTAGTTTGTACTGACAATGCCCTGTGTCCGCCTGGACACTGGCCCGCAGAGCACCGAGCTTGCCGTTGCTGCTGCCCAGTGGGCATCACTCCTTTGTGGAGCCTTCAGATGGACGTGAGCCCGGCCTAGGGAGTGGGTTGGTCCAAGTGCAAGCCACACGGCCCAAGTCTGGCCTTCGCTCGCCACCTGCTGTCTCTATGGCCGGGCCATCGCTCGCGAACTGTCTCAGTCTCCCTGCCAGTGCCCGGGAGAAACAATCCACACTGCCCTGGCTGGTGTTCCCAGTGGTTAGAGCACCAGGCCCCACACCTGAGGGTCAGGCTTGATCCCAGCCCCAGCTGGAGCACGTGCAGGAGGCAACCAACTGATGTGTCCCTTTCATCCCTCTCTCCCTTTCACCCTCCCTCCCTTTCACTCTCTCTAAAAATCAATGGAAAAAATAGCCTGGAATGAGGATTAACAATGACTACAAAATAATAATAATAATAATAATAATAATAATAATAATAACGCACACACCACGGGTAGGAAAGGAGTGCATGAGGGTGTGAATGTCAGGGGCATTCACTGGCCCCATCATTGGTTGTGAGATTCACTTGGTGGCTAAGACCCTTATATCCTGTAGCTCCAGGAAAGTAGCCACACTAGCCCACTGCACAGATGAGAAGACTGAGGCGCTGGGATCCCATAGGGAGATCGCACACTCCCCCATCCACAGGGGGCTGGGTGCTCCCCCTGCAGGAAGCTTGGCTTCCAGCTCCAGCCCCGGACAAGCAGGAGGCCAGGCCCCTGGAGAGCCTGGGAGTGCCTTCCTTCCCGCGCCGGGAACGCGGAGCAGCCTGCACTGCACCCCGTTATGTAATCGCACCTCTGGCCTTCCTCTGTGAAGGCTGCCCTAGTTTTCGCGCTCAGCCTCGGCCTCTCCCCGCGGTGGGGGCTGGGCGTGCACCGGCTGCGCACACTGTAAAGGAAGTCGCAGCCCTATCAGATGGAAGGCAGCGGCAGCAGTTTGCTCGGGGCTTTGACACAGTGGCCCGGCTCCCATCCCACATGCGTGCGGGCTGCGGTGAGAGCTCCGATCTAAACACGGAGGCGGGCCTGTGTCTCTCTGTGAGTTGCCCGGAGCGGAGAGAAAGATCCTTCCAGATTTCGGAGAGGACCCTCACAGTCTTAGAAAAAGCCCACCTCCTTGGGCTCGCCACCTCACGCTGCCCTCCGTGTCTGTGACACAGGGGGACGCATGAGCTGGGGGCAGGGACACACAGGATCCAAATTAAAGGCACAGGGCTGCCCAGACACTGATGGGGAAGGCCTGGCAGGAATGAGTGACCGAGGGCTGATGCCCGGGTACACGTGTCTGCTGATCGCATCGAGGAGGTTAGAACTCAGCATCCCCAGGCCGTGACAATGGTAGGCACCATCTGCGGGAAGTCTGGGAGGACCGGATGCCTGGACCGTGACCCCCCTCCTCCCCCCGCACACAGAGGCTGGGCAACACGCTCAGGAGAGCATCATGGGACCTGCAGGGGGCGGGATGTGGCAGGCCGCCCTCCGCCCTGCACTGCCCCGTTCAGAACCTTCTCTCTCTGCGTGTACATTCTAAATGCAAACGCCGTCTAATTTATAAACTGAAACGGTGCACGTCCCTTGGGGTGCCGTACAGGGCGTTGAGCAGGTGGGGAAAATACCTTCACTTTCCTGCTGGCCCCTGAGGTCAGAGGGAAGATTCCAAAAACACTTCGTGAACCGACAGTCATTTCCATCATCGGTCTCATCGGCCTGAGCCAACAGAGAGAATGGGAGGCTGTTGACCGTCTGTGTTTTCCTCACATGGTGTCCGTGTCCTGTGTTGCCCCAAAAATGTGAGTGTGTGTGCTCTGGCACTGCCCCACACCCTCTGGCCCCAGGGAGCTGAGGCGGGGGGCAGGTGACAGCGCATGGCACCTGTGGAGGCCAAGGCAATTAGCCACCACCACCGAGACACGTAGCCACCTCCTAAAACGTGCCCAGTTCTGAGAAGTGGAACAGGCCTGGCCCCGCAGGGCTCAGGACGGATGGGGGCCTGCCCGTCAGGTCTGTGGGCTGCCATGGAGCCGGGCCTGGAGGTGCTGCGGGATGGCGGCAGGTGTAGCCCTTTCAGATCGAATCGCCCTCACCAACTGCGCTTACACAGCTGCCTGCACAATCTGGGGTGAAGATGGGGAACTCGAGGGAGTCTCCCCAGTTCCAAGCGGGGGCAGGGGGGTCACAAAGGCAGGATCTCGGGAGGTTGGTATGAGCTGATCCCCCGGAAGGATTCCGGGCGCGATGGGTTTTGGGGCCACGCCTGGGCGCTCCCTGCTTTCGGCTGCTCTCTGTGGCAATCGCCAGAACTGATGCAAAGGTGTGGCAAAACTTTCACTTCTCCAAGGTCACTGCCCTGCGCCTGGAGGAGGGTGTGCCCCAGGGAGCTGAGGCTGGGGGCAGGTGACAGCGCAAGGCACCTGAGGAGGCCGAGGCAATTAGCCGCCGCCACCAAGACCTTTCCCATGGTAACCAGCTGTCCCCAGCCTGGCGCTGGGTCCCCGGCCCCGGGGGAGCGCCGGGACACGGCTCCCCAGAGCCCAGCCCTGACCACAGGAGCCGGTAAATAGGCCGGAGCTCGGCCTCCCCAGGGCCCAGGCCGATGATGCAAGGCTCCTCCGGAGCTCAGGTGCAAGGCAGCTGCTGGTGGACAGAGGACCGGGGGGCGGGGCCAGAGGAGGGAGGACAGGGGGAGAGGAAGCCTCACACCCTCAGCCTCCCCCCTCCGCTCAGAGGTTGGGTCCTCCCCACCCCCATGCCTTCTGGGCCTCCGCTTTTCCCTCTCTGTTGTTCTCTTGCTTCGGGTCTCTCTACCCCCTCTGTATGACTGTCCCCCTTGGCACCTGCACACGTGCACTCATATTACAGCCAGCACTGAACCCAGGGTTCATCCCCAAAAAAGATAGTTCCTCCAATGTAGGCTGGGTTGCTGTTGCCGGGCACATTTCCACATTATTGCAGACATAGGTGTCTGTGCAACAAGTATTTCTGGGGCGCTTCCTGCTAGCCAGGCCCCGCTTCCCCTGTTGGGGAACAGCAGTGACTGAGACAGAAAGGCCTTGCCCTAAAGCTGGTCACTTATTTGTTTATTGATTCTCTCCCTGGCTTCCTCGGGGCGCAAATCCACGCAGGCCACGGGGTTGACTTCCTGGAGAGACTGATCAGGAAAGGGTCTCTGACCAGCGGGCGCTGAGGTCATCCGAGGGACATGACAGAGAAGCGCATGTGGCTGAGCAGGGAACAATGTCCCAGGCAGGCGGAACAGAATATGCCCGGGCTCAGAGGCTGAGGTCTGCTTGGCACTGGCAGGAATGTCAAGGTGGATGATGGCGTGTCGATTCAGAGAAGGGACTCTCTTCGAGTCTTTGAAATCTTTCTTCTAGAACAGTGGTCGGCAAACTCGTTAGTCCACAGAGCCAAATATCAACAGGACAGTGATTGAAATTTCTTTTGAGAGCCACATTTTTTATACTTAAACTATCGAGGTAAGTACATTGTTCTTAACTTAATTAGGGCACTCCTAAGCTGGCCTTTGCTAAAAACTCAAGGGGCCAAAGAGCCGCATGTGGCTCGCGGGCCGCAGTTTGCGGACCACTGTTCTAGAGGAAGGTCATTGGCCTCTTTTGGGAAATGAGGACAGTGGGTCAGGAGCTGTAAGGTGTTGGCCCGAGAGCAAAGGCATTACACTGAGGAGGAGAGGGAAAGGGGGGTTCCCACTCAGGCCTCGGGGTGACCACTCTTCACAGCATCACCCTGAAGCCGGAGAGTGTGGAATGAAGCGAGATGCCCCGGCTGCTGGTGACCCCTCATCTATTGAGAGCTGTGGGGTCTCAGCAACAGCCCCATCTCCCACGTCAGGGACAGCTGTGACAAGTGGTGATCAGATCCCTGAACTTCAGGCCCCTTCTCCGAGGAGGAGGCAGAAAGCAGCACGGGGGAGGCTGAAATCTGTCACATACAGCTGGGGAAACTGAGGCTGGGGAGGCTGAGCATCTTGTCCAGGGCCCATGGCGTGGAAGCGGTGAGGTCTGACTCCAAAGCCTCGCCACTCCCCTCGTGGCACTGGGCTGGCCTGCAAGGGCGATACAAGGTAGAAAAAGAAAAGCAGAAAAAGAGGCCAGAAAACATCTGATTGTGTTCTAGCGTTTCATACACGCCTTTCATCGAACCCATGGGATTTCTGAGAAATTAGCAACAGCCCCGGAGTGACAAAGACCGTTTTCCACCAAGAAAAGACAAAAATAAAGGCGGTTATTTTCGCCTCCCACCTGCCTCTTTTTGTTTGAAAGAGCGAAAGGATTTTGAAAGAGTCGTTACTTATATTTCTATCCCATGAGTGGGAAGCAGGGCCGTCAATGAATCACCCGCTTTCTGCAACTCTGCAAGCAACCCAGACCCACGTGCCAGAGACACTGCGGGCTTGTCCGTGACTGGGACCAGGCCCGGAAGGGACAGTCACTGAGGGAAGGACAGGAGGAAGGGAGGAGGGAGCGAGGGGCGTGTCCCAGGCCTCCTCATGCTTATCACAGAGTGAGCTCACTGAGCGGGGCGTGCAAACAGTCACTTATTTGTTTATTGATTCTCTCCCTGGCTTCCTCAGGGCGCAAACACTTCCTGGGACCTGCTGTCAGGCCTCAGGATCCTCTGAGAACCCAAGACCAGCAAGACACAACCCCTGAGCTTTCAGGAGTCAAGTTTAGTTATGAAAACAAGCCTGGGCCTTTTCCAGATCTTGGCGATGGTAAATTGTGCTGCTGTGAACACAGGGGTGCATGCATTCTTTCTGATTGGTGTTTCGGGATTCTTAGGACATATTCCTAGAAGTGGGACCCCTGGTTCCAATGGCAGCTCCATTTTTTTTTTTTTTTTTTTTTTGAGGAGACTCCCTATTGCTCTCACAGTGGCTGTACCAGTCCGCACCCCAGCCAGCAGTGCGCGAGGGTTCCTTTTCCTCCACATCCCCGCTTAGGCACTTGCAGTTCTCATTTGTTGGTTTGTAGATCAACCAAAGACCTGGTATGCATATATGCAGAGCCCAGGGATGCAGACAGTGGGGTAGGTGGGCCCTGGGCTGAGGTAAGGGTGGTTGGAGGGGGTCAATGAGGGGAAAAAGGGAACATATGTAATACTTTCAACAATGAAGGTTTTAAAAAATTAAAAAGAAAAAGAAAAAGAAAGGAAAGAAGCCTGGGGCCTTCCCGCGAGGCCCTCACCTGCTAGGGATGGACCCCGCATGGAGCTTGGGACAAGGGTCAGGCCGAGGCGGGGGAAGAGGCTCTTCATTCTCTGGAGTCTCCCCCAAGGCTGGTGGCCATCCTAGGTGGGGTGCACCCTCAGTCTGAGGCCGGGGCTGCTGAGAACAGGAGGGACACCCGCTGGGGCCGTGGGAGCAGCAGTGTCTGTGGGAGTGGGTGCAGGACAGGAGGCCCTCTGTGCCCGGTACCTGGAAACATTCATGGTAGAGACTCCGAAACCCAGGCTGAGTCACTTCCTCTGGCAGGAAAGCCCCCACCCCAGCCCCTCTGTGGGGTTCGGCCGGATCATGGGAAACACAAGAGGCCCCGCGCCCTGTAATCGCGCTGCCAGGTTTCTGTCTGACCAGGTGCGCCCCGAATGGGCCCCGAGAATCAGGCTCTGACGCTTGGGGCTTTCTGGGGCCTGAAACCAAATTCACCCAGAGGCGAGGCCATGGGAGGGGACAGAGAGTCCAGGCCCTTCCTGTGGGCAGAGGACAATGGGCAGCTCAGGCCCCGGTGCCCACTCAGATGCGGGACTCCGGGCAGATGGCATAAGCTTCTTAGGCCGCCTCTTCACCCACGAACAGAGGGCTCCTGCCCACTCCATCCACATGTGGGAGAAATGAGCCCATTCCAAACCCTGTCCTCCTCCCGTCATCTGTGTTACAAACATGAGGAATTGGCATGAAGAAGAATGCATTGATATCGTCACCCCTAAGACATGTGTGTGAGCATAGTCATAAGCAAATGTATATATGCAATATCATAGAAGCCAATAGAAGTTATTTGAGGTAAAATGGGTCTTGAAGTCTGATTTTTACTCGGGTAGCCTTCCGAGGAACCTACAACCAAATCCGCCAACAGCCTCGAGGGCCTGGGGAAGGAGCATTTTAGGAAAGATAAGAATTGCAGTATCAGTTAGTACCAGCTTGTTCATGAAACTTCAAAGCAGAAACCAAAGGGGGAGACTGCAGATGGCTCCCGAGCTAAAGCCGCGGTTTCTGCAAATCTTCCTTCTGTCTCTAATGACTGCTTAGCCTTGGCTGCCCTTAAACTTGGGCTTCATCTTTAACGAATGCTTAACCTCTCTGCCCTTGAACGTGGGCATCACGTTACCAAGTCAGTTTCCACTTTTGTGCCGGCGTGTTTCCCCCCCCCCCTTTTAATCCTGAAAATCTGTGGCCATGTCACCCGCTCCTTCTTAATTATACCATATTCTTTACATCTGTCCTGCTAAATAACTCTAATTGAAATAGCACCGGCGTGAATTTCCGTAATGTCCCCCCCAAGACATCCCGAAAGTGACTCCCGAGAAAACAGACTGAAGTCACAGCTGGAAGCGCGTCAAGGATCATTTCCATTTTTACATGATTAATTTGAATTTAATATCTTAAATCAAAACCTGATTAATTTAAATAAAATTTTGATGGTGCCCTGCTTCTAATATACATTGCAGTAATTAGATTCGGCTTAATGTGATTTTTTTTTTACATAATTAAAAAAAAGGGGGAAGCGGAGTATGACGAGGCGAGGCTGATACAGATCTGCCGAAATGTATAGACGGGGACCCTGGCTGGGGGCGTTCCTCAGGTGGAGAGAGGACGGGCCCTGGCGGGGCCAGCGGTGAGCCGAGGACAGAGAGGACGGCGCCAACCTCCTCCCTGATCGAGGGCGACACAGCTTTCTAAAATGCAAAATGAGCCGAAACAGGTGTGGCTCAGTGGGTAGAGCGTCGGCCTGCGGACTGAAGGGTCCCAGGTTCAATTCCGGTCAAGGGCATGTACCTTGGTTGTGGGCACATCCCCAGTGGGGGGTTTGCAGGAGGCAGCTGATGGATGGTTCTCTCTCATCGATGTTTCTGACTCTCTATCCCTCCATCTTCTTCCCTGTAGAAAAATCAACAATATATATTTTAAAAAATAAATAAATAAAATAAAATGCAAAGTGATGCGCGGGTTTTATTTTTCAGTAAATGAGCAGTTCAGTGGGCCAAGGCACCAAAAAAAGAGATAATGGGGCGTGTGCCATCTCAAATGCAAAGGTTCATCTCTGTGCTGTAGACAGACAGCGAGGGAACGTGCCCTGGGGCCCCAGACCTGGCAGGCTCTGCACAGCGGGGTGCGCACAGCCCGGCCAGGGTCCAGCCCCCCCTCTTTGGAAACGTGGCCTGGAGGGCCATGCTCTGAGGACCCTGCTCTGTATGACCCGTCCCTGAGGCTGGGGGTTGTGAGAAGGTTTCTTTAAATGCAAACTCTGTTCCCCCATGCCAGTGGGCTCACAAAGGATTTGGGGGGGGGGGCTGAGAAATGAAGGAACTTCTGTGTCCAGACGGCGTGGGAAAGTTCACACTCCAGACAGCTCCAGCTCAGAAGCAAGAGGAAGCAGCCGGACAGAATGAGTCCCACACGGGGGTGTTGAATATAGTTTTTCTAAGGCGAACCTCTCCCTCATCGGCCAAACCGCCCCGGGCTGGTCATGTTCCTTTGCAGATGGCCGTGTCACCCTCGATGGCAAATGACCGGAGAGGAAGAGGGGCTTCCAGAGAGTCCATAGGACCCCGGCCTTGAGGAGACGGCATCGGAGGGCCCCTGAGCCAGAGGACTGAGACAGTAAGTCCCCCCAGAGTTCTGGGGCGGGGTGGTGTCATTGGCCTTGAGTGTCCCCAGGGGCAGGTTACATTTCTCAGTGAGCTAGGCTCTTCTCCCTGGAACATGAGGCCGGAGCCAGCGATGGAAGGAGCCTGGCGGAGGGCAGAGCGGACTGCAGGCGCTTCGTTCTGCCTGCGACCTGGTCCATGTGAAGGGAGAAACCCGGGACCTGCCGGAGGAGAAGGAGCAGGCAAGCGCCTCTGCAGCGTTAGAACCCGGGCTGCGCTATCGATAACATTCCCAGAGCTCCTCACACTGAAATTTCAAATTCCCTTCAGCCGAAACTGGTGTGGCTCAGTGGATAGAGCGTCGGCCTGCAGACTGAAAGGTCCCAGGTTCGATTCCCGTCAAGGGCATGTATTTTGGTTGCGCGCACATCCCCAGTAGGGGGTGCGCAGGAGGCAGCTGATCGATGTTTCTCTATCATGGATGTTTCTAACTCTCTATCCCTCTCTCTTCCTCTCTGTAAAAAAAAAAATCAATAAAATATATTTAAAAATAAATAAATAAAATCCCCTTCAGCTCGATCAATGCTGTTTCTTAGGCGGCTTCCCTGGGCACCGCTCTGCAGGACGGGGAGTGGGAAAGCCCTGCTCGCCGTGACTTACAGGCAACATGACGCCCTGCATTTGGGAGATGTCTCCCACTCAAGAGACTGATGACCTCCCCTACCCCACCCTCCCGGCCTCCTTCCTGTTCCCCCATTGTTCACTCCTTCCCACAAGGCTGTTCTCTAACGGGTCCACTGTGGCCTGTGGTCCCGGCTCCCTACTCTGTAGGCCTTTGGAGAGAAAATCCCTCCAGGGCGGGCACGTGTCTGTGGCCTGGGACAGGGACGAGGGAAGGACATGGTGTACAGAGACTCATCCAAACACCTCTGCCTGGTTTCAAGTGGCCCAGGCCACACTTAGCTTAGTGCCATTGTCCATCTAGAGCAGAGGTTGCGAGCAGTGGTTTGCTGCCCTGTTGACTAATGAGTTTGCCGACCACTGATCTAGACTCTGCCTGCCTCATCCCCCCTAACCCCTCTGCCTGCCTGCCTGCCTGATTGCCCCTTATATTTCACTTTTATTATGATAGATATGTTTTTATTGATTTCAGAGAGGAAGGAAAAGGAAGAGAGAGATAGGAATATCAATGATGAGAGAGAATCATAATGTAAATATGAATCATAATATAAATACCTGTGTTTTCCAGTGGTCTTAGGTGAACCTGCTAGTGGTTCTCAAACTGTTGAGAGCCTAAGACCATCAGAAAACACAGATATTGCTGAAACCGTTTGGCTCAGTGAATAGTTTGTCGGCCTTCGGACTGAAAGGTCCCGGGTTCGATTCCGGTCAAGGGCATGTACCTTGGTTGCGGGCACATCCCCAATAGGGGGTGTGCAAGAGGCAGCTGATCAATGATTCTCTCTCGTTGATGTTTCTAACTCTCTGTCCCTCTCTCTTCCTCTCTGTAAAAAATCAATAAAATATATTAAAAAAAGAAAAGAAAACACAGATATTTACATTACTATTCATTAACAGCAGCAAAATTACAGTTATGAAGTAGCAACGAAAGTAATGTTATGGTTGGGGGTCCCCACAACATGAGGAGCTGCATTAAAGGGTCACGGCATTAGAAAGGTTGAGAACCACTGATCTAGAGGTTCCTGCATGGGTGTGACTTGAGACTTCCACTGTGAGTTTGAGCCAAGATCAGGACATTTGAGGATTATGTTTTTACTAGAGGCCCAGTGCACGAAATTCATGCACAGGGGGTGGGCGAGCAGTCCTTTAGCCCTGCTTGCACCCTCTAACAATCCAGGACCACTGGCTCCTAACTGCTTGCCTGCCAGCCTGATTGATCACCCCTAACCACTCTGCTTGCCTACCTCATTGCCCCTAACCACTTTGCCTTCCTCATCGCCCCAACTGCTCACCTGCCTGCCTGATTGCCCCTAACTGCCTCTGCCTGCCTGCCTCATCCCCCCTAACTCCTCCTGCCTACCTGATTGCCCCTTATAATATACTTTTATTATTATAGATATGTTTTTATTGATTTCAGAGAGGAAGGGAAAGGGAGAGAAATAGGAACATCAATGATGAGAGAGAAGCATTGATCAATCAGCTGCCTCCTGCACGCTTCCCACACAGGATGGAGCCTGCATCCTGGGCATGTGCTCTGACCAGGAATTGAACTGTGATCTCCTGGTTCATAGGTCGACACTCAACCCCTGAACCACACCAGCCAGGCCGTTTGAGGATTATTTAGAACACAGCTATGCTTCAAGTCGTGAAAGAGACTTGGTCCCAGACTGTGCCTGCACCACTTAGCGTATGAATAGGGAAGTCCACTCAGTCATTGAGTTTGATCCAAACTCAACAGAACGTGTTTGAAAGTCCTTCTCAGACTGCCCTCCGCTGCCCTGCGGACTCTGCCATGTCCAGTTATGAGTTACCGTAGCTGCCTGTACTCTGACCGGTGACAACTGTAACTGCCTGCATTTCTGGACACCTACATGGACAGCAACTGTGCTCCCCACCTCCACTCCTTATCCCCGATCTTTGGCACCTCTGCTTAACACGCACTGTTCTAACCACTTTATAGTCTTGAAAACTGAGGCCCAGGGAAGCGAAGGGACTTGTGGATCCCAGCAGCTGGGACCGGGATTGGGTGAGCCGGTCTGCCTTCCCTGTGGGCGGCCCACGCCACCTGTCCATCCAGGCAATCACCTTGCCTCTTTGGGGGGCCTGGGCTACCAGAGCCCGGAAAACCTGGGACCCAAGTCCACAAGACTTTGTGTAGAGGAACCAGCAAAGCTTCTGACACTTCTGATGACAGGGAAGAACCCAAATATGAATTTCAGGGAGATCTCTGCTGACTTATTCCTCATCACAGAGGGTCTAACACAGCGACTTTCCAATCTGCTGTCCAGGACTGTGGGTGACAATCAACACTTCAATTTCTTTCTACATTTAGGGTTTTCCCTCTTCTGCATTTAACACCAGAGCCAGCTAAAATAGCCATCCCGTGAATGTTGGACGGGAGAATTTCACTGAGTTCAGTTTATTTATTTATTTAATTAGTTAGTTAGTTAGTTAGTTAGTTAGTTTTTAATGTTCAAGTTAAAGTCAAAGCAAAATTAATCAGGAGAGGTTATCTCCAATGAACCCCCATTCCTCTGGGGAGGAGGGACTGGCGATGTCTTGGCAGCCTGGGAAGAAATGTTCTTTCAAAGAGCAGGTGTCCACGGGCTCGGGCGAAAGATGCCGAGCCTCTATTCACGGGAATCCACCCTCTCCCGCCCCGTCGAAGGGGCCTCTGTGTTAGAAGGCAGCAGGCGTGAGGTTCCTAGGGGCCATGACTTACATGGCTAATGAAAAGGCAGCCAGGGCGAGCTGTGTCTGGCTATTCTGTCTTTGGGACAATTGTATCTGAGTTTACAGAACCATTTCCCATTGGTGCACGCTGTATGAATGCCTGCTAGATAAAACCCTGAGAACCCCAGGCCTGAGCAAAGGGACCTTGTTCTTCTAGAGCCTTCCACACCTGCCCCTCCACCTCTCCCCCTCCCTTGCCCTCCCCTCCTCCCCTTTCCGGCCTCTGATAGGAAGTCATTTCGCTACCCGAAGCCTCCAGCTTAGACAAACAGACTTAGTCACAGAGTCGTGGGGTGCAGCAGAGACTTGCCCGAAGCCCTGTGGGACAGAGGAGAAGACAGAAGGTCAGAGAGGGCCTCTGACTCACCAAGGTCTTACGACAGGAGAGCCCCACATTCTAGGGGCCGGAACTCAGGCTTTGCCCGGCTGAGCCCGGTGTCCTCTGGGTCACTTGGAGGGACCAGGAGGGCCACCTCCCTCTGGAATCCCACACGAGGAGGTGACATGAGGTAAACGGGTGGCGATTGAGACCATCTGCCCCGCATGGTCATATGGCCACGTTAACATGACTCCCTGTTCCAGGAGGTCTCTGCCCCGGAAGAAAACAGTTCACATCGCTTCCTTACCGACTCCAGGGGCTTCCTGGTGAATCGAGAGGCTATGCCAAGCAATCTGTGCTCCCCATGACTCCTCATTGTCCTTGCCGGGCTGCGAGCACCCATCCCAAACCACGATCCCGGGCCCTGTCTTCGCCAGATCTAATCAGGCACCGCATTGCAAGACCTGCCCTAAGCCAGATACCCCCCCACACACCCCCAACCCCTGAGGATCCTGGCATCATCCCCGTCACCCCAGAGAGGTCCCAGGTTTGATTCTGGTCAAGGGCATGTATCTGAACCAAACCGGTTAGGGCTTCGGCCTCGCTCTTCAAATCATTTTACATTTTCAACAACCGAGTCTGCGGCCCAGCCTGGGAGGTTATTTTTACCAACAGCTGCGTTCCCGCTGCCAGGTGCCCGCGCTGATGCGGAAGATAACCCCGCGCTCTCTCAGGGGTGGGAGCTGCGGCAAAGAACTTCTAGGCCAAGGGGTCGGACTCCCCAACATCATGGTAGAAGGAGGTGAATAGGTTGCTGGCGTAACACTTTTCAGACTAAGAAGAGCCTTCAAAATATGCAGTAAGTTTAGTTTAGGTTTTTTTGTTTGTTTGTTTGTTTTGTTTTTTCAATTGGTGAGGAAACCAAAGCATGAGGGTGTCAGGGCAGGAAGGGCTGGCTTTGCTGGACTCAGGTAAAAATAAAAATAAATCAGGGGCAGATTTCAGGCCCGTCTCTGTGGAAGAGAAGGGGTCTGAGGAGCTCACTGGCCTGTGTTTGTGTTGCTGTTAAGAACAGCTGCTTTGTCTTCTTATGATTCAACCTCAAGGCGCATTTAAAAAAAAAAAAAAGGATGTTTTGAAGGAAGAGAAGTCGTGTTTGGTCAGGACGGTGATAAAGGCAGGGTGTGCGCTAACACAGTGACAGGGAATGGCTCTTGGATTCCTTTCAAATAACCCTGACGGTGATGTGCAGTGCATGGCTCCGCTGGGCCCACACTCTCCCCAGAGTTACTCACCCCATCCTTCCACAGGCCCAGGACTCGGCAGCGTTCCCATCACTGCGACCCCGGGCCCGGGCCGGCGCCAGCGCGGGGCCCCTCGGCTACCGTGCACGGGGACCTGGGACTTGGTCAGGGGATCTCCCCAGGAACAGCGTTAGGTGCCTGTTATTTCCATCAGAGTTGTGTGGGCATCCATCAGGCGGGGGAAGGGAGAAAGGGCGACCGGAAACTGGTCTGGTTTTGTGACCACACGTGGCTCCAACCTTCGTTCACGTCCCGTGGGAGGGGCGCGGGAAGGCAGGCTGGCGACCGCTACCTGTGTTTCAAGAAAGGATCCTGAGAAAAACATCCCAGGAGCCACGCGCATCCTTCCTGGAGGCAGGCGGAGCCCGCCCTTGGCCCCTCTGTACCGAGGAAGCCTCCAGGCGTCTCCCAGGGTCACACCTCATTCTCCACAAGATCCATGCATGGATGGGGTCCACCTTTGGGGCTAGCAGTGCATCCTCTGCCCCAGCTCTCCTGTGGGGGATCTCCGTACCCTCTCCTTGGCTCTGCGTGCTGCTTTCCCCTGAAATAATAAATAATCTTCACACATAAGGGAAGGTGGCTCTGAGCGAGACTTCTGACCAGCAGTTCGGGGCCCACAGATAAAAGGGCCCCCAGGGCACACCCTCCTGTTGTGTCCCTCGGGGCTCCCTGCCTTCCTGGACCTGGCTGCAGGGGAGACACACACCAGAACATTCTAGAACTGCCTTCTTGCTTCCTTCAGTAAGTAGTTTTCTTAAATGTGCTTCTGTCCATCTGGTGAGGAAGCACCCTGTGCAGCCGCATTGCATCAGAACTCACAAAGGCCCTGAGGAAACTGCTAGGCATGTGACGTGTGTCAAATGCAGGGGACAGGTCTGACAGACTCCATACTTGCGCCTGCGAAGGCTGCTTGTTTCTCTCTCTCTGTAAACATATATATATATATATATATATATATATATATATATATGTATATATGTATATATATACATATATATATAATTCTTTTTTAATATATTTTATTGATTTTTTACAGAGAGGAAGGGAGAGGGAGAGTTAGAAACATTGATGAGAGAGAGACATCGATCAGCTGCCTCCTGCACACCCCCGCCTTGGGATGTGCCCACAACCCAGGTTCCGTGGACTCTAAGAATTGAAGAAGAAATGACATTTCACTCATTGGAGGGGAAGTCCCCTCGCTCGCGTGCTGAAGGGGAAAATGCCCTTAAAGCGCATTCAGGTTCCTTTACCAACCTGGTTCAGATTGAAGCAAAAGCCACCCCTGTGCTCCGCTCTGTGGCTCTATCGGGCCCGGGGAGGTGGCCTGTGAGCGGCTGAGGAGGACAGAGTGGCTTTGTAGCAGAGTACGTCCTGCGATGCAGTGTGCGTTCTCCCTCCTGCAGCCACCAGCGCCCAGGGTGACCCTCAGGGGCACCTCACTGCTTGCCCAGCGGAACAGAAAGACCAGGGTTCAAACCCTGACCTGGCCCCTCTCCCAGAGAATTCTGGGATAGGCTTCCGACCCTCTGTGCCTGGGTGTCCTCAGTCATAAATAATAACCACTCCTAAGTCCCCGGGTTAAGCAAGGAGACACAGAGCGAATGTGATGGCCTGTGGTACCAGGTGCCAGGTTCCAGGGGCACAGTTGGCCCTGCATGGTGTGAGCTGTTGCCATCCTCTTCTTTCATTTGCCTGGAAGAACTATACCAAAGGAAAAGCTACCTGGTCACATTAAAATGTAAGTTACCTACTCAAACCCAGCTCCAAGGGGTGCCTCCTCCAGGAAGGCCCCCCAGATTCTCCCAGAGAGAAGGAATCTGCTTTCCCTTTTTTGCCCACAGCAAATGGCACTGGCAGTGCCTCTGTTGTACCTGGGTCCACCTGCCTTCCCTAAGGTGCCTGCTCCCCTGCACACCCTGCAGTATGGCCCAGTGCCGGGCACACACACACCTGTGCATCAGGTTGAGCAGGTAAATAAAGGCAGAGCACGGCCTGACTGTGGTGATGCCCGCTGAAATCCCAGGCGTGCGTGCCAGGAGCCTGCCGTGTTTCCGGCCTGCCCAATGGCTTGCTTGTTACCATAAGTGATTCCCTGCCGGGGGAAAGGAGAGGGAGGGGTGCGCCTGCAGGAGCAGTGCATGGCCAGAGCCTGCAGCACATTTGTCTTTCTGACCCGGGACCTTTGAGGCCCTCTCTAATAGATGGTCACTTAATCTGCCATCGGCATTAAGTGTGACGGATAGCCAGCACAGGCCTCGTGGGTTCTTTCCGTTAGAGGGGGAAAAAACAAAAGGCAGAAAAAAAGTAAAATAAATTGTCACCTGCCACGGATACCATCAAGAGAAATATTGGTCGGGGGCTGGGGTGGGAATTCTCAAATAACAACCCCCCTAAGAACTCCAGCTTCCAGTACAGGCATGATTTCCATTTTCGCGAGGAAATCCGCTGCTTTGCACGAAGGCAGTGGCAATGGGACAAAAATGAATAAACCCGTGGGGAGGGGGACCGAGACCAGCCGGGGTTCCCCGGAGGACCCCTCTGTCCAGGCTGCTGGGCGCTCGGGGCCACAGACAGCGCCTCCTGCCTGGACCGATTATCTTTCCCCATTCATATCTGGAGCCACGGGCCGCCCCGCGGGATTAAGGATAGTACACTTTGCAAATTGAAAATAAGATAGCTGTTAGGAACATAGACATGCCTCCGTGATTACGATGGCGAACAAAGGCAAAACATTAATTTACATCTATTACAATAGAGAAGCAAAGCCCGAGGTATGCCTCACGTCTCGGGCCAGAGCTGGGTTTGCAGAGCTGAGGTTGCTGGGAGCTGAGCTGGGTGGAGGCTGTGGAGGTGAGGATGGAGGCGTGGTGGTGAGTCCGTTCACTCCTCTGTGAGCTGCTGCCTCCCCACTCACCTGTGGACCAGGAGATGGTCAGAGAGGGGAGAGCCAGGGCCGGTGCTCCCTGCAGACTGGGAGCCCAAAGAGCATGGTCTCCCCTAAACCCACACTTGAGTGTCTGTAGAGACGGTGGCCATGGGTTTGGCTTTTACATCAGGAGCCCATGGAAATCATGTAGTACTTGGGAAATCGTATGATTTACACAGTGGAGCCTTGCTCCTGAGATCCGGTGGGCCGAGGAGAAGACAGAGGGTCAGAGTGGCTAACACCATCCAGCCTTCCTTGGGGGTCCACAGGCGTGCGGCCCTGTACCTGCTGTGGGGGGTCCTGTTATCATTCTGCCCGCTTCACAGCGTGAGCTCAAGCCACTTGCCAAGGTCACGGGGTTGGAGTGTGGTGGTCAGCCGGGGAAGCAGGCTGACTGACGCCCCTGTGCCAGGCTCATGCCCACCCTGGAGAGCCTTTTTACAGCTTCTCAGCCTGGATGCTCCTGTCAAGGTCAAGGTACACTGTCCTGGAGTCCTTCCCGCCCACAGAGAGGCCTCTTCCCCCATCTCTGCATGGTGGCGTGGGACACACAGGTGGACCAACCTCCATCGCCCAGAGCTGCGCCCAGGAGGGCAGAGACCCTGTTCCCTTCAGAGGCTCCCCGCCTGCCCCGGGTGGAGGCTCTGGCAGAAGTCAGCTCCCTCTGGACCCTCTTCACGGAGGCATTTTTGTTGATTCTGGTCAAGGGCATGTATCTTGATTGTGGGTGCATCCCCAGTGGGGCGTGTGCAGGAGGCAGCTGACGGATGTTTCTCGCTCATTGATGTTTTAACTCTCTTCCTCTCCATCCCTTCCTCTCCATAACAAATCAAAATTAAAAAAAAGAAAAAAGAGCAAAGCCCATGTTCCAGATTCATTTTCATTTGTAGCAGTGTTTCATGTTCCAGATTCATTTTCATTTGTAACAGCGTTTCCCAAGGGCCACTCCACCATGGGCCCTTCCTGGCAGAGTTCACGGATCTTGAGGGAACATGGCTGTGGCCTTTTTCAGAAGACGGAATGTCAGCAACCAATCTCCTTTCTGACATCATCTCATTTGGGCTTATTGCCCCTGGGCTCCCACAGCCATGGTTTTCCTCTGTCACAGAGCAGAGTCCCCTCCTCTGTTGTCCATTTATATTCACCCTTCACCTTGGAGCAGAACGACAGAGGACCGCGTCCTTGTTCCTATTGTAATGCTGGCGCTTCATCAAGGGCTGAGTGTCTATTGACAGAAGGACAGAGAGAAGGGATACAGGAAATGAGGGAAGGGAGGAAGGGCCCTGAACCTTGGGTTAGGAGAACTTCTGAGCAAGTTCGCTCATGGGGAGTTAGACAGCTTTGCCCTGTGAGACCAGAACAAGAAACACAGGCTAGAGTGAAGTCATGGGTGTGAGTTTAAATTCTGAAAACTCTCAACAAATAGAGGGCTACAGCAGCAACCCCTGTGCCATGTCTTAGAGAAGCAACTTGAGATACTCCCGGAGGACCCAGGTGTTCAAGAGGTAGCCTCCATGACATGCCCCTCGGGTCCCTATCATCACGGAGCTGCTGGGTAAGTGTGGGGGCACTGATTTAGCAACAGGAGCTAGAGATGTTGGTGATGACCTTGAGCAAGACTCTTAAAATCTAAGGCCATAGATGAATGCATGAGAACACTGCCACACTGCTAAGTCTTATACCATTAAAAAGACATTACTGTGTAGAGTATATGATCGCCTTTACTAACATCATACATCACAGGTTTTTATACCTACATGTTCCCCTGATCCAGAGATCCTCTCTTAAAATGCAAGAGAAAAGTGCCCCCAGTCTTGCTTGAGAGTCCTAGATGGTCGCTACCTTCAGGGCAGTCTTTCTGAGCAATGGGCAGAACCAAGTCCTTTCCTGTGTTGAACTTGTAATGGCCTCCTCCTCATCACCCTCCCGCTGCTGTTCTGACACGGGCTCCTTGAGATCTCTGCCTCTTCAACAGAAGGTTGAGGAGCGAGGGCTCCCTGGCGCAATGGTCCCACATCACCTTTCCACTGATCTAGACTCGGGAGATGGACCTCACAAACTGAGGGCTAGTGCCATAGTTAGACGTTAGGCTCTGGGTTAGAGAAGTCAGGGGAAGTCACCCTTTCTGACTTAATTGTATGGGTCCTGCAGATTACAAGCCTGCAATGTCTAGGAGCCTGGATACAGCCTGAACTAGACATTCACACCTGGAGTGCAGTTCAAAGAAACGCTGCCCAGCCCATGAAGGGGCTGGCAGGGGAGTGGGGGGGCGGCTAGGGGTAGGGGGTAAGAAAGGGGGTCCACCAGGAAACCCTTTGGTCGCCTCCTGCTTCCAACAAGTAGCACTTGTAAGTATAGCCTCCTCAGAAGAGCAAAACAATCAGGTAAGGGAGGCTTGCCCAATGCCACAGGACGCTGGCATTGGGGAGTCTCAGCTCCTTAAGAGCACTGGTGCCCTCCCCTCCTTCCCTGACTAGCCTGGGGTCTGCTGGTCTGAGGGCAGCACAGCAGATGCAGAGAACTCCTTGCCACTCAGACAGCAGGCTGTGCCCTGGGACAGCACTGGACAGTTTGCAAAGCAGTTTCCTTCAAAGGACACCAGCACACTATAGCCCAGAGCTGCCTGGGGTGTGGGGCGTGGGCACTCTCCTTGTCTTTTTCTTCTTTTTCTAAAAGAGCAAAGTGAGTCTCAGGGGAGTTAGGGATTTTCCCAGGCTACACTGTGGTAATCACTGCCTAGACCTTCAGCATCCTTCTTTTGTTCTGGAAAAATGACTGTTTCACCAGCTAGCCTCACGCCTGTCCCCTGCTGGGAGAAGACTCTCGTGGCCTCCTGCCACTGTCCTGGGGTGGAGGGGGGGGCAGTGCACTCTCTGAATCTCCATCCCCCTCCTGGCCCCACCATACACCTCCAACTCTCTTCTGGCCACACTCGGGAGTGTGTGCTCGGCCTCCTGCCTAAAGACTGAGTGGGCAGCAGCGAGTTATCAGCTAATCTCCCAGGATCCTCCTCTCACTAAGCCCCAGGTCATTCTTCAGACCAGAGGGACCCGTTCCCTGTTCCTCCTCCTTGTCACACATCTGAAGGCCTCAGTGCCGCTCAGGACAGCTACCACCCCTGCATGCTGGGTTTCTCTCCATAGGCACAGTCTGTGCAGCTCCTGGCAGCTTATTGACGCTGGAAGGCAGGCCAGTAGGTGACCAAGGCATTATGCAGGCAACACAGATAAGGGACACGCTTTGTCCATGATGCACGGCCTCTTCTTTCTTAGCTGATGCTCTGCCATCGTTAGCCATCTCACCTGTTCTCACTGATACCTGAGCCTGTAAGTCCCTGATCAATTTCTTTCTCTTCCAGGTAGGACTGAGTTTTCACATCAGGCACAACTTCAGAGACCCTGTGACCTTGCAGGGATGAAGGGGGTGAGTGGGAGGTGTGAGAGGCTTTGTTAGGGACCCTCAGTGTCAGAGGCTCAGTCTCAAGGATCGATGCCAATGGGTGTTCTCACAGGAAGACCCCTCTAGGCCACACCCTGGCACCCTGGGTCTGTTGAACCATTTCCTGTGACCTTTTATCCTCAGTACTTCCTGGTCTGAGAATCTCACCCCATATTCGCTAAGAGGCAAAGGTGTGGGGGTGGGAGGAGAATGAGGCCTGGACCCTGCCATGGAGGGATGTGAACCAGCATCCACTAGGCAGCTTCAGCCTATTTTGGTCAATAGCTACGGGGATGCTGCCTCCCGCCCCTGGGTGACAAGCACCTGGCATCAGAGAAGACCCCGGCTTTGGAAAATGTAGGGAGAGATTTTGGGGCACCAAAATACAAGCTCAGAATATGCTTGCTCTTTTTAAGGGTGTGATAGCACAGAGAGAGTCCCGCATAAAAGGAAGGAGATGCAATGAAAACAGGCGGCGAAAGACAACATCCGCTCTCATTTCGGTTTCCTGGTGGCGGAATGTGGTCTGGCAGATGTGCTCTTTGTTTCTCTAGAAGAAACAAGAAGATGTAGATGTGAAGAGCTGTATCCACGGCTCAGGGAGGAGACCGGTGCGTCCACCTGCGCTCTGGTTCTAGGCGGCCTGCGGTTTTCGTCTGGGGGCGGCCATCCCTGCTGAGTTCCAAAGACATGGCTTGGACCACCACGCCACCGGGGCTCCGGGATTCCCCGGGGCTTCCTCCATGGGCTCCTGGGGCGTCTGTGAACTCCCTTGCATTTTTTGAGAAACGCGTTTCCTAGAATGGCTTCTCTATATTTCAAAAGATTGGCAAAGGGTCTGACATCGATTTTTTTCTTGTCTCTCCTCTCCACCTTCTGTACAGGATACTGCGTACAGTTCCGTGTGTCTCTACAGAGCTGTTTGATAGTGCCATCCCATGTGTGCACTGTACTGGAGACTTTTCTAAGCTCTTCCACATGGACTCGCTGATTTGACTAAAAGGAAGGCATAGTTACCAGCAGTCCAGTGTCAAGCCCAGGAAACCAAAAGTATAGCCAGGACCTGGCTGGACACACACATTTCAGGACAGAGGTAGGGCAAAGAGTCTTTGTCACCTCTGATGTTTCCTAGTCTGGTGACCTTCCCACCCACTGTTTTTGTCCTCTCTCAGAGGGTTTGGGCAAAATATTCCTGTTGGTCTTTGATATCATTGAGGATTGGGGGCATATGAGTCTGAGATGTATATGAAATGAAAAAGGGAAGCAGATAAGACTTGAAGTCACCATGCTTCTCATTCTAGTTAATTATCTACATGCTTGACTTCCCCACCAGGTTATTATGAAGCAAACATATTTTATTTATCTCTGCATTTCCAGTGCCAAAACAGGGCCTTCTGGTACATGGTAGATGCTCGCATATTTGAGGTGTGCCTGAGTGCTTGAAAGTATGAATAAAGAACTAGGTGTACAAGGAATAAATTACCCAGTGTCCAGAGATCTACCATAGATAGTCCTAACTTGCAATCTCAGATATTGCTTTGCTAGAGTCCTGGGGATGGTCTCACAGGATTACAGGCTGGTGGCAAAGTTTTCTAGAAGGCTTTTGGTCAATTCATAGTGAAGCTCTGTGATAGAGAAGTTTCCATTATGTCTATCCCTAAATCAGAGGTCTCCATGCCATGCCATTATTAAACTGGCTCTTTAAGTTATTGAGGCTAGTAGGGTTTGCTCTTAATCAAATAAGTTATTCTTATACCAGTCACACACCCTGAGAGGCAACAGACAGGAGGGTCACTTTCCTCAAACAGAAACTAGAAGTCAACTACCAAATTTAGACAACCAAAGGACGAGCTGTGAAGGCAACAAAAAGAGCTGTGGAAAGCAAGAGTGCGGATGGCCCATCTGGTGTGGCTCGGTAGTTGAGCATCAACCCATGAACCAGGAGGTCACGATTGAATTCTTAGGGCATGTGCCTAGGTTACAGACTCCATCCCCAGTGGGGGGCTTGCAAGAGGCAGCTGATCAAAGATTCTTTCTCATCATTGATGTTTCTATTTCTCTTCCCTTCTCCTTTCCTCTCTCTGAAATCAATAAAAAACATCTTTAAAAAAAAAAAAAGAATTGGGTGTGGAGGATGCCTCCATAAGTGTGGTCAGTCCAGATTCCAAATGACACAGGAGTTGGAGAAATGGCCCAGGGGGGTGTCAAGGAGTGTGGTGCTGACCCCAGGCAAACACCAGGACCCAGCAGGAATCCCAGTTGGGCTGGACTTTTTCACATAAACGAAAGGGCCGGTAATTGTGAAAGACAGCATGCATTCTTATGATTAGTTTTGGTGTTATATGACAAGGAATGAATTTCTATAAATGGGACCTCCCTCCACCCCCTCATTGAGAATCTTGGACATTTTAAAACTAAGATTCCTCTACAATTGATCACCATAGACCGTCCTCACCCAGCACCAATTGCTCATCAAGATGAGGTCCCCTACATTCACTTTGGGGCAAGAAATCTTGGGAGTGGGACCTCTGTTTTACATCTTCAGAGGGAAAAGTCACCTAAAAGACACTGCTAAGCAAAAGTGAATTTTGTTGAAGGGACTTTGTGGTAAAAATAAAAAGAAAGAAAGAGAAAGAAAGAAAGAAAGAAAGAAAGAAAGAAAGAAAGAAAGAAAGAAAGAAAGAAAGAAAAAGGGAGGGGGGGGGACAAACTTTCAGGGTTGTAGATTTCCCCCCCATCATTTCAGAGGTTTGGGCATCTGAATGCCCCCAGGAACCTCTTTTTCTACCATCATAAGTGAGGTCTGCTGTGTCCGGGTAGAATAGGTTCAAGAGGGCGGCGTATCTGTAAAGCCACACTGAGCTGCACGAGGCATAAGTGTGGTCACTATGTGAAGCCACTGAGATCTGGGAATGCTTGTTACTGCAGCCTGGCCTAGACTTCTCTGACTAACACACTGGGATTCAAGAGTTCTTCTCTGGCCCTGAAGGAGAATGTGATCAATGTTCTTTCAAAATAGGATTTCAAAGTTATTTTCGTCTAACCCAGTGGTCGGCAAACTGCGGCTCAAGAGCCACATGTGGCTCGAAAGCCCTGGTTTGCCGCTCTGTTGACTAATGAGTTTGCCGACCACTGTCATATAATACCCTTTACCTCTTTGCACACAATATGCCACAATTGCCTAATCTTCACAGCTTCCAACTGCACAGTTTCCAACTACATTTAGTTTAGCAGTGGTTGGCAAACTCATTAGTCGACAGAGTGGTAAACCTCAGCTCCAGAGCTGCATGTGGCTTGCGAGCCACCGTTTGCCGACCACTGGTCTAACCTCTTTCTCCAGCATAGAGAGGGTATGCTAGTACAACCATGGGAAGGGGCTCTACAGGTCAAAATCATACAGCTCTTTAGGAGAAAGACTGGCACAGTCCGTGTGCAGGCTCCTGCCCCACGCTACAATTAGATTAAGTGTTCTTTTGTGTGTTGTTTTTTTTGTGTGTGTGTGTATGTGTGTGTTTTTTTTGTTTTTTTGTTTTGTTTTGTTTTTTTGTACCAAATAGCACCCGTCACATGCTCTATCACATTCAATATTCGAAATTACACAAATGGTTTCAACAGCAGCTCCTCTGTCCCAATTAAAATTAAACTATTTGTACCACATGCATATTTATACAATCATTCCCTCTGATGAGACGTCGTCATGTGCACAGACGTCGGAGCAAAGCCGTGCATTGTCTGAACAAAGCAGACACAGGAGAAGGAGGGGTGGGTGTTGGGGGCTGGGGCCCCAACCTCCCTTCGGCAGGCAGTTAATTTAAAGTTTTCAAAAAATGGCTTTTCCACAGCCGATACGTGGCAGATTTAATAACCTGACATTTTTTCTCTCTCTGCCTCAACAGTCCGCTCGACTTGGACTGGACCTGTTGCGGGATGATGTGACTGCCGCGGCGGGCACCCTCTGGCACTATTTAAAGCAGCAAATCCCTAATCCCCGCTTAATTTTATGAACTGTCAAAACGATCCTAAATAGCTCCTCTGTTTGCATTTTCACCTCGGGACAGAAGTCCGGAGGTACAGATCGGTGTACAACAGTGGACTTCAGGCAATTTTCATCTCTTGCTGCCTGTAGCGGGAGAGGCTGCGTTTGTGATAATCACCAGATTATCTCCAAAGATTGCCCTGTTGTACCTGCAAAACGGTTCTGCAGGAAAATGCAAAAGATATGGGGGAAAGTAATTGATGAGAGGCAGGAGATGATTACTCATCCTAATCCCTGATGGAAACACACACACACACACACACACACACACACACACACACACGCATGCGCACACACACACCTAGTGCTAAGATAAACTTCGGTAATTTCTGTGACTGCTGTCTGGAAGCTGCAGGAGCAGAAACTTGCTCGAGAGTCCACGATGGCCCTGTGCCCTTGCAGGCACCTTGCCAGAGGGAAATCAGGCCCGGGGATCCCTCTCAAAACAGCTCCAGAAAAGGAGGCAAGACCCCATGCCGGCTGAAGGTTAGAGTGGCCCCATGAATGAGCAGAATCAGGAGAGGCAGGCATGTCCTCGCTGAGTCACCTGGCACCTGGCACCTGGACCCTGGCAGGGGCTCCAACATGCCTGTGTCCCTCTCCCTGTCCACTCCCTGTGGGGGACCAGCCACCTGGGGGTGTGGGAAGAAGGCTTTCTTGCAGGTGACTGTGACTTTGGCCTAATGGCCCCTGTCCCTCTCCAGGCTTCTGTCTCTGAATTGGGAGTGGAAGGCATTCCGCTGGCAGGGATGACACACACACCATCAGCACACAGAGCAGACGGGAGCTGAGCCCTTCTCTTTGCCAGAAATTGGATTTGTAGCATGTCACCCATGCTTCTTCTTCCTTTAAAAAAAATATATATTCTTATTGATTTTAGAGAGGAATAGAGAGGGAGAGAAACATCATTGATGAGAGAATCATTGATCAGTTGCCTCTTGCACCTTCCCCTTTCCACACACACACACACACACAGGCACACTGAGGATCAAGTCCGAAACACAGGCAATGTGCTCTGACTGGGAATTGAACCGTGACCTCCTGGTTCATAGGTTGACGCTCAACCACTGAGCCACACAGCTGGGCAAATGCATGCTTCTTTTAACCTTCGTGCTCTGTGTGGTCAGTGTCAGAAATGTGAGGGGGGCAGGACTGCCCTCAGTCTGCATTAGCAGCCTGGTCTCTAATTTTAGGGAAAGGAGGAAAGATTGGGAATAACTCAGGGTGAAAAAAGATTGTAAGTCTGGGAAGACCTTATCTCCCTCCCAAAAATCAAAGCTGTGGTTTTAGAGGTAAAATAGTCAGCCAGGCAAAAGACCACTGTAAAACCACCTCTCACCTCAAAGTGCCAAGAGTGGAAGGTATACATAATAGAATATTCTGGAACAAGGAGGGAAGGTTACTTAGAAATCCCACTTCCCCTGGTTCACTAGCTAAAGGGACCAGAATGTAAGCTTCTATTTGAATCTTGAGGGCATTGGGGAGGGAATTTTAAAGCCAATTCTTTTTCAGGATTGATGAGGAGGAAAAGTTAGTATAAACCATGGGCAGATGTTGGATCATGTACCTTCCAGGCCTAACTGTCTCCATGTATTTTATTCCTTTTCCTCAAAGAAAAAACCGCCCCATTTCCAGAGCTGATGAGCAAACTGGCCCAGCCAATCCCTCTGGGGTCAGCACTGGGCAGAAGGCAAGCTGGCCCTGGATCCACACCAAGGCCTCTGAGGGAAGCACGGAGGGTGAGACAGGAAGTCGTCCACGCAGTGGTAGGGAAGTGTGCTCTCTGTACAACTTAGACAGCTTTACATGGAAACGTGTGAAACTGTTGGATCCTTTGATCAGTGTCTCCCAAGCAGGGACATTGAGGTGAAGTCTTACTGAGTACAAGCTAAAATTGATCCCAAACCATCAGAAGTTGAGAGTTTTCTGAGAAAACCGAAAGAATAGATTGCCTTACTCTTTATTTGTTAGAATGCCCTGAAGCTGATACATTGCTAAGCCAGCTCTCTTCTAGTGATGCCCTCCCATAGAAGGAAAGGACTGAATCACTCGCACCATGAAAGCCATGCCAGGGAGATGCTCTTGCAGGCTAGACAGCACCCTCTGATGCTTCCACACACTTGCTAAAGCACCATAGCTCACAGCATGCTGTTAACACTCTGTACATCACACCCACAGTGTGGTTTAGTATTGCTTTGTTGACTAATAAAACATTCTCAATAACAATTATATTTAATGTAGAATGATATTAATGACATATAACATTTTACACACGTTAGAGACATAAATGAGAAGGGTACTGCTATAAAGGAGATGCCATGTGATGTACACTTGCTCTCTTCTTCATAGCAATGACTAAAGGCTGGTTTTATTCGTCACCTAACAAATTAACCCTACAAAGCTCAGATCAATAAAGCCCTTGCTTGGCCCAGGTCTCCCACCTGGTGAAGGACAGAGGTGGGGGCACAAAATCAGGCTCTTGGGTGACAATTGGAGTAATTTTCACGGGGATATGTGAGCCAGGTCTAAACAAATACATGCCATTTGCCAAGTGCATGACCCCCTCTCCTAAACTGTACCGTTCGCAGAAACGTCCAGTTGTGCAAGAGAATAGAGTCAATGCCTGCTGTCATCCATGAGCCCTCCTCTGGGGCGATGGAGGCTGCGGCCTGACAGGAAATGCAGGAAGGGAAAAGGAAAAACAAAACCAACTGGAGAGCGATAGGAACTCGAGTTCTCATCAGAGAAAGCGAATTCCTTTCTTTTCAAAGACGGCGCTTTGTGTACATCATCCCGCGGGAGACCGGAGCGCAAACGTACCACGGAGGGGACCCTGGGTGAGCATATGGGCCCGTTCATCATGAAATATTGATTGCGCATGGACACCGGGCCGCGGGTTCCACAGCACATGGGCTTGTTCTGCTGGTGCAAAGTGCTAAGTAAGGTAACACCGGAACCATGTTAACACTCACCTCCCCTCCTTTGTTAGCTGGCTGGTGCTCACCCCATTCACAGAGCCTCGGGCTGATGAATTATTCATCAAAAAGAGCTAAAAGTCAATCCAATATGGGTAGGTGTTGTAGTCCCCGTAGCTTCCAAACTTTTTAAATAATGAATGGTTTCATCGCTTCCCCAGTGGATGGCAAGCAAGCAGGGGGGCTGGGAATTGAAATCCCGCTGGGTACCAGAAGCAACAGAGTCCAAACATTATGTAGTAATTTTTAGTAATAGCAACTCTTACCTACTGTATCGTCATGGCCACTCTCTCTAGAGAGAACATTTCAGAATGGAGAAGGAGCGGTGTCTTGGAAAAAGAGGCTTCATGGGATCAAATATTGCAGGAAACATGATTTAAAGAGAATTGGTGAAGGGTATGAATACCTTCACCCACGTACATTGTATTGTACTTTAAATTATTCCTTAAGTTGAAGGAGTTCTCTGATGAGCATCTCAGGATGGAAACTTGGAGAAAGCAAACTAGAATACATGGGAGAAGCGATACATGGTGTGCTTAGGTTGGCCTGTTGGCATGAGCCATGGGGCTCGGTACCCACGGGAAGGTATTTAATGGATAATAACAGGAAGACATGACCCACTCAGAGACAACCTCTGTAAACAGAGAGGGGAATGTGATGGGAATATGTGGACTCTAGGAAAAGAATGTGATCGAAGAAGAAATAGTATCACCGAGTACACACAGGTGACAAAGAATTGATGGCTGACCCTCGATCAATACCTCTGGATGGGAACTCGCCCATGTTTCAGATAAGTCTGCAGAGCCATTTTGCCTCCAGGTGGGAGCAGCTTTGAAGCTGAGAGCCAGGGTGTCTGCAGCTTGGTCAGTCACCAAGTGTCCCTCCCACCTATGCGAACCACGCTCATTCACTCTGAAAGGTCAGCTTGCTCTGGCATGCCCATTCACGTTACCAGCTCCAAGTCCCTCCTCAGGTTGCAAGTCAGCAGCATTAGGAATCAAATGGACTGGACCTGCTGGTGGGAGTGCAGACTGCTGCAGCCACTGTGGAGAACAGTATGGAGTCTCCTCAAAATATTAAAAATGGAACTCCCACTTGACCCAGTAATCTCACTTCTAGGAATATATTCCAATCCCAAAGGACATATGCAGTGGTTAGGATAGAAAACTGAATCAGACCCAACCATTTTCCTGAAAAAGCTCCCGTTTTCTCTGGAAGAGAAAGTATGTGTCCACCATTAAAAAGCTACACTTTCACAGAGTGCATATGCCTTCTTCGGTTCATCCTTCCACCCATTCCCACCCAGCCACCCACGCACCCCTCCATCCACCCATCCATCTACTTATTCTTCCATCCATCTATATACCCTTTGATCATCCCTCCATGTACCCATTTTCCCATCCATCATCCTCAATGGAAATCTGAATTAGGGGACCACTTATTGATGGATCTAACTTCAAAAAGAAACCCTGCCTCACCCTTATATCTTAGAAACAGATCAAGCTTTAAGCCAGATATCCCAGAGCTAGAAAAGGTGCTCAGCCCTACAGAGCTGATGGCAGAAGGTTTGGGCTAAAAATCTCCATCCTTCCCCTCAAAACACACCCCATGTGGTACATCACAGGACACAGAGCTTGATACACAGGTCGGCACCTTTCCTCCTCTGTGCCTGTGTGTGTGTGTGTGTGTGTGTGTGTGTGTGTGTGTGTGTTTTCCTTTTTTCTCACAGAACCTCTACCCCTCATGTGCCAACGCTCACACACTTCTCTGCCTTGACATCTGTGTGTCTGGGCCCTGTGACTCCTGTCACCTGCGTGGTGTAGGGGCAGCCTCTCTCCCGCCCCCCCCCCCGCCTTCCTCCCCTGGGCCTCTGACCGCAGGGGCTGCGTGTGGCCCCTGCTCACCGCGTTCTCAGAGGGCACTTCCTCCTGCCGCTGCTCTGCCACCTTGTTTATCTCTCGCAGGGAGAGTGGCAGAGATGGTATCTGCGGAGCTCTATCTGTCTGGGCACAGATGTCTGCCTCGAGGCCCCGGGTCGTCTCCCCGCGGGGCCTCACCTTGCCTTCATCTTCCTCTCCCCCCCTCAGCCCCTCCTGCCATTTGGCAAAAGATTAGCTGCCACCGAGTAGGACAGAGCAGGCCCTGCCTTCCCCCTTCCCGCCCCCACAGCACATGAAACATCTAGGAGAGAAGGCCAACACTAGTTAGACACAGGTGACCCCGGGCCAGGAATGAGGAGGCATTCAAAGGGAAGGAGACAGGTCATGGCATCCCAGATGGCAGCCACACAGCAGCTCAGTGAAGGATGGAAGAGGAACGAGGGATGGCTCACAAAGGACTGGCTCCCAGGCCTGGCCGGGGCCACCGGGAGGGCCTTAGACGGGTTGTCTAAAGGTCTGTCTGCAGCGATGGGGGACCGCTCCCACATGGGCTCCCTCCACCCCACAGCCGTCACCCACGGGGACGTGGGGCATGGAAGATGTGCCCAGTGCAATGGGGAGGAGGGGCCTGTGACTTTAACTCCATTCATTTCAAATAACATGGAAATAACCACATGGCTGGCAGGTACCAGATTCGCCTACGGCGCGGTTTCAGAACCTGTGGCAGACGCCCACGTGGACGGGCACCCCCGTGGGCTGGCAGTTCGCTCTTCGCCGGGCCCTGCCGGTGCTCCGAGGAGTGACGGTTTCTTCGATCTTCTCTCATTAGTTCAGCTTCCGGATCTTCAAAAGGCGATCTTGGCCTTGACTTCCTCAGACTGTGTTGGGAGATTTCAATAAAACAACTGATAGTGGCAAGGGTGGTCCATGAAATAACTGGAAATTGCAGCTTGCAGCCTTAACATGAGCCTCACTGCTTCACTGGGACTCACTCTGGTTCCATGAGCACGTCTCCTCCCTCCCTGTACCCCCCCTCCATCAGGACCCTTGTGCTCTGTGAAGACGTCGGCACATTGCAGAGCTCCAAGCACGTGGACTACACGCTGCTGCCGCCAGCACCGCGTGCTCATCCCCACCTCTGACTGCCCCTGGGGAAGCGGGGAGGAGCCCCTTGGTGTGGGAGCCACCGGATTCCACGTCCATAGATGCAGGGGACCACAGGCAGGTGGCTCACCTTCTGAGCCCCCACGTCCATGCTGATGACATGGCATCCTGCCCGCCATGGCCTCAGGCCGCAGTAGCCAAGATAGAAGGCCTAGGCACCCGCTCAGAGCCCCTGCCATCCCTCACAGCAACAGCAGGGAGTCCCTGGTGATGAGACTCTGGACAGAATGGTCGCCTTCCAAGGCCCCAGCGAGGGCTCCCGGGAGCATCCCAAAGGCAAGCTCTGCGGGTCCGGTGGTGGCTCCCGCTGAGTGCGGGCACGTGGGCCATTGCCAAGCCCCTGCCAAACGCCCTGACGTCTCCAGAGGAATGTCATTCCTCTCCGGCGCGTTTATTTACACGCAGCAAAGCAAAGTTTCCGGCTTTTAAGAAAAGAGGCTTTTAAACTCATATTAGAAAGACCTCAAAAGGTTTCCTAGACATCAAACAAAGCTTAAAATAATGTTTTGATGATTTAATTGTAAATAAATCAGGGACATGGGGATTAAATTTCAATCAAAGTACACATGGCTCCTTGCAATTGGGGGACAGGGACGTGGTCTTAAAGACCAGCGGTTTATGCATGCGGAGCCCTGAGAACAGCTCTGTGGCATGGGGTGGGTCCGAGGGCCTGGGGTGGACCCGCTGCTTTTATCTACAGCAAAGGACATTTCATTTTTAAAAAATCTATTTTCATTGGTTTCAGCAGGGAAGGGAGATGGAGAGAGAGAGAGAGAGAGAGAGAGAGAGAGAGAGAGAGAGAGAGAGAGAGAGAGAGAGAGAGAGAGAGAGACATCAATGACGAGAATCATTTGGATCCAATCTGCAACCCAGGCACGTACCCTGACTGGGATGAACGGTGACCTCCTGGTTCATAGGTCAATGCTCAACCACCAAGCCACACCGACTGAGCTACAGCAAAGGACATTTTAGCCAGGGAGGGAGGTCAGACCTCACACCATATGATTTGCAATGGCCCAATGCCCCATTCACCAGGCAGCCTCAGGCCCCAGCCGCCCTGGCCCTCCACAGCAGGGCAAAGGGGCACCCCCATCCACTCCACAGGAGGTGGGCTTGGGAGGCAATTGGTTCCTTGGAGGTCTGGCCATGGCTCCAGCCCCTGCTGTAGGGGATGTGCAAGGTAAGGTCCAGGTGGGCCCGGACTGACCCATGAATCTTCTCTCAATGCACTTACACACACTCACTCAAACACAGACACACACATGCATACACACACACACACACACACACACACACACACACACACACACACACGCACCCTCAGGCATAGGGGACCCGTGAGAAGAAAGTCGATTTAGAACTAACCCACTACCATGTCCTCTGATCTCAGGCCCTTTCTTTCATTCCATAAATGAGTTCCAGTTTGAAAACAGACTGGAAATGAGACACCTCCACCTGTCCTCCATTTGCACTCGCTCTCCCTTCTCTCTTCCTTCTTTCTCCTTCCTTCTGCCTTCCCCCTTCTTCCTTCCCTCCTCTGTCACTTCCCTTATTTCCCTTCTCCCTTCCCTTCCTTTCTCTGTATTGCTTTCTTCTTTCTTTCCCTTCTTCTCCTTCTTCCCTCCTTTATTCCTCATTCTCTATTTCTTTCACCTCCCTCCATCTATCTCTCCCTCCCTCTCCCTCTCTCCTCCTCTCCTCCCCTTCACTCCTTCTTATCACATCCATCTCCACGGCTCAGGCAGGATTGGTACTGCATCCTGTTCCAGTCAGTCCCGGTGTCCTTTCCTACCACGGGGGTATGTTCATTGTCGCCCCCTCTGCCTGGCACTCACACTCTGTCCAGCAGCTGAGAGCTGTGTGGGGAGCCAGGGCACGCCTAGGCACATGGGGCTGCAGGTTCCAGGAGGAGCATGGCCGAGGACCAGCTCATGGCCTCCTGAGTAACTGGACTTTCTGGACAAGGGGGGCTCCTGTGCAATCTGGCCTGGGGAGCCTCGCTGCTGAGCACGGTTGCAGGGGGTGGGGTGGGCGGTGGGTGAGACAGTGCAGCTGAGTGCAGGCGATTAGAGGGCAGAATGGTCCCACCTGTGGCCTCACGTGCCTGCCCATGTGTCACATGGGTGGTTGGAGGCCACGGAATGGGCAGACCTAAGAGCTGGGGTGATGGCCTGGCTCCCGCATGTCCAGTTGGGTGACTGTGTGTAAACGCGATCCTCCTGGGACCTGAGGTCTTTAATTCTCATGGGGGGTTGGGAAACTTGCCCATAGGTTGCATTTCATGGGCCAATAAAACTGGGAAGGGGAGCCAGCCTGTCCCTCGCCGCCATCGCTGGGAAATGTGGTGCTGGCGGGGTGTCCCCGGCTGCGGGGCTAATCTTGCTGCCCCATGGCAGGGTCCTCTGTAGGGGCGCCCCTGCCTGGCAGGCTGACCGTTCAGCCCCCAGTGCTGGAGGTGCCCGGAGGAAGTTCCAGGGGTGGCAAGGTGGGAGCCCCGACTGCAGGCCCAGGCCCAGGCTCATGGAACAGCCGAGAAACCGGGCTCCTTACTGCACAGAAGGGGCCGTGACCACACCATGAGGTGACAATGACAGAACCGCAGGGGTGACTGTGCTCACAACCACACTGCTCTGTGCTCAATGCTTTGCAACCTCAATTCTTTCCCCAGAGAATCCTGTGCCCCAGACTTCTTCAGCCCCATTTCACAGATGAAGAAACCAAGTCTCTGTGGAGTTCACTGACTCACCGAAGGACACAGCGAGACAGAGTAGATGTCAGACACTAAGGACCTGGGTCCTGTCCAGCCGGTGTGGCTCAGTGGTTGGGCATTGACCTATAAACCAGGAGGTCACAGTTTGATTCCTGGTCAGGGCACATGCCCGGATGTGGGCTCAATCCCCAGTGTGGGGCTTGCAAGAGGCAGCCCATCCATGATTCTCTCTCACTATTGCTGTTTCTATCTCTCTCTCTCCCTCCCTTCCTCTCTGAAATCAATTACCTATAATAATAAAAGCGTAATATGCTAATTAGACCGGATGTCCTCTCAGAGGAAGCCGTGGTGGAGGGGGCTGAGCACCTTGCACAAATTTTGTGCATCAGGCCTCTAGTGTGTGTGTGTGTGTGTGTGTGTGTGTGTGTCCCTCCCAGCATGAATGTTTCAATATGGTGATGGATCCCAGGTAGGGACAGAAGATGGGGGATTGGGCCTGCACCCATGAAGCCCTTTAACACAATGTCCTATAGCATCTTCAGCCTCCTCAGGGGCAGTACTACACCCACGCTGAAGAGCTAGGCCCCAGCACAGCCGGCTTGATGACGTGACCAGCCCGCCCAGGGGGACCCATGGGGTCTCCAGCAGGCTTGCTGCTCACAGATGTCCCAGGTTCTGGGGCGGTCCGGTAAGGTTCTGTGGGTTCAGAGCCAGGCCGCAGACGCTGAGGACACGCCCTGGCCATCCCCGCTGCACTGGGATCATGGGAGTGAGGTGGGAGTGAGGGGCTCACCAATTGCTCTCATCTTTGAAGATTGCTTTCTAGAGATGAAAAAGCAGAACCAATCACCTCCCCCTCCATGTCTGTAAGAATGCGCTTCTTTCCCTCCTCAATTTTGTCTTTAAGTCTTGGCAGGAGGTTCAAGCTGTGCACGCTACAGGGAAGAGTAGAATTTGTAAGTTCACGTTCTGTGTTTGGCTGGCCCGGCAGGCAGGGTGAAGGACAGAGGTCCACACATCGCCTCTGTATTCCGCTCCCTCCCCATTCCACTCCCTCCCCCACTACTCCCACTCTCCCCACAGAGACCACACACACCGCCTCTTCCGTTCTCATTTCTGCATCTTTGCTTCTGTGGCTCCTAACTTGATGGCCACTATCTTCCTCCAATGGCTGGCCTACAGCTCTCTGTGCCTCAAGCACCTACTGGTTGCCCTTTCCTGAGTCCACAGCCATCCCCCCCGCCACGCCTCTCCATGCCTCCCCTCTCCCAGACTCCTGCCTGAGACTCTCCATTTAATGCACTGCAGCTCTGATCTCTCCCCGTGGGTCTCCCGGCCTCTCAAAGCTCAAAGGTCACCAGGGCATGAAGCAGCTTGATTTATGGCTCTGTCTGCTGTTAAATGGCTGTCTCAGCCCTGGTGATATTGGCCAGAGCTGGACACACCCATCTCAGATATTCACCCCTAAATGCCTGCATCTCACCTACCCAAGCCCTCTGACCTCTGCCCTTTGGCTCTGAACCTCAGCTCCCACCACTCACCCCAGGCAATCATCAGGGATTGGCATGCTTGGCTTCTCCACCGCTAACCTCTGCTTAAACTTGGACTTGGACCCTTCTCCCGACAGCCTGCAGTGAGCAGGGGAAGCTGCTCCATGTCCACCCAGGCCCCTCTGAGCCACACAGGCTGTGGGGTGTGGCCTCGGCTCCGGCCCTGCTCTGGCCTGAGATCAGCTCCTCCGTGAACCACTTTCCCATTGGAAAAGGGTGTGGCTGAACCACGTGTTTGTAAGAGCCCCTCCTGCTTCTGTGATATCTCTTTAAATCACTACATACCTCGGATCCTTTTCCCTCAAGTCACTTCTGGAAAGTACAAGACCCAAAGACTATCTTAGAATCCACCTTGTGGGATCTCTAGAAATTAATCCTCAGGGCTCTATTCAAAGCCCTTTTCCTTTTTTTAACGATGGCCTAGATATAGACAAATTCAACCCCATTGGACATGGGCCGGGCCCGAGGGCGGCGAGATGGGAGAGGCGATAGGGTCCTAGGAGAGCTGCCAGTGCAGGGAGGACGAGCTCCGTCTGAGTGGATGTTCCTCCCCAGGAGGCAGCTGCTGACTGAGCCTGAGAGGAGCCTTTTCTGAGAAGAAAGGAAGTGTTTAAGCTTTAGCACAGAGAAGCTGGGGACCCTGGTCTCTGCCGTTAGAGGCCATGGGTCCCAGGGATGCGATGTCAAGTGGGCTCCTAGGAACCAAAGGGACCGCACTTGCCCCTGAGGCCGCAGCTATGAGCAGTGGCGGGCACTGCCCAGGGGCGGGCACAGGTCTCAGGAAGGGGCACTTCCAGGAGGCCGTTCACTCAGTGAGAAGACTTCCTGTGGGAGCTATTCTGCTGGGCCCTGAGGAAGCAGCAGTGACCAGGAGGGCGCCCCTCTGCTCTCCCAGAAGGCCTCCCCGCAGGAAGAGACATGTACTCACACACAGGTGAGCTGGGAACACACACAGTCCACACACACAGGTGACCGTGCACATGCATGTCACATGCTTACACAAATATGAACATGCACACACAACACACACTTGTATGTATATGGGTATGCACACATGCACTACACACTTACACACAGGTGAGCACATCTGCAATGCTTACACATGCGTGAGCATGTGCATACGCCATACACGCTTACATGCAGTGATCGTGCACATGCACACTACATGCTTACACACATGAGAGCATGCAGATTAACAGTACATACACACATGTGAGCATGCACAAAAACAGTACTTAATCACACACAAGTGTTATCGCTAAATAGCATTCAATGGGATACATGTAGACAGTTACATAATCAAACACAGGCAAACACACACATACATCAGTCAGATCCTTTCACACGTGGTCAGTGTCAGGATGGGTATGAACAGGGTGAGGTAATAGGACAGGCAGTGAATGGACGTGGTGGGCAGTGAAGATCCTCTGTGGATGGGGAGATGAGGAAAGGCATCCCTGAAAAGATGCCACCTGAACTCAGACTAAAGGGCAGGGCTGGCAGCCACGCCAGGAGCTCCCCCTGAGGCAGTGGAGCCCCACATTTGCCATCACTAAGCTAGACAAAGTCCGGCTACTCTAAGGACAAGGCCAATGTGGCGGGAGGTCAAGGTGCTTATGGAGGTGACGTGAGATGAAGTCAGAAAGATGGACAATCTGAACTCGGGCAGCTCCCAATGTCCAGCGGGAGCAGATCTAACGGGCTGCCTGTGAGGTGGGAGTCCCTGTCCTGGGGGAATGCAGAGAGAATGGCCACAGGTCAGGCACGTCCAACAGCAAGTCCAGTATCAGCTGTGAGAAACCGGGAGGAACTCAAGAGGAACAACGTAAAGCCCCATCCATCTTAGACATTAAAATACCTGCTTTCCTGCACTGGCCAGTGTGGCTCGCTTGCTTGGGCGTCATCCTGTGTACTGAAAGGTTGCCGGTTCGATTCCAGATCAGGACACATGCCCGGGTTGGAGGCTCACTCCCCAGTAAGCGGCATGCAGGAGGCAGCTGATCAATGTTTCCCTCTCACACTGATATTTCTCTCTCTCTCTCAAAATCAATCTGAAAAATCTTTTTTAAAATGTTCACTTCCTGGGCTTGGAGACTTCCTGAGTGTCATCTCCTAGCTGAGCCGGTCAGATACTGTGCAGCCGCCAGGCAGGGCGGGTGTGGCGTGCAGTCCACCGTGGAGAGGCGGGGCACATATAGCAGAGCCCGGGCCTCTAGGAGCTGGACACTTGAGGAAGCCTGACTGCTTCCTGGACCTGACTTCTGAACCCATGAAAAAGAAAAGAATCAGCAAATCATTAAGATCTCCTGGCAGCCCCCGCCATCAAGGCCACCGGTGACAGGACCATAGCTCTATATGTGGCAGGAAACAGCATCATCTCTTTGCTCCTCCCCAAGCCCGCCACACCAGCCTGGACCTCTGGGGAGATGCTGATGGCCACAGCTGCTGTGGACCCTCCTCCTGATGTCACAGGGCAGTGACCACCGCTCCCTGGATATCCACTTCATCTGGGCTCAAAAACTCCCTTAACTCCGCCCTCCAGAAGGCAGGTGGACTTTAATCCTCCTCATCCCCCACAATGTGCTCAGTTTTCTAGAGAACAAAATACAGAGATGGGCTGGAAGTGTGATCCCATTGGGGCGAGGAGTCTCCATAGTCACCTGGAATTAAAGGTTTTCCTGCCCCGGCGGGTGAGCTCAGTGGATAGTGTTAGCCTGCAGACTGAAGGGTCCCAGGTTCGATTCCAGTCAGGGGCATGAACCTTGGTTGCGGGCACATCCCCAGTGAGGGGTGTGCAGGAGGCAGCTGATCGATGTTTCTCTCTTATCGATGTTTCTATCTCTCTATCCCTCTCCCTTCCAATTTGTAAAAAAAAAAAAAAAAAAAAAAAAATTATATCAATAAAATATATATTTAAAAAAATGAAAGAAAAAATTTCCCAAGAAAATGCTGCTATGAAGAATGAGGTCACGGGGCTAAGGCAGCTGCCCCTCTGACAGTGAATGAAAGTGAGCAGGTGTCTTGGGCTTTATCCTTCTCATCTCCACATTCAGACACATCTGCACCTTTTCAGAGAATTTCCCATCGGGCACATGGGCTGTCTTGAGCCAGGCACGACCTCTATGAGCCTTGGTTTCCAATCTGCAGACCCAGGGGCAAGACCCCCTCCACCCCCAAGAGAGGATGTGGGGATATGGAAGCAGACAGATGCTCTCAGCGAGGCGCCCCAAATGTCAGGTGGATGAAACCCTCTCTCTTGGTTTCTATGAGCTAGTCTACTAGTATGTCCACCCAACCTCGATGGACCCTTCCAATTCCCCTCTGGTTCTAGAGAGATAGTCTAATCTACTGGTCAGGAAACCCCACAGAACTGAGATTTTGACTTCCTTGCATTGTTGGGAAAATTCAGGCTTTGGGAATTAAGAAACTGCCCAAGATCTAGGTTTATTATCCAAAACCAAACTTGGCTGATGTCAACCTGCAGGCTTTGTCCAGTCACCGCAATTGCCCCTAAGTGCCATCTGGGGAGCAGACAGGGAGTCACCCCCAGAAGCTGCGGCTGGCCCCTCGGAATCCGCCCACCCTGTAAGGCGAGCCCCCCGACCCCTCCTGGCCTGTCTGATGAGTCCCCACTCCATCTGGTGAGATCTGGGGACCTGTGGTCTGGTTACCAATCACCGTCTCAGCCCTCGCATCGTGGTGTCCCCTGGGAGCCAGGCCCGGGTAATAACCTGCTAATGACAAAGCGCTAACGGAAGACCCGAGTCACCTCTTGGTTTCCTCCCTTCCCATGGCCGTGGTAATGAAGCCAGGCCGGCCCTCGGGGGAAACCAGATCCCGCTTGGGGCTGGCTAAGAGGTGGTTTGTGGTCAGGCACCAGCAGATGGACTCACATTACCTGGTTTTAATTCCCAGTAATCAGCGGCCCATTGGCCTCCAGCTCAGAGGCCCTAGGGCTCTGGGGCCCTGGTGACCACCTCCTGAAGGAGAGGAGGCTGCAGGCAGGGGCCAGAGCAGCAGGAGGATTCGGATGCAGGGATCTCCAATGGACTCCAGGAGCCCAGTGGATAGGAGTCCTGGCCACCATGGAGCGACTTGAATAGTGAGGCTGAAGCCCCTTGCAGGTGTGCAGGGACTTCCTGCAGAAGGAGGGGAAGGTGGCCACCAGGAAAAGCCAGACTGGGCCATGCAATTCCCTCCTGGTTCTGTGTGTGTCAGTGCCAAAGTGTGTGTGCATAGGCGCATACTTCTGAGTGCTTTCTTAGCCTTGCCTCTTAATGATTGTTCTATTCAGTGTGGATCTTCGAGGCATTAAGTGTTTTACATGTAAGAGCTTACATGATGTTCAGATGGCCTCCATGGGGGAGGGCTCTTATAGCCACAGAGTCCTGAATATTGGTGGTGAAAGGGGAACGGGCTGCAGCGTCCCCAGGGCTCTCCCCAGCCCCCAAACCCTGTCTCTGCTGAGCAAGGCTCTCACCTCCATCCACCCGTCTCCTCCTCGTCCCCTCAACGTTCAATAAATCACGTGTGTTCATTCATTTACCTTATTCATGCAGAAACATGCCCCCTGGCACCAACCCCGCACTCAACAAACACTCCTCGGGGGAATCAATGAATGTGAGTGTGACTGTCACTGAGTCAGGGCTCCCGGGGAAGGCTGTGCACAGCCGGCGAGGAAGCAGAATTGGACCGGAACCTACACTCACCGGGTGGCATACAGACAGTGGTGAGAGGGTCAGCGCAGTGAGGGCAGGCAGAGTCCCGGGGACACCTCACATGTAGCCGGGCGCATGCCATCCCTCGGGGAGCATTGTTTGGCTTCCCCTGCAGACCACTGTTTCTGGGGTGGAAGGTGTGTGTGTGTGTGTGTGTGTGTGTGTGTACGTGCGCAAGTGTGATGTGTATGTGTATATATGTGCATGTGTGTGTGTGTGTGTGTGTACGTGCGCAAGTGTGATGTATATGTGTATATATGTGCATGTGTGTGTGCGTGTGTGTGTGTGTGTGTGTGTGTGTGTGTGTGTGTGTATGACTATAATCTTCTGCCTCCTGGTCCAAGCCTGATCATTTCCTTGGTGCCTGGCCTATAAAAGAAGCTTAAAGAAGGAAAAGCAAGGACCAAGATCAAGAGACAGGCAGGTCAAGTGTCCAAGTGTTCCCTGAGGCTCCTGGGGGCTGTGGAAAGGGCCTATGACAGAGCCGCTGGCAATGGGACCGAGAGCGGGCCAGGCCATCTCCTCCCTCCCTGTGGAGAGCCAACGCCATGGCTCTCGGGAAGACTCCCAGGAGCAAGTGGCATGGGCGGGTGCTGGGAGTCGGGATACTCTTGGTCCAGGGGGTCACTGAAGAATAATCCAACACCACCCGCGAAGGGTTCCCAGCCAGCTGCCTCACCCACAGGACAGGGCTGTGACCTTTATGGCCCCAAAGTGGGCCACCGAGGCCCCCACAGGTCGCTGTACCTCACATTGGAGACAGCGAACCCCGAGTGCCTCACAGACCGCCCCATGCTGCAGGGCTGCTGACTAATGGGTTCACTTACCAGATAGCACTCCACAGAGAGGGGACACTTCCCTGCCGTTATGTAATCGTCACCCCAACCGCGCGCTTCTCACACCCAGGCCGCCCCTCGCTCCGGGCTGGGGCCCAGACAGTTAAACCACGCAGGGGCCACCTGGTACTTGAAGCACCTCAAGGGTCTTCATAAAACTGCTGGGCGACCACAGAGCTAACCACCAGTTCCTGTGGAGCCCAGCCGGCGGCAGAGCCCTGGGGCAGGGGGAAGGGGGGGCGCTGGGCAGCCAGCCTGCTTATCAGCCTCCCACAGACATGGATCCGGGGAGCCCCCAGCTCAAGGCTCTGCCTGCCTGCCTCCACCTGGGCTGGTCCTGGGGCACAGACCTTCATCCCTAATGTTTCAGTGACTTTGGGTCCAAAGGGTTTCAGCCCTTCCGATTAAACCAGCCCCCACTGGTTTTCCTAGGAGGACAGAGGGGATGCTGGGACATCTAGACCAGAAAGAGCGCCCCCTGATGGGCTGTCTCATCAGTGCCTTGACCACCATAGGCATGGATAGGTGGGAGGGCTGGGGCTGTACTGTGACCACCCTTTTCCTCCCTAAACCTCAGGTCATCCCAACTCTGACCTCCCTGTCCAGCCAGCACACACATTCTTCCATCATCCTGTTCATTTTCTTCTTGGAAGGCATCTGAGGTCAGACTGGTCAGCTGATCAGAACATGGCCATGGCCATCAGACCTGGGTCAGAACCTCACGGTCTCCACAGGCTGGCTCTGTGATTTAAGTGGCTCCTCTGACTTCCCTGACCATCTACTCTGTTCTGGGGGTGTGGGGGCAGGACCTGGGAAACAGCATTTATACCAACTCGCAGCCCTGGGGATGGTGCTGGGAACAGTCCCGGGGCCCTCACAGGGGTTGGGGCTTCGTGGGTGAGGCTCACGGGAGCAGTGATCCCTGGAAACAGGGAGCATGAGATTATTGCCTGTGTGCTTTTTGAGGTGGTTGTCATAGTGTTCCCCAGAGAACCTGTGACCCCCAAAGAGTTTAGACCCCAATGTGGAAGTGAAGAGAGATGAAATGATGGTGGCTCCCAAGCGGAGGGCCTGCAGTGGCTCTGCCCGAAGGGGAGGCTGTGGGAGCTGTGGGAGAGGAGGCATTCTGTGTAAATCTGTGACAAACCGGAAGTGCGGGTTGGCACCAAGGTGTCTGAATGGCAATATCACAGGAAAAGTAGGCGACGCCCACCTGCTCTGGCTGAGTCAGGACTGTGGGGGCTCCCAATACACCAGTGACCATGCCAGCTCAAGGGCAGCCTCAGGGAAGACGGGGGGGGGGCGGTTAGGGGGGACTGGGGAGAATGGGAAAAGCCCAAACAGTGAAGACCAAAGGGGCCAGGGCTCCACAGATGAGGTGGACTGAGGCCTTCCTGGCGTGTTGGTGGCGAGCTCGTGGTCAAACAAAACTCACGTGGACAGAACAAAGAGGATTCCAGGGATTGTAGAACCCACAGGGTTTTTGAAATCCCCCTGGTTCAAGTCCGGGCGGATACCTAGGCTAAATATCCACACACCCCCAGCCCCTGAAGCATCGCTTATCTCCACCTGGAAGACACGTTTCCCGTAAGGTGTTTTTTTGTTGTTGTTTCATGCATCCCTACCTGTAAGTCAAAGACTAGTTCCAGGAGTCTGGGGGAAGTCCCCTTTTTCCCAGGGAAAAGCTCAAAATGTCTCTTGCCAATCAATCTTCAGGAGACAGAACGAAGCAGGCGAGACTCCTAGCAGACTCCAGCTTTGCAGAAGCACCCACCACACACGTCAGGTCTCGATGCCAAATGTCTCTGCCTGTATTCAAGAGACAGAAGAGAGCTGGCTCCTCACAACTGCTCAGCGCCCCTCCTTTTACTGCTGAAAGGAGTAGGACATGCGCGAAGAAGGGTGGAGATAGAAAACATCAGGAAGAACAGTCACTCCGATCCTTTGATCCTATGCACGTTTATTGAACAGCTACTATGCCTGATTTGGGCCATGAAAGACACGGCCTTGGAACCAGAGCTTAGCTTATGGGTTCCTGGCCTCATGACTCTATATCGGGGTAGAAGACTCCAGAGCAACTAGGACTGCCCTGGACCCCTCTGTCCCATTTGTGGGTGCCATCTCTAGAGAGTCATTCTCTGGGTCTTGGCTAGAGGGACAGAGGACAGAAGCAGACACGCAGAGACAGATATCTGAAACCGAAACCCCTTCGGTGGGCGGTGGGCTCCCCGCCCTGCCTCCCTCACACCCATTTCAGGAGAAGAAACTGACAATGCTGCATCTGAGGAATTAAGTCGTATTTCCAACGTTGCCAGTTTCTTCTTTTCACCAAAGCGTGGAGGCCACCAACCACTCCTTGAAAACGAGTGAGTTTCTGCCCTAGGAGCCCACGGCCCCTCATTCAGCCCCTCGGGGCCTCCTGCACTTTGGCACTGAGCGTGTTGCAGACGAGAAGGGTAAGCTGTTGCATGCTCAGTATTATTTAACACGCCCAGTGGGGCCGGGGGCAGCGCCCTGCAATCAAGCACATTAATATTCCTGCAGGGAAATGGATGACTACGAGCAGAAAGTGAGATAAACACAGCTTATAAATAGCCTTGTGTCAGCCCGGGTCAACTTTTGCTGCCAAATGAGTTCAGATCGGGTCAGTGGTTGCAGACAAATAGGTTACAAAATGTGGGCTTGCGGAGTGTTGGGGCTTTCAGAATTGCAGATAAGGAACCGTGAGCCTGTGCGGATCCCACGAAGCGAGCTCATATTAGGTGCTCAGAAACTGCTTCTCGGGGCCGACGAGGCAGGTGCCCTCGCAGCCCAGGTTGGCACAGCGAGACCGAGGCTGAGGGAGGTTCCCAGGGGGAGTACTGCTGGCTGAGGAGTGGTCTCTGTCCCTACCTGCACAGCCCATGCTCTGCACCAAGACATCCGGCCACAATGCCCTGACTGTCCAGGGGATCCCAGCAGTGGGTGGAGAATTTAGCTGCTCCCAGGGGCCAAGAAGGCAGCTACTTCTGACATTATTACTGTCTATTTTCTCCTTTTTCTTGCTCCTCTTTCCACCTGAGACAAGGATCTTGATAACACAAGGAAGCCCAGGAGAGAAGTAGAACATGGGCACTAGTTTCTCCCACTGGGTGTCAGGAAATCAGGAGGCTGGCATCCAACGAGACTGGAGTGTGTACTTCCAAGGCACCTGGCCCGTGCCCCCTCCGCTCCCTGGTCCCATTGTGAGCACCGCCCGCCTCCTGCCCCGCAGCCAGGTCAGCTCCCCTGCCGTTCGCACACCACTGTTAGCTGGCTCTTCCTGAAGCTCTGTTTCTCAGCGGACAACGCTCCAGGCTTCCCTGCATTCTACAGGAGAAGTTCCACGGTTGTGACCCGGCCCCTGAGGACACCAATGCCTGCTACCTCCTCAGCTAGCCTAAGCCACAGGATGTCACTGCAAAGGCCTCCATTTTCCTTATTGAATGTGCTTATTACCACGTTTCCTAGCTTTCTTTTTTTTTTTTTAATCTTTATTGTTGCAAGTATTATATGTGGCCCCCTTTTCTCCCATTGACCCCTTTATCCATCCTTGCCCCTGGCTTCCCCTCAAGCCTTCATCACCCTATTGTCTGTGCCATGGATTATGCAAATATGCATCAAGGTCTTTGGTTGATCTCCTTCCACCCACCCACCCACCCCCGCCTTCCCTCTGGGGTTTGACAGTCTGCTCCATGCTTCTATGTCTCTGGATCTATTTTGTTCATCGGATTCCACATCTCGGTGCCATCACGTCTTTCTCTGACTGGATTATGTTGCGCCCTCACTTCCAACGTCACTCTCTTTCTTGCACATTAAGCAGAAGCACCTGAGTGTGAAGGTCCAGCTCAGATGTCACTTCTTCTCAGAGGACTTGTCTCTGGCACACAACACGGAAGGAGACCTGCGTGTCATCAATTCCTGCTTTCACTTCTCTTCCCACAGTTGCCAATGCCTCTGCAGTGGAAGCGTCCATTTTAGGTCTGCTTTGTTTAACAGGGCAACACAGCGTCCGTGTTATTAATGACATTATTACTGTCTATCATGCAATCTGCATGCTCTATACGGACATGTGGACTACATGGGGCTCCGCAGGATGAATGAAAAGCCACATCGGTTTAGCTCTAGAACACTTAGGTGACAAATTCCCTGTTTCCATCATCCTCTAACCTAGGAGCTTTCCAGGCAATAATCCGAGAGTGAGGATATTGCTTTTTAAATGTTTCCTCTACAGTAACAAGAAATCTAATTTCAAAGGTTTCCTTATAAGTAACTATTCATCTTCTCATTCATACCTACATGTATAGGCAGTATATTATCCTCTTCAGTTATTCTCTACAACACTCACAGCATCTGCAAATATAAAAGAAAATATATTATTTACTTCTTTCAGCTCTGGGCTATTCCAAATGCTTCCTCTCTGCTCTGTCCATTTTCTCAGGCCGATGGTGGGACCCTTCTGGGGTGCTTCTGTAGACCTTCTTAGCCCCCAGTTACTACCTCAGGGCTTTGAGATGCACTTGGGATGTGTGAAAACTGGAGGGCTCCCTGCTCGCAAAGATGCCAGAGGACCCACTGGACAAGAGGGCCGGAGAGCATTCCCCACTGAGATTCAGTTCTGCATCCAAGCCTCTCCTTGGTCAGGAAGTCTGAGATCTCCCTGTATATATGGCATTTGGTTCTTCAATTCCCCCAAACACCTGTAAGGACCAAATCGCTGGGAATTTCTCTCTCTCTCATCTAGGAGTCAACAACTGGGCCTTAGAGGTCTACTGATACACCTCCCCCCCCCCCTTTCCGGCCAGGTGTGAGCAAGTGCAGAAAGCAAGGAACCCACTCCCATGTGGACCCCAGGCCTCCAGTTTTCACACATCCCAGCTCCATCTCAAAGCTGGGAGGCAGACACTGGGGGCTAAGAATGTCTCCAGAAGCACCCCAGGTCCTGGTGGGGCCCACCATCGGCCTGAGAAAATGGACAGAGTGAAGAGGTAGCCTTTGGAATAGCCCAGAGCTGAAAGAAGTAAATAATGTATTTTCCTACAGTCACCCCCTCTCCCACCCCTCAGTTTCTCAGAATCCCAGCTGCCTTTAGCTGTTGCCCCCATGCTGATTAGGAGGACACTTAGACCCTCAGCATTAGGAGACACTTAGACCCTCCTGGGGAGGAGCCTAATGACAGACATCGGTGTCTTTAGCCAGTTTGGGAATGTAGTGGTCTGCCTGCCTTGGATGGCAGCCTTGGCATTGCCAGGGTGTCCTGTGGGACACAGGTCAGTGAGGCACTGGGCCAGTAGGTGCCGGGCTTGCTGGCTTTGTGTCTGCAGCCTGCCCCCATGCCTCAGTCGTCCAGGTGGCATTAACATGGCTATCTCTATGGGATGTGAGGTTTGCATGCATCCGAATTCTGGGTTTCTTTTGTGTGACCGTATGCCTTCTTCAGTAAACTTTTGACATGTGCTTAGAGCTTTGATAATGGACATGAGTCGGTTTCCTTGAAATAACAAAGCTGTTATTGTAAATAAAGTGTCCCTTTTGGATCTGCTTCCGGTCCATCGCTTTATTTACCATATGTCAGATCCCACTCAGCAGCAATCGTCTCACTGCTTTTGGTTGTTGTGCCTCCCTGGAGGTTCCGCTTGGTGCCAGCTTCTCTGCCACATATCACTGTTGCCGAGCTCACTAAGTCCTGGCCACCCCTGCGTCAGAGGAAGAGATGGGCATTGGGCTCATTGCACCTGCCTTACCCCCTCCTCTTCCATCAGCCCCGTGGGAGGCTGGGAGGTGCCTCCTGACCCATCCCCCAAGCTGTCCTTGGGAGTGTGGGCAACTCCAGCAGCCCTTCGCTCCTGGGGTGTGGGCCACCGGGAGTGGGTTTCTGCCTGTCACTAAGAAGGATGACATGAGTGGGTACAACTGACACGTTCCTTCCTTTGGGACGGCGGGTGCCTGCAGCCTTCTCTTTCCTTCCTGCCTTCCCGAAGGGAGGCCTGGAGGATGCCCATGAGGAGTGGGCGCTTCTAGTCAAAGCCATCTTCCTGGCCACCCTGAGTCCTCTCACTCTCCAGTGCCCATTGACATGGGGTGGAAAAGGTCAGACAGGAAGGGAGCGCTGCCAGCACAGGATCCAGGGTCATACTGGGCCTCGTACCTAAGAACGCCCGTGCCACCTGAGGCAATGCTGGTGCATACTGAGACGATGGCTTTATGTCCCTGCCCGGGAATGTTTCAGATCAAATGTCCCTCCTCCAGGTTCCCCCGGGAAAGCTCCCCAGCTTCCTCCATTAGGAGGGTGAGTGGCGGAGTCTGGTTCCCATCGTCCTCTCAGAGCCTAGGGTGTTCCTGGCAGAGAGAAGGTGTTTCATGCGTGTCAGTGCCCTTGGCATAGGATTTCATATTTTGTTTGATGACCACAAAGACCTTTTAAGTTATGCAAATAGATCTTCTTAGGAAACAGGCTCTGGGCTGATGACTGAGATCAAGTCGAAGCTATAGAAACTCTGTCTTGCAAATCTTATCAGTATTTTTAAATTATGTGCACTCTTGCTGAAGAAGGTCAGAGAAATGGTCGGCTATTATCTTCTTTGGGGCCATTGGGGGAGGGGTGTTGGTAAGGCAACCAGAGTCTAGATTTGAGAGTTCCTGGGACTCCAGCTGTGTCTGACCTGGTTGGGGGGGGGGGTCCCCCAACTTTCTTCTCAAGACCTACAGCGGGAAGATGTCTCTCACGTTGAGAGAACCAGACCCACTGAGATGCCCCTTGTCCCACATGTGAAACCTGACAGTATCAGCTGCACAGGCCCTGGCCGGCCTCCAGCTTGAGAACAAAAAGCAGAACGTTCCACCCTGTTTGATGGCACCAGAGGGAGGTGGTGAGTGTAAATTTCAGTATGAATCAATGACACTTAGTCAGCCAGATTCTAAGCAAGGGGCGTGTGAACTTTCTTGGGGACAAGAAACGGCGTGTGGACCTTTCACACCAGACCGGATCAGAGGAGAGGATACAGATCCGCAGCAACCACCAGAGAATGCTCATCTGGGGGGGCGGGGGGGGGGCGGGCCCGCCCTCCCCTGGGTACTGACCCTCCTTGACAAACACACTTTTGTAAAGACAGGCTCCTGGGGATGATTGCCTAGCCAGGGGAAGGTCTAAGGTGAAATTTGAAGAAGTGATGTAGAGAGACACCTGCGATCTGCTTACATATTAAACCCGAGGTCCCAAAACTCAACACCAATGGCGATCAGATAATACAAAGCCTGAGAGGCCTGGCTGTGTGGGGACTGGGACAATAAGCAGAACAGGTGCCCTTTCTATATGGGGCAGCCAACATCTCTACTTCCACTGGTCTTCTGCACAAAAAGAGGAAGGACTCCAGTCTTTGGGTTTATTAAAGTTATTGTTTGATGAGAAAATTTCCAACCTGCAAGTGTTGCCAACTAGCAGGAGTTCACCTGGATAGAAGGTGAAGCCAGGAGGGGCCGGAGGTTTTCTTGGGCATCTGCTAAGCTGCTCTGGTACCTCATACTGGCTATCACATTTAATTGTCTCATTCTTTCTCAGAGCAATAGATCTGCCTTCCCATTTTACAGGTGAGAAAGCTGTGGCCTGGGTGGAAAGTTACTTGTCAAAGATGCCATGAGCAGTTATGAGAGGGAGACCACTTCATGCAGAGATCTCCCCCGGACTGCACGCACATCCATCCTAATGCACAGGTGGCTGTTTTCTAATGTCAGAGTTGCCCCACCATGGACTGGTCTTCCTTGGAGGGTAATGAGCTCCCTGTGACGCTGAGCAGTCAGGTGGGTCTAGAACTCCTCCTTCCAAGAACGCTATGCAGGGCAGTCTTGCTTTGATAGTAAAATGAGGCTGGATTGTGTATAAGATCCCTTGCAGCATGAGGACTCAGATGTTTGCAAAACCCTGCAGCTCCTGCATAGCCTTTCTTGCTCCATCAATTCACTTTGAGCGGAATTTAATGTGAAAAGTCTACCTTGAATATCAAATTTGTATATCCAGCAACATGATGGAAGTTTTGGTGCAGAGGTAGTACATTCACGCTTGATAATTTGTTTTTTAAATGTAGACATTCTCACTATACTGAGTCCTTTGAAGTATGAGTCTGTGAATGCATAGAGAGTTCACCTTACAGTCTGTCGTCTTGTAAATTCATGTCAGTGGCAGCAATTAAACCTACAAGTAGATGACAGCCTCTTAGAAGAAAACCAACAATACATGTACACTGTATTTTATATTGAAATCACTATAATTATTATTTCTGGAAAATAAAGGGTCTGAATAGGGTTGACTAGAAGATGAATCATAAAACAAGATAATAATATTAAATAGACCACATTAAATTATTTCTGGAACAAGATGGGTGATAGATAACTAGCTTGCTACATAGACAGATAGAAAAAGTTATGATTAACAAAGTAAATATATACAGCAATTTTTAATACGCATTGTATTTCCTTCACATTTATTAGTATATTTAATCAATGCAAAATATGTAGGCTTTGCTTTTACTTAATTTATGGAGAGCTTGGCATTATGTTAAGGATTTTAATGTCAGAATCTTTGTTCTCCTCAACACAATTATTTTTAGTTCTTCTTCTTCTTCCTCCTCCTCCTCCCCCTCCTCCTTCTCCACTTCCTCCTTCTCTCCTTTTCCTCCTTCTCCTTTTTCTTCTTCATCTTCCTCATAATTATTACTACTATTTTTAATGTCATTATTATAATTGTTATTATTCCATTTTAAAGATGACAATGCAGAGCCTCTAAAAGGTGCAATGCCTTAATCAAAGACACTCTGCTTGTCATTGTTTGAACTCACCCTAGGAGCAAAGTCTTCTAAGAAGTTTAATCTCTATTTTTTTATATATAACATTACACTTTTCTAGGAAAGAGGAAACATTTTTATTGAGTTGCTAGTAGCCGTACAAGTATTTTAAGACTGAACAGGTATGCAGAGTACAATGAGGTTCAATGTGGTGCCAAGACCACTATGGGGAAAATTTAGAAAGTCAGCATGACACCTTGGGCAATGTCTCTGTCATGTCTGGGATCAACTGTCTTGAATTTTCAAAACAACTGATCAAGCTTCTCTTAAAATTTCCAATTGATAATTTATTTTGTTTATTGATTTTATAGTGAAAGAGAACAGGAGAGAGAAATATCAATTTGTTGTTCCACCGATGTGTAAGGATTTCAATCATATTACTAGCCAAATAAATGGCAAGTTATTCTCACTCAGTTGAGGCCCTAGTAGGTATTCAATCCATCTGAGGAGATGACTATTTGGGCATTACTAATTCCTTAATTTTGTAAGAAGAAGATAAATAAATGAAATAAATGGCAGGGAACTTGAGAAATCATTCCATCAAGCATTTGCCAATCCGTGACAACACCTTGGTTAACACAAAAAGCCCTTGAGTCAGAAGGACATATGTTTTTCTAAGAACTCAGTAATTCAAATTTTATTTCTTAGAAATAATGTTTGATTATATTCATTAATTTATTCTACTAGACATATCATTAAATAAAGAAATATCACTAATAATACATAAGATAGGATCATATAAAATTGATAAAGTATTTTTAGGAAAAATAATGTCATTTTATAACCACCTTTTCTTAATAATTACTACTACTTAATAAGTATTATGAAAAGGACTCAAATTATTTTGTAAAGTTATTAGAAAGCACTGGGATTTGATAATATTCCATTATATTGTAGTTTAATGGTTATAAATATAAAGAAAATACAATTAATTGAGGAAAATATAGGGACTAATTATAAAGATTTTATTGAAGAGTCAAGAGAATATCACCTTAATATTATTATGAGTGATTTTTTTTGGAAAACAGTTTTAAAGTTTACACATATACTTTCACATTCAAGGACCCATCTGTTTTTCAAAATCAACCTTGGAGCCTGGAGTATGTTTGGCTCAATTTTGTTGAAAAAAGAGATGGGGGATTCATGAAGTTCAGTGACTTGCCAACATGTCACCTCTAAGAATGGTACCGCTGTCCCATGTATTTCAGTTTCAGGTCTAGAATTTGGTGGTTTTGCTGCTGTTGTTTGTGCTAGGTTGCCTAGCGGTTGATTAACATTTGGAAAACTATTGGAGGTTTGGGTTTGTTGGAAGCTCTGTTCAAGCCATACTCACCAGGTCAAAAAGCCAATGTCTCCTAGAACTCCCATTGGCTAGAACTGATCACATGACCACGCCTGTTGCAAAGGTGGCTGGGACAGTGTGCCTCTGGCAAAGCAAAATGGATTGACCCAAATGTCCTCTTGCCAATCAAGATTCATCTCCTGAGATTAGGTATGTAGTTAACTCCAATAAAGTTGGGGTCAGGCAGCTGAAATGATGTGCCAGACAGTGGTTGGGTAGATGGGGACCAATGACTTTCACAGGTGGTCTTGGATACTCAGCTCCTGCCCCAGCACTTTCCACACGAAACATTCTCCACATGCAGGAATTCTCTGGGTTTGAACCATAGAAACATTAAGTTGGGGTTTGCCATGTCTAAGGGACCTCTCTTGCCTGGTGATTTGAACATATTTGTAGTAAACATTTTTGGAGTGCTGTGGTGGGCGTTTTAGATTTGGTTTCTCATTTCTGCAAGTTCACTCACTAAATTCCACCCACTGGCCTGGATGACCCCTCCCTCCCTCACTGACTAACTCTGACCTCACCCTGAGAGTCCGCTCAGACACCCCCTACCACTGAGACTCACTGGCCGTCACCTGGCCTCCCAGGGTCAGCTGTTCCTTCCCTGTTCCCACGTGTTCTCAAGGTCCTCTCCCTATCCCCCTCCTCCCTCCCTTTTTTCCTCTTTCCTTCCCCCTCTTTTTCCCTCTCTTCTTCCCTCTCTTTCTTCTTCCTCTTAGTCTCTATGAATATTTAAAAAAACAAAAACACACAACCATTTTTTTTTGTCTTCCCGCCCTTTTCACCTGCCTGATGGGATACCCATCAGCTAGAAGAAAGGAGAGGTCACCTTTTGTCCTGTCTCAGGATCGGCCCTGCACAGCGCACAGTCCTGGAGCGGTGTCTCCTGTGCTGGGCAGTGGTCTGCCTGCGGGCAGGAGGAGTTTGGATGGGAACCCACACCCTGGATTATTCTGTCCACGTCACAACATGGCTCCATGGCTGCTCAGGATGCCCCCCCCCCCCCCCCGGAGTGGTCAGGGAGAGCAAAAGCCACCACAAAGTCCAGACCCAAAGCTGTGGCTGACCCCAGGCAGGCAGGGTCCCCGAGCCCTGAGCTTGTCTTAGCTCAGAACCGTCAGCAGCTCACCTCCCCCGGAGAGCCCAGCCTGGGAAGCTCCCTCTCCCCCCCACCCCCCGGGCCCTCCTCACAGATGCCATGTCACCTCTCCCAGCCCCTGCAGGCTCCCTGTCCCCATCCCCACGCTTCACTGGCCGGATTGAGTGGCAGCTCGGCTTGGAAAGCAGGTGTCCTGGAAGCAGGCGAGCCTGGCAGGCAGCGCATTAGGTAGCGTCCGTCCCAGGGGAGCCCCAAGGCTCCCAGCTCCAGCAGCCCCAACTGTTCCTCCCTCCGAGGGGAGGGGGGTGCGGGGTGGGGGGAGGGCCAGGCCTGCCCGGCCTGGACCAGATGTTTGGGAAAGTTGCCAGGCTGCAGCACAGAAAACCGCTGTTAATTTATCTAAGGTGTAATAAGTATTAATGGAGCCCCTTTCTCGCGCCTTTGTTTACTAGAATGGTTCAAATCAAAGGCGACAATGCGGGCATCCGTGTGCAGTGAGGGTGGGCACAGGGAGTCTCGGAGCACTGCCCTGGGCCCTGCGGGTTGATTCTCTTCCTGGTCCTGCCCCTGAGACCTTCCTTGGCATCAGTGAGGATTGTGGCCCCTGTTATAACGGAGAGAGAGGCTAGCATCCCCTCAGCAGCCTGCCTGGGGTCGGCCTTCTGCTGGATGGAAAGAGCGACACCTGGGACTCCAAGTTCTAGTTCTCCCTAATGTACATCTTAGAACAGAGACGGCAGGGAGGAGAAGGGAGGGAGTGGGAGGAAGGGATGGGAAAGAAGGAAGGGCGGGGAGGGACCTTGGGAACACCTAGCCCGGGAGACCTGGGAAGGCCAGTGAGGTCTCAGTCTCAGTGGCGGGCAGCTGTCTGCGTGGACTCTCAACGTGAGGTAGGACTTGGCCAGTAAAGAAGGGGCCCGCAACCTGGCCTCCCAGTGTGAGAGAGCTCCAAAGACCTTGGAGGTCCTGATCCAACCTCTCATGTTACAGAGGGGTACACTGAGGCTTGGAGAGATGGCTCTGCCCATCATCAGTTGGGGGCAAAGCCTGACCCAGACCCAAGGCTCCTGGCTCACAGACCCAGGTCTGGCCACGCCCCACCTGCCAGCCCAGAGCTTGCCACCTGGGCGAGCTCACGTGTCAGACCAGCTCAGGAGGAAGGGAGGGGGTGCTGTGTTAACTGCTCAAGAGCGAAACACGAAAGGAGCTAAGGCGAAACCTGAAACAAGACGAGCTGACTGTGTCCTGGCCCCGAGGAAGCTGTGGGCCGGCTGGCCTTTGCGCGGGGCTGGGATCCCTGGCCAGCGCCTTTGATGGGGCCAGCTGCCGCTTCCAGCTCAGCAGTTTCTGCGAGTTTCACCCCCGACCAAGCCCGGCTCAGGCCAGCTTTCATGCAAAGTGCAGCGCTCACCTAGCGCCCAGCTCAAAGCGAAACACGGGGCCGGGCGCGTTCACACAGCCTGAAACCAGACAGGAGAGGCTCTGCATGAATTCCCTCCAGCTCACCAAAGCTGCCTCCGTCCCTGCGGTCCACTTCCCCTCAGTCTAAACGCACTCTGCGAGTCTCCTTGATCTCCAAGGCAGGGCCGTATGCAGGAAGTGGCACGGGAGTCTCAGAGACTAGTGCTGTGCGCCCTCGGGCTGGTGACTTCACCTCTCTGGACACTGTGTGTGGATTAGCGAAGGACAGTATGAGGGTTTGCATCAGCAACAGATACTGTGAGTGCTTTCTCGCCATCTGCCTATCTGCTGTCATGTTTACTCAAGATCCCTGAAACCCTATGTATAGCATTGCCCTGTCCAGCCAGCTGACATCTACATTTGAACAGCTTTATTGAGCTATAACTTACATACGCTAAAGTCCACCTGCTTTGAGGGTACTCACATCTTCCCTTCATAGACGAGGAAACCAATGCTTCAGGAAGTCCAGCTCAGCAGAGGCCCCAAGCTGCAGGCCCTTCTCTGCAAAGGCCAGATGCTAAGTCCCTTTGCTCTGAGGCCAGAGGGTCTCTGTCCCATCTCCTCCAGCCTGTGCCAGCAGTTGAGAGCAGCCTCAGATGTTGTGTAAGCAACAGAGGATAGCTGTGTGCCAATAAAACTTTATTGACAAAGGGAGGTGGCCCGATGGATTTGCTGGCCCCTGGGGCACGGTATTCCCCTGGTTCAATCATTACAGTTATTGCCCATAGCATTCAGAGGACACCTTTTTCTTCTTTCTTTCCTCCTTTTTCTTCTAGGTCTCAACTCAAATGCTGCTTCTTCAGAAAGCCCTTCCAGAAGGTCTGACTTTCTCACGTATTACCTTCAAAACACCTTCCTCTCCCTGCGATGCTTTGATTAATGCGTGCCTTGTGCTGGGTTTCCTTTGGTTTTCCTCACCGCAGTGTAGAATCTGGGAGACAGGGATGGGGGTCCCTTGCTCCAGCCTCTGTGGCTGGTACCAAGGGAACGCCAGGCACATCTGTGAAATGAATGAACGCTGTGCCCACGCCCTCCTTTCCAAGTTCACTGTCCATGCTGAGCATCTTCCTACCACCCACCCAGGGGGTCCTTTGTTTCCCCTGGATGAACCCCTGGAACCAGGCAGGTGCCTAGAGCATCTCTTCATGCTCCTCCTTCCATCCCTGGTAACCTGTTGGACAGCTTGCTTGGCCAGTGAAGACACAGGTCTCCAAATGGTATCAATAGTTTAGGTGATTTGGGCCATATGGTTTAAAATCATCTTTTTAAAATCCCTCACCTCCAATTTGTGTTTGTTCATTTTGTATTTTTGTAAATCCTCACCTGAGGACATGCTTAAAGAGAAGAAGAGGCGGGGAGAGAGAGAGAGAGAGAGAGAGAGAGAGAGAGAGAGAGAGAGAGAGGAAAACATTGATCAGTTGCCTTCTGCACTCTGCCCAGATGGGGAACTGAACCCACAACTCAGGAATGTGCCCTGACCAGGATCAAACCAGTAACCTTTCTGAGCACAGGGCGATGCTCAACCAGCTGAGCCACTCCCCCCGGGCCCTCCAAGTGTTTCAGAAATTGAGGGATGATCTGCAATGTGGGAATCGAGCTACCACAGGGGCAACTGCCCTCCACAGACCGAGGCGAATGCAGACATGGCAGCCTGACGCGTGGGGACCGCAGGAGAGCCTGGCGCCCGGCACAGACAGCCCGGGCCCTCTCTCATCGGCAGGAGAGGAGGCAAGAACCCTCCTGTCTCTCCCTGCGTTTCTTTGCAAGTTGCCGGAACTACCGTTCCATCCTAGAAACGTCTGGAAATGGTGCACGGGCTCATTGTCTCTTACCCTTCCTCTCCCTTTTGCTCACAAACCTGCTTGAGAGACTGAGGGCAGGCTGCCAACTTCCCTAACTGGGGCGCAAAAAAGGAAAGAAAGAACAGCTCAGACACACGTGCTCACCAATGCTGACGATCATGCATTTCCATTTCTCCATTTCCTTCTTTCAGTCTCAGGCACTGGCCTTGCTGGCGATTCTGTGAGCTCTTGATCCCCAAGTTACAGGAGTCGCTTTCCTCTACATCAGGAAGTAGATGTGGGTCCTGTCCTCAGGTGAAAGCGTGGCCCTGGCCAAGCTTTGCTCTCCGCGATGTGTGCCCTCCTGAGGGGAGGAGGATGAGGGAACGAATCAGTGAGTGGCCCTGTCTCAGCATGGATGTCCTGCAAACCTTTAGCTGCTGACTAGGCTCTACACTTGGAAACAGGTTGGAAGAGTGGCCGACGTCCTGTGTGAAATCCCGTCTCCCTGGGTTTGCACCCTGGCTTCCCGGCTTGCTCTCAGTGGCACACCAGCTGAGGGCTTTAACGTCTTAGATCTTCAGCTTTCCTGTAAGTGAAGTGAGAAGGTTCCCAGCCCCACAGGCCCACCGTGGCCAGGAGGGGTGTTGTATCTTGAAGGGGTCAGTGCCCAACTGCCCCAGGGAAGGCCTTTAAGAGAAGGGAGCCGGCGTTGTGGGCACAGTGCTTCCTCCAGCCTGTGGCCTTGGCTGTGCAGAGTTGTCCTGCACCCCGTGCATACAAATCACCCATGTGTTTGACGTGAGCTCCGGGGCCTGCGACCAACCATGACTTCCAAAGCAGATGTGATTCATCTTCTAATCTAAACAGTGCACACCAGCCATGACGTCACTCAGGGCTGACGACGCATGGGGTGCCTCTCCTTGCGGAAGTCATTACTTTGAAGCGGAAGAAGCTGGTGTGTGTGGGTGGGGGCCACTCTGTCCGGAGAGCTAACCCGGTGGCAGGCATCCTGTCGTGAAAATGTCAACGTAGGCACGGTCCCCAGATCTCAGTGCTGAACAGACAGGTGCCGTGGATGCTGCCAATCAGAGTGAAGGTCCCCATGGACCCTAGCGTGTGCCCATGGAGGAGGGTGAGGACAGAGACACTGGGTCCCAGGAGAGCCTCCCGTGGCAGGCATGTTTCCAAGTGCCCGAGCCCAGGCTCAGGCAGGCCCCCTGTCTCTGTCTCCGTCTCTGCTCTGGGCCTCACCTGCACGTGCAACCTCCTTCTGTCCGATTGTGACCCATTAAGGCATCTCAGCCTAATTTACATATTAACTGTTTATTTATGTGTGTGTGTGTGTAGGTAGGTAGGTAGATAGATAGATAGATAGATAGAGATATGCATAGCCTATGGACATTGAGTCCACCCAGAAGACCAGGTTCCCCACCCATCTGAAGGCCATCTCCTTCATCACGTCTGCAAAGTCCCTTCTGTTTGGGTTTCAGGCTAAGACACTGACAACTTTCAGGGACCATTTTGCTTCCTTCCACTTGTAGATTTTAACTTGGACCAGGTGACTCTTGTGGGATTGGGAAGTGAGAATTAGCTCACCTATTAGGAAAGTCTCCATGTTCATTAATTCCACAAACATGTGAATACCTGACCCAAGGGCTGTTAACACCACTGCTGTTCATTTCTCACAAGTATCAGCTTCCATATCCTCCCCGTATGAACCGGCATCTGTCCATCAATGCTGACATGTCCACATCCCTCGCTTGCTTAGCTGACGTGAGGCCGCCGGTGTGGAAGGACGCTGTGAGCCTGGAGCTGGCAGTGTGGGTCCTGACGTGAGTCCCGCCATGCAGCTTGAAAAGCGGGGTCTGGGGGCTGGAAGAGGCCCCGAAATACCTGCGGAGGAGCCTGACCAGCGTTCCCCTCACTAGGACTCCAATGGGACTGGAGAATCTGAACTTCATTTAGGCTTATGGAAAGTTGATGATTTTATGCCCCCCCCCCCCCCCAATCCCTTGGATTCTGGTGAGCGTCAGGGGAGCCCATTTGGAGCATTGTTGTCCGTCCTCTCTCTCAGCTCTGTGCCTGGAGACCCCTGACCAGGGGGCTCCGTCAAGTTGCTTCTTTTCACAAGTCCTCACACTCCCATTTCGAACCAGAAACAATCCGACCATCTGTGCTGTTGTTGCTGGCAAGGCAATCCTATCGGACTCGCGTTAAATGGGACAAATTTCACATTTCACCCACGAGAACTTAATCGGGTTTGCATGCTACGCAGAGACCCACAGTGGAAAATGGATTTCAAAATCACGTGCATCTGTGTGTGGAGGCCGAGAAGTTTAAAAACCTGACTGCATGGGCATACATCCGATCATTCTCATCACTCACAACACAGAGAAGCGATAGGACTCTGCTATTACTCTCCGCACCACCAGTGAGGGACCACAGCTGCCAAGTTCAAGGGTAGGGATTTGAACATCGTTGGAAACTTACAAACCACGCCTCTATGACTTTGGTAAAGGAGAGGGGCCTCGTTGGATAAGTACACATTGTGAAAGGGACCCCTCAGGTTAGGTTTAAAGTCGGTGATAAAGCACACTTTCCGATTCAAACCTATAGACGGTCTTCCCTCACCGCCAGGCCACTGCCCAGTGCTTCCTACAGCGCCAGAAACATCACCAAACACCGCATCATAGGGTGTGTAAACTCGCCGCCATGCCTTCACACTCTGCCGCATCGCTGAGTAGCATGTTTGCTAACAGTCATCACATTGTCCATTTTCTAATCTAATTCCTAATCTTGAAAACGTGACCCTGATTTCTGTTTCGCCGGAGGCAGTAATGAGACCGTTTCCCTGGTTTAGCCTCCATTTTCCTTGGTTATCGCGGTGTCATCGTCTATTACTGTTCATGGTCCCTCATATGCATCTTGACGTTCAGGGCAAATATTGTACAACTCCGTGAAAACATGTTAACAATTCATAGGGGCCGGGGAGTGGTGGCGTGGTTGACTTGAGCCATTTCTTCAAAAAGCTTGTGACAGCGCAGTGACTCTTGTTCACTCAGACATTTCTCATTCGGTAGCTCTGTTTGGTAGACACAGGCTGTGTCTTCAGTCCCAGGTTGCAGGGATGAAGAGGGCCCAGCCTCTCCCCACAGCCTCCCCTCCCCTCCCTACGCAGAGGGAGGATGACAGACATGGTAGCAGAAAGCACAACATTGAGAGATTCAGGCTAAACCTCACCATCATGCCTGCCTTTGGAGACCACAAAAGGCTTCCTATGTATTTTCTCATTTGATTTCTATGTTAGAAGGTGCAGGGGTGCAAATCAATGGAAGCCCAGCGTTTGTGTCCGAGGCGGATCAGTTACTAGCTGTGTGGCCTTAGGCCCAGCCCTTACCCTCTCTGTGCCGTGTCCCTGGTGGTCTGTCAGGGCTTCTCTCGGTGCCTGTTACCTACAGTATTTCTGGGTGCTCTGTCCTGTAGCCAGGAATCAGACATCCCCTGAGTGCGAGTGTTTATCTTGTCCAGTTGTCTCTATAGACTTGGGAGGTTTGCTCCAACCTGTTTAGTAATTTGTTAAGGTTGCTGCTCAACACCAGTGCCCATCAAATGAAGAACTGATTCTGGCAAGTTCCATTCCCTGGCCTGGTCTCACATGATCACACCCTTGCTGGGCACTGGTCCCGCCCCTTCCAGGCTGTCCTCCACAGGAAGGCAGGGTCCCTAGAGTGGCTCCCAGCCCCCTACCCTGCTATTCCTGCAGGACATCCTCCATCAGTCCCCCTAGTGGCTTAGCCAGGCATTCAAATTCCTTTACAATTTGGCCCAGGTCCCCTTAGAGCTGCACCTCCAGGCCATTCCTCAAGCAATCCCTCCTGCTTCTCAGAGACCACAACCTTGACCTCTCTGCTTAACTGGGGGGAGGAGGTAACACCCAGGCTACAACAGGGTCAACAAACTCAACCCCCTGCGGCCAAATTCAGCCCACTGTCTGGGTGTGTAGCCCAGAAACCAAGAAAGGTTTATGCTTGAAAAAGTGGATATATATTTCACAATACATGAAAATGATAAGAAACTGACATTTAGTGTATATAAATAAAGTTTTATTGGCACACAACGTGCCCATTCACTTGCCTGTTGTCCACATCAGCTATCCTGAAGCAACAACAGCAGAGTTGTCCACTTGGGACACAGACTGTTGGCAGGAAAGCAGAAAATAGCCACTCAATGGTTCTCTACCGAAAGTCAGCTGACCTTCGATCTACATACTCACAATCCTTTGCACACAATGCACCTTTCCCGGCTGCTAGGTACGCCATGTTTATGTGTATTTTATTTCACCATGCCGCTTGCTTGTGTTTTGCTCCCCAGCCTCTGACAGCCTGCCTCAACAGGATGGGCATTGTGTTTGTGGAGCCGCCCTGCTGGTTGGACCACAGTTCCATCGTGGCTCTGAGTGTAGCAACCAGGTGGCTGGTTACTGCATCTGCCCAGAGGTGGTGTGTGGATCTGAGTTTACAGACACAGCGTTCACACCAGCAAACGAAGGGAGTCAGTCCAGCTCCCTTGAGCTGGTCCTTGAGATTGGCTGTTGAATAATGGGCATCATGTTAGGGATTCCAAGTTCATGACCATCAGAGAGGAAAGAGGCCCCGTTAGGTAAAGGCAGATGCTAGTGGATCATTCCAGCGCTCTTTCAGTTAGGTCTGTGTCTTTCTAGAGAAACTGAGAGAGGCGTGATTTCAGAAGTGGAGGGAAATGCATGGACTCAGGTTCAGTGCTGTCTTTTGACCATTCCCAAGCAAATTGCTTGACTTTACCCAACTGGATCTGCACATTCGAAAAATGGGCTTGAAGGTAAAACAGGTTAGGTTTGAAGTCCATTTCAGCTCTAATCTAAAGATTTATACTGTTTATTCTACTGTTTTATTTGACTTTGATAGATGTCTTTCTAACCAATGGCACGCAAGCATTTGGTGAGTATTACTATACAGGTGTTTATCTATTCTAAAGGTATTATTCAGAGTCTCTGTATCTTTTTTTTTTTTTTTTTTTTTTTTTTTCTATTTGAAGAAGAAATTTATTTAAAAAATGAGAAACACAACATTAACAGAGACAAAAATAAAATGAAAAATTTGCTAATGATCAGTGGTACCAACAAATTTAATAGGTTTGCATTTTATATTCTCTTTTCCACATTTAAGTTCATGATCTGCTTTGCATGAATTTTTGTACAAGCTTTGAAACTTAGAGTAAAGGTCCTTTTTTTTTTTTTTTTTTTTTTTTTGCCTCTGGATATCCAATTGCTCCTGCACCATTTGTTGAAGAGGTTATCTGTCCTCAGTTGAATTGCTTTTGCATCTTTTCCCAAAATCAGTTGGCATATTTGTGTTACTCTAATTCTGGGATTTCTTCTATTTTCACTGATCTGAAATCTCTAACTTTTCATCATAAGACGCAAGGGAAACCCCTCTATCTTAAAAGGTCCTGGAAGACATAAACAAAAGACCCTCCACGTCTAGGAGAAGATACGGCTAGATTTCAAAGTTCGGTTTTTTAATTACCAAATCACTTCAGACAGCTTCCAAACGTAATAGGAACAATATGGTGTGACTCTTGATGCCAGCTTCTACAATTAGTGTGTTATTAATTAAACTCTTGAGTAATATAATAACTTGACGGTTAAAGCCCCTCTTTGCATTTAAAGTACATGCTAACTGTGGCTCCAGTTATAAATAAACTCTATGGCTATGGGCTTTGAAAATTTAATTATTCAGAGCAAATTATTCAATCGATGCTCTGTTCTGGAGAGACGCGTCCTGAATATTCCAGCGGGTTCCAGTAGGAAGTGTGTGCAAGCAGTGCCACACAGGGGGCCGCCTTGCCTCTCTCCCCTGCCCCACCCTCCCCATCCTCTCTGCTCCTGCTCCCCCTGAACATGCAAGCGGGGCCTCCAGGTCCGCCCCATTCAACCCACCACCTTCACTCCGAGTTGCTGGAAGGAACACACACTACACATGATTCAAGCATGCCCATTTAATCACTGCCAAGGATTTCCAGAATGTTCGGAATGATGTTGAAAGGCCCAGCTTATGCACTCATCCTTATGATTCACCACCCCCCACATGGCTATCTCCTTAGTGTCTTTGCTCATATTCTCCTTTTGTTCCACTTCACTGAGCCCAGAAACCTCTCCAATGAGCAAAACTGTGTCATGTTGGCCCAGCTGGTGTGGCTCAGTGGTTGAGCATCGACCTAGGAACCATGATGCCCAGCTAGGGCATATGCCCAAGTTGTGGGCTCAGTCCCCAGTAAGGGGCATGCAGGAGGCAGCAGATCCATGATGTTTCTCTCTCACCATTGATGTTTCTCTCTCTCTCTCCCTCTCCCATCCTCTCTGAAATCAATAAAAATATAGAAACTGTACTGTTGAATATAATAGAATCAGAGGTATGGAAGGGGAGTGGACTGGTGATTCTCGGGGAAAAAGGGGAGTGGGGGGTGCAGGAAGAGACTGAACATAAACTGTGCACCTATGGATGAGGACAATGGGGGGTGGGGAAAGGGCAGAGGGTGGGGTGGGAACCTGGTGGAGGGGAGCAATGGAGGGAAAAAAATAAGAAACACTTGTAATAATATGAACAATAAATATTTATTTAAAAAAAAAAAAAAAAAAAACGTGTTACACCTCCAATTCTTGGCATGCACAATTCCTTCTTCCTGGAATGCCATTCCCTCTGCAGGGAGTTCCTGTTGGCCTTCAACCCCCAGTGCTGTCATTTCAGCTGCTGAGGGCTGCAGGCAGGATGCTTCCGGGACACACAGCAGGACAGCATGGCAACAGCGAGCAGGAAGTCACCGAAATATCTGGGACAATCTCAAAGAAGGACAAGGACCCTGGGCCAGGCCATTGCTTTACACCCATGCGGGGTTCCAGAAACCTAGTCCTGCCACCAAGGCCATTGGCTTCTGTGACTTGAAGGCGTGGCCCTGATCAGTTCAGGGTGTGTGACGAGAAGGTAAGGACACCAGGTACAGAACATTCCTTAAGAAGACGGTCCAAGAAAATGAAGAACGCACGTGGATTGCCTGGGAGAAGGCCAAGAGGTTCGGCTGCCCTGAGAATAGTCTAGAAAGATGATTCTAAAGATTTAAAAGAGGAACTGGCCATCCCCGGTTGGGAAAATCCTCAAAGCCTTCCTGGAGGCAACAGCAGGTGTATTAAGCACAGCAGGACCAATTCGATTAGTCTGACCTATAAGTGTCCCCGACTGGTCTCTCAGCATCAGGGAGGAATCACTGCCGGTCCCCGGACCACCTACCTGTTACTCATATCAAAGGTTTGGGGCCTTGCTTGGTTTGTTCAGGGGGCTATTTTGATACAAAGTAATGATTTCCAAACTTCCATCTCTAAGCTAGATGCCTGTCACAACTTCTGCGATGTCAAATTTATCATTTGCACCATTATTTCATTATTATTTCCTTGAATATAATGACATGATATTCTTTTTTTTTTTAACTTGGATTAATTTCTCTGCACACACTCTACCTTATGTTTCTTAAGGGGACAGCAGCATCCCGGGCCATCAGTGAGAGAGGAGGATGAGATAAAGACAATGGGAGTAAAACACTGTTTATGGGAGTCTGGCTCCATACTGTGGCCTGCCCAGGCTGGAGCCCGTGGCTGGCCATCTCTCCGTGAAGTGAAGAGGGGGGATGAGGAGTCTGTGTAGGAAGATTTGAAAAGCATACATACAGATGGGCCATACCTCGAAGCTTTCTCCCTGTAGCAATGGAAATGAGGTAGAAATGTCAGATGTTTCTAGTGATGCGATGCGGAGCTGATGCCATTTCCAGCCACTGACTAGAGGCATCCTGTTCCCATGTGTGGGGCTGTGTCCTGGGAGAAGCATTGGCAGAGGAAGGAGTGCTCGGCCCGCACCAGAGACCTGCGTCTCTGGCGAGGTTGGCTGTGCAGGTCTACCCTTGTAGGACATGGGGGTCCACTTCCAAAGGTCCTTGCTGTTTGGTCCTGTCCACAGGTTCACACTTAGAAAATGTCCTGGGTTCAATTGCCCATGATGTTTATTGACGCTTTGTGTTTACAGGGTTAAGATGTAAAAAATGCTACCACGTGTTCCCGGTCTAATAATTGCATTGCGGCTGTATTGCCAATAAGAGCCTTTCTTGCCTCGTAGCCTGGTTGGTCATGGCACATGATCAAGAACCTTTTGGCAGGAACCCATTGTCTCCCTGGGAGTTTGGACCATCCCAAACAGCAAGGACCTCGGCATGACCCAACTGTCTCCGCGGAAGCTTTGGACAGCACGGAATGTCACTGATGAACCACTGAGAGGCAGTTTCCATGTGTCCAACGTGACAGAACAAGAACATTATGTTCATGTCCACGGAGTCATGCCTTCATGGCCTTTTAAATACCCATTGCTCACCTACTACATGCTAGGCCTTTTCCTGGCCTCTGGGCTGCTCTGAGGAGCAGGTGAGCTCTTGGATGTAACAGCACCGTGGGAATGGAGAGGCAGCCATTACCATCAGAGTAAGTTTTTAAAAAGTGCTCTTCCACACCACACCTGGGGAAGGGCTTTCTCGGCCCAGAAGTCGGGGAAGCTTGAGCTCAAAGCTCTGCTGGTTCCTGAAGCTTGGTCCTGAAGTCCCTGGCATGGCACTGCCACTGATGCTCTGGCCCATACATCAGGGCAGGCACTGTCTCTTTAAATCTGGGCCAACTGCAATGAATATGCCTGTGAGATATGATCAGGCGCAGGAGAGAACAGCTGAAGGGCAGTCAAAATATTTTAATACTGGAACCACACTTCAAATTTTAATTTGGTTTTACTTTGCCTGCTTTATTATCTGACCGGGACAAATGGAAGCATGATGAACACCAGAGGTCTGACCAGCCTGAGCCTGGAACTCCAAGTGACGTGGGGAGGGAGGCTGCAGGGGCTCATTAGAGGAGAGCTCTGGACCCAGGGATCGGAGGCTTGGGGCTGGCCTCACCTCTCACCCCAGAGCGCCTGCCCTTCCACAAGCTCCCCCTCCTCTCAGCTTGTTTTCTCTGCGGTGGACTGTGGATGGAGCCTCCTGCCCATCTATGTCTCCAGGGCCCCTGTCAGCTTTAAGGGAAGTGCCTCGGACGGACCTGGGCAGCATGGAGAGAACACAGGCCAAGGCCAGCCTTTCAAATTTCCCGGGATCTCGCCCCGGTCTATCTTCCTCACAGAATAGTCTGCTCTTTGTCTTGGCTCTTTCCAAAGGAAAGGCTTCTGGGTGCCTGCACCCCTGCCTGCTCACCTCTGTGTGTTCCAACTGGGCGTGTCTCCGCACGCTGCAACACGCACTTGTCTCCGTAGCCTCTACAGATTCCCTCCCCTGGCAACGGCCTCCCCTCCTCCCTCCGCTGTAGACTCCATTGGCACATGAATGGAATATTTTGTGTAAGAGCCTGAGTCACGCCAGGGAGTACAGCTGCTTGTCAGTGGGAGTGTCTGCTGTGGACCCTCCAGAAGTGAGAGTTGCGTTCTCCTCATGTTGGAGTCCCCATGTGTTCCAGGGGGTGTTCGTTACAGCAGCAAGCACCATCTTGTGCAACCTTAATGAAGCCAGCTCTCTGGGGCAGGCAAGGCCCCTGTCTCCCACTGCCTGGCCAGTGTGGCTCACGTGGGTGGGCGTTGTTCCATGTAAATTTGCATGTACATGGCCATAGTACCTAGTGGCTCTCATGTGGGAAGGACAGCTGTGGAGGGACAGCCACCACATAGGTGACTATTTGGGCCATGATAATGGTGGGGGTGAGTGACACTGCCCCAGCCCTGCACCTGGCAGAAGCCCTGGATGTGGTGAGAAGAAGTCACAGCTCAGACAATTCGGAAGCACCGTGGATGAGCTTCCAACAGAGAGAAGAGGAAGGAGGATTCCCGTCAGGCTGCTGGCCCAGCAGTGGGAGAAATGGAGTCGCAGTTTCCTGAGATGGGAAGACAGACCAGGGGGGAAGCAGTTTGGGAACAGAGAAGATTCAGGAGTTCAGGTCTGAGCGTGATCAGGTCCAGCTTTCTGGTGAGCAGTGCACGGAGCTGTTGCTCACAGGTGTCCACAGCTGAGAGGAGAGGGCCGCGGAGGGGTGTGGCATCACCTGGAGAGAGAAGACTGTGATGAGCATAGAAGTGTCTGGAAACTGAGCTCTGGGGCACTCCTGTGTTGATGGGTGATGTCGAGGGGTCAACAAATGGAACTGAAGGTGGGGGAAGGGGTGGAGAGAAGGTGTCAAGATGGTGAACCAAGTATTATGGAGGTAAGGGGAATCTCACCACCACAATAGTTAAAATGCAGCGCTGGGGTTGATCCCAGAAAAAAAGCTGTTGGAATAAACCCAGTGGACACACTGCAGGAATCTTCTATGTGTGCCTGATTTTCACAGCCTGTGGCTCTCCAGCCAGTCTGAGTTGGCAGCCCAGGTCCGCAGTGTTGCTGGGGGCTTGCTGTTGAATACCGAGCCTCGTTTCAAAAACGGAGCCAGAGGCCAGAGATGCAGGCAAAGAGAAAGCACCAGGCCTGCCCTGCCAGGGACCTGCAGGGAGCAATGGGATAGGGCTGAGGGACCAGGGTCATCTGGATTTCTGCCACTTACTAGCTCTGTGACCTTGGAGAATGGACAAATTGTCCCTGAGCCCCAACTTCTTAATTTACCAACTGGACGGTCCCACCACCCAGGATGCTTATAAGGATGAAACCAGGCAACGTGTGGCAGGCAGCTTCGGAAGCCTCCTTGACATTTCTCCTACACCTGGACTTTCCCTTGGCTTCCTCTTTATCTCGCCCACGTTTCTCAGGACCACACAAAGCATACAGCTCTATAATGGCTGTTGACCAAGGTCACCTCTTCCTGGTGCTAGCATGGGGCAGGCACTACAGAGACAAATATCTGTGTGTCCCTCAGTGGGGCCCAGGTGCACACGTTACTGATGCAGTTATAATGCTGAGAGCTCTTATCCATGGTGACGTAGACACTGGCAAAGCCAAGGACCTGGGGTGGTTCCCTCCACTTGAAAAAGTCTGAGAAGTTTCTTAGACCTAAAGGACCTGACACATGTCCCTGAGCCCCAAGTGACAACTCCAATATTCTTGACTTAGATATAAACATAGCAAAGGTGGGTTCTGCTCTGGTCACACAAGGACAGAAAGGTGAGGAACAGAGAAAAGAATGGTCACCTTGAACTTGTCACAAAGAGACACAGGGCCAGGGCCTCAGCCATGGATTATAAGCCTCCCTCTCTCTGGCTGCTCTTCCCTTTCTCTGTCATTGGATTTCCTCCCCAGACACAGTTTCTACCTCTCTCTTCACTTTGGCACTCAGCGGAGTCATAATTAAATCACGGCTTCTCTCTTTCCATCTTTCTCTACTCTGATTGCTCTTCATGTTTCCAAAATGTTATGAAGACATTGGAGAAGAGTAACACGGCCTGGCCAGCTTCACACTGGCATGTCAGGTAGATGGAGTGAAGGATCATTCAATCAATCAAGAGATGATAACTAGACAGCCAGATAGATAGATATATATACTAGTAGATAGATATGGCTAGATGAGGGTACATGCATATCTCTCTATCATGTACTTAATCTATGCACTATCTATCATCTATATAATTTATCTACCTACCTATCTACTTGCCTATCTACTGGGATTGGAGACACCTGTATCCTCCAGGTGCCCATCATTGAAAGAGGAGGGGGGAATCTGCGCATCCACCTCTGTCATATGATGCTCTGCTTCTACTTGTGCAGTACAGTCCAATCCCATGATGTCTCCGTCACTCTGACACTCCCGGGAGCCACCCTCACTGGGGCCAGTGAAGGTACAACCCCCCCCCCCCCAGGCCTTTCACTGTTACATTTACATGTTAAAGCTGAATTCCACACGGTTGGTGGGCACCTGAGGAAACCACTGCCACCAGTTGCAGAGTTAATTACGGGTCGCCCCTTGGAAAAAAGCACGTGTTATCGGAAGCTGAGGGCTAAATACAAACAGCGAGGAGGGGAGCTCAATGAACGGCTGGGACGGAGCCCATGATGTTCTGCTTAGACTCTACATTTCTTCTCTTTTCTCTTGCTCAACCCGACTCTCTGCGTACAAGTCCGCATCCCTTTCATGTGGCACAAGAGGGATTGGGACAGGGAATTTCCACAGATCTGCGCATTGAAAGCACAGCGTATGGGAGCCTTGAGGAGAGGCATTTTGCCTTTTCTTACAGTGTGTTCCTCTTCATTGTGACTTTCCCAAGCCCCCCCTAAGTCACCAGCACCATTCAATTAGCATCCTCATCGCTGCACGATGAAAAGAGCCTCTCCCGCTGAACGTCCGGCCATTCTTAGATGGCTCCCAGCGTCTTTTGTTTGGTGCTATGAGAGTCTCCTAGATAAAATGAGGTTTGATTTGTCAAATACTAACATATATGCAAATGCCAGATCTATAAATAAGCACTGTATAGTAGAGGTGAAAATCTCATTATAAGTAACCATTTTATTAGCATATCCATTAAGCAAAAGGCCCTATGATGTTAATGTTAACAAAAGTAAACTGTAACCATTTCATTGAGCCAGTAATTTCTGAGCTCTAAAGACTAGGCACTGTGCTAGGTACTGAGGCTATATCCATCCATGTATGTACGTGTGTGTGCACATATGTGTGAGCATGTGTGAATGTGCACACACCTGTGTGTTTGCATGTGTGTCTGCTTTGGGGATGGGGACTGTGAGAGCACAGAGGGAAGGCACATTGCCCTGCACACCTAGGTAGCAACTGCCTAGCTGGGTCGACAGTAAACACACTCGCAAAACAGTAGATCCGGAAAATCACAGCATCTGTTTAGGTATCAAAGCTGTAATATGAAAAGCCATCAATTACATCTTGAAGAATTGAAAAAAGCCTCACCAAAGAGAAATTCTTTTTTTAAAAAATATATTTTTATTGATTTCAGAGAGAAAGGGGGAGAGAGAGAGAGAGAGAGAGAGAGAGAGAGAGAGAGAGAGAGAGAAACATCAATGATGAGAGAGTATCATTGATTAGCTGCCTACTGCACGCCCCACACTGGGAATCGAACCTGCAACCAGAGCATGTGTTCTGATTGGGACCAAAGAGGAAATTCTTGAGCACACTGTGGAGAAAGTAAGGCTGGACAGAGAAAAACATCCCAGCTAGAAGGAATAGCAGAGAGAAGATGGGAAAAGTAAACACTGGAGTGTTTTTAAAAATAAAGTCAAGTCAGCAGCAACATCAAAATGAGAACCTAAAGATGCAATGGTAGGTGGGGTAAACAGTCTCACACAGTCACAATGGGCAGTGAGTCATAACTGATTGGAATTTAGAGTAACTTGAACACTTACTCAAGTATAATATAAAGTTGAGTGAAAAAAGCAAATATAAAGTTTTGATTCCATACAGCCTCCTTCATGTAAATACACACAGGCTCATATGAAAGACCCTACAAGGCAGATAGCATTGTTTTTTTCTTTTTCCTGAGGTAACGGGATATTAATATTTTCATCTCATTATGGATCTGGAATCCAAGTATATATTTTTCCATCATGGTCAGGCATTTCTTTATCATCTGAAAAGACCATGGGAATATGAAATGAGAAAACAATGAAAAGAACATGCATATTTTATCATCCTTTCCCTGGCTTTGATGTGCCAACCTTCCACCATTCAGAAGACATATTCTAGAGCCAAAGGCCATGTTCAGGCCCCGGGGGTCAGCCTAACTGGGAAAGTGCTCCCTCGGGAGCCCCCGCAGGTGGGGGTACAGGTGTGGGGGAATGTAAATCCTCTATCTTCCACCTGTGGCGCTTCAGTGGGCGGAGGCGACAAGGGTGGGGTCTGGCTGGAAGGTGGACTGTAATGATCCTTACATAGCGCAACTCAGCGGAGGGGAGGATGATGGGAAAGTCCCTAGGTTCCCATGGCCAGGAAGTTGCCTGCACAGGGACACAGATACTCACAAAGGAGCAGGTAAAGAAGCAGAGATTTGACTCGAAGGTGCAGACACCACTGTTAGCAAGCGGATTGCCCGAACTCTATGCTCTGTCTGCCCCATCTCTCCCCCCAACACCTGCTCTCCTTCGTGGAGATGATTTTGGTGGGGTCAGAGATTAGCCTGAAATCACCCCGCCATTTAGAGGTGCCTGGACTCTGTCCTGCCACTTGCACCCCCACTATTCATCCGTGAGCCCTGGAAACTCTCTGCTTCCTTTGTAACATTGCTTTTCATCCTCTTCCTGCATTTAAACCAGGCGTCTTCAAATTTCATGCAACACCTTTTGTCTCGCCCCTACTAGGCATTCTTGAATAATGAGTGAGAACATTTTTCCTGAGTCCATTTTTCTAATTAAATCGAAGTCAGGCCATGCAAACAATTATGACTTATGTGAAACCAAGTTTTGCCAGTTTGGAAAGACGAACAGAGAATCCCATCCAATACCTGGAAACACCCAATAGAACTGAATCCGTTGCTAAGACAAGCATGAAGAACACTTGGTATTTAACATCCAGCTTCGTATTCAAAAATCACTAGAGGTTTTGTTTTTTACTGTTTTATAAGTGTAGAGATATGGACCAATGTTATCATGTCAGCCATTCATAAAGGGTGATTCTCCATATGACACGAAACATGAGACACAGATCAAAATTTCTGTGCCAACAGATATATGGTGCAGGATTGGATTATCCAATACTTTCTTTCATGTTTATCTTTTAAATCAATGTGAGTTCCAAATTATATGACTCATAATCAGAGCAGTTTATTTGGGGTGTTGATATTAAATTTCTTGGAAATTTCCAAAGAGCATTTGAGGTGATGAAGGGGAGGAGAAAGAACTCTAGTCTATGTCTGTGTTGCCTGTATTTTCAAAACACATCCTTATTTGTAAAGTAATTGCTCTTCAATTTAAACATGATAAAGTATGGAACTTTTTATCAGATTCTGATTTAACCAAAGGAAACCTGGGTTATTTATTTTATTTTTTATAATATATTTTATTGATTTTTTACAGAGAATAAGGAAGAGGGATAGAGAGCTAGAAACATTGATGAGAGAGAAACATCAACCAGCTGCCTCCTGCACACCCCCTACCGGGGATGTGCCCGCAACCAAGGTACATGCCCTTGACTGGAATCGAACCTGGGACCTTTCAGTCCACAGACTGATGCTCTATCCACTGAGCCAAACCGGTTTTGGCAACCTGGGTTGTTTTAAACAATGGGAAAATACTTAGGTTAGATAATTTAATTAACTAGATGACCTGTAAGGCCTCCTAGCTTACCCATCTATTCAGATATCCACCCTTTTGCAGCCATGCCTATATATCTGTTAGGCTTTTCTCTCTCCATATAAAATAGCTGTGTGTATATAGTTTTTCATATGCATATATGAAAATGCCAGTATATTATAACAGAAGCTAAGGACCTGCCCTCGTGGGCAGTATTCAGTGACCTTGGCTGAGTGTCAGGGTGCCCTTCTCTCCGTCACCCGGAGTCTCCTTTAATAGTGAGGACCCAGGGGACTGTCCTCAGCCCCACGGCTGCACGTCTTGTCTGGCCTCAAAGGGAACTGCATGCAAAGAACAAGGTAAGTCCAAGGTGAATGCCCAGGTAAGAAAGAGGTCATGGTATCGTCCCGGCGAGGCGGGCTCAAGCACCTAAGACAACTGAGGAAGCTGAGCCTCTCAGACTAATAATGACCAAAGCCCACGCTTGGCTCGGCCTCCTGCCTTTGAGCTCCAGTTCTGTGGCTATCATACTCGCCATGCCAGCAGAGGCTCTTTGTAAGGCTGGCCAGCGTGCAGGAGGCAGTCAGTGTCATCAAAAGGGGAGACGTTGGAAGATGGGGCCTCGAGAAAGGCCATCCAGGCACCGAAGCACAGGCACAAACCAGGTGGCACAGGTTCCCCTGGGCAACGCCACCAGGAAGGCCTCTAGGTTTAGAGATCTTTCCCGCCTGGTCCCCGGATCACAGAGAAACCCGCCACCGAGCTGCCTTGGTAGCTGATGCTGCTACTGGACACCACAAGCCTCAGGCAGGAGGCCTGGCTGGCCCCTCAGCTGCCTGTGTACCTCAGGCCTCCCTGCTCCTAAACCCCCCATAGATTCAGAGGGAGAGGGAGATACACTCCCTCTCTGACCCAGCCCCCCTCCCCACCCTCGCTCAGAACCAGCCCCCCGGGCAGGAGCAGCCTAGGAGGCTGTGGGGATTTATTAGAAGGAACCGGAAAGAGCTGAGTGGCCAAAGGACTCCGCACCATTCACAACGCCTCTGCTCTGTCACCTGCAGTGACCAAATCCAGCCCTGACACCCCTCTCTGGCCCACCCACTCCTGCGCAACCAACACCAAATGAGGTTCGAGGTCTGTGACTTCTTGCTTTGACGTGCAGGGCTCCGGGACCACAGGCAGCACCTGTTTTCCCCAATCTTAAAGGATGCCTGTTGCTATGGAAAGGGACTCACACTGAAGTCCCCTTTTGTATTGGGGATGACACGGTTAACAAAATTGCTTTTAGGGGCGCAATTGCACAGCACACCACCTGTACGCTGCATGGCGTGCTCACCACCCCAGTCAAATCTCTGTCCATCACCATGTATCCCCCCTGTGCCCTCCTCACTTCCATTTCTGAACGTATCAGCCAACAGCTCTTGGGAGCTGGAAGTCCTGACCCAGCACTGCGGGCTGAGCACTGTGCCCAAGCGTGGCTGGGCTCTGCAGCCTGGGGGGCATGCTTGGCAGGACTCAGCGGTTGTCAACCAGAGGCGACATTGCTCCCTTGGGTGCATTCTGAACCGTCTAGAGCCAGTTTTTGTTGTCACAACTCAACTCGGTGTGTGTGTAGGGGGAGAGCTGTGGGCATCCAGCGGGTGGAAGCAAGGATGCTGTCAATCACCCACAGGCACAGGACGGTCCCCACATGAGAAACTGTGGAGTGATCCAGCCCCAATGTTCATGTCGCCACAGCTCAGAAACCCACGTCTAATGGGCAAGTACGTTTGTCAAAAGCTTAAAAACTATTTTATCAAGCAAACAAATAAAACCTTAGGATTCATACAGAAAACAAGTTTAAAAATTATGCGATTTTTTTCCTTGCTCTGTATATTCCACCATCTCTATGATAGAATATTCTATAATAGAATATATAAATATAAATATGTATATTTATATTATACTAGTAAATATATCTTATGTGAAATGAATGATATAAAATTATTATCATGTTAATGTGATTACAGGTTATAATTATCTCTATATATAAAAGGCTAATATGCAAAGTGTCCCCTCTAGGGTTCAACATGAAGACCAGGAGTTTGATTGCTCACTATGATGTGCTCTGACCACCAGAGCATGGCATGGAATGAAGAAGGCCCGAGGTGGCAGCTGGAAGACCTTGATGGGCCCTGATTGCTCGCCAGGCTTAGGGACACTTCCTGTGCACAAATTCATGCACCAGGCCTCTAGTATACATAATAATGTGGTGCCTTGCTGAATACTGATTACACATCCAGCTGGATGGAATAAGAGGCATGGGCAGTAGAATGGGCACTGATCAAGGAGGGGTGATGTATGTGCAGGGCACAGCTGGTGGGAAGAACAAGCATCTGTCCTTTTTTGCGAGGGTTCCCCGGACCCCTCAGGGAGAACCGGTGTGTCACAGTTCCTGGATCCCACCCAGACCTGCTGAATGGAATCACTGGGGCTGAGTTTCCACGGAAATGCTTTGGGAGGTCACATGCACCCCAAAGGTTGAGAAATAAAGCCTTTTCATGTCTGGGACCCAGTAGATAGCAGCCTCAGCTCTGAGCAAAGGGTAGGAAAGTTCTCATGAATGGATATAGGACCAACACAGTGGGGGGGAGGGGGTGCTCTACACACTGAGGTGGGTGACACAGGGACAGCCACCCAGGCAGGGCTGGTCCTGCAGACAGACCTCCTTTGAGGGGGGCTCTGCACATCAGCCAAACGTGAGCACCATCTCTGACAGTGGGACACAGTATGGACGCTCTGCAGTGCCTACACATTAAACACAGATGCAGTATCTACACCTTAAACACGAATGCAGTGTCTACACAGATGCAATATCTACACATCAAACACGGATTCGGTATCTACACATTAAACATGGTTGCAGTGTCTGCACATTAAACACGGATGCAGTATCTACACATTAGACACGGATGCAGTATCTACACATCAAACACAGCCACACTGGGCTTCAGTCGGAGGGTGAGTCAGGCAGCCTTAACTCCCTCACTTCCGACTGGAGAGCAAAAAGCAAACCAATTACTTATAAACACTTGTGATGGGATTAATTTAATTTTTTTTCTTAAACAAAGAGGGTAAATTAAAAGAACCAGCTTGCTCCTTCCCACACTGTAGTGACAAGATTAAAAATTAAATTTATACATATTTCATTCCTATATAATAAAGCCTTTTCGCAAAAAGGAAAAAAAAAAATACCACAGCCCATCTAATTAAATCAAAGAAAATTGCCTGCGGCGATGTTACAGTATCACAACGCAGCCCGCGCCAAGCCAGCCCCTGCGAGTGTCTTCCACGCCGGGGTGGGCTTACACACGGGATCGGCGCGTGGTGTGTGCGTGTGAATTCGGGGGCGCCCTCAGGAAAGTGAGGACCGCTTTCCCAGGTCAGCACACGGGGCTGGGGAGGGGGTCCGGGCTCGCTGAGCTGCTGACACATTGGAGATGCAAGAAAGCCCAATCTGTGTGAAAACAACACTGAAACTCCGCCGGAAGCTGGGAGAGGAAACAACGTAAGAGTCCTTTTTCTGTTCATCTCCCCCAAACTGAGACCGTTAGGATGCAGAAACCTGAAATAAAACCAAAGCCGCAAGGATGGTCTCATCCTTCCTGGGCCCATGGCTGTGTGCACGTGGCCAGTGCGTGGTCCCGGCCTCTGCAGGAGTCACGGTGCCCAGGCACAGCTAGAACCCCCTCCGCACGCCCTGCCACTCAGCCGGGGACCTGAGGAGAGCTGGCTGGACCCTCCCTTAAAGGGACCTCATCGTTAGGAGTCCAGGCAGGTTGATGGATGTGGCCGTGGCCCCGACAGGGCTGGGAGTGGCCCCTCCTGCACACGGCGTGGCCTTCAGCAAGTCCCTGATTTGGACTCTGATGATGTCCCGGCGGGATTGCATTTTGTTCTGGGAAATCAGGCACTGGGACGGGGAGAGGCTCACTCATGCCTTCCTGTAGGTCAGAGCACCGTCCCATGCAGGTGCGAGGACATGCATACAGAGCTGGCATTTCCTTCGGCAGCAGCCTGGCAAGCAGTGACCCCAGCTCTGGTTCTCCTGCCAGCCTGGGAGTCTGGGCCCCAGACGCTGTTCATGCTGAGGTGACTGGCATCCACTGGGATTGCCATCATGCCGTCACACCGTCCTGTGCAGCTCTGTGACAGCTGTACTGGGGATGCTGTAAATATCTCTGAGTATCCTACTATGTTCCAGTTGCTGAGAATGGGGCCAGGAGGGCATATCTATATAAAATGCCATGGGTGACTCTGTCCCTTGATCGCATAGTCCAGACTGTTCTGGAATAATTAAATCAAAGAAAACTGCCTGCAGCTTGGGCCTGGGATACGGAGAGGACGTTGCCATCAGTACTACAACCATAGCCATTTGGCTTCCAACTCCGTTGTCTTTCCATGATAAACTTCACCGGCTTTAATATCTCAAGTCTCAATTCCCATCCCCGCCAAGTGTAAACACCTCAGAGTGCTTTCCAAGCTACAGTCTAATCTTTTAAATTTAATAATCAAATACAATCGAACTGTGTTTGTTTTTAATTTTTTGTGTTACTTTATAATTACCCGGCCAGTCACGCTCCCCTCATTACATTTGCAGAATTGTTTTCATATCTCACACAGCTTTTTCATTCTGCGTCGCAATTATGTCCCGCAATGCCTGCGTTCCCCTTGGACTGTGAGTCCCAGCCCAGGGCCCGCCATTTAATAGGGGTTTCCTAACCGTGTGTGCTGTGAGGGTGAGCGCCAAAGGGACTCATTGCGGCTGGGAACCTGAGACAAATCACCCACTGCTGATCCTGACCGCCGTTCCTGAGCTGGTTGTCAGCAACCTCATGTTATAGGTGAGGAGAGTGAGGTCCAGGGAGGCTGACCCAGGAAAAGACACATGACACGTGTGAACCAGAAACCAAACACATTTCCTCTGGCAACATGAAGGCGCACAACTTGAGAAGTCACTAAGCCTTCTCTCATTTAGTGCCTCTGGTGATTAGAAAGTGAGTTTTTACCGGCGTATCCCTTCCTTTACAAACAGCCCTAATAATTAGAAGGCTCTTCCTTCGGGGGATTTGCATTCCCACACATAATCCTATAATGACAAGAATCCTGAGAGTTGGAGTCTAGTTGCAACTAATGGAGCCCTGCAGAGACAGAGCAGCTCAGGGGTGTGTGTGTGTGTGTGTGTGTGTGTGTGTGTGTGTGTGTGGCGGGGGGGGGGGGGTGTCTCTGTGTGAGAGACGGCGGGGTCCTTCATGGCAGTAAGGGCTGCCAAGAGTGAGGTTAACTGGAGAAGGTCTTTAGCTGCTGAGTTATGCAATTTCGTTCTTCTTTTCACATTCTTATTGTTCTACAATGACTCCCTCGGATGTGCCTGACATCATGCTAAACACTTCGTATGACCCCTTCTCATTCTCTAAGAGCTCCATCAGTTCAGGGGCACATTTGTCTCTCACTGTTGGGAAAGATGAGGCCCAGAGAGGGTCATCCACTTTGCCAGGTTCACACAGTAGTGAGTGGTAGAGTTCAACCTAAGCAGTCTATCCCCAAAGCCTGGGCTTTCCATCGCTGGACATGACCTCTTCTTCCATGTCCGTGAGATGAAGGGAGGAAAGAGGTACAAATCATAGAAGACCCCTCTTCCCGGCATGCGACAAAACAATCACTAAGTACTTCCACTAGTTTGTGCAAGTAGCCACACTAGACATGATAACACAGACTGTATGGAAGACCTATTGAGCAATGTTAATTTTTCCTTTGGTTTTATACCATCTTTCATCCTTGTAACAGATTCCGGAAAGAGAATTCACCCAAAGAAAACTTTTAAGAAGTGAAAGAACCTTGATATGCATTCCTTAGAACCCTTTCCCTCCCTTAATTTTATTCCATATGCTCACCGAGAAAGGGTTAAGATGAGAAATCTAAACTGTCACAGCCGACTCCATTGCACATTTGCTTGAATTTACATATAGTGAGATGCATAGATTTTAAGAGTATAGTTGGATGAATTTTGAAAAATGCACAACCATGTACTCAACACTTGAACTGGGTTAAATGGTCTCCAAAGAGCCCGTCCTCTCTCTGTATGGCCTCCTGCTCCTCCCATCAAAAGATGGAATCGAGCCCTAACCATTTTGGCTCAGTGGATAGAGCATTGGCTCGTGGAATGAAGGGTCCCAGGTTTGATTCCGGTTAAGGGCATGTACCTTGGTTGCAGGCCCAATCCCCAGTTGAGGTTGTGTAGGAGGCAGCTGATCAATGTTTCTCTCTCTTCGATGTTTTTATCCCTCTCCTTTCCTCTCTGTAAAAAGCAATAAAAAAATATTTTTTAAAAAAATATGTAATCTATTTCCCTTTTCTTTGATTCTGGACTGGCCTTGTGACTAAACCTGACTAATTGCATGTGTCAGAAAGAAGGCTCTTCTAGCTCCAGACTTAGTTGTGAAGGAGCCTCTCTCTGCCGCGCTGAGAGAAACCAGTCCGGACAACTGGTAACCCCAGGACACCTCACAGGGCGTCCCAGAAGGAACATGCAGAGGCAGAATTGCATCAGTATATTAAGCCAGTGATTCTGGCAGTGGCTTGTTTCTCAGCTAAAGCTATTGAACGTACCAAAAACCATTCAGAACATTTCATCACCACAAAGCATGGCCTCATGGCCACTTGCAGTCTATCACCACCTATTTTCACAGCTTAGTTATGTCCATTCTTAAACTTTAAATGAACTGAGACTTCAAGCGAACATTTATATAAAGAAAATGATGCAACATTTATTCTTTGTCTGGTTTCTTTCTCTGAATATAATGTTTCTGGTATTCACACATGTTTTGTGTGTGTGTGTGTGTGTGTGTGTGTGTGTGTGTGTGTGTTTTAGTGTTTGTTATTTTTTATTATTGTTCTAATGTCCTGGTGCACAATATTCATACGTGGGAGGGGGATTACCTCAGCCCAGCCTGTACCCTCTCTAATCGTGGACCCCTTAGGGGATGTCCAACTGACGGTTTAGGCCCGATCCCTATGGAAGAAGAAAATGAGGCCTAAACCAGCAGTAGGACATCCCTCTCACAATCTGGAACCACTGACTCCTAACCGCTCAGTTGCCTGCCTGCCTGATCACCCCTAACTGCCTCTGCCTGCCTGCCTGATTGCCCCTAACTTCCCTCCCCTGATGGCCTAGCTGCCCTCATAGACCCCATTGGGGCCTGGAGAGAAACAGAGGCACAGCTGCTGGTGAAGTCTGGAAAGAAAGAGAGAGGCAACAGCTGATCAACAGCTGCTATAGGGGCTGCAGATCAGACCCTGCCTCTCTCTTCAGGTCTCTCTCCGTGCCTGATCCTAAGCCCCCTAGGCAGTCAGTGATGGGTTGCCACAGCAACCCAGCACTGACTGCAGGACTGACTCCAGGTGTTCAGTTGAGCCTTCAGTTGGTCGTTACAGATTCTGGGTTTTTATATATTAGGATAACATTCTATGAATGCATCAATTGCAGTTTTATCTAGTTTCCTGATAATAAACATTTGTTTCATTTCTAGCTTTTTACTATAATTAATAGTAAAAATTGAAAATTCTAATACATATCTTCATGTGGACACATGTTATCATTTCTCTCCCATAAGTCCCATTTCTCTCCCATAGAAGCAGCTGGTTCATAAGACAGGTGAATGTTTAACATTCAAAGAAACTGCTTAAAAGCCTCCCAAAATGTTTGTACTATTTTACAATCCCCTAAAATTCATGAGATCCAGTTGCTACACAACCTCATCACTATTTGTTGTCAGTAATTTTAATTTTAGTCATCCTAATGGGTGTGCAGGGGACTTTATTGTGGTTTCCATGTATGTTTCTAGGATAACAAATATTTATAAGCACCTTCTGATGTCCTTTTAGTTTATTATCTGGTTTTAATGGACTGTGATCTTTTTATTTGATATGTGGAAATAATTTATATGTTTTTAGATATAAGACCCTTCTTACAATAGATATATGTATTATAAATGTTTCTATTCTGTGGATGACTTTTTTATTTTCTTCATGGTCTCTTTGATGACTAGAGATATCATATAGATGCAGGCAAATTTATTTACTTTATTTAGGATTGTATTAGTTCTAAAGTTCAATTTGAAGACATTTTGAGTGTCCCAATTAATGAACATAGTATATTGCTCTATTTATTTAGGTCTAAAAAATTATTTTCAGCAATATCTGACAGTATTCAGAGAAGATTATTACAAAATATCTGTTTATGTATTTTGTGACTTTGATGCTATTATAAATGGTGATTTTTAAATTTTACTTTCTAGTTGTGAATTTCTAGTATATTAGAAATTCAAATTTTAAATACTTTGACCTGGTACCCTGAAATATTACTAAATTCACTTTTTAATTTACTTATATTTGGTTTTTATATTTTTTATTTCTTAGAGTTATTTATGTGAACAATCTAATTATTTATGCATAAGACAATTTCAGTTCTTTTATATCTTCATTCACTTATTTATTTTTAGATCTAGTGCTTTTGCAAGAACTTATAGCATAATATGGAAAAGAATTACTGAAAATAAGCATTCTTGCAGATGTTCTAATTTTAATGGCAAGCTAACCAATAATCTATCATTAAGTACAAGTTATCGTACAGACTTATTTACTTACTATAAGTGGATTTGCATAGATATCTTTTATAAATTAAAGAATTTTTCTTGTATTACTATTTTGTTAAGGGATCATTGTTTTTTTAATTATGACTGACTACTGAATTAAATTTAATTATTTGTTCTGTATGTATTGAGGATGATTAAATATTATTTTATTTTACTTCGTGATAATAACTTTCTTTAATTTATTTTCAAATGTTAAGCCAACCTGGCATTCTTAAGATAAATCCATCTTGTTCATTTGCATTATCAACTTTAAAAAATATTTTTATTGACTTCAGAGAAAAAAGGAAGAGGGAGAGTTAGAAATATCAATAATGACAGAGAATCATTGATCTTCTGCCTCCTGCCTGCCCCACATTGGGGATCAAACCTGCAACCCAGTCAAGTGCCCTGACCAGGAATGGAACCATGACCTCCTGGTTCATAAGTCAACACTCAACCACTGCACCATGCTAGCCAAGCTCCATTATTCAGTTTACATATTCCTAGATTTTATTTTGCAAAAAAATTTGTCGTAACATTTTGCATCTATATTTATGGGAGTTAACTTGTGTTTGACAATGTCTTTGTCTAATATTTTTGTCATATAAATACTGATCTCATGAAATTAATTTGGAAATATTTGCTGCTCTTGTATTTTCTGACAGAGTGTCTCCAGAGTCATTAATTGTAAATTGAACATTTGGTAAAATCCACCTGTGAAACAATGTAAATCTTACATTTTCTCCATGGGAAATTGTAACTCAATTTTAAAAATAAATGTAGGAATATTCACATTAGCTATCCCTTCTTGTGTAAGCTTTGCTAGTCTGTGACTTTAAAATAATATTGTTCATTTCTTTTAAATTGTAAAACTTACTGTTAGAAAGATGTTTATTATATTTTTTTTTTATCTTATTGATGTTCATAGAACTAAGAGCTTTTAATAATGCCTTACCTTCTAGTTCTGATATTGGTAGTCTTTGTATATGATATTAAATAGCATCTTTTATTTTTTTACTTCTTAGTTTGGCCTTTAGGTATTCTTTGTGTTCCAATTTTTAAGTTGGAAACTTAGATAATTGATTTTATAATTTTCTTTATTTCTAATAAATATTTAACTAAAATTTTCCTCTGAGCAGTGTTTTAAATGTATTTCACATATATTACTATCCTTGTTTAATTTTTTCCTATTTCTTTTTAATCTAAGTGTCTTCATATTTGTGTAAACAAAGTCAGTTCTTGTGTGTTTTTTATTTATTTATTATGAGAATATCTACCTTTATCTGACCAGCATGGTTAGATTTAAATATCCGGTTTTGCTGTTTATCTTCTACCTGTCCCATCTGTTCATTGCTTCCCTTGGCAAATTATTTTGGATTATTTGTTATGACTAATTTTTCATAGGTAGAACCTACTAGGTATATAATTTTATTTTGTTGTTCTATTATATTAGTTGTAATGGCAATAAGATATCCAAGTCTATTTTAAAATATTATATTACTTTAAATATAAAGTAAGGACCATATAATGGCATACTTATTACTAATGTTTATATCTTCTGTGCCACTGTTGTTGTAGATTTTACCTGTGTTATAAATGTCACCGTTTTTGCTTTAGGCATTCTATTATTTATTCATAATATTAAAAATTGATTTACAATTTTTCAGTTTTATTTTGTCACATATATACTACTTCTGGAATTCTCCTTATTTTGACTAAATAAAAAAATTTACCTAATATTTTTCCCTCTTCCTGATGAATTGTTTTTTAGCACTTATTGTATAAGTTTAATCAAATTTTTAAAAATATAAACTATCTTAATTATTCTTTTACTTCTGAAGATTTTTTTTTCTGGAAATGGAATTCTAGGTCAATAGATTCATTTCCAGCACTTTAAAGAGGGCATTGCATTGTCTCTTGACCTCCATTGTATCTCATTAAATGTCAATCATAATTAGTGTTCCCCAGTGAAACAATTCTTTGCATAGTATATATACACCTATGGCTACTTTTAAGGTTATTTTTCTTTATTTATTGTCTGCATAATTTTAACTAGGTTATCTTTATAATTTTGTGAGCTTCTTGGATCTGTGAATATTTTTCTCTCTCTCTAAATTTGGATTCTTCTGGCAACTATTTGTTTATTTATTTTTATAAATAATTTTTATTTCTTTTCCTTCTGGAACTTGAAGCACATACATAGTAAACAAGTTTCATACTATTCCTGTGTTACTGAAGTTCTGAATGTTTCCAATATGTTTGTTCAACTCTGGGCTTCACTTTATATTAATCAGTTCACTGATCATTTACCTGAGGTATCCAAACCACTTTTAAATCTATTATTGCACTATTTATTTCATGTAGTCCATGTTTTGTTTTGTTTTTTGTTCAAAAATTTTCACTAGTTTTCCCTTATACATTATATATTTCCTTGAAAATGTTTCACTGTTTACTAATTCTTTTGCTTTTATTTTTAATTTGATTATTGAGGTTTTAATAGCTATATTAAAGTCATTTTCATAATCTAACACCTGATTCCTCTGTCAGTATACTTCTCTTGACTATATGTTCTCTTGATTATAGGCCATATATCCTGCTTCTTGGTATGTTTTATGAGTTACTGCATATGTGATATTGTGTATTTTAATAGATAATTTGGATGTTATTATCTTTCTCAGAATAACGTTGAGTTCCTTTTCTTTTTCTATTGACAGGCAATTACATTACTAGAAGATCCTCTTGTATTGGATTTATGCCTTTCTAAGAACAGTTTATTTTGTTGTTGTTTAGATTGTTGACATACTAATCATTTAATTGATTAGTTCCTGGTTTTTGTCCTTTTTCTCATGATATATGCTTCTGTGTTTTCAATGAAAAACTCATTGTTTTTACCAAGCCCCTGTAATATGATGGGGTACCATCTCCAAATTATGTCTTCCCCAATACTGAGTAACTGTTTAAACTACTCACTTCTTTCGCCCTCAACTGCTAGTTCCTGCTGGGCTCTTTGGTAATGTGTTGGTGCCTTTCTCATAAACATCAAGTTTAGGAATCAATCAAAGATTTAGAGATAACTGGTATGCAGAATTTTGGGCTTCCCAAATATGTCTCATTTCATTTCATTTTATTTCCCATCAGTGATCAGTCTTAAATTCACATCTTCTTTCTTCTGCCAAGTAATTCTGTTCTTTTATGTTTGAGTTCTTTTCCCCCATGTCTACACAGTGAAAGCCAGATAAATATGGGACTCATCTAGTTTCCCTCTCTTGTTTCAAGTATCATATCTGCCTACTTTTTTGCTTTCTAGCCATTCAAAAATATTTTTTTTCAGAGTTGTTATTGTCATTGGCTTTGGGGTCAGTCTAATACCATTTGCACTGATATGACCAGAATCAAACCTCTCTATGAAATGTTGTACTGGGAAAGATTTGTTTGGTTATCTAATTTTCATCTAGAAAATTTCAACCAACCATTTCTCAGGGATGCAAACATGGCCCACACAGAAGGTAAGAGAACCTTATGGTAGAAAAAAATAATGTTTATTGAGACCCTATCTTTTACCAAAGACTTGGCAAACAATATCACTAAAGAACAACCACACCTAGAGGTAGGCAATATGAGACAACTGAGTCATAAAGAATTGTCTTGACTTTCTCAAAGCTATAAAGTTTAGATATAAGATAACCAGAATTGAAGTAATTATCTATTTCTAACATCTGTAACCTTTCCATTGATCTTTCCACTGACCCACAATTTCTAAATTATCTGAAACTTCACTATACAAAAAATGTGAATTTTCCCATCCTCAGGGCCCCCTAGCAGGTCCTAAACTTATGTGGGAAATTGGTCTTATCCTGACTTGCTAATGCTGATTTGTTATGTTTTCTATGCAGCTCTGTACTAAACAGATGTTGAGATCTCTTTAGGATTCTGTGTAAAATACATTTTGTAAAATATTGGTACTGCTTAATGCCGGCACCCTAGTTGGAGCTGTGAGTACAAAGTGCAAGGCAGCTTAAATAAATTGGAAATGGGAACTTTCTTCCTTGGAGAAAATAATTGATTAATTATAATAAAATAATAGAAAAAGGAAAGGAGATGGCAAAGGTTCATTTCCACAACAAATGTTTACTTTATATCCTACTCCCACTTTCCACTCTGGATGAATCCAACTCTCTGGCCAAGGCAGTGAAGCAGAGAGAGCACTGTAAGCATGAACGGTCTTTGGGGCGGTTCCAGGCGTGGGTTCCCGCCCCCAGGAGCTTCTGCCGTTTCTCAGCCCCGCGTTTCTTCTGAGCAGGAACGCTTCCTCCTGCTGGGACCCCCAGTGATGAACAGAAAGGACCGTGCCGGGTGTCCCATCGACAGAAGGAGGCTTTCCTCTCTCTCTTAAAGTATGACTATTCTCAGGACTAACAGGACCCCGTTCAGAATGAAATTATAAAATTGAGAGCTTCTGGCCGAAACCGGTTTGGCTCAGTGAATAGAGCATCAGCCTGTGGACTGAAGGATCCCAGGTTCGATTCCAGTCAAGGGCATGTACCTTGGTTGCGGGCACATCCCCAGTGGGGGGTGTACAGGAGGCAGCTGATCTGTTTCTCTCTCATCGATGTTTCTAACTCTCTATCCCTCTCTCTTCCTCTCTGTAAAAAATCATTAAAATATATTTTGGGGGGGAAAAATCTGGAGCTTCTTTAAAACTCAGGCAGGCACCTCTGTTGCATTTGACTTTTGTTGGACAGCGTCAGCTATTGTCCTCCTCTAATATCTGGAGTTCAGCCAACCACAGGACTGTCGTCTTCTGTTCATTTGTAAATTAATATGTCTGGAAGCGAAGGCTGTCTACGAAGAAAGCAGATTCGCTTTTCTCCGAATGTAATGAAATGATGTTTGGGGAAGCCTCTGCTGAGGGCCAGGAATCTTTATGAGCCTTTTAAAGTCATTGTTTTCGTCTCGCAAATGAGAACTCTCGGATGCCAAGGAGTAATGAACTGGAAAACCACATGGTGACAGTTGGTTCTTAAGCTGGCCCTGGCGCATGAGCAAGGCCTGTTGGGGAGGACTTCCTTGCCGCATGCTTCTCTCAGACTCCTGCTTTTCCTCTTTGGTCACTCCTCCTCTCTGCCACCCCCTCCCTTTACCGATTATGCAATAAACACAGGTTTGGGTACAGACTGACCTGGGTACAAGTTTTAATTTGCCACTTATTTGTGTGGTCAATTCATACTGCATGAGCTTGATATTTAACCTCACTGAGTCTTAGTTTTCACATCTGTGAAATGGTAATGATACATCCCTTCCTCCCTTCCTCCCTTCCTTCTCCTTAATAGATCCTATATTTTTTAAAAATATATTTTATTGACTTCAGAGAGATAAAGGGGGAGAGAGAGAGAGAGAGAGAGAGAGAGAGAGAGAGAGAGAGAGATCAATGATTAGCTGCCTCCTGCACTCCCCACATTGGAGATCGCACCTACAACCCTGGCATGTGCCCTGACCAGGAATAGAACCATGACCTCTCGGTCAGCGCTCAACCACTGAGCCACACCAGCCAGGCCTAATAGAATCTATCTTTGATTCAGCTGTTCAACTCTACCCTATGCAGTTCTTGTGACTCAGGGTGGTGGAAAGACCCTTGAGATCCAACCTAAATGGTCACAGTCTAATGGGCATTGGAACCCTCTAGAGAACAAAGAGTTCTGGAGCCCAGGCTGCCACTTGTCAGAGTTTGAGGGGGATTAGAGTTTGCTGTGATGTGGGGGAGAAGCCTTCTTACTCAGAGCCCTGGCAGCATGCTGCCTCTAGATTCTGAAATCCGTCACGTGATTCTATAGGGAAGCCACCCTGAGGATGTAGCTGTCACACCAAAAGGAGGCCAACGAGTAGGAGAGAAATGAAGCCAGTCCCTGTCCATGCAATATGCCCAGGCTAGATCTGGACTTCCTGTACATGAGATTCGTTTCTTTATTCTTTGGCCAGTTTTTTTCTGTTGTGTTTTATAATAAAAAACATCCTATCGGCACATGTGTGAAAGTCAAATGTGATCATCTATGTGCACAGTTGGTAGTACATGCCAGCTTCTCCAGGAAGGTTTAACTTCCTCTCCTCTGTTAGATTTCTCTTCTTTTCCATCGATTCTTCCCTCTTCTTCTCTCTGTCACCCAAACCTAAGTTGGCATTACCAGGACTCAAACCCACAGAGAGACCAAGTCATGGTTAAGGGATTGGAACTTTGAGCCCTTAGGTCGTTGAGTTAGAGCCCCGATGGCTGATGGTTTACTCAGTGGAGACCAGGTACCAAGACCCCCACAGAAACCTCTGAGGGAAGAGGTGCAGGGAGCTTCTGAGTCTGTGAGGAGGTGGCTGTGTTGGGAGGTGTGCATGCTAACGAGGCCTGATACCCTACATTACACCCCCAATATCTCTCTATTTGCCTGTTCCTTAGCTGTATCCCTTCTTTTTAAAAAAATATTTTTATTGATTTTTTACAGGGAGGAAGAGAGAGGGATAGAGATTAGAAACATCGATGAGAGAGAATCATCGATCAGTTGCCTCTTGCACACCCCGCACTGGGGATGTGCCCTCAACCAAGGTACATGCCCTTGACTGGAATCAAACCCAGGACCTTTCAGTCTGCAAGCTGATGCCCTATCCACTGAGCCAAACTGGTTTCAGCCCTTTCTAATAAACCAGCAATCATGAGTGTTCTCCTGTATCCTGTGAGTTGCTCTAGGGAATTACAGAAGCTGAGTAGGCAGCTGTGGGTACCCCTAAGTTTGTAAGTCAGCTAGGTAGAAGTGAGCATTATTTGGGGACTCCCCTTGCATCTTGCATCTGAACTGTGGGCAGTCTTGTGGGCCTGAGCCCCTAACCTGTGGGTCTGCATTAACTTTCTGTAGCTGATGTCAGAACTGAATTGAACCATTGGACATCCAGTTGGTGCCAGAGAATTGAAGTACAGAGCTTTGCTCTTGAAAAACCACACAGTTTTCAAAAAGTAGCTTATCAATAAAGTGCTTTTAACTCTCCCCCTGTCACAAATTTAGTTTTAATTCTTGGAAGATTATTAGGATGACAGCAGGGAGGTGTTATTTAAGAAAACCCTATCCCTGAGCATCAGAGGTAGAGCAAAATGGGGCTGTGGCCGGAGTTGAGTTCTGAGTAGCTGGGCCTGAGGTGAGTGTTGGCATTGAGCTCAAAGCAGCCAGAAGCTAAACGAACCAGAATTGAGATAGAGCCAAAGAGCATAGGAAGTGCTAAGGATCCGAGCCCGTGAAAGCAAGAACCAGCATGCATGGCCATGGACCCATGAGCAGTGGCTTAAGCCAAGGATCAGGGTCTAGTGCAGGACTCCCACTGGCAGGCCCAGCCCAGGACTGGGTGAGGACTGGGCAAGGGCAGTGGTACCAACAGGCCCCAAGAGTCTTCACGTCCTTTTATCTTTAGCTAAGGCAGCTGATAACCAGTGTAACCTGAGGAATTCGGGCATTCCACCAGGAATCTGGTGCCCTTGTCCCAGGGAGAATTAGGAGTGTAAGAAAGTAGACACAGTGGACAGTGGAACAGCCCTAACCAATCTCTGGAGGGCAAATGCAACCGAGCGTTCTTGTTCTCTGGTCAGCTGGCCTATACTGGGGACCATCCCCATGCCCATCGCTATAGCTGAGGGCAGCTGCCTTGGGTGCGTCAGGCTGTTGTATCCATAAGGAGGTCTGCTGCTCCTCTGGGCCTGTGGCATGGCGTCATGGAAGGGACTTTGGTGCTAGGAGTGGCTGCAGAAGCCACGTGGAGGCCGAAAGGCTGTACTTGGTCCTGAGAGGTGGAGGAGCATTGGGCTAAGCCGGCCATGCACAGCAAGACCACGTGGGGCCTGCTGCTGCCCCTGAGGCTTCCTATCTTAGGTTCTTGCTCCAGATGAGCAGGAACATCTGCCGGTTGGGAGGCCGCCTCTCTGCTCTGCATGAAGTCTTTGTCGGTCGCTCACCTATAAAGAGCCAGACAAGCAGAGCGGGGACGCCCTGCTCTTGACTTCTGGCATCAACTTCAACTCTGCATCCGTTCATCCTCCATCCAGTTGCACTGCCCCTCCCTTCCCCAAACACTGTTTTTAGCTCATGAAGTCTGTGCACACAGGAGCTTTCCCTCTGGCTGACTATCCATAACCTACACAGCTCTGCATCACTGGGTTCTCTGAGGTGCCAAAGACCAAGGCAAAGAAGGAGACGGGTTGGGGTCTGTGTTAATACACAGCACACAGAGGGTGTGGCCTTTTGCTCCTCCAGGGCACACATGTAGGGGAAGGGAAGGGACTCGTCCAAGGGCATGAAGTTGGCCAGTTGGCTGGCAGAGCCTGGAGCGAAAGCCAGGACCCTCCACCACTGTCCATCCATGACCAGCTGTCTTCTCATCGTGCTGGGAGACAGAAGTCCCTTTTCAAGGCACGGAAAAAATATCAGAGCCACTTTGGGTAGTTCTGTTGTTATTCAACACTGTAATTCAAGCACTTGAGTAGTTCAGAGAGGGGGGAGAATGGAAAACCCCATGCCTCCCATCCTTCACCTGACCAGGTGGTCCTCTGTTCCCTCATCAGAGGCAAGAGGTGCCTACGAAGGAGGTGGGGCCGGAAGAAAGCGCCCGTCGCCCTCCCTCCTTGTCAGAAAGGAGCCTTTCTTCCATGGCGGGTTGCATTAGGCGAAGTGGTAGAGTGTTTGACAGGAAGTCACTCAACGATGATGAAAAACAGGACGCGTGAGCTTCTGTGGGGGTTCCCGCGTGAATAGGGCGCCATACAAAATCAAGTTGCATTGTATTGTAGGGAAGGGCTTTGTGCTCACGTTCAAAATAACACGCTGAGAGCCCTCCAAGCCTCTGAGTGTGCTCGGAGTTTGTCAGAATGTATCCGCAAGGGATCTGCACTGAGCTGGCTGCATGAACAAGGGGTTTGAGGTGGGGGCGGGGGTATTGGTGAACTAAAATTATGTTTTCTTCATTACTCTTCCACTTCTGTCTCCTGCCTGGGTACTTAGCATTTCCTTCCTTCTCTGTGTGTGCAGTGGAGTTTCCCTCAGCAGGGAGGTGTGGCCGGAGACTTTTGGGGGCAGCCAAGCTGGAGTGGCCCAGTTGGTTGAGTGGAGTCCTATGCACCAGAAGGTCACTGGTTTGATTCCCAGTCAGGGCACATGCCTGGGTTACAGGGGGGTCCCCAGTTGGGGTACATATGAGAAAGTGGCTGATTAATTGGTGTTCCTCTCTTGCATCATTCTCTCTCTCTCTCTCTCTCTCTCTCTCTCTCTCTCTCTCTCTCTTTCTCTCTCTCCCTCCCTCCCTCCCTCCCTCCCTCCCTCCCTCCCTCCCTCCCTCCCTCCTTATCTCTCCCTTCTTTCAAAGCATATCCTCCAGTGAGGATTTAAAAAAAAAAAAAAATAGATGTAGCCCTGGCCCTGTGGCTCAGTTGGTTGAAGCATCAGAACATACACCAACAAGCTGTCAGTTCCATTCCCAGTCAGGGCACATACCTAGGTTTTGGGTTTGATCCCCGTTCAGGGAAATGTGGGAAGCAATCAATTATCTTTCTCTCTCTCAGTTTCTTTCTCTCTCTCTTTCTTTTCCTTCCTCTTTGTCTCTCCCTTCATCCCTTCCTCCCTCCCTTCCTTCTTCCTTTCCTTTCTCTAAAATCCATCAAAAAACACATCCTGGGGTGAGGATTAAAAGAAAAAAATGGACACAAAATCGGCAAACTTAAGGATGTTGCTGCCAATGAAGAAGAGACAAAGCTTGTGAAAGGTGCTGGCATCTAGAAGGCAAATGGTAACTTCTGAGCTGAAGGCGGACAGGCAGGAAGTGGAGGAAAGATGGATGCAGTCTTCTGGATCCCTTGCCTGGGGCTGCCACTCAATGTCGTACAGGTCGGGGCTGACCCGACGGGAACCTGTGGCCTCACCATCGGGAGGCTGGATGGATGCCCCCCGTGGAGAGGGCAGCAGGGTGGTCCCCTGAGGTTTCTCTCTCTGCAGAGGGCCATCTTCTTACAACCTTTCCTCTGAGTGCCGCACCCCTACCATCCCTCTTCCTGTCCACATTTCCAATTTGTTGCCTTGGACTCGGGGCACGTTAATTCCTTATTTTACCTTAGTTACCCTCTGAGGGCCTTCCCCCGATACAGTCACATGCCGAGGTCCCGGAGGTGAGGGCTTCACCACAGGCTTTGGAGGGGTCACCCTTCAGCCCCTCACAACCCTGGTTTGAAGATTTTACTTTGAAATCACAGACACACTTGATGCACTTAAAAACAAAGGGAACACAAACTTAGCAAAGCAATTTCTAAGCATCAAGGAGACATATTTTTTTAAAAAATGTATAGTGTGTTTTAGAATTTATACATTTTCAGAGAGACCTCTGCCTATATTTTGGTAACAGCCTCCATCCCACCCCATCCCCCTGACCCAGCAGACCATGGGTCAGCACTGCAAATCCAAACATATAGCATTTCGACAGGAATAAAAAGGTGCGGAGATTAATAAAGCGGAATAAATGGAGGCCATGAATACTCCTGTCGTTTCTGGTCATGTTTCCTAACCTAATGGGTTCAGGATAGGTTAGGTTTTGCTACCAAATCCATTATTTAAAAAAAAAAAAATTGTGGTGTTTAGACCTTTTGATCTTTAGTAAAGCGATGCTGGGCTTTATATTTAATTTTATAAAGCAAGTTGCAAAAATAGGCACCCAGCATGACTATATATATATATATATATATATATATATATATATATATCATGCTTAACAGCATGCTATGTTTCAGGGCAACATGCATACTTGGGCTTTTGTTAAAAAATACTTAAGGGACTGATCATTGTCAAGTCCAAGAGGGTGTCTGCTTCGGGGAAGGAAAATAAACAAGCTAGTGAAGGAGACCAGGAGAATACCACTGTAATTGTAATGTCTTATTATTGATGCTGTTATTGTTTAAATAAAGCGATGAAGGCCCCAGCTGATTTGGCTCAGTGGATAGAGCATCAGCCAGCGGACTGAAGGGCCCCAAGTTCATTTCTGGTCAAGGGCTCATGCCCAGGTTGTGGGCTCGATCTCAGCTGGAGGCATGCAGAAGGCAGCCAATCAGTGATTCTCTCATTATTGATGTTCCTCTCTCTCTCTTTCTCTTCCTCTTCCTTCCTCTTTGAAATAAATAAAAATATATATAGTTAAAAAAAATAAAATGAAGGAAGGGGAGATCTTCTTGCAAACTATATCAGAAGTATTGAATCAGATGAAAAAAGTAAATGGAAGCGAATTTTCTGGGCAGAGAGAAGGGATGGTGAAAGTCTCTGATGTACAGGGCTGACCTGGTTAAAGCCTGCAGGGCTGCTCCTTTGGGGGGGACAGGCTCCGGGTGGAGGGGGGAAGGTGGGAGGAGCTGAGGCTGGAAATGAAATAGAAGGCAGCATCCTGAAGGCGATGGGGAGCCAGGAAACTGCAGGATCAGATTTTCGACTCCTGCTGGTTCTGCTGGTAGCCAGATCCTTGACGGGTGCTGGAGACCCAGGCTAGAGGCAGCTCCTGCTAATCATGTGCCTCTGGGTGGCAAGCTTTGTTGCATGCACACATCCTTCATGTAATCTCCCAAGAGTCACTCTGAATTGGGCCAGGACAGACCCTAGTTCTACACCTCCAGAGGAGAAAAATCAAATTGTAAAGGTCACAGAACCTGATCAGAGGAGTAAAGAGAGAACAAGCAAACCCAGGTTTTCTGACACGATTGTACGATATTCTGATTTCTCCCTGACAGCTGCCATCTCTGCAGGAGGGCAGCGGAGCCATGAGGGGTGTCTTTAGATGCTTTTCTTGATTGCTAAGAAAGATGATTTATTTTTTCCTTCAAAAAGTAACAGAAATGATTCTGTGACAAAGATGGGAAAGAAAACCCCCAAAACAAGCAGCCTCTTTTGCTGGGCTCATCCAGGTGGGGAGGTGATGGGAGTGGGATCCAGGGCGTGATCTAGTCTGACCTCCCCATTTCCACGGAGGGCAAAGCCGGCGGGAGGGAAGAGGTGATGGGCAGCTATATGTGGAACGTGGATGTCTTTATGGCACAATCTGTTTTCCTGGCTCATTCCCCTCCTTTGTTAATAGTAAGGGGTTTTAGGTAAAGATGAAAGTTGGTAAATTATGGACTCACCTTAGATCAGGAAATAACACCAGAGCAAACTGAAGACCCTTGTATCAAGAATAGGACCTTACCTCGGTGAATAGATTTGGAGTCAGATCAGAAGAGATTGTGTATGTGCACCAGACCAACGGAAGCTCTGGGTGTGGCTGGAGGACAAATTTAAATCCAGCTTGAACGGGCACTATATTCTCTGGGGCCTTCTTTAAAACAAACAAAAAGTATGTCTCTATTTAAGGATGGTGACTATCTGAAGTATGGATTATACATGCTGGGGATAAAGGATTGATGGAAACTGAGTCATTTTCCATCAATCCTGAGCAACTGATAAACTGTGAAGCTTTGATCCTAGCTGCCAGATCTTTCTTGAAGAGCTGGGCAAGGGCAAGTTTAACTAGCACTATCTGGTCAGCTCTGGGCATCACACTGCCCATGTCCCAGGAGCCCTTCGGACTCCACCGGGACTCTATTCTGTCCACATGTAGGCTTAGCAATGCCCTCTCAACGCTGCACAGGGAAGCAAACTCTGTGCAGACACGTGACGCACATTAGGAGCTAACATGCATCACCTGTTTCTGGCTGGACACTCGGAAATCTAACCGGAGAAGTGTCTTCCAGGGGATTCCTGGCCATCACTCAGCCCTTGGGAGCCTCCGGTGCACTCCAAAGATGCTCACAGCCCTGGCCACAGAGAACCCGCAGTCTGAAGGACAAGCTGGTGCGCAAGGAAGCCCCATCTGAGGGCCCCTCTTCCTAAGCGCTGGCTCTCAACTCCAGGCCGCCCCGGGTTCCTACCCCCCTCCTCTTCCTCAGCGCCTTGTTTGCTGGTTTGTTTGCTTGCTTGTTTATTGTCAATCCTCACCCTAGGATATTTTTTCCATTGAAATTGAGTTTTAGAGCATGGGAGGCATTGGGGGAGAGAAACATCAATGTGCGAGAAACACATCAATTGGTTGCTTTCCCCACACAAGCCCCGACCAGCGTTGGGGATCGAGCCTGCAACAGAGGTGCGTGCCCTGACCGGAATCGAACCTGGGACCCTTCAGGCTGCAGGCCAACGTTCCATCCACTGAGCTAAACGCCCTGTTCTTCCCTCCTCCTCTGTCTGCAGCTCCTCCCCAATGTCCGACCTTGGCAGCGCCTTCCTCCCAAACCCAGCTTCAGCTCCCAGGAAAGCAGCCCCATCCCTCCAGGCAGTCCTCCAGGAGGCTCACCAAGGCTTTGGCCCACTTTGAAGACACAGTGAACAGAAGTGGGGACTAGGAGGACCCCCAAATGCTCTCGGCATTCCCCTCGCCACAAAGCACCTTTCCAGGGGGAAAGTGTCCCCGCTCAGTGACTCAGAGCTTCAGCGTCCAGTGTGAAGTCCAGGAATGTGAGAAAGGCTGACAACCCCCTTCTCTGAACAGCCGAAGCCACACATCCCAGCAGCGAGGAGAAACCTTGGCTCCACATGCATCTGTAAGGGTGGCGAGCGGGAATCAACCAGGCCCCGCTGCCCAGCCTTTCCTCTGGGGAAGGAATAAATAATGTCCCTTTGTTTACTCAGTTGTACAAAACCTGTTAAAACCAGGGAGCTCTCATATCTGCATGGAGCACAGGCAGTGGCCGAGGCACAGGCCGAGTTCATGCATGAAGCCAGCGGACGGCGATGTGTACTGTCAGAGCTCTCTCTCCTGGCTCCCGAGAGACTTACTGCTCCTTCTCTCCTTAAAAACCCTGATTTGGTTATCTTTTTGTTTTTGAATTGTTAGTCTGTTAATTTTTTTTTTCATTAAAACAAGATGCTGCTTAAATCTCCAGGATGATGGAGATTTTGCAGTCACGTGCTTCGAATGGGGTTGAAAGAGGAGCATTCTCCATAGAGGAGGCGCTGGATCTGCCTGTGTGATACAGTTGCATTTTAAGATGTTCTGAAATCTTCTCCTAAAAGCCACTGAGCTTCAGGATCCCAGCTCTGCGGCCACTGTGAACACAGGGGCAAAGGAAGAAGGAATGTGGGAGCTGAGTTGGGGTCCCTCTCTCTTCATCCTCCTTCTCTGCTATCCCCTGGTGACATCATGGGGAGGAGCAATCTCACGCTGCCCAGCTGCGGCTTGGAATTAGTCCCCGGGCATTTCTGTTTGGGCCTAAGGCCACTCTGAATGTCTGTATTGGAACATGGCTGCTTATTTCAGGGTGCCAGCGCCAGCGTGCACTGCAGGAGGGGGGGGGGGGGGAGAGGTAAAAGGAGGAGGGAGAAGCCACAGCAGCCTGGGCCCTAGGCAAGCCACACCCGCTCCTGGCGGCTGGCTGGACTCATGGAGACCAACACTGCAGCCCAGACCTCCTTATCCTCGCAGGCGCTGTGCCCGGGGTTCCACTGCCCAGAGCGAAAGCCAGGCTTCGGGGCAGAGTGTGGGATCAGAGGACTAAGCCCCGAATACTGGGGACGCCCTTCAGCTCCATCGGAGGGAGGGTGTGTGCCCTGCAGGCTGAAGCCCCTGGAGCTGCATGTTGAAACCATGGCTCCACATGCATCTGCAAAGGTGGCGAGTGAGAATCAGCCAGGCCCCTCTGCTAGACAGGACTGGGCCCACTCCTTCCGCCTGGACGCCCCCATCCCAACCGCAGAACCCGTGAATGTGCTCATGGACACGGCAAAGGGGGCTGCAGGTGGGACTGAGCACGGATCTGGAGAGGGGGAGGTGATCCTGGGTTATCCGAGGGGCCCATGTTCTGAGAAAGCAGAGGCAGATGCTAGAAAGCAGGGGATGCGGCCTGGAGGCAGAGCCAGAGGAGACGGGGCTGCAGAAGAGGTCTGAGTCCCACCATCGCAGTCAGGGAGCCTGGGTGCCCTCCAAGAGCTGGGGGGGGGGGGGGGGGGGCGGGGGGGCGCTCTCCCTCTGAGCTCCCAGGAGGAATGCGGGGCCCACCACTGGGTCAGGAATCTGGGCTTCCAGACTGTGAGGTAGCCAAGGTGTGTTGTGTGGAGCCACTTAATTTGTCATAACCTGCTGCAGGCACACCAGGACTCCTATCCCCGTCTCAGGAAACGCCCCCGAAGGCCCTCTCCTGGTGCGTGAGGGCTGACAACGTCCAGTGAGTGCACAGCCTTGGTGACATGTTTTTGGACATTTCAACCTCCGTTCTCCTGGAACTGGCTGGTCTTCAGGTGTTATCTCACACTTTGAAACCACTGCAGCCCGGACCCCCTTACATCCGGTCACACTTCGATCACAATAATTCTTTCCATATGAAATCACTGGTCCCTAGGGAGGAATAGAATCCCCCACGCTCACCTCGGACAACCATCTTGCCGTTTAGACCCCTCACAGGGCCGTGTTCTCCCAGTGCTCAGAGCATATTTGCAAAATCGGGACAATCAAAGAGCGTCCGTCCCCCTCCTCCATGGCTACACGGGTGGGGGGTGGGGGAGGAAGGAGGGGTTGGGGGCAGAGGAAGCGGGAGAAACCATTCATTCCCGCTTCACACTCACCTATCAGCTCTTGGCTCCACGCCAAAGCATTCTGCTTATAATAATAACTGGCAGCCGTCCAGAGCCTTTTAGAAAATAAGAAAGGCAGGAAAGAATGAAGAAAAGAGAAGAGGAAAGAAAAATAATGCAAGTGGAAGAAACAGCCCAGGAAGAAGATGGCAACCCCCTACGGCCCCTGTTTCTCTGTGAGAGAAAGGAAATGCCACACACACGTTTCCTAAAACCCGTTTTAATCAGACGCCATGGCCCGTAATTAAATTCAAGGGAGCATCTTACCTCTCCTGCCTTCCGAAACCAGAATGCAAGCACACTTAGCTCTATGGTGATGTCATGGGAAGGAGACAACAAAGAGACACAAACCAAACAATAGTCCACCAAAACGACTGGGTCACGAGCCTTGTTGGTCTGACTCATAGACCAGGGACATATGTCCAACCCCCGACTTACTAAGCTCAGAAAACTAGCCCAGCCCGTGTGGCTCAGTGGTTGAGTGTTGATCTATGAACCAGGAGGTCACAGTTCTATTCCTGGTTAGGGCACAGGCCCGGGTTGCAGGCTCGAGCCCTAGCGTGGGGCGTGCAGGAGGCAGTCGGTCAATGATTCTCTGTCATCATTGATATTTCTATCTCTCTCTCTTTCGGCCTTCCTCTCTGAAATCAATACAAAATATGTATCTTTTTAAAAAAAAATAAATAAATAAAACTGGCCCTAACCAGTTTGGCTCAGTAGATAGAACATCAGCCTGCAGACTAAAGGGTCCCAGGTTCGATTCTGGTCAAGGGCATGTACCTTGGTTGCGGGCACATCCTCAATAGGGGGTGTGCAAGAGGCAGCTGAGTTGATGTTTCACCCTCACTGATGTTTCTAACTTTCTATCTCTCTCCTTTCCTCTCTGTAAAAACCAATAGAATATATTTTTTTTAAATCAAAAGGAAAACTGGGCTTCTCTCCCCTAAGTTGTAGCTATGACAGCTCACATCCAACAATCAGCTTTGAAGAGGGAAGGGGTCCCTGCTGTGTCACCCCAAGAAAGACCGAGTTCCCATCCTGCATCAGGCCACAGGGGCCCGGGCCCCAGACAGGACTCGCCTCTTCGGGCTGGTCTCCCGCTCTGTTCCATGGAGCACTGGACATGGAAGCTCCACAGCCTTGGTGCCTGGGACCCTCAGCATCCATGTCACCTGGGACCTTGTGGACCTCAACCTATAGAATCCCAGGCCCCGCCCACTCCTGTGGGGCAAATCTGCATTGTCACAACCTTCATGGACCCGTTCCAGTGTGAGGAGCTCAGGGGACAGGTCCTCCCCTTCCAGTGCTCTGGGACTCATGCATGCCATGGATGGGGGCGGGGAGGGGGACAGGAGAAGGGGTACCACAGAGAGGAAGAGGGAAAAGTGGAGGTCAATGAGGAAGAGGAAGCAAGAGTCTAAATCGATGGAGAGGCAGAGAAAGCACACAAAGCAGAAGGCTCAGGAAGGAAGAGAAGAAGAGAGGGAGGGAGCAGAAACCACAGAAGGGAAAAGAGAAGACAAAGACTGGGGAGAGAAGGAAGAACAAAATAAAGGACGGAGGGGTCACTTGTCCAGGCCCAGACCCAGTGAGCTGGTGTCAGGATGGGAACTAGGCATGGTCAGTGGAAGGTGGGATGGGGGTGGCGTGACTGGTGGATGGCAAGGGGACAGAGGGTCTGGGCTTATGGTCAGCAAAGGCGGCCCGCTGCCTGCGCTCCGGGTGCCGCCTGGTGACATTCCTGCATCTTCTGAGCAGCTCAGGTTGGCAGATTGATCGCTCCGGTCGGCTTTATGGTTAATGAGAAAAGTCACCATTAGCCTTCCCTTCCCCACACGAGCCCTTTCCTTGCATGTGCCCCGTTATAAATTAGTCGTTTTCATTATTAATTTTTCCTGGATGACTCATGCCTCAGGAACCGGCCTCGCCCGCTGGGGAGGGGAGAGTTCGATCTCTGTGGTCATCTGCCCTCCTCATCCCGAGGGGAGGGAGTTAACCCTCACATCGCCCTGGGAGCAGCCGGCCCCAGCCTCCTGCATCCCGCTTCATCTGGCAAAGGCCAACAGGGGACGGGAGGCTGAGACAAGACATTCAGTGTTTTCCTCATGGCTTCAGAGGCCGGGGCACAGGTAAGGAACTGGCCCGCATTGAACCTTCTGGAAAGGCACTGGGGAAGATCTATTTGCTTATTTTCTCTTGAACCCATTGCTTTCATTTGCCTTTCAGTGTCCAGGCCCTGGGAGGGCTTCGGTCAAAGGGGCAGGCCAGGCCTCGCGTCTGCCCCGCTCTTCCCGCCAGGAGCTTGGTCAGATTTTTGATCCACCATCCACTCAGGTGTCTATCGGGCAAGGTGATACCCACAATTGTGTTGCAAAAAATAAAGAAATAAATAATTTGTTTTATATAAAAAAACAACAACACAAGGCTGAGTTCTAGCATTGAGTCAATAATTGTTAGACTGCCCTAAAGGAACTGTTAAAACTGCTGGATGTCATTTCGTCAAATAGAAATCAAAGATCCCGTGTGTCCTCGTGCAAAAGGTTGTTTAAAATGTAATAAATATCGGGTCTGAGTCCCTGGGAGGAAACTTCAGGAAGCAGGGCTGCTTTCATTTTGTAGCTGCGGTTCATGCAGAGGAGGTGAGCGGCTGGGAGGCGGTGTGCACACGTGGCGTGTGCCAGGCTCCCGGGACGGCTCACCTTCAGAGGAGGTCCGTGAAGGTGCAGAGCCACGGCTGATGCGAGAGGCAAAGACAAAGCACATTGAGAATGGGAACGATGAGAACGCCCTGGTCCCATGGGGATGGATCTCCCTTCCACCCTCCACCCCCTGGGATCCCCACTGTCCCTCAGGCAGTGCCCTATTGTTCCCACATTGCTAGGCACCTAATGTCCGTGTCCCTCCAGAATGCAGAGGTGAACATGCCGCCTTCGAATGTGGTGGTGTTGGAATGGGGCTTTTGGAGGGACCTGGGTTGTGAGGGGGCGCCCTAAAGGACAGGTTCCTGTCCTAGGAAGGCCCCTGGAGCTTTCTCCTGGGGACGGACCAGGAGAAGGAGCCCGCCTGAGACCAGAGGAGGCTGCCCCTCTGGCTCCCTGACCTTGGATGCCCAGCCTTCAGACCGTGATGCAGGAATCACTCCTCAGCCAGCCATCTGGGTGTCTGTCAGCGCAGCCCAGATGGACAGGCACGCATTGGAACTCCCACCCGCCTGGCACACCTCCTCCTCCCCTTTGGGATGCTGCTTCCCTTCGTCCTTGGCGCACTTCAGTCCATGCCTCCAGACCCGGCGTCAGCATCACTGAGCTGGGTTGGCCCTTTCCGGCCACCCCATGTGGACATGACTTCCCTGCGGCCAGGGACTGTGAAAAGCCAGGGGAGGACAAAGACCTGGACGGGGCTCTGAGGGGCAGTGTGGGCACCTCTGAGCCCTGAGGACAAGCCAGGTCACTCCTGTGGACTCTATCAGCACAGACCCCTTTGAAGAGAAAGCTTGTCTCGCTCTGTTTCCTCCGAAGTCAGAGCACTGCACTTATTAACATTTCAAATATTTCTTAATATTTGTGTATCTTCATAAGAAGCTGCTTTTGTTTGTTTGTTCTCTTATGTGGTGTTGTTGGTAGGAGGGCATCAGAGCCAGACTTCAACTGCAGATCAATCTGCGGGGCAATGGGACCACCACCCTGCCCACCATTCTGAGTCCAGAGGCTGTTGTGTGAATAAACATTTACCATGGCTAAGAACGCATCTATGCCCTGCCTATATTTTTTGAGATAACATACATGAGTTGGTTTGAAAGGGGGTGAGGGGGATTCTGCAAAGGAGGTGAAACCCCATCTCCTGGGCATCCCGCCTGTTCACTCCAAAAGCCCGATGCCAGCCCCAGCTCCTGGCCCTGCCGCTGTGAGCCCCAGGCTCCCCAGGAGCTGCGAGTCCAGGGGTGTCTGTGCCTGCCACGTAGAGTGAGATCCAGAGCGATCCCTTTTCACACTCACCCATCTGCCACCGCCTGCCTCTCAAAGAGCCACTCAGACACGTTTTTTCAAGAGTCCTGGCTGCCAGGAAAAAAATATATATATATTTTGAAAATGAAGTAGAAACAAAAGATGAATGAGTCCCTGCCTAGTCCCCTCAGGCAGGGTCAGAGGCAGGGGCGAGGCCATGAGCTCTGGCCCCAGGCGACCCTCCCCTGTCACCACCCCCCCCCTGCCCCGGGGACCACTGGGAAGGAGCCCTTTGGTCCCGCTGGTCCTTGTGGGAGCTATTCAAGGACTTGAAGAAAGAAGCCGAGTGACTGGGTGCCTCGCATGAATTGTCCTTGTTTTGTTTCCATTTGGCTTCAGTGATTATGCCTTTGACATTGCCATGCATTCACCGTGGACACTGGGCCTGCTCTGTTCTCCACAATAGGCAAGTGGTCCAGCGATGCTCTGGAGGGGGTCCACGTTCCCCAGGAAGAAAACGGGGACATGCCGCTCACAAATTTAGGGTGCAGGGAGCTGACTGATGCAGCTTTGTGTTTGAGGACTGGGCACCATGCCAGAACAGGAGGCAACTCTCAATGTACCTTTTGCTGAAATTAGCTTTTATTTTGATTTTTTAATCCTCACCCTAGGATATGTTTATTGATTTTAGAGAGAAAGGATGGGAGAGAGAGAAAGAGAGAGAGAGAGAGAAAGAGAGAGAGAGAGAGAGAGAGAGAGAGAGAGAGAGAGAGAGAGAGAGAGAGAGAGAGATACTCTGATCTAAGAGAGGAACAGCCATCAGTCACCTCCTGAACACGAACACCTCCCAACTGGTCATCAACCCACAGCCTGTGGACATGCCCTGCCAGGGACTTGAACCTGGGACCTATTCAGAGCCTGAGATGATGCTCCCACCAGCTGAGCCAGCAACTGGAGCTGAAAATACCTTTTATTCTGAATCAAAATCCACAGCCTGGTTTGCTGGTTCCTTTTGTTCTCCTCCCCTCCTCCTCCTCCTCCTCCTCCTCCTTTTCTCTTCCTCCTCTCCTCCTCCTCTTCTCCTCCTCCTCCTATCCTCCTCCTCCTTCTTCCCTCCTCCTCTCCTCCTCCTCCACCTCTCCTCCTATCCTACTCCTTCTCCTCCTCCTCCTCCTTCTTCTTCTTCTTCTTCTTCTTCTTCTTCTTCTTCTTCTTCTTCTTCTTCTTCTTCTTCTTCTTCTTTCCTTTTTTTTTTTTTTTTTTTTTTAGTTCCTTTAATGCTAAAACAGAGAAAACTAGAGTGCTCACTAAATAACCAACACACAGGACTCTCTCCCTCTCCCGGATTTCTGCCCTGTGTTTTGGTTGAGGTGAAATATTAGAAAGAACATAGGATGTTAGGAAGAACATGGGCTGGGGGCTCCAGGGGGTCTCCGCCTTTGCTGGACCTTCCGTGGAGATGCTGTGTGACCTGGGATAACTGGCCCATCCTTTCCACAGCTTCATCTCATTTCTCCCTCAGCACACGGGGCAAAAAATCTGACTTCCGGGGCTGTGGAGCTGATGATGGCTCATCAGGAAAGTGTGTTAGCAGAGTACCTCTCCCAGGTCCCCCTGCAGAAAAGAACAGGGATCTCGTTTCCCCCCACATTCCCTCCACTTAAACAAAACCCACATGGCATCCTGGCCACAGTTGGACAAACTACTTAGTTTAATAACTTGGGAGAGGAGTGGCTAATAGACATATCCTTCCCACCCACAACCATTCCTTTCCTCTGGCCCTAGAGAGAATGTGGATGGGATGATGAGATTCATAGACTCTGGCCAAGTGTGGCCCCTGCTTGTGTGATGGCCAGACATCCCTCCCCAGCTCTGCCTGCTGGGTGTTCTCCTGACCCACTGGCCCTCTAGCCTCCTGGACCTGTGGTCTCCTGGGAGCAGCTGTTGGAAGATCAGAGGCTGAGAAGTAGAGCAACTAGAGAAGAAATACATTCCCCCCAGCCCTTCTCTGCACATCTTCAGGAGTTTCTGTGCCTCTTGCTGGTTCCAGTGGGTGGCCTTCCCTCCGTGGTCCCACCCCATGAGAAAGCCCTGCTGGTGGCCTGCTCTGCTCTCCATCGCTTGTGTCACTGATTCCACACCAAACTGCATCCTTCTGAGATACCTGGAATGGATTCTGTCTTATTGACTGGACCCTGATTTCTCAGAGGGATACATTTGCACTTGAACTTAAAACTGTCGTGAGCCAAGGAAAAACCCTCTTCTCTCTACCTCTCTCCTGAGCCACATGATCAGTTTTTAGGCCACTGGATCACTCCCTATGCATGTTTACATTGGTCTGCACCTCTGCTTGGGACTACCACCAGGTTAGAAACCTCCTTGGAATTCTAGAAAAATTCCAGATGGAGCCTTTTATTTTTAGGTTCACAGGTGTGTGCAGGATGCAGTGGGTCTGGGAGAGTCTGTTCTGGATCTCGTTCTGGATCCAGCGTGATGGTTTGTTGAACTGATTGGTTGTCTCTGCCTAGAGTCTCCAGAAGAGCCCGTTGCCAGCACTCAGCAGAGAGCTCGTGTCAAAGAGTGAGGGTGAGTATTCAGCATCAAGGCATGGAGTAAGAGCTAAAGCATTGGATGCAACTTGCTCCCTGAACTTGGCCGAGTGATTGTCAAGTTCAGATGCAGCAGATCATTGGCTTAAAAGGAGTGGGAGAAACTAACAATGCTTGAGAGGTACCATGCATTGTTTGCTGGCCCTTGCTTTGCTGTTTGGAGCCATTTCAGGGTCATGTTTGTGACTCAGATGTCCTTGGGGCCACATTTCCCCACCACCTAGTCCCACTGTGGAAATCATAGACTGTGACCTGGGCTTACTACAAAGCCAGTCTATGATTTTCTGACTCAATAACAATACTAGGTATCTTTAGAGAATAGATATTATGCGGTGTATTTTAGAAAGAACCCAATAACAATACTAGGCATCTTTCGAGTATAGGTATTACATGGTGTTTATAAAGGTGGAGACTGTTCCTCAGAAAGGTGAGGGTATATACAAAGTCACACAGTGCCTGGGGGTGAGAGATGAACTCAGAGTGGCCCACCTTCGAGTCTCATTCCAGCTGGTATCAACTGCAGCTCCTTAGCAAGGCTAGTACCTGGTTCTGAAAAGCACTCAGTCAATTTTTGCAAAATCTGGATAGAACTATTAATTGGAAACCAACTTGAAGACCTGATTTGATCTCATTGCTTTCTAACTGAGGAACTGAGCCACACTTTGCAAGGATGTGTGTGTTTGTTTTTTAAACAATATTTAGGGCAGGTGGTGCTCCATTGAAAGGCTGACAGAGCAAGTAGGCATGCCATCTTTAACCCACTTCAAGGCTCAACAAGGTGGCTTTCGGCAAATTCATTCACTTCTGTAAGGTGTGGTTTCCTACGTTGTAAAATGAGCCTGGGAACATTTAATGAGAATGATAAAGTGCTGGCTATCACAAATATAGTATGTGCTAAGTCCTGTCTTGTATTTTTATTTTATAGGACACATATTATGAACAGGATAACATTCACAGATATCACTCCTTGCCATCACACACACGAAGAATCCAATAACTAGCCCAACACCCCTTCCCCCCAATTTCCTTCTTCCTACAGGAATTCTCCCCAGTTGGGAGTAAGGACGAGTGGGTGGATATGTTAAGGGCTGAGAGAGCTGAAGGAGACAGAAAGGCAGAAATGGAGCCATATGGACTGGGGCAGAAAACGAGATGTTTCTGTTTGCTTATTGGATGGAGAGGCATTTAAGGGGGGGTGGGGACTGACTGAAAGGCACAAAGAGGGTGGAGATGGGAGATGAAGGCATTTGGTAAATGGCTCGGTGACTATAATCAAATATTTTTCAATAGGTTGTAAGACGATTGAGCCCGAGAATGGTTATCCTTTCATTACTTTTGGTTTTTAAACTTCTTAGACACCATAAGATAGGGGTGTTGAACTCAATCAGAGAAGGGGCCAAAATCTAAAATCCAGCCTAAATAGCGGGCTGAATGGTTTACTGAACAGTCATAAACTGACAGTGTCATAAACTGACAGCGGAGTGCAGTGATGACATCGCGGTGCGGGCCACATTGCAAGGCCTGGCGGGCTGGATTTGGCCCGCGGGCCTTGTGTTTGACACATGTGCCATAAGACTTCCCATCTGAACTGTGTGTGGCCACCCAAATAGGGTTTAGTTATTACCTATCACTTTGTGACCAGAGCATTTATAGTAACAATCACGTAGTTTTGTGCCTGGGTACGAAGAAGGCCTTACCTCAAGAGGACAACATTTTTCATTTGTCTTTTGTCCAAATCAAGAATGGGCAGGTCAATTGATATACAGAGAAATCCCCCAGTTCTACAGAAGAATAGTCATAGGCTCACTCAGCCTAGAGAAGCTAGCAAGCCATCCTGACTTGAGCTCCCCAAAGGTTCTCTGTGCCCAGGTACCAGCCTCAGCTGGCTGGCCGGCTTCAGGGATGAGATAGTAAAGTAGGATTTTAAGGAAACACATCTTAGTAAACAACATCTGGAGGAAGACAAGAAGGAACAGGAATAGAGTCGGGCGTCACCCATGCAGTGACAGATTGCATCTTTAATAAGCAGGCGCTTAATTAGAAAAGTAATTTGTAAGAGACACTAATGGAATGTGAGTATTCAACTTTGACCAACACACTTGCTTTGACGTCTAGGCTCTGTCACACATTGAGGTTTGTGTTCCCAGCCGTATACGCACCCCCACCCCCACCCCGTCTGTGAGCTCTCTGGGTGCTCATGACTGTGCCGGTTGCAAGAAAAACACTGAATATTCCCAAGAAGCTAGACTTCACCTCTGCCAATGTTCCTGCCCCCAGCAGAAGGCTAATGAGGAGGAGGGGACAGGGGCTGGGGACTGGAGAAGGGGAGGGTGTCCCATCCATGCAGTCATGGTGTGTGTCAAATCAGTGTTACCAGAAGGAAGTCCTAAGTGTTATCAGGAAAGCATGCCTGTCAATCAAGGGACCAGGAGAATTACAGACACCAAGGAAATGAAGCGCAGCCCAGGGCTGAGTGCGGTAACAAGACAGGAAGCTGGATTCACTATGGATGGGACAGGGGGCTAGGACAGGGCAGCTCCATCCAAGCAGTGGCTGCATAATCATATATGATTTTTAAACATATGGATGCCAGGACCCCACACTACACTGTAGGTCTGGGTGGGAGCTGATCATTAACGTTGCTCAGAAATTTCTTGAAAAATCTGATGTTACTGTTGGCAGGATACCGCTTGGAAAATCATTTTCCTAGGAAATGACAGAGTGGTAGGAAGAGCAGGCAGCTGAGCCAGTAGTTCTGTAAACTCGGGAAAAGGCTATGAGTCAAAACTAACTGAAATGAGGGAAGGGGCCCCAGAGAGAGGAGATGCAGGAAGGCTCCCTGGGGAAAGATGGGAAGGAGTCAGGGTGAGAGGAGGAGTAAGAGACTCCACATGGAAGGCTATGGCCTCAACGAGCACAACAAGGATCAGCCTGTCCATGGGGACCCAGAGAAGGTCCATGAGTTTAGAGCTTGGAGTGGGGGGCAGGAGGGCTGAGGGAAGGCAGGTAAGGGTGATGCTGGGCAGGTAGCAAGGAGCTTATAAGCCTTTTATGCAAAGGAAGATTGGAGGGCATGAAAGAGTTCCGAGGAGCGCAGGTGGTCAGGGTAGGGTTGTGAAAGATCTCCATGGCTGCCCCCAGAAAATGGGATGCCGATGGAGGCTGAGGGGTGCCTTCTGTGCTCATGGAGGGCACCAGGCAGGGGCTGGACTCAGTCTTCTCCCCATTAAATGGGAGTGTCCTTGCACTAGAGATAAAGACTCTGGCCCACCAGACGAGGAGGAGACTTGGATAGCTGAAGAGAGGCTCTGAGCCTCAGAACCTCAGAAACTCCATGGCGAATTCCTGAGGGGCTTGAGAGAAACATCGGGGTGCGCCTGCATCGATCACACATCCTGGTCGCTTGGCAAGCAGCCTTGTGAGGTTCCCCTGGTCTGTGGGACAGACCACTGCAAATGTGGTGACTCCGAACAATGCAGGATGGTTTCCTTACAATGCTAGAGTTTAAAGGTCCTAAGGTCATGGTGTCATTGGACCACATTTCTTCTCGAGGCTCCAGGGAATAGTCCATCCTCTTGCCATGTCCAGCTCTCAAAGGATGCCTGCATTCTTGGTCCTTGGTCTACTTCTGACAATGGCATCACTCTGACCTCTGCTTCTTATGTCTTATCTTTTCTTTTATAGAGATGTTGGTGATTACTTTGGGATAATGGGATAATACCACCACTTGAGAGCCCTCATTTCATCACAGCTGCAAAATCCCTTTTGTCATAGCTGGTAGCACATTTGCTTATAAGTTGCAGCAATTAGGAGGTGGGCAAATTTGGGGGCCTCTGCTCTGCAAATCACAAAATGTACAGGTGATCTGTTAAGGGCATAACTTACAACACAATTGAAGACAAGGGTCAGAAGAGGAAAATTAAGAAGGGAAATAGCACAATGAAATTAAATCCCTTCTGTGCACTAAAGTGTGCCTTTCTCTTTAAAATAACTCAGGAGGACAGTTTTAGTGAGAATCCTCTCTGCAGTGACTGATGGAATGATTTTATTTCTTCTTCATTTATTTCATTTGGAAATCCTCCTTCCACTCTCCCTTTCTCCCCTCCTCCCTTCCTCCTTTCCTTCCTCCCTCTCTTCTTTCCCTCTTTTCTTCCTTCCTTCTTGCCTCCCTTTTTCAGATACCTTTTCAATGGGCTTTGATTTCAAAATTTCAGAAATAACATGCAGACAGCCAAGTGATGGGCTCTGAAACATTTTTAAAAAACTTATTTTCCAAATATATAAATGTCTTAGAATCTCCCTGAATCATCTAAATTTTTGCTTGCATTAAAAACAAACAAGCGTAACCCAAGGACACAGACAATAAGTGTTAAAGGCGTGGGTAGAGGAAGGAAGAATGGAGGAGGATAATAGGGGGAAAAGGGGACATATGTAATACTTTCAACAATAAAGATTTATTAAAATAAAATAAACAAACGAACAAAAACACTAAAATTTTGGATTTTATCTTTTCATTCCTTACCTCTGCTGTTCTCTTCCTTTTGAGACCTACTTTTGTGTGCTTTAAAGGACTTATTTTTTAACAAGGGAAATTTTCTCCTACATTTCATAAAGAATGAGATGTTTTTATATTTGCAGTTTGCATGAGTTTGTGTATATGTTTGTGTGCATGTGTTTTAAGCCTGAAAACAGTTCCTTTCATGCAATATGTCAATGAATCCCCGCAGTTACGTTTCATGAGAAGTGTGTTCTACTTCTAAAATATTTTTGCTACAGAAAATAGGGCATTGCCTGCTTTCCCTGCAGTCCAGGCGTGCTTTTCAAGATAGGAGAGGAGTGTGGCCACAGGATGGATCTGATTATTTTTATTTCTGTGATTTTGGAGAAACTATGCAAACACTTGCACATGTGGCAAGCTATTCCTTGTTACCTGGACTCCTTGGAGGCTGAAAATGTATCATATCCCAGTGAGGACAGTTAACACACTTCAGCTCTTTGCCAGGTAATGGGTAAGGACAAAGATGATAGGAACATAGGGTTATTTGAACAAGCAAGTTGGATGCCCATGGGAAGATGGTGAGAACACTGAGACTGGTTTATAGAGCCTATGGCTTTGTCCTAAATACGAATGTCATCCCTGGTGAGCCAGCTTGACCCAAAACAGAACAGCATTTGAGCAGGTGAGGTGCAGTATGGGGACAGAAAGCAAGGCATTCGCCAGTATCCAGGGTAGTTATGCTCTTATTTACAGACTAGATGCCTAGACAATGTGTAGTCATTGGTATCCTCTACCCACCAGCGCTCCTCCTTGGAGAGAGAGGGGCCATGGGATAGAAACTGTAAGCCTTCTTTCAATTATTTATTTTTATAAATGCTAATCAATTCAATACTCTGGGTAACTATATTCCCATGGGGCAGGATCTGAGCTTTACCGGTAAACCAGCAGGTTGAGGCTAGTCATCATGAGTGAAGAGTATGGGCCGTGCACTGGGATGAGAAGAGCTTGGAGGGTGTGAGGAGTGGGGAACAAGCAGGGAGTCTGGACCCAAGGAAGATAGAAGGCTGGGATGAAGCTGTCACTCACATCTGTGCTTTCTGGGGGGACCTGAGGACGAAGACAGGCTTCTTGATCATGAAGAATGTCCCTGAAGAGCTATTTGTCATGGCCAAGGGCTCCTTTGCTTTCTCCCTCCAAGGACTCCATCCTCACACCTTTCACATGGGACTGCAGGATGGGGTTATGATAAAAGTTGCTCTTGATCCTGGCCAGGGTGGCTCAGTGGCCACAGTTGAACCAGGAAGTCACAGTTCAATTCCCAGTTAGGACACATGCCCAGGGTGTGGGAATGATCCACAGTGTGGGGCATGAAGGGGGCAGCCAATCAATGATTCTCTCTCATCGTTGATGTTTCTATCTCTCCCTCTCTTTTCCTCTCTGAAATCAATAGTTGGGATCCCCTTCATGTCTGGGTTTGGATATGGAGCCCATTGAGTTCCAGGCTGTGGTTAGTGCTGGTCCTCGGCAGATCTTTGAATGTTGGACTGACCCAGAATAAGGTAATCAGCCTTCTCCTCTATGCTGCCTCTTTCTATAATCCCACCTAGACTCCTAGCTTTCAATGCCATCTCTTTGTCCATAATTCCCAGGTATACATTTCCAGCCTGCCCACACCAGTAAGCACCAAATGTGTATATGTCGCTGCCAACCTGACATCTATTGGTACCTAAAGGGCATCTCTCACATAGCTAGTCAAACAGGGCTCAGGCTTCCCCACCCCAGCTCATGGTCCTCCCTCCCCTATGCTTCCTCTCCTGGCCATTAGCATTCATTGAGTTGCTCAAGCCCACACATCTGGGAGGCGTGCTGCATCTCTTCCATTTTCTAACTCTGCAAAACATCAGAAAATGATGTCAATCCTACCTTCAAATTGTATTTCAAATCCGCTCTCCTTGCTTCGTTCCTACTGTTATCAATCTAGTCCTGGCCTGAGACACTTCTTGTTGGGGCGACTGCAATCAGCTTCTAGCTGGTCTTCCCCTTTCCACTTACACCCCCTGCCATCCCTTCTCCATACGGCACCTTGGGGGGTCGGGGAGACTTTTCAAAGTGCATCACTGTCCTACTTAAACCCTCGAAAACTTGCTGTTGTGATTAGGACAGTACTCAAATTTCTTACCATGCTCTGCGGGGCCCTAACAGGCCTGGCCACTGCCTTCCTTTCCAAATGTCCCTTCAACATGCTTATGATCATCAAACCACACTGAATAGCCCTTCTCTTCTCTTCTCTTCTCTTCTCTTCTCTTCTCTTCTCTTCTCTTCTCTTCTCTTCTCTTCTCTTCTTCTTCTTCCTCCTCCTCCTCTTTCTTCTCTCTTCCTGCTCTCTCTTTACCACATCTAAGCCCCCATAAAATTTTTGTAACTACTATTCTCTTCGCTTAAAAATTGTAGTTTTCAGATATTTACATATTTGTGCCTTTTTTAAATCATAAATGTCTTGGGGGAAATATATAGCATTTGCCTAATAAACTCCTTCTGAGTCAATCCACCCTCCAGAGTAATTCTCTATTAAATCACATTTTTCTGTTCTTACTCTCAGATTTCCTGGCATTACTTTCATTGTGTATTTGCTTATTTGTTTAATTATTTTTCTCTCTTTAGTGACTGCTGATCTCCTTGGCCTTGCATGCCTCACTTACCATGATGGTCCCAGAATGTCACTTTATGGTGACCAACATATCCTGATTTGATGGGGACTTTCCTGGTTTGAGCACTGAAAGTACCGTGTCTTAGGAAACCCCTCTGTTAGCAAACTAGGACTGTTGGCCACCATACCTCAAATGTCACATAATAGGTACTCAATAAACATTTATTTCCACAATGCAAATGCATCATGATTTCACAACTAAAAGCAAAATAAAATCACCTTGGATGGCCAAAGCAATATTAGACAAACACATTGAGGGGCACCTTCTCACACAAAGGGAAGGATGGGTTCACAACCATAAAATGAGGTCAGGTCAGGAAGCAAGAGTATGAGTGTACAGAGAAGAACCAATCAGAGTTCTTGAAACTGAAAAGATAATTATCTCAAAACTCGTGTTCCTAGTAGCAGCAGTGGTAGTAACAGTGGCACTAGCAGCAGTGGTGTTACTAGTAGCAGCCGGTGGCCAGCACCAGCAGAAGTCAGCATCCTCATTGGGGCCACAGTAGTAACAACAGCAGCAATGGTATTAGCAATAATGACAGTAATACAAAGAGTAGTCATTAGAGTAGAATTAATGGACATAATATTAGTAATATTAGTAATAATGAGAGTATTAAAGACAGTAACAATAACAACAGGCATAATAGTACTAGTAACTATTCAGTCAATGGTGAAGGAACGTCACAAGTCTTCTAACTGGTTTGGTTATCTCCAGTTCCAGACACAGCCATAGTTTTGACACCTCCGGACAAAATTAAGAGCGAATCAGATCAATGACAGTTTGTAAAACAATAAATGTATTTAAAGGTTCCTCCAGTAGTTAATGCCCACCAAAAGAAATCAAATTGAAAATTAGGACAGTGCTCTCTGCTCAGAAGTGCTAAGAAATACCCAGCTGTGTGCCCAACATGAGGAACCGGATTTCCTCGCTCGGGAAGAGCTGGGACAACTGCCGGGTGGCTGACCTGCTGGAGGCAGCTGCCCAAGTTAGGACTCAGCCCAACCCTGAGCAGCTGGCTGCCCTGCGGGGCGCTGGTGTATCCTCCAAGCTGGACCGAAGAGCAGTCAGACCCCGGCGGTGTCCGCAGGCCACACCTCTCCCTCCGCCTTTCCCACCTGGCTCATGCCAATGCTCTCCTTAATCCCCGGTCAAGTGCGAGCTTGCAGACGATGACAGAATGTGGAAGGAAATGAAGGGAAGGAGGGTCCTTGGCTCCACAGGAACTCCGGCTTTCCAGGATGCCTCTCTTCCGGCCTGAACAGCGGCTAGGGGCGTCCACAGACCTAGTGAGGCCCGCGGGCCAGTCGCTCCCTGTGCCCCACTCCACTGGCCAGCAGCTGGGGGCTTGGAAAGAGCCTCCGGCAGCCCCCAGTGATGTCAGGGAGAGACCTCTGCTTTCTAACAGAACACATTCAGAATTGTTTGTGACAGCGGTGCCTCCGCCCCAGCAATTATTCAATTCTTCTGGAATGTGGAGAGTTGGCACGAGGTGCTGGGCTGGGCGGCCACGGCAAGTCTGCTCTCTTCTCTCCTGCACAGGACATCTCCCTATGGAGCTGCAGAAGGGGCCAAAGTCCCTCAGAGACATGCGTCTACATTCTGGCCAAGCTGAGAACAAGCCCAGCGGATATGCTGAGCGCCCAAAGATGCCTGTCTATCAGGAAGACAGTCAATGGGCAGCTACCCAAGGCAATGGGCCTGAGATCCATTCACTCTCTGCCTCTGGCTCTGCCTTTTTTTTTTAAGATACTAAAACTGGAAAGCCAGATCCATTAAACAATTCATACTTTGATTTGCAAAAGACAACAAACATCTCCTCTGGGCAGAGCAAGCGTGCCTCTTCTTGCCTCTGAGCTCAGGAACCCATGCTCTGCTTCAGGCCCCACAAGGTCCGCACGCTGAAGGGTGATCTAACCAGCTTTCAAGGCAAAGCGAGTGCTCCTTGGCCCCTCGGTTCTATTCAATAGTTTTCCCGCCATAGAACACGCAGAGACCTATCGTGTAACCTTGATGCATACCTCTGCCAAATGAAGAATCAAAACGTCCTATTCACGGGGCCTACGCAGGGACACGGATGTTCCCAGCACAAGACGTGACCCTGAGTAGATGCTCAAAACCATGTGTCAAAAGAGAGAGCGAGTTTTACTAAGTGAACAAGACAATGAGTCATAGAAGTGAAGCAGAGAAGGAAGTCGTAGTCAATATGGTTTAACACTTCCACGTCATTGCTGAGAAAGGGCCTCATGCAGGGGCAGGAGCTGGCAGAACAGGCATTGAACTGAGTCTCCAAAAACCTGTCTTCCAGCCACAGGTTAACCGGAAGGGCTGCCTCCCACTGAAGAGCCCCTGGAGATCCTCCTCTCTCCCCCACTCTTTTTAGTCTTTTCTTTTTTATAATAGTGGTGATAACAGCATGAAATGTGGAGGAGCCCTTTGACCACTTCTGATTCCCCTACAATCCTTGAGGAATAATGATGGCAGTGGTATCAGTGCAGCTAAGAGTATGGTCCATGGACAAGCACCCTCGGCATCCTTGGGTGGTCTATCAGACTCCCTGGGGGTGGGACCAAGAATCTGTATTTTAAACAGTTTTCTGGATGATTCTTATGTATGCTATGTTTGAGGACCACTGAGCTAGACCAAGGCAGTGAGGTGCCCAATGCATGGGAACGTACCCAGAGCCCTGACTGCGAGGGCTGAGGACCAGTGCAGGGGTTATTGGTGGACTGCGCACTCCCTTGTCTGTCCTCTGAGTAGCAACTTAGAAAGTGAGCTCTTCTCTTTGCCAGTCTTGCTATTCAAGTGGCCATGAGACTGAGTCTCACCAGTGAGATATACATGGAAATCCACTGGGAGTCTGGGAAAGCTATTTCTCTCCTGATCATAAGAAGGCCCAGGAGGACATATGCCATGCCCATGTCAACTTTTGTCCCTGACTCTGAAAGCAGTGTGTGAGGGTCTGGCGCTTGTGTCCTGCAGCCATCTCGCATGCAAGAGGAGAAAGTCAAGGGAATCACGGACACCAGCCTAGCACAGCAGTGCCAAAGAACCTCTGTGTGCCCTTGAAAGGGAAGAACAAGAGTCATGTATCCAATGATACATTTATTGTCAAAGCGATCATGTTGCTAAAAAGTGTTTTCTTCCACAATAACCATTACATAATAAAATGGAGTATAAATTCCTCATAGCTTGCATTAAAATAAAATCAACTCATAGCTTAACTGCTGGCAGGAGAGGCAAAGATTATGCAGCAAGAGGAGAAGAGGGAAGGAAGTGAAGAGTGACAAGGATGACCTTGGGGAGGTGTGCCCTCATTCCCCAAGACTGACAAGGATGACCTTGGGGAGCTGTGCACTCATTTCCTGTAGCAAAATACCACCAACTGAGCAGCTCAAAATAACAGAAATATATTCTCTCGCTATTCCAGAGGCCAGAATTATGAAACCAAAGTGTCAGCAGGGTTGGCTCTTCCTAAAATATCTAGAGAAGCATCTGTCCCATACCTTGTGTTATGGATTGACTTGTGTGCGTCCCCAAAAGTTGGTCAAGTCCTGACCTCTCGGGACTATGAATGTGACATTATTTGTGAACAGAACTTTTGCAGATGATTGAGATAAATGGAGATCAGTAGGATAGACCATAATGCAATGTGACTGTGTCCTCATACAAGCAGGAAATGTGGACACAGAAACAGATATGCAGAGAGAGGTAACAATGTGAAGACATGGGGCATGGAACTACAAGCCAAGGAACACCTGAGTGTGCCAGGAGCCAGGATAGCGATGAACGGAGTCTCCCTCCAGTCCAGAGAAGAACCCCTGGTGGCTGTATGCAATCCGTGGCATTCCTTGGTTTGCAGAATCATCATACCCATCTCTGCCTTCATCTTCACATGGCCTTCCCCTATGTGTCCCTGTGTCTCTCTTTACTCTTACAAGGACATTCATTGTTGGATATAAGGCCCATTTCATTCTAGGAAGATTTGAATTCTGAGATCCTGAATTCTATCTGCAAAAGCCTCTTTATAAATAAGGTTCCATTCACGGGTACCAGGGTTAGGACTTGTGCCTATCTTTTGGAGAGGATAGAATTCAATCACCACAAGGCATTACTATTCTAGTGGGGAACACGATTTCATGGTTATAAATGTACATTGCACAGCACCTTGTATACTCAACCACAATCTCTGAAAGGGGGCAGGGACAGAGGGATGGGACGGGGCAAAGGTGATTGACTCTGAGCTCTTCCTTTAACTTCGATTGCCCAGGAGGCCCCCAAGGAAAGGAATGCATTTCACCTGGTCAGATTCCAGAGAAGTTCACACATCTCTGTAGACCGCCTTCCACCTCTGGCTTTGCTTGAAGCAGCCATTGACCCTGAGATTGAAAGGATAAAAATCAGCACAACACATGGACGGGCTCATTTTTCTTCCTCGCGGTGGACCTAGCCAGTTTCAGTTTCGAGCCCCTTCCTAAGTATGACATCTCAGTGACAGATTAAGCCAATTAAGTTGAGAGCTCCTGGGGGGTGAATAATAGACTGGGGTAAGGATAACGGGTTGGTGGCAAAGCTTTGCTTCTGATTAGCCCCCGGAGCTTCACAGGATTCTGTGCTGGGTGGGCCTTCACTCCTTCAGCTGTAAGAAGCAGGGATGAGTTGTCTCATGCCTCTAGTCCAGGGGTCTTCAAACTACGGCCCGCAGGCCACATGAGGCCTGCAGAGGGGTCTGATCCGGCCCGCCAGGTTTTTTGGGCAGTGAGCGCAGCCGAGGTGTTACAGTAAGAATTAGTAGTTCATATAGTCCGGCCCTCCAGCTCTCTGAGGGACCGTGATCTGGCCCCCACTTTAAAAAGTTTGAGGACCCCTGCTGAGTCCATGCCACCATGCTTTGCACACACTCCCTTCAGAATTTGGACAGAAGTTGAGTTGTGGTTATTTTATGCACATGATCAGTATGGAGATTTATGGAGACGCTTGCTTTTTATGCAGCACAAGAGGAAGCACACACACGCACGCACACACAGACCCACACTGCACACAATAGCATCAGTGAGCCTTTGCCAGCTTCCCATACATTTATACAGCGACAGCAGACACACTGCCACCAGACTGCAACGAGGGAGAGAGCCTCTGTCAATATTTACTGAGACAGAAATGGTAACGCAGCCTGTTTTCAGCTCCCTTCACTCAGCAAACACGTGGAGGCCTCGGTCTCAGCGTCGCTTGCCTGGCACTGGAGACAGAGGCACGGTCCAGACTCGAGCCTGACTACAGAGCTCTGGGCCCATCTGTGAGGTGGACACATGGCACAGCAAGGAGTCACACTGCTAGGATGCTGTGACAGTGTGAGTGCTAGGTGTGGTGACAGCTCTGAGGTGTGACAGCACCAACCTCAGCCCTTCGGCCCCTCAGAAAGGTCCCTGAGCCCAACTGTGAAGGATTGAAGGACGTGTAGGAGAGTGAGGTGTGGGTTGGCCCATAGCTACCTCAAGTTCAAGGCAATTTGAACTCTACAGTTTCTTGACCTGTAGGTGAACTGCAGTGAAGCAGGACACTTCTAAGGCTTTTCTGTCGGCTGGATCTCTCCCAAGGTCTCTGATGATCAATCAATTCCACCAGTTATCTCCTTGGAGCTGCATCACCCTCCGAAATGCTCCAGGATCCAAGCCAGCCCGCAGCATGTCATCCCCGCCTGGGCCAACCTGCTAGTCAAGGCTCCTGGGTTTCCAGTTGACCTCGTCAATGTCGCATCACACCACACATCACACTCCAACAGGACATGCAGACCCGATTTGGAAGTGGCTTCACCTGTTTTAAGTGGAGGGGTGCCACTGGGGTTCTGAAAAACACAGCCATCAGCCTGACCCCAGTGGTCACACATGTTTATATTCTGGGAGTTGGTGTGGGGATGGGCCCTGAGATATGGAGTCCGGAGAGTCTATATCATCACTCTGCTCTTGCAGCTGTGGGCCTGGGCCTCCACCTCTCCCTGTGTAACCTGGAGCTGGCTCTTCCTGGTCTAACCGCCTCCTGGGAGCAAACACCAGGGAAGCAACATAGAGTCTTGTGTGTCCACAACCGGCTTCACTGAGACCAAGAGAGTGCACTGTGAAGAGGTGGACTGTGACGGCAGGAGACCCAAGTCCCATCAAGGTCCTCAAGCGACCCTTCCACCCAGTCCCACTTCTCAGGGCCTCCATATCCACCACATTCACATGCAGTCTGGCCCAGATCCAGGCCCTCGGTGACCGCTCTGTCCCCAGGACATACTGAAGGGCTGTGAGAGCCTGTCCACTTCTTTGCCCTTAAGGACTCTCACCTCCTCTGTGTAGGAGACATGACATCTTTTGAAAGGGCGCACACAAGGGACAGCACCTGGCATCTCGCCACTTGCTCTGAAGGTGTGCTGCACCTAGAGGCTCTGGTGTCATAAGACCAGTGTTGGGCATGGTCCTGGGGCTGTGCTGGAGGCCCAGCAGCCAGGGCAGTCTGTCCACATGGATGGTGTCTGTGGGGGCCATTACCTGTGATATCTCCGTTCCCCACTGCTCACCGGGACACGGGTAGGTCAGGCGTGGACATGTGACTCTGCTCCCGTGGTACATGGGCTTGCAGCAGGGCTGGGCAGAGGTGGTCTGGACCCTCTGTTCTTCAGAGCCCCAGCCCCTCACAGAGTCAACAGGCAGTAGCCTCCTGGGTCCCTCCAGTCTCCATTGTGGAAAGTGTATTTCTCTCAGAACATAGGCATTCTCTTCCATCGAGCATGGGGCAGGCTGAACATCTCTGACAACGAGCCCAGAGCTTCCTAGCAAAGCCATTTCACTTGGTAATTGGCTCAGTACTAAATGCTTTTAGTGCTTCTGAGTTCATCTCTCGCTGCATTATTTTCCCAGGGCCATTCATTTTTAGCACAATACGGCTGGCGTGCCCACGCTGTAATAGGACCTCTGCAACGCGAGGGCATGTGTTACAATGCCTTATTTTCTGTCATGGAGATTTAATCAAATTCACTAAGTTGCAGAACCATAATAGGGATTTTCAATAATATATGTTAAAAGGGTTTTCATGGGGTGCCTTGCAACATGTGAATAACTTAGATGGGCTGCGGTTGGTACATCCACCAAATAGAGCATGAAATACCCAAGGGAGCCTGGGGTTCCTCCTTGCACCGATCTACTAGGCCAGCAGGATCTGGACAGAGCAGGACCCTTCTTGCAGGGTAGGCCAGCAGGACCTGGACCAGCTGTGTGATAAACTTTCTAAACAGAGGGCATCTTATCATAGGGTAGAAATAGTCATCACCAGTTGGGTTCTCTAAAATCTAAAAAGAGTATGGCCCTGACCGGTTGGGCTCAGTGGATAGAGCTTCAGCCTGTGGACTAGAAGGGTCCCAGGTTCGATTCTGGACAACGGCATGTACCTTGGTTGCAGGCACATCCCCAGTAAGGGGTATTCAGGAGGCAGTTGATCGATGTTTCTCTCATCGTTGTTTCTAACTCTCTATCCCTACCCCTTCCTCTCTGTAAAAAGTCAATAAAATGTATTTTAAAAAATAAAATAAAATGAGTAAGAAATGAACATGGATTGCAGATGAGCTCCTTGAACTCTTCACCATTTACAATCTTCGACCTGCTGCGGCGTTCTTGTTTGTTCTTGTTTGGCAAGCTCTTATAAGAACTCTGTCAGGATCAAAATGCCTATAATTTAGTCCAAAGAGACTCGCTTATTAATTAAGTGAGTAGAAAATGGCCTGGCTCATATCTTGCAAATTGAAATGGTATCTGGCTCATTTTCCATCTGCCTGTCCCCACAGCACACCTGTCCACGTCCTCTGCCTCTCATTGCTATGTCTGTCTTTTCCTGGATCTTAAATATTCAGGTAATGAGAGGCAGCAAAGCACTGTCAGAGAGGGACTAGGAGCTCCTGAATGATCCCCTGGCAACAGATGAGACTGGAGGAGGACAACCCCTTCCTACCTAGCTCCTCTCTGTAGCCAAATCACACTGCGCCAGCCAACTACGGGATGGAGCAGACATTGTCGGAATATCAAGCCAGATATTTTTAAAATATATTTTTACTGATTTCAGAGAGTAAAGGAGAGAGAGATAGAAACATCAATGATGAGAATCGTGGATCGGCTGCCTCGTGCACGCCCCCTACTAGGAAACAAGCCCGCAATCCAGGCATGTGCCCTTGGTCAGAATTAAACCCGGGGCCCTTCAGTCCGTAAGCTAGAGCTCAAGCCCAACATTCTTAGTTCAGCTGCACTATGTGCATGAATCTGTTAGGTAAGTTCCGACCTCATTGGAATGACATGTGACCAGTTATCTGCAGCCACCATGCTACCGTTAGTTCTTTTTCTTTTTCTTTTTTTTAAAAATATATTTTTATTGATTTTTTTATAGAGAGGAAGGGAGAGAGATAGAGAGCCAGAAACGTCAATGATAGAGAAACATCGACCAGCCGCCTCCTGCACACCCCCCCACCGGGAATGTGCCAGCAACCAAGGTACATGCCCTTGACCGGAATCGAACCCGGGACCTTTCAGTCCGCAGACCGACGCTCTACCACTGAGCTAAACCGGTTTCAGCTACCATTAGTTCTTTATTCAAGCCTATTCATGACTGGCCCTTCTACTGCCATTGAGCCCTCATGTTGTCATTTGTCATTTTAGAGAGTCACAGAATTATAATGGACAGCTCAGGATTCTGTTATTTTACCAATTCTTTTTCAGTCATTAATTAAATACTTATCTTACTTACCCTCTGCACAGTGTGCTGACCATAGTTCCTTGGAGGCAATGATCCCTCCCGTCCTGTGCCCCACTGTGCCCCATGGAGATAATAGCTATAAGAAGTAAGCTCCACCAAGACCTGCTGAACTCAACTCAGCAACACTCAAGCTCCTTGCCTGTGCCTTGGGACAGATAACGGTACAAATAGCCCTGAGACTGATAACAAAATGAATCAAGAGTAATGATGGCATTTAAAGGGATATGAAAGCATAAAGCACCATGATAAATCCTCGCCAACTGGTCCAGAGGAAGGGGTGGGCCCATAGAACAGCCCTGTGTGGGAGAATGACCAGAATAGCAGTGCGTGTTCCATTGACAAGTAAGAAATGAATCTCCAGTACCTGTGTTCAAGGGAGAGGCACAGACCATGGCATTACTGAATCCTGCATCCCAATCCTAACTCAGCTGTGTTCTAATCGGGTGTGGATACTCATGGGAAACTGTCCCAGCCCTCAAGGAGTTCACACGCAGGGAAGAGTCAGATAAGACATCCACCCCAGCCAGCTACAGGTAAGTCATCATTAATCTCCTATCCTTTCCTTCTGTCAATATCTATTAACGGGTCAGTGTGTGCCAGAGGCTGTTCTAAGCCCTAGAGAACCAATAAAAGTAAGACAGACGCCACACTTTCTATGCCCAGAGAGAGAAAATCAACACACACAAACACACACACACACACACACACACACACACACACAGGAGCCTACAACTACCAGAAAGCTCACGGCTAAGAGAGCATGAACATGGGATAGTGGTGTGGATTGGTGTTACTCACAGAAAGCTCATGGATGATTTAGGTCAGTGGTTGGCAAACCGTGGCTCTCCAACCACATGTGGCTCTTTAGCCCCTTGAGTGTGGATCTTCCACAAGATACCATGTGTAAGCATGCACGTACAGTGCAATTGAAACTTCGTGGCCCATGTGCAGAAGTTGGTTTTCGGCCTGGGCAAGTCTATGTTGAAGAAGTGGCGTTAGAAGAAGTTTAAGTTTAAAAAATTTGGCTCTCAATAGAAATTTCAATCGTACTGTTAATATTTAGCTCTGTTGATTAATGAGTTTGCCAACCACTGGCTTAGGTCAAATTGTCAGGAAAGACTTTAGTGAGGAGGCAGTATCTAAGCTGAGACCCACATGCTGACAAGGAGCCGAGTGGTCAGAAGAGGGCAGGGGTGTGTCTAGGGCAGAGGGGCAGCGAAGGGATGGGGATGTTGAAAAAGCAGCTTAGTCATACCTTAGTCCCTGAGCAGCCTCAGTGGACAATGATCTTGAGGAGGTTGGAAGGAACTGGGTATGGTTGGGCCAATTAGTAAGCAGTTACTATCAAATATGGTTGCCCACATACTTTTGCTGCAATTATTCAAAGCCAGAAGCAATTCCCAGATAGGACTACCAATGTGCCGAGCCTTAGCCTGACTCTCCAGACGGGGCAGTGTTCCTCCACGCAGTCGTTCACTTGCAAACCCGCTTCCTCTTGGTGCATTGGGTGGGTGTGCGAACCACGCCTGGCATTAGACCAAACCAATGGCCATTTGGGTCTCCAGGCCACACTGTTCACCTGGAGAGATGCTTTCTCAAGCGCACACTCAGTGAGTTATCAGGAACCCACACAGCTCACCTTCAAACAAGGAGGAGGAGGCCTGGGGAAGGAAGATGGCGACTGTGTCGAAGGTCACGGCCCTCAGGGCCAGGCAGACCTGCCTTCACATCCAAGCGCTTCCCTTCGTGATGGACACTCGCAGACTGACTCCAACTGCCACAGCCCTGGGCGCCTATTTGTGAAATGAAGCAAAATTGCCTCTAAAGGTCAGCCTTCCCATCTGCCCCTTCACTCAGCTAATTCCCACCCATCCCAGCAACACCCCCCACCGCCACCACCTTTCTAGAATCTACCCAGAAGATTTGAAAACAATTATTCAAAAAGATATATTCACCTCTAAGTTCATTGCAGCATTATTCACGGTGGCCATGGAGACAGCCTAAGTGTCCTTCGCTGGAGGACGGGTAAAGAAGATGTGGTGCATGTGCACAATGGAATACTACTCAGCCATAAGGAAGAATAAAATAGCGCCATTTGCCACAACATGGACGGACCTTGAGAATATCACGCTAAGCAAAGTAAGTCAGACAGAAAAAGTTAGAATGCATGATTTCATTCATAGGTGGGATATAAACTGGAAACTCATAGATAGACAGACACCAGTAGGGTAGTTACCAAAGGGAAAGAGGGGGTTATACAGGAGAAAGGGGGTCACATATATGATGACAGAAAAGGATTTTACTGTGGGGGGAGCACACAATGAAATCCACAGATGTTGGATCATAGAATTATACACTTGAAAACTAAGCCATCTTATTAACCAATGTCACCCCAATAAATGTAATTGTAAAAAGCCTGAATCCTAAGAAACTCCCCCTTTACCACTCTGCCCTTGCCTTGCCTCCTCCTCCAAAAATGTCTGTCTTTCTCGGGGTCTGCTAAGTCTCCTCTCCAGGGCTCCTATGGATTCTAGGGGTGTCTGTTTCTATTGAATCTCGGGATGTCTATCAGGATAAGCTTCCTTCAGTAGACGGACATTATCATATGAACTTTAGGTGCCTACAGAGTGAGATTATCTTCAGTTTGGTATTCCTTGCAGACAATAGGCACTCAACATATGTGATTAAAGTATCTGAATTCATCATAGAAAAATTTTAGGTCATACTTTCAAAAACTGCCATTTGTGCTCAAATCAATGGTCTGGCATGAGCCAGGAGTGAGGACACAGTCATTTTGAATACACATCCCAGATCTAGTCACTTCTTTCTAATGGGTTTTAAATATATGCCAGTATTTTAATTATAGAAAATTTAATATACACGAATATTTTAGCTTGCTTTATTTCATTAATTAAAAAAAAAAAAGCACTTAGGCTTAAATGGTATGGCTTATTCTTTTCTTCCTCTAGAATAGATTTATAGATAGCTGCTATGGTTTTTCCATTGTTCAGAGTTTTTAATTCATTATGTCTGGATGTGCAAAGAAAAAATAAATCGGTAGTAAATATCTTGTTTGAGTCTATCTCCTTAATTGCATTACATAGTTCCTGCCTGGTACTCTAGGGGTTTGTTGGGAACGAGGTGGATCTTGAGCATCACTAATGGATTTAAGGTGGTAGGGGATTTCTCTGTGTGGGGGAAGGGGCGGAAAAGTCCTCAGAATAGCATCCAACTACCTTAAACAAGGTTTGCCTTTCTCCTGGACATGAGCACCTGGTGAGGTGCCAGCATGTCCCACCAACAGCACAGGTTCAGCTGCGTGTTGGCATTGGGGGAGGAGAGAAGTGACTCTAGACAGCTGTGAGTTCCTGAATGGGGGAATGTCTTGCTCAGCGCCTTGCTCGGTGCCTTGGTCATAGCAAAATCTTGCCAAGTACCTGCTGAAGCAATCAGAAAGCACCCCTCACTGGACACTGGGGCCATCGGGCGGAGACTCAATCCTCACTGCTCAAAGGCTGCGATCACTCTGGCCAGGGCCATCATTTTTTGTCATAAAACATGACTCCCAGACTGTAGCCATCATCCACTGCCATAATAATTCCAGGCAACATGTTTCCATCGACTCCAGGGGCTGTGCAGGAATAGGCAGTGTTTCTCAAGGGTCTGTGGGTGCTGGGGAGTGTGGGCTCTGGGCTGCTGCCTTCTCTCTGCGGGGCTTCAGCATAAATCTTCAGTCGCCTGGTGGGCAGGTGGGCTGGCTGTTCAGGGACCTCTGCTGGGATGGTGTCTGGACTGTGGTTTCTGGAGCCCCCGGGGCCATCTGAGCTGCTCTCCAGGCCACGGCGGGGCTTAAGGAGAGCAAAGCCTTTAATGTCTGGCTCCGCAGCGCGTGGCTGCTGCTGCCTGTGATGGCGAGTCCGGGGCCAGGCAGGTGGAGGGAATGGGGAAAAGCCTCCAGCTCAAGGTGTGAGGAAGGGCCAGGTCATGCTGCAGAGAGGGTGGGAGAAGGCAGCAGGGAAATCGGGGTTTCTTTTCAACACCCCACAGGCACAGAGCAGAGCTTGGCGTATATTCCCCACCACCGCTTCACAGGGAAGCAGGGAGGTGTGTGCAATAGTTTAGAGCTTTGAATACAAAATAATTACCATTCAGCATCTAAGCATGAGCTCTCTAGCACATTCAAGATGTAGAACAAGAAAGTGTATGTTTTTCTATAACCAAAGGAATGCGTGTATTTTGTGTCAAATTTGAAAATTCCTTAAGAGGCGCAAAGAAGGAAATCAAAGGCACTCCGTTCCCACTCCTCAGCGATGATGGTGCCGCATGGTTCTCAGGCACACAGTTTCCAAACGTGAACAAAAGCAGCAGGAGCCCTCTGCTCAGCTCAGTCCCAACCATGATGGGCGATTTGCCGTTCTTGTTGGTCATCCTCCTCCCGTGTTGTTGTTATCTGGGAATATTCTAAAGCAAATCTCAGCTGGCATGTCATCTTTCCTGGAAATGTTCAGCAGTGTATATTTCTTACAAAAAGGACAAAGCAAGCACACACACACACACACACACACACACACACACACACTCACACTAAGATAGTATCACCCTTAGCAAATTAACAGAATTCCTTAACATCATCAAATAGCTTATTCCTGCAAAAACTATTTTTGCAGTTGGTTTGTTTGAATGATGCATTAAGCAAAGCTCAGAAATTGAATTTGTATTATTATTATTATTATTATTATTATTATCACCTTGGCACAGATGACAGCCATTTGCTCTCAGTGATCCCCAGAATGGCCAAGGCTGGCTAGTGCTGGTTGACCCGCGCTGGGTCTCCCATCAGGCTGGGGCAGGCCATGGTCAGCTGAGGGAAGACTGGTCCATAGTGGGCAGGTCAAGTTCATGTAGATCTGAATGGGATCAAGCTCTGGAGCTGTTAATAGAGCGACTTAGGAGAAATGACTGTTGTTCACGAGATCTCAGGTTGTTCTTCTCAAATAACTGAACGCACAGCAACCACAGCGGGAGGTTGCTACAAGTATAGGTAACAGTAAAGTCGTGACTATGCCTAAAACTTAGTGGCAGGGCCCAATTCTGGCTTTTTCTGTCTATTTGTGTGGACACACAGTGGGGAGCTTTGGTGGGACACGGGGTGGCCTGGAAGGACCTCCTTCCAGCATCTGCGAGACATTTGTCTCATAGGCCAGTCAGCCGAGAGCCTCCTCCTCCACCACTCCCTTCTGCTGGCCGGTCTCAACGTTTCCAGCCCCAGGGGCACGGATGTTAAGTCCAAAATGGCTTTCTTCCTGGGACTGGAGCCCTTTTCATGGGGCAAGGTCCAAGCTCAAGCTGACACAAGGAATTTTCCCTGAAGGAGCTGGTCCGGGCCTCCTGGACCAGCCCTTCCAGCCGGCTTGCATCTCCAGCTGAGGAGACGTGCCCGAGGACTTATCTGTGCCTGGGCATGGTCTATGACTCTGATGAGCAGAGCAAGGCCATGGTGCATCCTGCCAGTTCCTTGCCTCCTGGCATTCCAGGGCACAACTACCTGCCCTCAGGCTGTCACACAGGCCCCACCTCTGTCCATGGCTTTGACAATTCTGACGTCCTTTGTGCAGCTGCCAATGAATGCTGCTGTACAATGCATTCTGCTGTCAGGAGCTGTGTCCCAGGCTCCCATGCCTGCCTACCCTTGGAAGCTTGGAGCTTCCCCGGGTGAGAGTGGGGCACCAGGACCAGGCTCCCAGAAGCGTCCCAGTTGGGGAAAGGACGGGGACCCTTAGTACTGGAATCTGGTCCCTCAGTAACAAAAACTGCCCCATAATCTGGTAATCTGCCTAGCAGGGATCCCAAAGCTGGATTCCCTGTGGTATCTTATCAGCTTTCTGAACAGGCTTGAAAGAGACTCAACTAGTTCATGTACTTACTGCACGATGTACTGAGTGCCATTTCCCAGGAAAAGGACTAAGGGACAGAGACAACATCTTTCTCTCAAGAGCTCTTCATTGGTGGCCAATGAGAGAACACACATGTCTACAGACTAACCTAACAACAGGGGTACAGGTTTGGGCAAAATGGCCTGTGGGAAAGGGAGGAAGGACAGCTAAGCTAGCATGGCAGACAAAAGAGAGACATCCAGAGGGGAGAAATCCCCATGGAATTTTAAAGATGAAGAGGAGTGATCTAAGTAGCAAAAGGAAGGTGGCGCAGGGTGGTTCAGAGAGAGGTAACAGCATGTGTGGGGACCATGAGGGATGGAAAGTGATGGGGTCCCCTTTAAGAACAAAGAGGAGGGGTCCACGGGGCGTCCTGTTGAGGGTATTTCTAGTGATTCCTCCGGAGGTGAAAGTGAGGGCAGCTTGGAGTCTGACTGTGTGGGGAAGAGACCATCACACAGAAGAGCTAGGCTCCTGTGCAAACTGAGTTTCCTCGTTTAACAGATGAGCAAGCAGATGAGCAGAGAGCTCAGGTGGTTTCTGATGGCACCTTTAGATGAAGCAGGAAAGCCAGGATTTGAATACGGATTACTGCCTACGGGACAGAGGACATTTGCAGGACCTCACAGAAGAGATAAATGAGACTGGGAAGCCCCCACATGATGAAGGAAAGCAAGATTAGGTTCCTGGGTCTGGCCGTCCCTTCCCAGCCTCTATATGTGACTTGAGAAATTTAGCAACGTTTTCATCAACTCAAGGGAATTCTATGTCTTCTGCAAGATGTGAAGATTCACTTTGCAAGCGACACTCATTCTCACTGCTTTGAATTGACAGTTGACCAGTCAGTGGGAGACTGAAACAAAAGAACGGTGAGTGGCCATCGTGAGCTCTTCCCTGGAAGCTTGTTTGAGTGAGGCTATTCTCTGGTAAGTAATGACTCCATTGGCTAAACATTTTTCTTTAGTGATCGTGTTGCTTTCTGGAACCACCTAGCCATCATGACAAAAAGCATAGTGAATACTCCTCTAGGCATCTTCTGTGCCTCATGGGTAGAAGAGCTGATGGAGGGCAAGGAAGAAGAGAAAAAATGAGGGGAGTGAAACGAGAGGGATACTCCAGGCCCGTGAAACTTGAGCATGAATGTCCATCATTAACAGAGGCGTTGACAAGGAAGACAGGATGTTGGGAGAGAAGTGGTGCCCCCGAGTTCTTCATTGCTCAGGATCCTGCCACACCACATGCTTATAACCCCTCCCAGCTGACAAAAACATGCAATTTGCCCTCAAAAAAAAAAAAAAAAAAAAAAAGAAAGAAAGAAAAGAAGACACTTCCCCTCTCTTGGGCCTACCACAACCTCCACTCCTGCTTCCTGTATTTCATCGCAGGATGAAGGTTCCTCCCCGGGAGGTCAACCATCAGACCAAGGATCTCACGGAAGCATTAGCACGTGCCTTGTTTTTGCAGTGAAATATACAAAAAAATAAATAAAACACATGAATATTTTATTAACAACCATTAAGATCTACTAGAATAGACTCTATTACACTAGTAATAAAAGCCATTGTAATATTACTGCAACAACAATAAAAACAATGGCCCACATATATTGCTGGATTTCTCCGTGGCGGGCCCTGTGATGGCCACCTTGTAAGTAACAGTTAGGAACGCTGTTTGAGAGGGCCCCTGACTCTCTCCCAATGCCTTTTAGACATGCTGGCTAGCTGGAGAGGCATTCCTGGACTTCCTCTGCCCTCTTTCCTGCAGAAAGATAGGATTTCCATCCTTCTGCCTTTGCTGCATCCAGGGCCTAGACTTGACCTTGGTTCTTCCAGATGTGCACATGGGAAGCGGTGGTGGTTCACTCCATGCTTGTGCTTGATTGGATCACAGGGTGCCCACACATTTGGCTAAGCCTGGATTTCTGGAGGTGACTGTGAGGGTGTTTCCAGATGAGGTTAGCATTTGAATGAGTGGGCTCTGTCAAATACTGATCTTGCCCTTCCAGGATGGGGTGGCCTCCTCCAAGCTGCCGAGGGCCTAAGGGTATCGCGGAGGTCGGAGAGATAGAATTCAGAGGTTTCCACCCGGTTGTTGGAGCTGGGTATTGGTCTTCTCCTGCCCTCTACACTCCGGCTCTCCGCCCTTCCCAGTGCTGTTCTGGCTGGGAGGCCAGCGGATTCAGACTGGCCTGTGCCCTCTGTTTTCCTGGGTGTCCAGCTCTGGTCTCAGCCTGCAGATCTGAGAATGTCCCTCCATAATCATGGGGGCTAATTCATGTCTGTATATCTATAAATGTAACCTGATTTATAGATATTGCTTCTATTTAATGAATACGTAATTATTTTATTTTATTATGGATATAAATATGTCGCATATAACTATATAAGATGCAATAAACATGTATAACCCTCACTGGCTCTGTCCTCTGGAGAGCTCTAGCCTAGCACCCCAGTGCGATTGAACCCGTCAACCTAAGGTCTGGAGGGAAGGAAGCAGTGAGGGGAGGAAGCAGAGACAAACATCCGTTAGGCCACCTCCCTGCTCAGGGTGTGGCTGGGGACCTGGCAAGTCGCCCTCCTTAGCAGTGTTTGCCTGGGTGCGTCAGTCTGCCCGGGCTGCCAGGACAGAGTGCCACAGCCGCACAAACACCAAGAATGCATTCGCACAGCTCTGGAGGCCAGAGTGTGAAGTCAAGGGGTCATCAGAGCTGGTCACTCTGAGGCGGGGAGAAGCCACCCAGGCTTCTCGCCTAGCTTCCGTTGATTGCTGGCAGTCGTAGGTGTTCCTCAGCTTGTAAACGTGACCCATTTCTCTTCATCTTCATGTGGCATTGCCCAGTTATGCATCTCTGTGTCCACATGTCTCCATTTTCTAGGGACAGTTCATATTAGATGACACCATCTTGCTCCGGTGTGGCTTATCCTAACTTAACTAATGGCATCAGCCTATTTTATTTATATACACATTTATAAATAAATCTTAATTTAATATTCACCCAATGATTTTTTTTTCCATTGATATTCAAAGAGAGTGGAAGAGAGAGGAAAAGACAGAAACATGGATGTGAGAGAAGCACATCGATTGGTAGCTCCTGCACAAGCCCGATCAGGGCCCAGGCCAAGAAGGAGCCTGCAACCAAGGTACATGCCCTTGACAGAACTGAACTCGGGACCCTTCAGTCTGCAGGCCGATGTTCTATCCACTGAGCAAAACCGGCTAGAGGTTGGCAAAATGCTGCTCTCGAGTCTCGGTTTGCAGCTCTGTTGACTAATGAGTTTGCCGACCACTGCCTTCGGGAAAAACACTTAAAAAACAGTTTAATAATGTACTAATGTTTTAACTTGAAGTCAAAACTTCTGCTTACCCAATGGCCGACAAACTCATTAGTCAACAAGTGGCAAAGCGAGGCTTGCGAGCCGCATGTGGCTTGCAAGTAGCAATTTGCCAACCACTGGGCTAGGGCAAAAAACCACATTCTGGGGTACTAGGCATTAGGACCTTAACATGTAGATTTTTAGGGGACACAAGTCACCCTATAAGGCCCTGGAGAGTGTGTTGTTTCGAGCACGTGGCACTGAGCTACCTGGAAGACTAGCTCCCCTTCGCCCTTGGGGAGTATCTCCAACCTGCGGACTCAGACATGACCTCAGCCAGGCCCGGAAGTCACACAGCCCGTATCCCACTCCAGGCCGGCCTGGGTGTGGCTGCATCACTGTGCATGCATTATTGATAGACCAGCGCTCCAGGCTTGCTGGCCGTGTGTGTGTGTGTGTGTGTGTGTGTGTGTGTGTGTGTGTGTGTGTGTCAGAGAGACAGAGACAGAGAGAAAGGCAGACAAAGGCACAGAAGGACGGCACCTCTCGCCGGCAGGGGGTCTGCTCTCATTAAGAACATGTGCTGCCCTCAGACCCCTGACAGTGGCTGTGAAGCAAGGGAGGGAGGAAGTGGCTTTGAACTCCAGTGAAACATACAAAGCAAAGAGTGTTCAAGTAGTGGAACTGGTTTTCAAAGGCCCATTCTGCAGGGTCCTCTGCCCCCCCTCACTCGGCCCTCCCCCCCGTTATCTCCACGCAG